>NC_064638.1:640257765-640857765 GCF_023864345.2 Schistocerca serialis cubense | reverse complement strand
GCGAGCAGAGTATTGGCGCCCAGGTGAAGTGTCCGAACTCCGATTCTGCGTTTTAGCCCAGATCACGTAACGTGATCTGGGGTTTTAGTGTTGACTCGTGTTCGATCGTCTGCGGCCGACGATGCCTTAGTAACGCCAATGCTGGTTCCCATGCCTTGCTGAGCTGAAATCCCGTGTGTGTATTACTCAGCTTGTTACTGACACGTATTTCAACTGTTTCTTTAACGACGTTGTCCCAGTACGTGGATGTGGACGAGACTTTTATGGCTGGCCGTCTATGTTCAGAGCAGCTACCCGTAACGGTATGACACGTCTGGCCAACTTATGACTTCCCATACTGGCACGGGATCTTGAGATATATATATCCCTGGTATCCTCGGCCCTAGGTTGTCTTCAACAGAGCACAGTATCGTTTGCGCTGGAGGGAGGAAGACACATTTATTTGATGTTTCTTGAACAGCCTGACGATCTAAAAGCACACGCCACCTACATAGGGTGGAGAAACCATCCTCGTGGAGTTCTCTGTTTCTTTTGGCTGTTCTTGGATGCAGGCTGAAGTACATTACGAATCTGTTTATCAGAGTACCCGTTCCGTATAAACACAGTTCGAAGATGGCTGCTAAGTTCTGCTGATAAGCTCCCTGCTCTCTGAGATAAGTCTAGCCCTATGAACGAGGGTTCGTAAAACGCCCCTGCACTGAGATGGGTGACGGCAGCTCGTAGCTCGAAGATATAGATCAGTGTACGTTGGTTTTCGAAACAGGTTTGACCCAAGGAACCGTCTTCTTTTCTACGGATCAAGACATCTAAAAAAGAGAGAGCTCCATTTCTCTCCACTTCCATGGCGAAGGAAATGCTCAGATGGAGCGTGTCAAGGCGTTCTAAAAATGCAGGAAGTGTTGCTGTTCCATGTGGCCTTACTACGAAGGTGTCATCAACGTATCTCCGGAAACATTTAGATTTCAACATCGCTGACTGGAGTGCTTTTTCCTCGAAGTCTTCCATAAAAATGTTGGCTGCTGTGGGAGGCAAAGGGCTACCCATAGCAACGCCAGCAGTTTGGTCAAAATATTGTTCATTAAAAAAATATTAAGTAGAGGTAAGCATATATCTAAATAGATAAAAGATGCCCTCCTCCAACTTAGATCCTACAAGTTGTAATGAATCCACCCGAGATACTGGAGTAAACAAAGAGACCGCACCCAAACCCATTAATATATCAGCTGGTTCGACACGCAAAGTTTTCAGTCGCTGTATAAAATATGAGTTTCGAATGTTATGTTCACATTTAGGGCTCATAAGAGAGGCCAGATATTTTGCTCCGTAAAATGTTGGGGTTCCTATATTGCTCACAATGGGGCGAAGTGGGTGTTGCCGAGCTGTATGATCCGTCTACGATGACGTTACAGCCCCACCCCTTGGCGCCAGCGCTTTTCTAGCGAGTCAGCGTATATACTGGCGAGCCACTGCAGCAACAAGTCAGTAAGCATCCGAAGGAAACGAGCAGCTGTGTCGTTGAAATATTGCGCAGCATCCTCAACATTATCCGACGCGACGCCTGTGAACCAATGAAGCAACACATATACAGCACAACACATATAAGATTGTTCTGTGTACAGTCTGCGGTAAGAAACTTCTTAGCAGATTAAAACCGTTCTTCCAGGAGTGCTAGTTCCCCAGGTTAGCCGGAGAGCTTCTGTTAAGTTTGGAAGGTAGGAGACGAGATACTGGCAGAAGTAAAGCTGTGAGGTCCGGGCGTGAGTCGTGCTTGGGTAGCTTCGTAGGTAGAGCACTTGCCCGCGAAAGGCAAATGTCCCGAGTTCGAATCTCGGTTCCGCACACAGTTTTAATCTGCCAGGAAGTTTCATATCTGCACACACTCCGCTGCAGAATGAAAATGTCATTCTGGAGTCTGCGGTAAATCCATTTCTTTGACTTTATACGGATATTGCTTTTATCAATCAGTTTTCTCACCATCGTATTACTTTAACAATAACATAACGTAATAGAATGAGTTTACTTATATCAGTAGGTGTTTTGTTTAGCTGTACGCGCACCACCTGGAAAGCTTCTTTGATACAGAGAAACGAGGCACAATCCAAACACAAAATGAAACGGCGATTTCTTTTACTTGCAAGAAGCACGCGTCTTTTTGTCGTGCGACGCTTACAGAATACGAATGTGGCGTCCAGCACGCGGCGCCGGCCGCGACGTGTGACGACAGGAAGTGGAGAGCCTGCGGGTGGTCGTAGCGTGAGCAGCGCGGGGAAAAACACGGGAGCGCGTCGCGTGACCGTATTCTTGTCACCCAAATTGCTCTAATACTACATTCTCTTTGGCTTGTTGGTCGGGGAAAAACGCTGGATTAGAGGGGCAGTATGTGCGACTAACGGGTAATTTTAAGCATTACTCTGCTGCCAGCATTAACGTTCCAACATGTTTAGAGGATCGGCGTAATCTATTATTTAGGGTGGTCTGCCAGCACACAATTTATGTACAACTCATGTTGCTCACACGCTCCTCACGCCGAAACACGAAAAGGACGTTACTTGATACCACTACCGGTATTTCCAGAAGTTTCTGAACTAATGAGGGGAAAATGCAGAATATATTATATGGGCTGTAAGGACACAGAGTGAACTGAAATCAACCTATTACAAATACTTATTTTCGGTTTTTCCAGACTTCCCTGTACAATGTTATCGTATTTCCACATCATTTATTTTGTATTTCGAAAACATTACTTTCGACAAATAATTTCTCCTCTTTCTTCTAGTTAGCATGCAATCATCACACATTAAAAGTTACTTTTGAATACGGCCCGTACTTTATTCTCATGCCAGCAGCAAAGGCGATTTTTTGACCTCATCTCGTTATGTCACGTCTGCTCCACGGGAAATTTAAATGTCTGTATATATGTAGATGCTCCAGATTCGGAGATAGCTCGAGCATACTGATTTCTGCTAAGCCCGCATTTTGTTACCGAAGCAGGAAGGGTAAGTGAAGAAATCACCCAAGAGAAGCTGAAAACGTTAAAACTTTATGAACATTCATCCCGTGACACTTAAGATCTTCGCCCACATGTTTCCAGGCTTGTTTCGACTAGGCTACAGAAGTTTCGTCACGAAACCCTTACACCCTCCATACAATTCCGATCTCTCCCCACGCGATTTCCTAATTTTTGGTACGGCATACATGGTCACTGATTTGCTCCGGACGAAGAAGTGCACGCCTGGGTACTATCATGGTTCTGTACGATAGTAGATTGGCCATTACTTTCTTCCATCTGTCTCATTTTCATTGGACTGCGGCTAATATTTCACTAATAATAAAAGTGCTGTCAGTCGGTGTGTGTGTGTGTGTGTGTGTGTGTGTGTGTGTGTGTGTGTGTGTGTGTGTGTGTGTGTGTGTGTGTGTGTGTTCCATTAGCTGACAGTTGACACTGATTTACATCAATGAGACAAGTCAAAAAATTGTACCGGAACGGCAGATGAGTTCGAATCCAGGTCTGGCTGAAATTTTCCAACTTGCCCCATTGACAAAAAATTTTACCCCCTGGCAGCTTAAGTCTTTTTTAATTCATCTGTGTCTTGATTCACAGTGGCTGCAGGACATGTCCGAAAGGGAAGACACTACGTATATACAAATATATCCTTGATCTTAGATCAGAATTAAGAAAGTGAGTGACCCTTATTGTAGTCGTCGCAGCCATCGTAGCCATTCCGAAGACACATGTACCC
Source organism: Schistocerca serialis cubense (assembly GCF_023864345.2). NCBI lineage: Eukaryota > Metazoa > Arthropoda > Insecta > Orthoptera > Acrididae > Schistocerca > Schistocerca serialis. The sequence continues at coordinate 640,854,025 of NC_064638.1, read as the reverse complement.
AGGAAATGTCAGCGGAGGGTAGCTACCACCCACCCCCACCCCTTACCACCCACAAAGAGAGATCCACCCGAGTCGTCCCGCATTCTAACCCGTCAGACAGGCAGTGACTGTTTGAAAGAAGTCAGAACACGTACTGGGTAGTGACTAGCAACAAGTGTACCGCTAGCCTATTGTCGTGAAACCTTTATTTTTTCGTTCACCACGACGCTAAAGGCTCCCATAAATGAACAGACTTGTTTGTCAAATTCCTCCTTATGAAGCCGCGGGTTTAACAAACCCGAACACTTATAAACACAATTTGTCAGTTTAACCGCATTTTGAGGCAGACGCAGTTCGTGCTCGTATTTTAACAATAGTGAGAATGGTCACAAACGCAAAGCATGTGTGGCATTGACTGACACTGTGAAGAAGGCGAAGAAAAAGGAAACAGGACGCTGGTCCAAGGAATTGCTTAAAGTGCGAGAGAGATTTCCCCATGAAAATCTGTTAAAGGAAATATCACTCTACGAACCAACGATTACATCAGAACGGTTTAAAATTAGAGAGAAATACACGCATGAAAACCTGTTAATGGGAATGTTACACTACGAACCTCATGGCTACATCATGAGTTTCTTAGCCGTATCACAGACAAAGAAGAATACCTATTCTCTTTTACTTATAGGTACTCCGTCGTCAGGCCACAAGTGGCCCATCGGGACCATCCGACCGCCGTGTCATCCTCATTGAGGATGCGGATAGGAGGGGCACACCGCTCTCCCGGTCGTTATGATGGTTTTCTTTGACCGGAGCTCCTCATTTGGCATCACGAGGCTGAGTGCACCCCGAAAAATGGCAACAGCTCGTGACAGCTGGATGGTCACCCATCCAAGTGCCGGCCACGCCCGACAGCGCTTAACTTCGGTGATTCACTGGAACCGGTGTATCCACTGCGGCAAGCCGTTGCCTATTCTCTTTTACTTGGTCCTCAGATTTTTCAAGATACTACAACGTGGGAGCATATAGCGCACATCGTCCGTGGAAGAACGATTGTTTTTTATTTATTTATATCATTGGACTGCCGTTTATATGTTATGTGCCAAAACTGATTTTGTTCATATTCTCTTTTCGCGTAATATATGGCTGAGAAAGATGTCTATCAATCAGGTAATTGCCAGTGCTATTTTCTTTTTATCCTTGACTGTAGTTTCCATAGTTTGGAAACTCACGAGACAGGAAGATAAATTGTAATAAAACAATTTTTCACGACAAACACAATGTAGGCATATTGTCAAGCTTTCCGCCAATCAAGATTTCTCGCAAACACGTCGAACACGATGTATGCTCAACGCACACGTTAAACAGCACCGTACATGGTCAAATGTTTGGCAAACACAGCAGAGTTTGACAAATTGTTTGACCATGTACGGGGGCCTTAACACAAACTGCTACCCCGGCCCTCTTCCCCACCCCTCAAATCCAAGGTACGCTCTTGGTTACAGCCTCTTCTGACGAGTTAGCTCTGAGTGCTCCCTTGTTACCCTGCTGCTGGTCTATATATTACACCGTAACGGAACACAAACCCCTGGATCGTCTGTTATGCTGTAAACTAATGAACAGGGAGTAATTCGCAAGCGCACTCTCGGTTAAAAATAATACGCGGTGTTAAGAAACAAATTCGCTGTGGGATATTACGACGGCGAATGCTCCACATTAATAAGTACGCTAATGCAGTTTAAAAGTTGAGCAGTAATTAAAGCCATTTTTCAGCCAGTTTCAGCCGGAGTTCTCGCGGCCACGCAGTGGTTCAAAAGCTCGCTCACCCAGTGCAAAGGTGTTGAGAAGGGCAGCCGTACTGTGAAGCTGTGCACTGGTAGCAAGGTTTCTCTGCTGCTCAGGGCGCGGCCATCTCTGCACTTGTTATTCACTGCACCTCCGGTACGATTCCTACCATGACGTCTCACTGTGTGACCGCTTATTTACAGCCCAGTGGAGCACTAAGAAAGTTAACGATACGCTATAAACCTGTACAATTCCCATGTGCCAACCGTTAATGCTCTACGTTTAATTCGACAGACGCTAATAAAGCATAAAAAACACGTCGATGAGAAAAATTATGATGTTAGTCACTTCTGAATTAGCGCCAGAGCTCGAACGTGGTAGCTGCGGCACAATCTGTGTGTCGGATGGTGGTTTCTTACAAATATCTTCTCTGCAGTGAATAAATACAGTTAATATTACATCAAAACCGTTTCGCTTTTGTGACTTGAAGGCTCAGTGACTGGCATAAGAAAAATGTCAGTCTAATCGGAAAATGTGACGTCCGATTGTAGCCCGATTTACTAACAGGTAACCCATTTTAAAACTAGATTTATAACAGGTACGTTTCCAAAGTTCACGTTCTGGATAGATAAATGTTTTACTTACTACTTTATTTGCTTCTGCTTTACGCAGGGTGTACAGAAAAGCCTCTAGGAGAAATTAAGGGTGCGAATTCTCACAATAAGAGAGAAATTTTTTTTTTGTATACACGTTTGTCTTCTGTTTATATATATATTTTACCTGTCTGGAACTGTCAGTTCGTAAGAATGTTCACCATGCAATCAGTATATTGGAACAAAATTAGAAACGTCTACCTCTTGCTTCTTCTGATGCACAATCTCGTCGGATCATGGGCGGTCACAATATTTCAAATAATCTGTAAAATTGGGAAAAATCACATTGTAGAGCGATCAGCTGTTATTAAAAGCATTACCTATTTATACGAAGTTCGATTATTGCAAAATAATCAGGCAGATAAAGTATTTCTATCAGAGAATTTTCGCAGATTCGTACATTAATTAGAACCCAGTATATGTAAATTCAAAAAAGCAAACTAAACACCAGAACCTGGTATATAAAATATAAACATTCTTCACAAGAACCAGTGTCATCAACCATGGAACAGAATATAGAAAATGAGACGCTGAAACTGGAATATGCGTTTCGTTATTTGTGCAGCAAAGTAACTGGCGATGGCCGAAGTAGAAAACGCAGACGAAGTAGAAAACGCAGACATAGCAAGAAACGCATTTCTGAAAATATTGCACGAGAAGTTTAAGTGTTCGTTTTTGCCGCGCGGTATTCGATAGTGGTATTCAATAGGTTGAAGGGGTTCGATGAATCCTCTGGCAGTTATTTAATTGTGAATTGCAGAGTAATCACGTAGATACACAATTTAAGTTGCAGTAGTTAAGCAAAGACGAAATGGCCTTCGCGCGTTAATATAATGTGGAGAGCAGTATCAAACTCGGGTTGCAACTGAAGACGAAGAACAAGACAGCTCTCGCACAATATTTCTTAAATGCCGAAAAAACTGCCGTTCCGCAATCTACGAATTGAGACATTATGCAGAAAATGATAGCATTGCTCATGCGTTGCGCTAACTGTGCTTGTAATGCAGAACTACTGATCAAGTAATAGTGCTCAATGAAGTTTAACTCTTGAGGACTGATTTAGATGCAAAGTAAACTGGTGATAATAGATCGTTACACAATGTCCCTTAATTTCGTCCGTCAGGAGTAATTCACGAAGAGGGACATGAACAGTAAGATCAACTTTGAATTGTCTGATTGAAAAACTCTTCAGTGACCCTTATTATGTTTCAGCCCTTGATCTCAGAACCGCTCTTGCTGACGAACAAGGAACTTAACTCTTTAAGAGAACGAGGTCGGCTGAATCAGACGCGCGTTGACGTGTAGCTGGGAGCGACTCAGCGGCCATGACTCGAAAAGCGGCTGACAAAACGGGACTCACGTTAGCGGCAGCCGGAATGCGCAAACTTTCTCCGCTAGCTGGCGGTGACGCTGCAAGAAATAGAGGCGTTCCTCTTTGTTCTGCAGGCTCTCTTAGAACACGGCATCGGTAAGTCCACCACAAACTTAAATATAGTAACAGCGGCCTTACTGTAGACATTGTCATCAATGAATAAACGTTGTCTTGATATTTTGCATCATATTTGACACACACACACACACACACACACACACACACACACAGAGAGAGAGAGAGAGAGAGAGAGAGAGAGAGAGAGAGAGAGAGAGAGAGAGAGAGAGAGAGGGGGGTGAGGTAGTCTTCAAAATTTAACCGTTTCTCTCACAGTCTCTCGGCTACAACTGAAACGCCAGTGATAGCTATAGTACAAGCTGTTTGTGCTCGGTTACGTGAAACAATGTATATTTTACACGATGGCAAATCGACAAGTGAGTAGTTATGAAAACATGAACCGCCAGTGGCCTGTTCCCACAACTGGTGTTGTCCAGAGGAAAGGCGTTCTAGGTTGAGGCTCCCGTAACTGCAGTTTCTTTGACATTTGTTGAATTACATAACGAGGTCACTACAAAAAGACATCGGTTCGCAGAAGCAGTTACATGTAACGTATCAATTACGGAAGTATTCAATCTGTAATTGGGCACGTCTCGTGCAAACAAGAAAACGGACAGCTAAAGGTCACGGATTCTTCCATCGACCGCCGCCACCACCCAGCGGACGACGGCTACTAGCAAACGTCAAGTACAAACGACTCATTGGTTGTGGAGTGACTGAAAATGTGCGCGCGAGCAAATGGCACATAAGAAATCCGACAGTCCTGCGTTCGACACCTCGAACGGTCCTTAGATTTTTCTGACAACATGACGATGAAAATGCTTTTTCGCAGCAAAAAAGCGTTGCTCCATGGTTCGTATACCATAATGAGTTTTTTATCTGCCCATACCTACCGTTGATTGTATTAAGGCACGGATACACAGACCGCGGCAATCTGATGGCGACCTGGCCCTCACGGTTCGTTGCAGCACTTTTTACGTTTTTCCTACTCGTCTTTTATTCTCTCCCGAAAAAGTGCGGGCCCTTATAGGCCTTTGTTCTTTCGAGCCCAATCTAATCGGTACTGGACAGGGGAATCCTAATTCCGAATAAGAACTTGTCTCACGACACGATTTTTTGAACTTTAGGTCCTGGGTCCTAGCGAGTCTGTACACCCAAAGTCTATGGGACCCCTAGTCTATGGGCTCATAACTGTCTCTAGTGGCACTAACGTAAGAGACGGTACAGCCCAGTGGGTTCGAAACACCTTCCGGAGCGCAGGCAGCTGTACTTGTACCACCTCTTACAGCTCGTAATTAATTCAAGATTTTTGAACGAAGTTTTTAGATGTATCATTGCAAGAACCCGAGTATTTTGATTTATCGTTAATATGCGTAACATGTTTATAGGTTCCTTCAAACGGCAACAGGTTTGAGTTTACATTTATACAATCATATGCTAGCTGAGTACCCGTCATTGCTCGGGTATCCAGCACTGCCTGGGTGTGTGAGACGTTCCCGTAGGGTGTCCACTGGGGGGCCAAACAGCACAATAACACTGGCTTCAGTGTGGGGCGGCGGTGAGGTGGGTGGACTGCTGTGGCCTGTTGTGAACCACTGAGGGCTTCGGCGGGACGTAGCCCCTCTGCCGTTTCTAGGTCCCCGGTTTAACACACACGCGCACACAATACATACTAAAAACGGGCCGAGCTTCGAAATTAATTTTCGTATTTCCTTCAGTTCCCCGATTCATTACAAATCGTGAAATAATTTTGACACAATGTATAATCATCCCCCAAGCCTCTTGGGCTTCCAAACTTTCTACTGCGAAACGTAACGAATACACGCCCCAAATCTCGTGAGTTCGATCATATTTACTCAGCCATTCACACGACAACACGTATTACGCTCGCTATTACTTCTTCAGAAATAAATCAAGAAAATTGTCTTCAGGCATAATGACCTCTTGACTCTGAGAAGCTCATCTGCAAAAACCAGCAAGGTTTTAGGAAACAGCGGTCATGCGAGACACAGCTGGCTTTCTTTGTGCTTGATATACAACAGGCTCTAGATAACTGCTCCCAGGTTGATGCCATATTCCTTGACTTTCGAAAGGCGTTCGACTGAGTTCCGCACTGTCGCTTGCTACAAAAAGTGCGCGCTTACTGTCTGTCCGATGACATATGCGGTTGGATAGAAAGTTTTCTAACAGACAGAAAGCAGTATGTCGTCCTGAATGGGGAGACTTCTACAGAAACAACCGCAACATCAAGTGCGTCCCAGGGCAGCGTAATAGGTCCGCAGCTTTTTACGATTTACATGAACGATCTGGTTGATGGTATTGACAGCGGCATTAGGCTGCTTGTCGATGATGCTGTAGTCACAGGAAAGTAGTATAACACGAAAGTTGTAAACAAATAAATGAGGATTTGGAGAAAATAAATGCGTGGTGTAATGACTGGCAGTTATATTTCAATATTAGTAAGTGTAATCTACTGCGTATAACAAAGCGAATATCCCCATTAATGTAAGAGTACAAAATAAATGCCCAGTCTTTGGGAGCAGTAATATCCGTCAAATATCTGGGTGGGATTATTCGAAATGATCTCAAATGGAACGATCAGATTACACAAGTGACGGGTAAGTTGAAGTCTAGATTGCGGTTTATGGGTAGATTCCTGAAGCTTATAATACCTTTCGTCCAGTCTTAGAGCATTGTTCGTGTGAATGGGACCCTTTCCGGTTGGGTCTGATTCAGGAGATTGAGAAGGTCCAAAGTAGAGCGAAAAACTCGTGACTGGCACATTTAGCCATAACGAGAGCGTTACAAATCTCATAGAAAGTTTGAAGTGGGACACACTTGCAGATAGACGACGCGCTAAACGGAAGGGGCTGCTAAACTGACTGCTACGGAATCGATTAAAATATTTTTTTCTTTCTTTCAGTAATATTAATTTCGGCTTTGACAACATTTTCGAATTACTGTCTCAAATACATCTAAGTGTAGCATAAGCACTGTTTGTAATGAAACTTTTATAAGCATGTGACCTTGGGGTTTTACTAAAATGTGGGAATGATGAAATAATGTTTATCTTATGCAACGAAATATTCCAAATTCGTAACGCACTGTCTGTAATGGAACTTTTATAAGCATGTGTCGTTATTGATTGGACACGATACTTTCCTTTTCGTGGACGATGGAGGAAATGTGCGTTTTAATGGAGCTAAACTGGGAATTTTACGCGCGCCCGTTGAGTAAACAGTGTGATTTACGAACTAGAAACGTCCCTGAACTGCCGCTGGAGTGCGTTGCGATCGCGTATACCAAGTTGGGGCCCACGTACCGTATGTATAAGTGAACTGAGCGTTCAGCAGCACGTTGAACTTGGCACGCTGAACGTTCACGTTCGACAACACGGTCCGTGTCCCGACGGCTTTAGGTCGTAATGCAGGCGGAGTTCTCGTCCACCGTGAGAACCTCCCGCCTACCAGCTGGCTGCAGCGGCGGCGTGAATATTGCAGCGAGGAGCAGCAGGAACACCAGTGTCCAGGCTTCCAATAGGAATGCCGTTCGTCGCGTGACCGCGCGCCCCCGAATCCCCGGAGGCGCCTGTGCGCGTAATGACTGACCCGATTCTCGGCGGGGTCGCGGACGAGCCGCGGTAAATATTTAGCCGGGCGCCTCGGCGCGCTGGGTCCCGCCGCTCGCGAGGCCGTCCTGAGCGGGCTAGCGCGTGTCGGCAGCCTGTTGGAGTGGACAACGAGAGCACGGCTCCTGCGAGCTGCCGCCTCGCCTGATTAAAACATGCCGCCGCTGATTGGAGGCGCGTGTCGCGCTCCGGACCTACACGCCCGTTCTATCTCCGCTCCACAGCGCTCTTCCTCCTTGCTCTCCAGCGCAACCACTGCCGCCGCGTAGGGACGTACGATGTTAGCAGGTCGCCCAGCCGGTTTAGGTTTCATCATCGACCCCAAAACATCGATGTCAGGAAATAACATTACAGATACAGGTTTCTAAATAAAAATACCTCAAATGTTTATAAACATTTTGCATGTTTATTATTTATTATGAACTGAAAAAGATAGCAGTTAATAAACAAACACTGTGAAAAATATAAATAGTATTATATAAGAATATACAACCTACAGTTGCACGTTAACTTTATCGTTTACCTAGGTTTCAGCGTTAGTAATAACGCCTTCTTCAGAACCTGCAAAAAGTTAATATTATAATGTGCTAGTAAATTATATTAGATATGGTCATCCTACAGGATGCAAAGTGTAGTACTTACATAAAATATTATTTAAATGTTTGCCTAAAACAAGCCATGTCCTAAGTAAACTTTCTAAAACTTGATGCATCAAGTTTTATGAAGTTGATGTAGGACATGGCTTGTTTTAGGCAAACATTTAAATAATATTTTATGTAAGTACTACACTTTGCATCCTGTAGGATGACCATATCTAATATAATTAACTAGCACATTATAATATTAACTTTTTGTAGGTTCTGAAGAAGACATTACTACTAACGCTGAAACCTAGGTAAACGATAAAGTTAACCTGCAACTGTAGGCTGTATATTCTTATATAAACAATATCATTTGTTGTCGCTGCATAAAAATGTTAGAATTATATAAATAGTATCTTTTAGAGACACAAAAAGCACAAAACACGAAAGCTACACCATTTCAAAATAACATCATTTACTTAGGAGGCCATTCCTCAGCATACATTCCTCAAGTACGTAGCAAAGCTGTCAAACACTTTACTCAAAATCTAATTTGGTATAGATGAGATTACTTTCTTATATTTTGAAACACCAAACAAACTGGTATAGGCATTCGTATTCAGATACAGAGATATGTAAACAGTCAGAATAAGGTGCTGCAGTCGGCAAGGCCTATATAAGACGACAAGTGTCTGGCGCAGTTGTTAGATCTGTTATGGCTGCTACAATGGCAGGTTATCAAGATTTGAGTTTGAATGTGAGGTTGTAGTCGGCGCACGAGCGATGGGGCGCAACATCTCCAAGGTAGCGAAGAAGTGAGGGTTTTCCCGTACGACCATTTCACGAGTGTACCGTGAATATCAGGAATTCAGAAAATCGCGGCCGGAAAAATATTCTGCAAGAACGGGATGAACGACTGAAGAGAATCGTTGCACGTGACAGAAGTGCAACTCTTCTGCGGATTGCTATGCTGGGCCATCAAGTGTCAGCGTGCAGACCATTGAACGAAACAACATCGATATGGGCTTCAGAACCGAAGGCCCACTCAATGCACCATGGATGACTGCACGACACACAGCTTTACTCCTCGCCTGGGCCCGTCAACACCGACATTGTACTGTTGATGACTGGAAACATGTTGCATGCTGACAAGTCTCGTTTCAAATTCTATCGAGCGGATGGCCGTGTACTGGTGAGGAGACAACCTCATGAATTCGTGGAGCCTGCATGTCAGCAGGGTACTGTTCAAGCTGGTGGAGGCTCTGTAATAGTACGGGAGTGTGCTGTTAAGAGTGATATGGAACCCCTGATACGCATAGATACGAGTCTGACAGGTAATACGTACGTAAGCATCCTGTCTGATCACCTGGATCCATTCATGCCCATTGCGCATTCCGACGGACTTGGGCAATTCCAGCAGGACAATGCGACACCCCACACGTCCAGAATTGCTACAGATTGACTCCAGGAACATACTTCCGGGTTTAAACTCTTCCGCTGGCTACCAAAATCCCCACACAATATTACTGAGCATATTTGGGATGCAATCATTCGTTCCGAAAATCGCTGACAGCGTAGCCGTGAAGCTTATGCTTTTAACAACTGCAGTTTTATATGGGTGAAAGTATAACCCCTCGTGCAGTGGTATTCTCACTGAATGGTCGGACATTCGAAGAGCAGCAGATTGTCTATGCATGTGTCGATGCGGGCTAGCAGTCAGCACGGCTTGTCTCAAACGCTCAACGTTGTCCGGTGTCCTAACTGACCTTTTGGACGTCCTTTCGGCTTTTGTCTTAACGTTGAACCAGTGGATCTTAAGATCCTGACGCATAACTTAATCGTGTTGGAATTTGCCCCGTACTACTCCCTTGAAAATATACAGCGAAATTGAGGTGGTGTGACAACAACAGAATCACCACTACTAAAGTAAGTCCTAACGACGAATGCGCGACACTCACTGGACCTCTGCTCCAAGGCAACAGAAACGGCTTCGAGTAACCTTGAGCTGTGCACGACCGAAAACAGTCGGGTATTTTTGCCGCTCCCGGTACATCTAATGTCATACATATTAATCAATAAATACACAAATTATGAACACTTGATATCCACACTGCAAAAATAGTTTTTGTGAGGAAATTCTCTATTAGCGCATTGCTCTGTTTACAAAAACATACCCTGCTTTCCAAAACACTTTTTGAAGCTGGCGATACAGCTGTACAGCTCAAATATTTATATTCCGTAATTACTTATGGCTTTGGATAGGTAGTACCTTTATTGTGATTCCATAGTACTATGGATCTTGAAGAAACATCAATTACGTATGTGCCAGCCGGTTTCCTTGGTCCAATATTTTTCTTAGTGGCCATTCTGCGAAATGTTAATACGCGAGTTTAATTATTTATATAAAGTTTGACATTATTATAACATGACACCATCAATACCAACAACTTCTCTCTTCCCTTTGGCATTCGTAATTGACAACGTGTTAATGGGAATGTCGCCTGATAGAAGTTTTATAATAATAATAATATTATTATTATTATTGTTATTATTTTGTATACGTGATTCTTCGGATCAATAAAACAACATGGGGGCGCTGTAGACTTCATAAATGCGGCACGGCAACCCAATAACTACTCGAACTCCGGGGAAAGACATTTTCGACAAATGATTGCAGAGAGCGTGCGCTGTTGAAGGTCACAGGTACCTAGTATTCCTAATTCAACTGTTGAGACTATGTGCCTTTCGAGGAGCCAAAGCCTGTAGTATCTCATGACTTGGCTACTTTGCCACTTTAATTAATTGCTTTCCATTGCGGAAACTATTTAACAGCTATTTTCGTGACGAGAGGTCTGTGAGATATACGAATCACCAATACATACGTTTTTGTCTTATCTCACATTAATTCTCGGTTATTTTCTAAGGATCAAGAAAATTAGAAGCAGCATTGTATATAGTTAAGCACCAAATATGGTCAAACGTACTAAAACATAAAACTGTAGTATATATCGCAGTGCGGCCAAGCCATTGTGTAAGCTCAGTTGCACGTTGACGGGATGCTCCATTTCCCAATGTTTTGGCTCCCACCTGTTCGGCGGCTCGCCGCTGGATTCCACGCAAAGCCGCCGGCTGACCCACAATAGCTCTGGGCGTGGCCACACACACACACACACACACACACACACACACACACACACACACACACACACACACACAAAATCCTATCAGCTGATGTGAATACCACCGAAGCGTTGGCAGCACACACTTTTCCTAACAGCCACGTGCAGCTGCGGAGAGCATCGATTGGCGGCTAGATGTGGCCAAAGCCGCGCCACCGGCACTCATTTTTCCGATAGCGTGCACTCCTCCATTACTTCTTTTCTGGCGGCGCGCGGAAGCGTCACCGCCAGATGTGCCGGACCGTACATAGCCTATACACGCGAACCGGGAAAAACAGTGACCGAAACCGATCGACAGAAACCCCGGCGTACAGTTCTCATTCTTAATGTACCAAACAGATCTACATACGCTCGATTCCGGACAGGCTCCGACCTCCTCAGACTGGCCGACTTCTGCCTACAAGGTGGTTGGAGGAGCGGTCTGTGACAGTGAACATGTGATCAGCAAGTCCTCCAGACATTATTACCGGCAGACGAATCCCAATGAAGTAGTTGTTCCTCTAGTCAAGCAACTCACGGATTTCACGTGTCTGTATGGTACCCTTGCAAGACCTCCCTACCTTAGAAAAAAAATCTTAGGTAGTACTGCGAATGGAACCCGAGTCTTTCCGCGCCGAAGCCGTGACACAAACCACTCAGCTACGGAGGCGGTGCGCTTCCTTTACCACAGTATTGAGCTACTTGTAGTTGTTCCTCTAGTCAAGCAACTCACGGATTTCACGTGTCTGTATGGTACCCTTGCAAGACCTCCCTACCTTAGAAAAAAAATCTTAGGTAGTACTGCGAATGGAACCCGAGTCTTTCCGCGCCGAAGCCGTGACACAAACCACTCAGCTACGGAGGCGGTGCGCTTCCTTTACCACAGTATTGAGCTACTTTGTTTCTTTTGTATTTGGATTACACGCTTATTTTTAGCTTTTCATGCACATTTATTTGAAGGAAACCATGGTCGCCTTTGATTGTAAAAATATGGGAATTTGTGGCAGTACTGAGAGGAGTACTGGGAAACGTGTGCTCCAGCACAAGACGAAACTTTAAAAACTGGCATGTACATATGTCATTATCACATCCACATGCTTAGCAACGTTGTTTCCATCCTTTACATAAATCACAATGACACTGTACTCGTGCAGTATATTAATGACAGTGCTTTGAGGTGCGTACAGGATGACAGCAACGTTAAATACGCAACGTATAGGTAGACGTCGCGACATATAGACCTGTACGTGTCAAGTTCTGACATGGGCGGAAGTTCAATTTTCACAGTACTCCTCTCCATAATGGTAATACCGCTTAAACTGCAACAGTGGATTGAACGAACAAATATTTTTACAGTTAATCATGATGCTCTTCAAACAGTGATAACCTTTAATTACACCGAACATTGTGTAATACTGTAAAAAGACGCTTCTTAACGTTTGCACCTAAACTTTTTGTAGAAAATGTGGGAAGTAAGTCATATGTTCAAACACTGTCTCCACGAACCCGTAACCATAATTACTGTACCACGCAAACATTTGGGGTTACACTCGTCTCAACGTTCCCGGAGGGGAGGGGTCCTCCTGGGTACTGTGAGGGGCGGCGGTGGGGTGGGTGGACTGCTGTGGCCTATTGTGAACCACTGGGGGCTACGACGAGACGAAGCCTCTCCGTCGTTTCTAGGTCCCCGGTTTAATACACAATAGAGAAGTCATATGTTATTTTCACGCCAAAGCTGATAGTATGGAGCAATGTCCTCCAAGTTATTCGATACATGCATAACAATTAAAGGGAATATAGTTGAGCTATAGTAAAGGACGGAAGATTAGAGTATAACATATCGTCGACGACATCGTAATTAGTAATTACAGTTCAGCTTGGGGAAGGAAACCGATCGTGTCTTGTCAATGGGCCCATCTCACCATGCGCGCTTACGCGATTTCGGGAAATTAAGGAACCCTATGTCTGAATGGCACATGAGGGTTTGAACCGACGGTCTCCCACTGCGCACCTCAGGTCGGTCTCTCACAGCAGAGCCGGAACTGTGCATCTCCAGACATCATTACTTTCACGTTGTGGCCAGTTTCGGCATGTTTGTGGTATTTACAAAGGGCGTGTGATTTGGGGAACTCGCGTGATTGTTCCTACTAGTGAATCCCGGGTGAAATTGCTTCGATTTCTTAAGAACCAACAAAAGTTCTTATGTAATTCTTTATTAATCTTAACGATTTCGTAATTCAGTTCTGTGGACTTCCATTAGCAGCGATGTGTGTGCTATGTTATTTTTACTGCACAGGGTGCTACTACAATTTTTCACTCTGCACACTTGTCCTTCTGGCACTGCACGGCACTAGTAGATGATCTGTTGCGTACCGGGTTTGCTTATATTCCTTATACGAAACGAGTTGATAAACAATAGCGAGAGACAACGAAGAGCACTGCTGCGCAAGGCGTAGGCACAAAGGCGGGCACTAGCGCGAAGAACGATGTCGGCCGACGGGCCAAGTATTGGACGGCCTACCAAAGAGGCGGGCGAGGAGGTGGAGGAGGAGCAGAGTTAATGAGCGCCTCGCCGGCAACGGCTCGTCTAATGATGGCTCCGGAGCAGCAGGAAGGAGCTGCAGTAATTGAAAGATCGAGTCGGCCGGCAGGGCGAAAAGGCGCCACGCATGCTTATTCCTGCACGACTCGCAACCGCCTCGGATGCGGACCGCCGTAATTGGTTAAATCAGAGGGGCCACAAGTCGCCGCCGTTTTGCAGGACTGCGGCACGCAGACGCGGCGAGACGCCACCAGGCTGGGCCCCAGCGCCGCACCTACAACTACGTCACCACTGTAGTACTCCCACTACATCCTTGCATTCGGACTGTTTTATTTAATCCGATACTTTACACTGGATCGCAGTATGCAAGGTGAGCAGCACTGGTTACAGCTGTTGGCTCTGCACACCAATGGCTACGTATATGGAAAGATGTCACAGCTCTTGCCATTGCCAATGAGGGTAGGGCTGGAAGCAGCTCTCCACGCTACTATACTCTGGGGCCAGGTCCTCTCACCTATGCCTAAGTACCCATTTGAACCTGTTTACTACACTCATACTTCGGTCATACTCTACCATTTTTACCACCACCACTCACACTAATTTCCATCACTAAAGTAATTTTCCTTCGTGTTTCAGGCCGTCTCTCAAACTTTTCCCTTCAAAATGTGACAATTAGATGCAGTGCCTCGTCATTAGTTACTCGATCTTCCTCTTTTCAGCGTTCTTCCATAACACCATGTAATATTTCTGGCTTATTCAGCCATCATATTAGGCTCCAGGAAGCTATTCCCAGGGCAGTGGAGATGCAAGAAGCATAGAGATGACGCAATGTGGGATCAGGTACCGGTGACAGATGTTAGATTCGGTACCATTCCAGTGATGCTGCTGCTCTGTGATTGGCTGCTGTGTTCGGCGGAAGGGCGCCAAAACGTTACACTTTAGTTGCTATTACTAATTAAACCTGTCATCCAAATTACTTCATTTTTTAAACAAACATCTCTCAACAGCCAGCTATCAATCAGTCATTTCAAAATTATTAAAATCAAAGTATTACTAAAACAAAAGACTGACGATATTACTGCCGATGCACTTCGATGGCGTTCGGGTCACGCCTTGCTGGCTTGGCGCGCGAAGTGTCTCGGGCAGTCCGGCTCTCCAGTTCTGACCGTTAGAGTAGGCAGACATGTTGTCTGTTATAGCAGTATTTGTTTCATGCAATTTTATTTACTACAGTTCCGACCGTCGCTAGGTACAGACATGTTGTCTGTAATAGTAGTATTTCATTCATGTGATTTTATTCTCCAGTTCTGACGGTTCCAGTAGACAGACATGTTGTCTGTGGCAGGATGTATTTCACGTTATTTTAGCCAGATATAATGACTGTCGAAAGATATGTTCAATACGTTGTGATCAAGAATAGTTTCTCGTGTCTATATCAATAAAAACGCGAGTGGCATACCAAATAAGTTATAGTTTATTCTTAGCAGCAGTTCCTTGCGCAGTTAATTTCAGCCTCAAGAAAAAGAATCCACGACCTGCGTGCTGTTTTCTGCACTGGGGACAACATCATCATGAAGACAGCACGTTAGTGAAGTGTACAACGACTTATGTATTCCACACAGGGCAGTGCAAACAAATAGGCACCTCACGTGTACTGCATGCAAGTACAAATGTGCTCAGTGACACGTCATCTGCAGTAATGCGGAGGAGATAAGGATGAAAGTATTAACACTATCTCACTTTTATTCCTTTTTTCTTGCCGTAACCATCTTTCAAAAGCTTCTACCTATTCTCGTTGGTACTGTTCATCATCCACGTTTCATTTTCGTACTTGACTACATTTCACACAAATACCTTCCTAAAGTTTAATAACATCTGCCCTCAGTTTACGAACAAGTCTTTCCATTGAGCGCCACTTCCACGACTTGCGTGTCCTTAAAATCAAGGGCACTCGATCCTTCGCGGACGGTCACCCATCCAAGTGCTAGCCGGGCCCAACATTGCTTAAGCCTAATAGTTTACACCTCTAAACTGGCACACGAACTATGCACAACGGTCACAGTGACTCAGTTCTTCGCTGGAGAAACTGCTGAATCTAGAATAATTTACAATGAAATTAAACTCTGACATACTAAAGGCATTTTATTTCACCTCTGTCGTGTACTTCTTCAATCAATATTAGCACCAATGCATCCAAAATTCGAGACAAAGAAAAAACCGCCTTGGAAGCTTCTCCATGATGAAAGTTTATAAAGTGATCTATTTGCTGTTAAATTAGACGAAGGTACTAGCCATTTAGAGATGTCCTCAATTCTTAATAAATCCATTTATTCACTAATTCACTACTTTCGTACTCTTGCAATATGGACTGCAATGTTGCCGGCAACTCGCCGGCCTCTTCTGTTAGGGACAGCTGTGTGCCAACAATGACCACTCTTAGCGTGGACGATTGCATTTTCCTTCATATACTCGGCAGGTGCATCACTTTCGCCGTTGTCTGTAACTGCTGCAGGAGCAGGAGCGTCAGCATCAGTTATCACTTTCATCGGGATACGTCTCACAAATCGAAATGTCCGTCCCCTACTAGAGCTCACTCAGTGTTGAATTTACACTGGTGACAGCTGGCTGTGTTGTGCGGTGACGCACGCGTAGTAACAAATAGACTTAAGGGTCGGAATGACCCCGATGTACACTCGCACGGTAAACGACGGTGATCGAGCGGAAACCGATGTTAGCAACATGACAAGGTCGTTGGCACGAACATTAGGTTTGTGAGCGTGAATACCAAATCACCGTTATATCGACATTTGCTATGACTATAAATCAACTTAATTGATTTAGACGGGTTAGGAAAAGGAAGGCAAGAAGATACTAAATGCGGCAACTATCCTCCCAATTAACTAAGTTTTCAGTACTCTCAAGTATAGATTTTTGCACGTCAGTTCCCAATTCATGAATTGCCACGCTTTCACATACTGCTGTGACTGATCATAGGGAACCAAAACACCGCTACTGTGTTCAGTGAGTATGATTCCACGTCATCTGCAACGAGTGGAAAATTTGTATTTCTAAATTATTTAAACGAGGGGTGGAACTTAATTAGTGGCAACTGTTTATTCACAACCGATACAAAAGAGTTACATGTTTGCACCTGTTACTGTCCTTCAAAGTAGTCATCAACGTTGTAGAGCCCGTTGCCAGCGATGTGGAAGGCGTAGTATACCGTTAGCAGAGCCTGTTCTGTTGATGGTGCGAATAGGGCGGACTACTGCCTGTCAAATCTCTGGAACAGTTCTGAAGAGAATGCCGCGAAGTAGTTCCTTCATCTTCGGAATCAAATCAGTGGATGGTACAGTATTTCCCAGTCCCATGAGCGAATAGAGCAGCCACAGCTTGCGCTGGATGCGCCCGCGCACTATCGTGCAAAATGATGGGTGGGTTGCGCAGAAAGAATCGCCGCTTCTTTCGCAAAGCTGGTCGCAGGTGATGCTCCAAAACCGAACAGTAATACTGAGCATTGACGCTCTGCCGTAGAGGAACGTAATGCGTAAGGATAACACCATCACAGTCGTACAATAAAATCACCTTAGCTTTAGACCGCTCCATTCGCACCACCAACAGAACAGGCTCTGCTAACGGTATACTACGCCTTCCACATCGCTGGCAACGGGTTCTACACACCACTGGTGACTACTTTGAAGGACAGTAACAGGTGCAAACATGTAACACTTTTGAACCGGTTGTGAATAAATAGTTGCCACTATTTAAGTTCCAACCCTCGTATTACGTCTTTACTACGAAATAAATGTTTCGGTCTTGAGCCATTTTCAAATGGTACATGAACTATGTACCTCCCACAACACAATGTGATCTCCGAAATCTAGACCTTTCCTGTTGTATTTGATTCGAGTGCTAAGTTTTTTTAAAAGGCCTACATTCGAATACAGACGCAGAGTGACTCCAGTGGAATGATATTTCTAAGCTAAGGGATATCTCGCTAAGTTGTGTCTGAAGTACGCTTGTCTTACACATCATTGACGTAGCTCAACCTCAGATTGCCTGAAGAATGCGGAAGGAAATCGGCCGTGTCCTTTCAAAGAAACCACACTGGGATTTGCCTGGTACGATTTAGGGAAATCACACAAAACCGGTGGCGGATCTGAACCGTCGTCCTCCCGCATTTGAATCTCGTGAGCTAACCACTTCACGGCAGCTGCTGTAGTCCAGGTTGAATTTTGCGGAGAAAGTAACAGCAATCGGCCACTTTTTATAATGCTATTTATTCACATTAATAGCGCCGTTATCGGTTTCGAACACTGAGAGGTTCATCACACACGGCTTGGTGACGTTAAGATACGTTTTTGTTTTAGTTTACTATAGTTTTAACTTTTCATTCACCCATATGGTACAAATTCCTTGAGGTGGCGGTGTCGTCGAAAATTCCGCGCCATGACGTTGCAATGCTACCTCCTTACGCCCGTGCCGAAGCGCGGACCATATTTTTTTGGTATATATGCTCATACAACGTAAAGCACCACCAAGACGGCAAAACTTTTTGGTGAGTGAGTGGTGTTTTACATTATGCGTAAACACATACAAACAAAAAATGCTTCTTACAGTCTTCGCTTCAGCGTGAACATAAGCAGTCAGTATGGCAACGTGACCACCTATCCAAAGAATTTTTACCAAATGCGGGAGTAAAAAGTGATAACTATTGTAAACTGCAACAAAAATGTATCTCAACGTGGGAAGACTGGTTCATGAACATGTCGATTCGAAACCGGTAATGGCGCTATTTACGTGAATAAATAGCATTATAGAAAGTGGCTGTTTGCAGTTATCTTCCTTGCGAGAAACCGAGCGAGGTGGCGCAGTGGTTAGCACACTGGACTCGCATTCGGGAGGACAACGGTTCAATCCCGCGTCCGGCCATCCTGATTTAAGATTTCCGAGATTTCCCTAAATCGCTCCAGGCAAATGCCGGGATGGTTCCTTTGAAAGGGCACGGCCGACTTCCATCCCCGTCCTTACCTAATCCGATGAGACCGATGACCTCGCTGTTTGGTCTCTTCCCCCAACCAACCCACACCAACCAACCAACAACCCAACAACCAACCAACCAACCAACCAACCAACCTTGTGAGAATCACCCTGAAACGTCGTGGCGGATGAAAACAGTGTGCCGAACCGAGACTCTCAGCTCCGGGCCTTCCTTCCGAAACATCCCCCGTACTGTCGCTAAGCCATATGTCCGCTACATCCTCTCTCACAGGAATGCTAGTCTTCCAAGTTTCGCTACAGAGCTTTTGTTGAGTTAGGAAGTTAGGATACGACGTGTTGGCGGAAGTAAAGCTGTGGGGAGAGGTCATGTGAGTCATGCTTGGGTAGCTCAGTCGGTAGAGCACTTGTCTGACGAAGCCAAATGCGGCGAGTTCTCGTCTCGGTCGACACAAAGTTTTAATCTACCAGAAAGTTGGTTGGTTGGTTGAGGTTTAAGGGACCAAACAGCAAGGTCATCAGTCCCTTGTTTCAAATATGCGCCATTCCGCTAATGGGACAACTCAGTAAAGTCAGAACAATAAAACGGAAAAAGGGAAAAAACATAAAAAGGCAGGCATGTTGTCATTGGTAAAAAACAAAATGAGGGAAGTCGGCAAGAGAACGAACCCAACACTATGCTGAAGCAGCATAGGCAAGACCACCTGTGACTTAAAAGGTACAACTGCTATAATGTAGAAAGTACGTATGGGAACAGGAATAGAAAGACTAACCAAGCCTTAAAAAATAAAAAAAAAACAGAGTAAAAGGGGAAGAAAAGAGGAATTCGGTCAGGGAGGTGAATCAGGAATCTCCGAACACTGCTTACAGTACCAGAAAGTCCCCATATCAGCTCACATACCGCTGCAGGGTGAAAATTTCATTCAAGAATCTATCTGTATTGTGCACACAGCCACGGTCTCCCATAGGTTGTGTACAAAAACACAGCTGACGACTTTTCAGTTCTAAAAGCTATGCTACAATTCGAATCAGACATGAAACCAGGCGCTGTGTCAGATATGGAACCTGCCGAACAGCACGAAGTAGTGTATGTTCAGAGAACACATTCTGTCGTGTGTCTGGGAAGGCAGGCTTGGAGCGGGTCCTTCGCGATGAAACTGCTGCGGCCGGGCGGCGCGTTAAATGGGAACGTCGCTTGGGGAAGGCTAGGCATGAGTCAAAGCTACGCAGTCATGATGTGGCGACAACCTCGGCAGCTGTGACTGTGCGGCGGCGTCTAGGGATGAGCTGGCCGCGCCGCGCTCACACATACCAAGTACTAGCCGCCTGCATGCACCAGTGGCTCGATCACTCACTGGACGGAGCGTCTTTTGGACAATAGTGAAAAATCTTGTCATTGGTGAGCCTTGCTTGTATGTTTTCGCAAAGAAACGACCATTGTAAGAAGAGGACTTATGTATTCCGTGGACGTGTTGTCAGTGTGTGCCTTTAATGCTACGGCAACCACTCCACCCCCCTCCCACAACCCTTAATACCGTCAACAGCCACAGGTTCTTTCTACCTCTGAAGCATGAGTGCTATGGATCCGTCCTTGGCTAAGTCCATCCACACTTCACAAAGCACAAAAATAACCCGATGCATGAGTGACGCGTTTCTACCGTAGTTATCTAAATCAGCGAAACTCATCGATCAAATCATCAGTGCGCATCTGATTCACGAAATATCCCTCTTCCACACATACATGTCTCTCCTTAGCGATAAAAATTTCAAGTGCAATTCTTACACAGCGTTGTGAGAACTATAGAACCTTTTTGCTGATTTCACATGCCAGCACGATTCTACTAAATCTCGCTCACGAACGTCGGAGATCCTACTACCAGAGCTAGTTGCGTTCCTGCATAAAGCCCGTCTCACACGGAGCAAGGTTCGCCGATGTTCAGAGCAAACTGGCGTTATTAACTGTTTTGGTGCTAAACGATGCAGAAATGCATGTTAATGAGAGAAGAAGAAAGAAAGAATGGACGAAAAACTGGATTAAGAGGAGAAACGCTGGAAAAGGTATGCTCATGCTTCATAAAGAGTTGAGGTTAGTTCGCATAAGACATACTTTTGTGTGCTTTCAAGAATCGGGTGAATATTCATTGTGATATATTTAGGAAATAATCTTAAATGTGGCCGATTTTTGCAAGTAGTGGGTTTCTACATTCAACACAAAATTCATAGTTTTGTACTTACGTCGTTCATCCCAGCGCCACTGCTTTTCGATGATTTTACTTTGGCGTACCCCATTTTAAATTGAGTACGTAAATTGTGCATTTTGCTATAGCACTCCTTGCTCGTCGTATGTGGTCGAACAAGACACACGGCACTTGCAACTCTTTCGAGTGCTTCTGCACGCAAGTGTTTCTTATAATAGTTTGCGCTTTTCACGACGTACAGACACTTTTCTTCCCTATAAGTACATATCAATGCTTCAGTCGCATCCTTGGACCACTGCGGTGCCATTATTTAATAATTATAAGAACTTCCTACCGCACCTCACAACAGCGGAAAAGCGACTATCAACAAAGAGTTCCCGCCCAAGCTTCCCGCGTCTGACGTCACAAACGAAACGCCTCATGATTAGCCAACGCAGGTAGCGCGCAGGGAACCTTGCAAGAAAAATAGCACCGGACCTATCCCGGAAATCTTACAAGGTTCCCAGCAAGGTATCCCGCTAGCAGACGACGGAGCCCGCAAGGTAGCCGTCGCGCGAGCCAGCAAGGAAACTTAAAGCGAATCTTGCTCCGTGTGAGACGGGCTTAATAAAGGAAAATGACACCAGATTCTCTATCTCTGACAGTTCATTTGCAAAGAATTCAGAACCCCTATAGTTCTTTATTTCCTGATCTTAGGCATGGATTTCGACTGCATTCCTGGAAAAACTGGAGTAAGCTAGCATAAACTAATTACAATTACGATCAATTTAAATTGGAAGGAATGCTAACCGAAGACTGCGTTTTATTGGCAGGACACTTAGAAAATATAACAGGTCTAGTAAGCAGACTGCCTACACTACGCTTCTCCGTCCTGTTTTACAATGCTGCGCGGTGTGGGATCCTTACCAGATAACGACTGACGGAGTACATCGAAAAAGTTCAAATAAGCGCAGCACGTTTTGTATTATCGCGAAATAGGGCAGAGAGTGTCACTGAAATGATACAGGGTTTTGGATGAGACGTCACTGAAACAAAGGCTGTTTCGTTGAGGAGGAATCTTCTCACGGAACTCCAATCACAGACTTTCTCCTCTGAATGCGAAAATATTTTGCTGACGCAGACCTACATTGGGAGAAGCGATCAGCACGATAAAATAAGGGAAATCAGAGCTCGCAAGGAAAGATGTAAGTGTCCGTTCTTTCCGTGCGCTATACGAGATAGGAATAATACAGAACTGGGAAGGTGGTTCGACGAACCCTCTGCCAGGCGCTAAAATGTGATTTGCAGAGTATCCATGTAGATGTAGGAGATTATGATCACTCACTGAGGTGAGTCACTACCAGCTGCTGATGTACTATCATAACAGGAAGAAGTTGATCTATTTGTCTACCTGGGCTCGGAGATTCAGAGAGAGGGTAGCACTACAGAGGAAATACGACAGATTTTTCTTGGTAGGAATGCTGCATCGAAGCGGACAGTGATTTGGGAAGACCGAGCCCTAACCGGACCTAGCAAATTGAGGGTGCTAAAAATTACTCTGGTGTTTCCAGTTTTCCTTTATGGCGCTGAAACGTGTACAATAACTGAAGAGGACCGCGGAAGAATTGATGGTTTTGAAATGTGGACACGTAGGAGGTTCTTGTGAGTACCATGGATGGGCAAACAGACCAATACATGATTTCTTCAAGAAATCAGGACGGAGAAGACGCTGGCCAGTATTTGTTTCCAGCGAATCCTGCAGTTCTTTGGTCACTCAATTCGACGACAGGAGGATAACTAGGAAAAGTCGAAGGAAAAAGATTGCAGGGAAGACCACCAAGACGGTGGATGGACCAGATAAGTAAGAAGACATACCAAAGAAAGGGCGAGCCACTCCTAGATAAAGACGACCCGGGAAAGTGGAGACAGACAGTTAAAAGGACTACGTAATGCGTCACCAACTTCCAGTTACCAAAGACGGAGTGCTGTTGTTGCTGTTGTAGTAGATGATCTTACGGCGTTACATAGGAGCCAGTATACAATTCACTGTCGCTGAAGCCTTGGCCGCGACTAACTTGGAAAAAAAGCGGTTGGTAAGCTTAACAGCCAAATGCTGCAATTAAAAAGCGATCTGTGTCTGTAAAATGTTTTATTCACAGTTTCTATACAGCGCTTTAATGCTCTCGATCCGGTATACGCCTTATCACGAGATTTGTGCGAACTGCAATACGGTATTCAGCGACAGTAGAGCAGTGGGCTCTCGGCAACTGGGCTTACATTTTTCGCAGAGCTCTGTGGTGTTGAACACACGCGCGCGCGCGCTTCCTCCGGCAGCCCGGGGGAAAAGTTGCAGGCAGCGGGCACAGATAAACAACGGACGAATCACGGGCGGTGATTTATTGGGCGGTGACTGCTGGCGTGCGCACCAGTCGTCCGTCACCGCGGCGAACGCGCGTTCGCCGCCTTGTTCGCCTGCCTCCGATTCCGATCGCAGCGCACCGCACTCCGTCACCGGTAACAGCGCAACCCCACCTGCAACCCCCAAGCGACGACGTGACGTTCGTGCGTACGTAGCCACAAAGTTGGGCCGCTAACGGCCACGGCCAACCCGGAGCGCCGGCTGCTTTCCCAGCGGAAGAAATATGACTCCATCGAGTTACAAATATACTACCAACACTAATTGCACCAGCTGATTATATCTGTCTGCTCCACACCGTTTTGCAACTTCACTTTGAAGTGCCTACACGGACGTTTCAGCGAGGAGATGTGGTGGACGAAGAACAAATCTGCATTACCAAAAATTACAAGCTGAGTCTGCTTGTTACACTAGTGTCAGTTACCAGCGCGCCCAACCATGCACGCGCAATAGCCATCACATTCATTTCATTCAACGGGGAGAACATGGCAAATGCCATCATCCAGGAGGAGGAGGAGATTAGTGTTTAACGTCCCGTCGACTACGAGGTCATTAGAGACGGAGCGCAAGCTCGGATGAAGGAAGGATGGGGAAGGAATTCGGCCGTGCCCTTTCAAAGGAACCATCCCGGCATTTGCCTGAAGCGATTTAGGGAAATCACGGAAAACCTAAATCAGGATGGCCGGAGACGGGATTGAACCGTCGTCCTCCCGAATGCGAGTCCAGTGTGCTAACCACTGAGCCACCTCGCTCGGTCATCATCCAGGAACTTCGCTCAGTAGAAGAGGAGTCAAAATAAGGGAACACGTGCCTTTCGGCTTGTCCGTAGATACTAGACCATCATTGAAGGAAAAAAATGGACAGTCAATGTTTTCGAAGTATTTTCTTGGTACCTAGTGTGCCTTTCCGTGCGATAATTTCAAACAGGACAGTGATTGTCGTCGCGTCGTCTTAATTTTGCGCGCCGTGTTTGAAACTCTATGACTGTTCTTATTTAACTTGTTTTCATTGTTTTCATTTATCTACCCATGTCTATAGACGATTACTACACGGAAGTTTAGTATCAGATTAGGGATATAATGGCGTAAAATTAACTGTAAAATTAAAACTGGATTTCAAAATAAGTGTCACGCATTTATTGTACAGCGTGAGCCAAAAATGGCTTTAAAGGATCGGAATGATACAAAAATTTATTGATATAACTTACAGAATCGGTAGATGTGTCATTTTGTGGCAAACAACCTCAAGTTTCACAAAAGTCAATCGTCATTTTGGTTCGAAGTAACCAGTTTCTTCCCACACTCGTTGCAACAAATAGGGCGCAACTTGTGAAACGGCAGCGTAGAATCGCTTTTTCAGCAAATGTATACTTGCAATATATATTAACTTCGGGGCTGTCCTATCATGTTACAGGATGTCATGTGGGTTTTCGCTGCCCCGTATTCTACTGTTGTGGGTGTCCACCATTCCACTGATATGAAACATTAACTCATCGCTGAAGATTACTGTTTTATCTGTGTCATTAATGTCCTGTGCGTCTGTGAATATGTTTAGTTCCAAATGTAAATGTCAACGCAGCACTCGCCCAACAGTGTTTTGTCGAATGCCAGTTCGCAGTGGCCGAGCGGTTCTAGACGCTTCAGTCTGGAACTGCGCGACTGCTATGGTCGCAGGATCGAATCCTGCTTCGAGCATGGATGTGTATGATGTCCTTACTTTAGTTAGCTGTTAGTAATTCTAAGTTCTAGGGGACTGATGACCTCTGATGTTAAGTCCCATAGTGCTCAGAGCCATTTCTGAATGCCAGTCTCGCGACACACGCGTCGCCGTGATTTTTGTAGACTGCAGGAAAAGCTCTCCCTAACCTGTTCGACATAATAATCAACGTGCGGGCGACGTGACGATTCATCATGTCGCAGTGAACAAGAACGTCTCAACAACGTAGTTGTTCAAAGAGAAAATTGTAGGCCTGTCTGGAGCTCCTTTAGCGTATTCGTCACAAAATTTACGCCAAATGGTTGAGTGAGGTTTCTCTTCATGAAACAAAAACACACCGCGAGCACGGTCCGCACCAATGATAGTAGTTATTTTATCTGTGCACTACGCTGGCTCTGCTGGTAGCCGAATGGAGTACTGATGCATTACATGAATCAAATTTGAGATTGTGGCTCTCTGAATAAATTTCTATATCCTTTTTGACTCGTCCTTTTTATGTTTGAATGGTAAGTTGAGAGGTTAAGATCTTTCCAAATTCTCATATGCTGATATTTCATTCCGATATCAATACTTGTATTAATTCTTGTATTTTGTTCATACACTTATTCTTCTGGGTGATTTGGAGCATTCCCTTGGACGATAGTAGAAACCCTCGAAACATACATTCCGAACACCGTGGGCATCGTGCAGCGGCTGGATTGCGACGGTTACATTTCTTCGTATAAATCTTGCTCGGGAAAGAAACATCGTTAACATCTGTGAAGATTTCACGCGTTCGCAACAGTTTCGCGGGAAGCCATGCGTTTCCGATAACCGACGCTTCGTTTATGACATGCAATTCGTAAACGAATAAGGGCATATCAATATACACTGGCAAACATTCGCGTAGTAATCTTCTACAGACATGAGCACGTAAATGAAAAGAGTAATAATTGGGTTTCGAACACGGGCGCTAAATTAAGAAGCCGCAAAGCTAAGCTCTGTGCCACCATTCGTCTGAGTATGTCGCGCAGTACACAAAGTAAGCGCGAAATATCTCTAAAACTGATAGTCATTTTTTCAGAAACGATCGAGTAGCTGCGGATAAGGCGAGGTTCGTGTTCGCTTATTTCGGCTCCTCTTCCGTTGAGCAAAGTTTCTGGGAAATCGGGTTGTGTCGCCGTGTTCTTCCACCCTCACTCCACTGACATCTTCCATGGAGTTTCTCCCCAATTGTCACCTCAGTGCCACTTTTGGCTATTGGACGCACATCATAAAGTGACAACTGAGAATTAGGATGGTACTCACGAACATTTAAGGCGCACGGACGTACCTGAAACAAAAAGAAACGAAGCTGTCAGTAAATCAGTTAAATTAATAAGATAAACAGTACAAAATGAAGTATTTGTTACAAACTAGCCTCCATTACGGAGAACACGAGTGAATAATTACGACACACTGAAGAGCTTCGTTTAAAGTCATAAAATTCTTCACGAACTATATACCTCTTCCAGGACTGATACTTCACGATGTAATAAAGGTCTGTCTTTCGTAGCACATACGGAAGCGTTCTTTCAAGCTACTCATCCCTAATGTATACCTGGCAGTCAACGCGACAACAGCTGTAGTTTTCGAGTTACCGACACGAAAGAAATTGTATGGCAATTTCACATCGATAGAGCCCAATCGTTCTGACATTACATAATCAATACATTCTTGAACTTATTTCTTGGTTGGTAATGTTGAATACAGCGAGTGTCAATAAATGACAACCGATGGTGCGGGGTTCTTCGTCAACCAGTGCTGTTTTGATAGCACAATGAACTTCTCTGGGCATCCGTAATGGTCATAACAAGGAATCTGTCGATTTGCAGTTTACAATACAGAAGTAACTACAGCTGTTTCGTACAGCGGCGAAGTACGCTGCGACATGTGGACAGAAAAGTGTTACGCACTGAACTATTGACGAATGCGTGTAATTTCGTGCACAACACAGTGCCAAAAATAACGTGCGATGGTGAAATTCCTGTCTCTTAACGGCACTGAACACTACATGTCAATAATACATCTGCTACACTTTAAACAAAAATTTATGTTCTATGGTCTTTTAAGATACTCTGTAGCACTCCTTCAAAATAATAAAAAAAGATTAACATCAAAAATATGCGACAACCATAACCTATGACGCTTCTTAGAACAAAAATGCACGTAGTGACTTCAACAGCTTATTTACGTTGGCTGTGGAAAGCTTAACGCAGATGCTTAAAAGCGGAAAACACACTGCAACAAAATAAATACTAGTGCAACACCTGCAAACCGCTTCCGGTTTATATACGAAATCAGCTAAAAGCTGAGGAGTGGTCACTGGCATAGCAATATGCAAGTGCATCTGAACTTGGAAACTGAAGGCACTGCACAGTACTCGGGAAATACCGAAGTTTGCATGTTACACATTTGAGCTCTCTCCTTAATACCCAACTACAAACACTAAATGACTCTACGTGCAACTGAATCGATGCAATAATATGTGTGTGTGTGTGGGGGGGGGGGGGGGGGGGGGGAGAATATGCGCATGGGTATTTGCTACAGTGTAAGCATGAAGTAACACGAATTGAGAATAATATTCCAGTATAAAATTTATCCTGGCGCTTTGAGATTTTCCATCGATTCTTGCAATGTTACAGTGCAATAATGAATGAATTTCGTTATGTAGATTGCGTGACTACTATATTAAAACGTACATTGATTATCGATTGTATTAGGTCTTCAACTTTGCTTGCGCCGTTTTGCAATGGATGGCATTAGCGGCGAGTAGTGGTGCTGGTAGTACGTCGAGTCATAGAATAAGCTTAGGTCCTGTAAACGCAATGCCATCAAAATATTAGTCGATTTGTGATTGCATCAGAAATTTATCCTCGACTGAAAGTGTCAAATTACGAGCCCAATTCTCATTTGCGAGAAGTTTTAGTTTTCTCCTTTAACATGCAGAAATTTGCGGTTAAGGCTCATATAATGCTGGGTTAAGACCTGTAGTGAGGCACCCGTTAGTGAAAGAACGTGCAGGGAATGGTTTCAACGCTTCAAGAACGGCGATTTTAATGTCGAGGAACGGCATGGCTGCCGAAAAGACGTTTCGAAGCTACTAAAACTGACGGAAACAATGACAGGAAATCGTTATCGAGAGCACAATTGATGCGACTGAGCCAAGCACTGAAATACAAACGGCCATAGTACAGCGGTAGACACGAAAAGGTGATTTTTCAGTACAACAATACTAGATTCCACGTCGCAAAATCGGTCAAAGTATACCTGGAAACCATAAAATGGACAATCGTCACCCATCCGCCGTATGCTCCAGACATTGATCAGTGGTACACGGCCTGGTTGACTAGCGCCTCTGGTTATACGAATTAGTGCAAAACCGGCTCCTCAAAAGACGTCCAGTTGTCCCACGACAGGATTCGTACGCCGTCCGAAAGATGAGAAAAAGTAGTGGCCAGCAATGGTGAATACTTAAATTTTCTGTATGTTTTCTCATAATGTCAATGAGCAATGAATGGGCAACAGATTAAAGAGCGACGTACAATGCTAGGAACTTAAAGTATATACACTACGTGAACTGTAAGATGTGCGTACGTCAACTTTACTGTGTTTAAGATATGTTCAATGAACATGAAACCAAAGAGAATGCACGAACATGCAAATGCTATGGAGAAATCTGGGGATCCACCATTGCGCAGAGAACACGTGGACAATGATCAGCCAACAGTACAAACATTTGGGCACAAATGTACACCACATGGGCAACGTACTTCTGACATGATGATCTTGCACAAGAGAAATGTGATTGTCACGAAGTGGTCATTCGGTGGTGAAGGGACTATTTTAAATTATGACTGTGGGAACGTGGAATGCTTCCGAGGAAGTATCGCTTTCAACACCTTGTTCAGAAACTTATTGCTGTAATCTTCACTATGAGAATGATCAACACTGTCCCTGATAGTGAAACACGAATGCTTGTTTAGTTTGCTTACTGCTTACTTTCGATCTATTGTCTCGAGTGGGGTTATATTTTGGCTCAAGTCCGTGCACTCGCCAGGAGCTCTGTTAGCGCAGAAAATGGCGTTCAGTCTGATCTACGGTGTCAGATCGCGAACTTCGCGTGGGCTTCGTTCAGATGTCGCACAATTCTAATTTGCCACATCTATATGCGTATTTTCCATCTTGGCCATCGTAGATGGCAATAATAACTCATTCAGAAGAAGTTCCAACATTCAGTGAACACTACATGGAAAAACGGTATGTACTTGGATGGAACTTCTTATTGTAAACAAATGTGTGCACTTTTCAAAGGTTTTCGTTTCCAACAGCCTTCCAACGTAAAAAAATTGAGTGATAAGCCCCTAGTACTCAAATCCAAGTTCAAAGGTTTCCTTGTCCCACAGTCCTTGCAGGTACTCGCACAAGTTTAGAAACTTTTTCTGTTGCATGTTATTTACTCGCATACGTATCACTATTTTTTTTGGTTCTATTAATTACTAGTCTTTTTCGACAGCTCTGCCTATGTAAGCGTTCAACATATATTGCACCCATCTCCTCCCCCCGTTTCTCTGTTCCCCTCATCCTCCAGTCTTCCATTCCCGTCTCATATCTCTGCCCTCCATTCACCAATCGCGCCCATCGGCAAAACAGATCATTAAAGTAGGCCAATACATTGGTCACGCAGGGCAGCCTGCATGTCTGGACATAGAGGGGAAAAAAAAAAGTTTTTGCCCGTGTCTCCGATACTATTGGAACGACGAGATCATAAACCCCACAGCAATAATACTCGGGATGTTTACTGTTTGCCTGCCGAATTCGATTGAAATCCAGGAGATAAGGCGGAGATGCTGACCTTTTGTAAAATTTCTAATCGACGTTGTGAAGTGCGTACTGACACATTCCATGACCAAACTGCTCTGGATGGCATGATATCATGCATGATAAATTGAACAATGTGTGCTTACCCAGCCAATTTGCAAGGTTTATGAGCATTCGCTTACAGTATAAAATGTTTACTACGTGACACAGGTTGTAGGCGTAACGGCGTAATAGATTATATAGTAGAGTATTTGAACCCAGCTTAGAGTACGACGTATGCACGACCACGAAACTGTTATTCCTTATGCAATGAAAAGGAAGACTGGGATGGAAGGTGAGCCTTCGATACAAACCACCGGCTCGTCTCGGCACTGCGGCCCAGCTACTTGAGCCAGTCACGCGTCGCGACCCCTGCAGGCCAACACTTGCCATAAATTGTGCTGCCATTACCGAAAGGCATTCAGCTGAAATAAAGGACGCCCGTAAATTACAGAGAGCAGACATGCATTTTTCAGTTCCTTTATTCCGCGCGCACAGCGGACGCACTCGCAGCAGCTATCTGTCAGGGGCAGACAGGACGAGGAGAGAAGTAAGAACGATCGGACGGCTCTGAAATATTCCCGCACTGCGCGATACGGTCGGCTGAGTGCTGCTGAGGTTTTTAAGATATATTCCGCCATAAATTGCCGCCGTTTCAGCGGCCGCGACGTCGAGGAACTCTGCTAAATCGCACCCCGTTCAGTTTCGACACGAAAAATAATAAAATATGTTCCAAGTTAGAGAGAAGGCGAATGGAAAACTACACTT
The DNA here is from genome assembly GCF_023864345.2 of Schistocerca serialis cubense. Lineage (NCBI taxonomy): Eukaryota > Metazoa > Arthropoda > Insecta > Orthoptera > Acrididae > Schistocerca > Schistocerca serialis. The sequence goes on along the minus strand of NC_064638.1, from coordinate 640,823,320 downwards.
ATCCACTGGTTCATATTCACAGACGGTACTCTCATTCTTACACTTACAAATCATTCAGGTGGTAAGATATTTACCGCCTGAATGCTTTCTGGAATACGTAGCCATGTGCGTCTATACCATTAGACATAATCTGTGCGATAAATTCTATCATAAGTAACTACAGTATGATAATTATTGAACTATATGAAATAAAATCATTGTAACTTCTGAACGATTTGCGTTAGGACGTTCAAACCGCTCAGTTGCTCACGGGGCGTGATGGGAATTAGTATGGTTTGGTTTAGCGACGAATCCACTTTCTTGTGGACGGGTTCGTCAATAAGCAAAATTCGCCCATTTGGCGGACTGAGAATCTGCATTTCGAGATCGAGAAGCCTCTTTACCCTTGAACGGTGACTGTGTGTTGTACACTGTCCAGTCGCGGAATAATAAGAACGATATTCCTTGATGGCACGGTTAATACCGAACGGTACGTGAAGGTTTTGGAAGATGCTTTATCCAAAGTGACCTCGATTTTGACAAGACGCGGTTCATGCAAGACGAAGCTCGACCCCATCGAAGCAGGAGTGTGTCTGACGTCCTGGAGGAGCCCTAGGGACCGCATACTGGCTCTGGGGTATCCAGAGGCCACTGGCATGGACCTCGATAGGCCGCCATTGTCTCCGAATCTGACCACAACACACGGTTCCACAATTCATTTTTCTTCCTTGCATACTCATTGCCAAATACCAAAAGCTTGTTCTTGTTCGCTTCATGTACATACAAGTCCGCTTCCAGTGATATCTAGCGGCCAGTTCCGCGTTTTGGAGACTTGTCCGGGTACTTCTGATCAGGTGGTGTGTATGTGTATGACGTATATACGAGGTAATCAGACGTGTTGCAGAGCAATCAAAGTTGAAAATGACCCAGGACTGAAATCTGATGATCGTGTGAAAATAAATGACTGTTACCATAACACAGGCAGGGTGAAAAATTGAAATGTCTTTCAGTAAATTGGCGGCAGTGAAGACAGACAATCTTACTCTTCATTAACGTTACCTGGAAAGAAGACTCATTATCTCCGATGATCCCCACTTAAACTCGCGAAGCGTCTCTTTAACATTGCCGTACGTTTCGGACAGCCGGTAGCACACTTCGAATTGTTTCGATGTTCTCCATTAAGCCGACCTACTGGGAACTCAAAGGGATGGGCCGACTGAAGGTACGCAAGCAGGATGACACTGGGTGAAATGCTAAAATCACAGTAGCTACAGTCTGGCACGTGGGGGGGGGGGGGGGGGGGGGGGGGGGGATACAGCGCAATGGTATGGGGATGTATGGAAAAAGTGGTTTGGGTGAGGTGGCTTTCGTGGATGACAACATGAAATAAGTCTATAAGAATTTACTACAAGAACATCTGCAATGAAACAACAAATATTAATGGGAAAGAAAGAAAAAAAAAACATATATATGGGAGCTGGATAAAAGTCCTCAACTCCTCCTCTCCACTGCCTCTGCCAATTTCCCCCTCCACTTTCTTCGTCCATCTCTTCCTCATCCCTTCTCTCTCCGCCCATCACCTCCTTCCCCCTTTTTTTGTCCATCTCCTCTTCCCCCTGCTCTCTGACCTTTGGCCTTGTTTATTATTACTGCAAATTCAGATTCTGCAGTAGTATTCTGATCACAAACCAGTAAGCCATAAATACAACTTTCCTGCCAGCTAATCTTTAACTATTGTATCGTGTAAAGTTAATTGTCTCTGAACGTTTATTACAGTAACGTGTAAAAATTTGAAGTATATCGGAAAGGTACATTTGATATTTTACTAACAATGTTTCTCCTTTTGTACTGAAAAGACATATATTGAAGAACTAGGTATCTAACAACACGCTCGTATTAGAATTCAACATTGTGTCAAAAATTCAAAGCAACCGTTCAAGAACTTCAGAGATACACGCTTTTGAACAAATGAAAATTTACTTTTTGATTTATACAGACAACAGTCCTAACCGTACCTCTGAAGCTGCTGCGTTATGGATTTCTTACAACACGCCACACACACTCAAAACACCACCTCAATCACACGACTAGAGCCTGATCGAGAACACCTGTTAACATTAAGAAAATAGGATCAGGAAACACCACATCACAAGTAAAACGAGACAAAGATGTTATCCTGCCGGAATGGTATATGATTCGGACTTGACCAGGGAGCACGCACATTCAATACGAAGGCGTTTGGCAGCAGTTAAGAAAGGCAAGTCAACCTAATATTGGACAGTTATGTTTTGATTGACTAAATACTTACGTCTGACTTTTGGGACATCATCATTCAGTTTCCATTGTGAAAATGTACTTACGTTTAAAACAAATACATGTGACATTAAAAATGAAATAAGGGAGTGAGGAGAGTCATTTGTTTAACTGGGTACGTTTTGTCGGTTCAATATCCTCCTTTAGTAGTAGCACACAGCTGACATTTGATTACTTGTGACCGCCTCTGTGCCACAAGCAGCATTCCCTGGAGTGCCATCAGCTCCAGGCAGGTGGTACGGGCTGGGAGGCGTAGACGCTGAGTAGCGCCGCAGATGCGGCAGAGCGGAGCAGAGCAGAGCAAGGGCGAGATTGCAGGGTGCGCCTATTAAGAGCGCCGCCTTGCTGATTGAAGGCGTAATCCCGCGGCCCGCGCCGGAAACACGGCTGCCATTACCGCGCAGAGCTTGTAAACACGTCGCCAGGTGCGCCAGGCTTAGCGGCCACTCAGCGCCCAACTTCAGCCGCAGGCGCGCTTACCGCCGAGAATTAAAAGCTCTGCTTAGCCGCAATATGTGCTGCACCCACCAGGTGTGAGATGCGTCCCCACAATACTGACACAGCTGTGTCCTCTGTTCACTTTCGTCCACCTCATACCTCTCGTACGAAAAACAGCAACACCATCCATTTTCCTACCTTCTGCTAGGCGTGCACACACGTTTTTCCAGTGGGCGTAATGGAATCATCGCTGAAGCGGAAGTACATTTTGGGCCACCGTAACAGTAACTACTCCCACTACCTTCCTCGTTGCCGGCCGGGGTGGCCGAGCGGTTCTAGGCGCTACAGTCAGTAACCGCGCGACCGCTACGGCCGCAGGTTCGAATCCTGCCTCGGGCATGGATGAGTGTGATATCCTTAGGTTAGTTAGGTTTAAGTAGTCCTAAGTCTAGGGGTCTGATGACCTCAGATGTTAAGTCCCATAGTGCTCAGAGCCATTTGAACCTTCCTCGTTTCAAGAGTGCACGTGCCATCATCCGATTTTCCACAAACTTCGCTCAGTGGAAGAGTGGTCAAAAGAAGCGAACACACGCCTCGACGTATGTCCTTTTTCGCGCGCTGTATCCTCAGACGAAGTAGTCAGTGATTAGCGTCGCAGCTTTTTAATTTTGCGCTCCGTGTTAGAAGTCCGATCGAAGTTTTTATTTATTTTATTTTCATAGTTTTCATTTGTGTATCCGTAGAAGGCTACTACACGACCGTCTTTTTGCCAAAATAGGGCTTACAAGGACGTTAAATTAATTGTAAAATTTAACTAGATTTTATAGTATGTGTGACATTTATTACATACGTGAATACGGTACGTTGAGGGGGTTACAATCTTTTTAAATTCTCGTATTCTGTTATTTCATTATCAAATCAATTCTTGCATTATTTCTTTTATTTTATTCATATCTTCATTCTTCAGTAAGATTTGGTGCATTTCCCTGGATGATACTGATCGTAAAAACATTCGAAACACAGAAATTCCAACCACCACGTGCATCAAACGAAGGCTGGCGTTCCAAAGCGACGTTTCTTCGTATGACTCTCACTACTGAAGATTTCATTCGTTGGCAAGTAATTTCGCGGCAAACCATCCATAACGGATTACTTTTCCGAGAAATGGCGGTTGCAATAGATTGTGACTCAAGATACAAGACAGGAATATCACCGAAAACAATTTCAAATAGTTTTCTCAATTGTTTTTTTAATTAATTCACCTGACAATTAGTAGAGGAATAAGAACAAAGTTATATCAGCCTACATCAGAAAACATGCCTTTAGTAATATTATACAGACATGGGTACATAACTGAAAAACAAAAAGAAAGGAATAATCGTGTTTAGACGACGAGGCGCAGATCAAGAGGCTGCGACGCTGTGCCACCATTTCGTCTGAGAATATCACCCCGTAAAAGGCACATGAAGTATCTCGAAAGTAATTGTCGCTTTTCAGGGACGGTCGAACATCTACGGATAAGCCGAGACAGGTCTTCCCTTTATTGTGACCACTCTCCCACCGAACGTAGTTTCTGAGAAGTCTGGATATGGCAATTGCCATGTTCTCCTCTTAAACAGCGCAAGGAAACTGGGAAAAAATGTTACTGATTGTAAAAAAGTCATCGTTCACCTTATAGTATATTACTTCTTTATAACGACCGGTCTCCTCCTCAAACCAACATCAGGTATCATAAGAAATTTAAAACAATTTACAAGGGGATATAAAATCTTTGCTTATTATCGGCTCTTACCTGTTAACTCCGACTTTTTTATATTCTTACAACATGTAGGACACTACTTTCATAAAAAAGTATGTTACTGAATACATCGACGGTTGATGAAACGTTGATTTCACAAAATTCACTGAAAAGCAATAAAATCACTCAAACAATTGCTTTCAATCCTGTTACATGACTACGAAAAAGAACTGACTGCTTGAAGTAACTGAAAGGTTGCCATTAAGTTGAACATCCGAAACATCGGAAAACGTTGGGAAAGTGTAACATCTTTCAACTTTGTAGAATAAGAAGCTTTTGTACTGCCGCGGTATAGTCGACAGGTATGATTCCGGAGAACTCTAGCAATGAAATAGCTTGTCTGCAATCACAGACAATTCCGTATTCGTCAACTGTACGAATGTGCTATTGTAGTTCTAGTCAACGAATGACGATTTTTTCCCCCATAACGTATCGACGTAGATGACGCGATTTTCAAACAATTACAAAATCAGTTTGTATTCTACACAATTTCCTAAGAATACATTATGGGTCACGAGTCAAGTAAGATATGTACGGATGCCTTCTACAGAACTGTCGCACTGTTGCAATCGCCGGCCGGAGTTGCCGAGCGGTTCTAGGCGCTACAGTCTGGAACCGCGCGACCGCTACGGGCGCAGGTTCGAATCCTGCCTCGGGCATGGATGTGTGTGATGTCCTTAGGTTAGTTAGGTTTAAGTAAATCTTCAGGCTTTAGCGGCGCAAGACTGTTCCATTAAGTTTCGGGTGTGCAGCTGCAAGAAATCTCTTTCTTCTAATATTTCGGCTGTATAACGCTCAGCCATCTTCAGAGTGAGCCGCAAGACTGCCGTTCCAGTGCTCGCTTCGTCCCTTTATACTGTTGTACCGCGCCACTGCGCATGCGGCCACAGATGCAAATGCGCCAGAGACGTTTGTCGGCGGCAGAGACGTGCATAATGCGCGAGTTGTATCTATGACTCCGCAGTCGATCTGTGTTGGCATATCGATATATCATTGTGAGCTGCACTGTGACGACGTCTTTGCGAGTTTATTACAGCAAGTACCGGATTCCAGGATTTATCAAGATTGAAACCACTATCTCTATTAATTAAGTTCGTCGTCAAGCGAATTTCAATTGCCTCCTTTACTATCGAGTCCCAAAAGGACGATGTAGTTGTCAAAATTTCGACGTTGTCATACAACATACTGTGACCATTATCAATACAGTGCTCTGCCACTGCCGACTTGTTAGGTTGTAAAAGTCGTGTGTACCTCTGGTGTTCTGTACATCTTTCTTGGACAGTACGAGTTGTTTGTCCGATGTAAGAAAGGCCACATTCACATGGAATTTTGTAAACTCCAGATTTTCGGAGCAGCAAATCATCTTTGACGGAGCCCACGAGTGCAGCTGTCTTAGGTGGACGACGAAAAATCACTTTTACTTTGTGTCTGCCGAGAATGCGTCCTATTTTTGATGAGAGGCTACCCACATATGGCAGGAAGGCCATCGATTTAAAGGTTTCTTCATCTTCTTCTGCTTTCTTTGTGGCCTCTTTCAGTTTCATTTTCAGTGCCCTCTGTATTTGTTGTGGAGAGTACCCATTGTCTTCAAACACTCTTTGTAAGTGGGAAAGTTCATCTTTTAATCTGACTGGAAAGAACGGGTGATGCCTGTTTACTAGTGACTTTCAGTGGCGCCTATAACGCCGGTTGGTTAAATGGTGAGAACTGAGTTTTGTAATTTGAGAGAATTTCTTGAGGAGTCCATTTTTTATCTAATTTTTGCGTCATATAGTAAAATAAAAGTCAAAGTTTACTCAATTAACTGATGTTCAGCAAAATTTTGATGTATGCAACAGTGTAAATGGTATCTTGTTTCCGTTTTAGTCTAATTTCTATTTTAAGGTTGTTCCAATGGTACCTGCCAGAGGGGCGGCCGCTGTAGGCGTTATATCGATTTGAATTGTAGAATATTTTGATTAATTTTGTACATTTTAATTATAATAAAAAGTCAGTTTGTAAAACGTATGGGTATCAATTAGCTTCTAAAGCTGAAGGTAAATTGTCCTTCCTACTCTCCGTCGAATATTTACCTCTTTTCATTAATGTATGCTTGAGATGTTTAAATACTTATTACCTGACATTTACTTATGAGAGTTCAAGTTCAAAAGTTTATGCTATAAGAGTGTGTTTAGAACAATGTTAAGACAGTACGCACAGAATTTTAGTAAGTCTACGGATGTGTGATTATTACTACTTGTATTTATGGACGAGCTGGAAATTCCATTTCTGCGCACCAAATGTCGACAACAGGACAACTCATCTTTAGTTTCACGCGTTGGTGATTCACCATTGTCATGGAAACTATAGGACAGTTTAAAAGTTACCTGGCGGGCACAGTAGCTAAATAAAAAAAAAAGAAAACCCACACACACACACAAAAGTTCCGGCTGAACTTCAGCGACGGTTCAGCGTGTGGTCTCAAGTGACGCCAGCAGAAGACGACGGAAGTAGACGCGTGGATCACACGCGGCCAGTGACCCTGCTAGTCTAGGCCGCTGCCAGCATCGGCGCTGAGAAGCGTATTCAGGCGGCGTCTCTGGTCACTTGGCAGCGACGTCGAACGAGGATACGGAATGAGAACTACTGGCAAACACACTTGGACGCCAGTGTTGTCTTTCCAATCGACTCGCACATGCAGTTTCCTCTGCACTGTGAAAATAACCGGTTGCTATTAGGAAACAGATATGGGATACTTTTCCTCTAGTTTATACTGACGAAGAACAGAAGCAGTGACAAACCAAGAAAAATACAAAGGGTACTGAAACAGCAGTACAAAATGTAACTCTTCAGGCTTTCCCGGCGATCTAATGACATCTTGGGTTGTCGGGTGTTCTGCCGGATATCAGCGTCGTACTTGCACGATATTTCGGTCACGTAGCTCGAGACCTTCATCAGGTGCGACCTGAGACTGCTCCTCGAGTGGACTTGGTCCAGTATTTATGCCTATGGCCTTCCCCCTCCACCAACGGCTGCAGGCGCTTCCTCTGTGGTCCGCGCCCATTCCCTGTGACCTGCTGGAGCCTTGCTGCTCCGTTTTCCGTCCGCTGCGGTTCTAGGTGTTCCCTCTGCGGTCCGCGCCCACCAAACCCGCTCCTGGGGGTTTCATCTACGGTCTGGGGTACCAGGCGTTCCCCCTGCGGTCCGCGCCCGCTCACCACGACCTGTTGGAGCGTTGCCGCTCCGTTTTTCGTCTGCTGCGGCTCTGGATGTTCCCTCTGCGGTCCGCGCCCACCAGTCCCACTTCTGGGTGTTCCATCTTCGGTCTGGTGCTCCTGGCAGTCCGTCAGGGGCTCGTTTACCATCTCCATGTCTCTGGTTCTTCTGTTTGTGTAGTGTTGCAGCTGGCCCCGTTGCTCCTTTAACAATTCCAGAGCCGGATCCCAGGCTCTGCTTAGCTGGTACCCTGTGTCACGATTCATAAGATCGTCAGCCATTTTAATCTCAATCGATTCTCTTATAACACTGTCCCAAAATCTGGGTGTTTGTGCTAGAATCTTGGTATCCTCATACTTCATGGCATGATCTAGCTGTAGACAGTGTTCAGCAATGGCTGACTTAGTCACCTGTCTTAATCTAGTGTGCCTCTGATGTTCTTTGCACCTGATCTCCACAGTTCTTGTCGTCTGGCCAATGTAGGACATGCCACATTGACAAGGTATATTGTAAATCCCTGGTTTTCGTAACCCCAGGTCGTCTTTGACACTCCCCAGCAGTCCCCCGATCTTGTTGGATGGACAGAAAACACACTTGATATTGTGTTTACGCAGGATCCTACTGATTCTGGCAGAAATAGAGCCAGCATAGGGCAGATATGCCACCTTCCTTGCTTCATCTTGGTCTTCTTCAGGAATCTGTGGTATAGTGGCTGGTCGGAGTGCCCTCTCAATTTGTCTGTCCATGTATCCATTCTTGGAGAAAACTGTTTTGAGACGTTCTATCTCTATGGGTAGATTCTCTTGGTCTGATAGGGCACGTGCTCTGTGGACTAAAGTCTTCAGAACCCCATTCTTCTGTGCAGGGTGGTGACAACTGCTGGCCTGCAGATATAAATCAGTGTGTGTAGGTTTTCGGTACACACTGTGGCCAATTGATCCATCTGCTTTCCTCTGGACTAGTACATCCAGAAATGACAGCTGGCCATTCTTCTCCAGTTCCATGGTGAACTTGATATTAGGGTGGCATGAGTTAAGATGTTCAAGAAACTCATTGAGCCTGTCCATCGCATGTGGCCAGATCACGAAGGTGTCATCCACATACCTAAAGAAGCATGTGGGTTTAAATGTGGCTGTCTCCAGCAGGTCACAGGGAATGGGCGCGGACCACAGAGGAAGCGCCTGCAGCCGTTGGTGGAGGGGGAAGGCCATAGGCATAAATTCTGGACCAGGTCCACTCGAGGAGCAGTCTCAGGTCGCACCTGATGAAGGTCTCGAGCTACGTGACCGAAATATCGTGCAAGTACGACGCTGATATCCGGCAGAACACCCGACAACCCAAGATGTCAGCAGTACAAAATGCTTTGACGCACACTGTACTGCTCCTTCAGTACCCCTTGTATTTTTCTTGGTTTATTGTCACTGCTTTTGTTCTCCATTTTCAGCAAACGTGAAACGAAGTAACATAAAAACTATGTGCTGTAGCTCGCGCACACACGCACGCACGCATGCACGCACACAGATATTACGATCTATTACGTTTCGTCCCTCAAAGTTGGTGTCGTCTAGTACTCATCACTTGCGTTTCTAATACGATTAACCACAATCATCTCTAGTTATGACAGCAGATGTATAGAACTATGCTTTTTAAGTCCTGGAGGGAAAGTTCAGTATCACATCCGATAGTTAAAATTAAAATATATTCAGGATTTCATTGCGGATAATACAGCGTCTATCACAAAAAAAAAGAAAACAAAAAAAGCTGCGGTCTAAGCATAAAGTGCAACTCGTGGTGGTGTAGCGAAAACTATCTGATCGATAAAGTTAAGGGCAGAGTTTTTTTAGGAGTCCTGATTACGCTACAAAGGGTAAAACAGTAACTGGAATTTGCTACCAGTCTTCCCGAGCAAGTTCGACTATATGGGAAAGGACACTTGTGGAAAGGTCTGGGATGCAAACACAAAATTTGTAACAGGCACCTGAGTACACAGGTTGTTTAAGAATTTGGAAATTTCGCGAACGTTGGCACAAATTTATGAAGCATCCACTGATTCTCGGTTCTTAGGACGCTTGTGACGGCAAATAATGTCGAGCTCAATAAAACGCCAGGGCAGCAATAGATTCCTGGTTTATGGTGTTTCCCTTCGAGGCTCGGCATCAACGTTACTCGCTCTGACTTGTGGAAATCACTTTCAGTTTTATTTGGACACCATCTCTTGAGATTGCACCTGCTTTTGCTTTATTTCGATGGTTGTTAATAGCCGCAGATGTAATTAAATGCAATCGGATATTATTTAATGAGAGAGAACAATTCACACACAGGTATAGAGTTCACACGCACACTTGTGACTGCTTTTTAATACTATTTACTCTCTTGTATCATTCTAGAATATTCCCCACGAAGATGACTACAGCGTTAAGCACATTTGTGTAGTGTGTACAAAGACCGCATGATTGAAAATAACACCCCCATGTGAAATGAGGTTCAAAATGGTTCAAATGGCTCTGAGCACTATGGGACTTAACTTCTGAGGTCATCAGTCGCCTAGGACTTACAACTAATTATACCTAACTAACCTAAGGACATCACACACATGCATGCCCGAGGCAGGATTCGAACCTGCGACCGTAGCGGTCGCTCGGTCCCAGGCTGTAGCGCCCAGAACCGCACGGCCACTACGGCCGGCGTGAAATGAGGAAGGTGATGAAATCAGTACTGAGTGTGGCCGCCATTGTTGGCTATAACGCGGCTACACGCATCGCCACTGAATCGCAGGGACTCTGGGTGCGTTGTTGGGGTACAGCAGTCCATGCTGTTTTCACATATCGCCAAAGCTGATCTGGTGTAACAGTGGGTGGGGTACCCCGGCCCAGTTGTTCCGCTATCACAGATCAGACGTTGCCGATCGGTGAGAGATCAGGAGAAGAGGGAAGTCAGGGCAGCAACGCACGTGTGGTCGCGCATTATCCTGTTGCCACGGGGCCGTCGGCAAGCTCCGAAGGTATGCGAAGGCGACAAGCTCCAACAATTTAAAGATATAAGTGTGGCTGGTTAGCGTACCGGCTGCGAGTACTAGGTGGGTGGGAGAGTGGAAACCAATACCACCCCAAATCATAATAGGGACTGCAGGACCTTTTGCGATGTATACGGCAACAGTTCAACAGACAGTTACCACGGTGTTTCCAAACTCTAATGGGACCATCGTGGTGGTGCAGGCGAAGTTGGGATATGACTGTGAAAACAAAGTATCTGCGTTCGGTTGGGTATGTCAGTAGTTCATAGCACCACTGCCAGCGCAAACACCTGTGGCGCTGACTCAGTGGTACACGCAGCAATGGTCGCCTTGCAGATAGTCCACTCTGCTGCTAACGACGTCGAATGGTGCTTGTAGCGCAGCAGAGCGAATTCGTTGTAATTTGGTTCGTAATGTGGCAGAGCGATCCGTCACTGCAATGCGCACAATATGTCTGTTCATCACATATAGTGGTGCAACGAGGTGGGTTCCGTTGGTCCGTCGTTCCCTCCTGCATCCAGCGATTACAGATCCGTATCACAGTTACTTGGTTTGGACAGACACGATCAGCGATTTCTCTGAAGGTTAATCCTTAATACTTACAGGTGGCGCTACTGGCGCCCATGCTATTGTAATCATGGGCATCTCTCATCGCCGCCGCTTGCATGCTGCAAATTTCAACCGTTTTTGATACTTCCTTCAAGGTGTGTAGCTCTGTCAGCTAGGCTACGCCGAGGAAATTCCTCTTTCTTCAGGGCTTGGCCCACCAGCAGCTACGCAATTTTCTGTTCATGTGGTTATAGTCAACTGAATGACGTCGACTAAGTCGTCGCACTTGTCGGCTACCTCACTATCGCTTGCCGGCGTTTTACGACAAAATAACTTCTCACTTGGACGTGGCTGCAACTAGTCACGTGACCAGTCCATCTGGCTTCGTCAGGTAACACGATTTGCCGAGAAACGTGCAGTTAACTCTGCAGACGCGAGACGCGACTCGCTGTCTGAGGTGGCCGCCAGAGCAACGAACCTGGTGGCCGTTGCTCTGCGCGCCCGCGGCCGTTCAAGGTCACGCCGCATTCAAACCTGTGCCGCGCCGTGTGTGTGTGTGTGTGTGTGTGTGTGTGTGTGTGTGTGTGTGTGCGCGCGCGCGCTGCCGCAGACTCAGATGCAGGTAGGCAAAATCTGCCAACGCCGGACGCGACGCGACGCCCAACGAATACTGAACGCTTCTTTCTGTCCGGACGACGCGCAAACATTTGCCCACGAGCACTCTGGCGCGCCAATAATTCAACCCGACGACCGACAGCTGCGCTCTTCGGAATATTCAGTGACCGTGCGTGACTCGGAAAACGTCCATCTCAATGTGAAAACTGAATTACCGTAGAAATGGTGGTAGGTGGGAGGGCGAGGGGAGGGGGGGGGGGGGGGGTGTTTCCAAGCAAACAGGCGACGTCTGGAGATAAGCGGTCTTTCTGCAGTTGCACGTGGGACCGACACAGAGGGAGTTCGCAGACCCCCGAAGTCGCGGCCGGTCTCAGTGCAACGCGCTAACACCTACAGAGTTCGGACGACTGTTGGCGGAATTCAAATAACTTTGCGTTCTCGGGCGAATGAGGCGACGTTCCCATACGTGAAACATGGATCGCGGGAAAGTTTAGCACAATAAAGATAGAATTTGTGGCAGTGTTGTTGAAATATGAAATATATGTTAAACATACGTACATTAAAATCACATGATTTTCAATTAAATGCGTAAACTGAAGGATGCGGATGATTAGCGAGCAAATTCAGTTAAAAACTGCAGCCTGATCGTCGTATTACTTCACCACGCTTAGTGTGACGTGCTGTAATGAGTAGTGCTGAAATAGAATTACAGTTGACAACAAACAACTACTTCGGTTTTTTTAAGACGGTACTAAACAGAACGAATAAAAATTGTTACCGCATGATTATGAATACGCTCTATTCCATTGAAACGCAATTTCTGAATTTAGACTGCTTTTTAGTCTACCAAAGAAGCCGAGTTTGTAATGAATAAAACTCGTCTCTGTCTTGAACCATTTGTAAAAGCACGATACGACGTTGCAGTGCCTGTGTTGTTAAGATGCTATGTTCCTTCGGATAGTAGAATGACGTCACTGCCGAACCGGGACTCCAACCCGGATTCGGAAAATGCATGCATGCATGTCTGAGGGAACATTTCATCGCTCTTAACAACATAAGCACTGCGATATCCTATGTATCCGCTGATACCAGACAGTAAATTTCAACTAAAATGTCCTCCCCTTTACAGGAATTACATAACGTGTGGTGTGTAGGAGTGCAGCTTCACATGTAGGAACGAAGAAAAATAGAAGTTTGGATGTGGCCATGACTGGTACAGGTATAGCCAAAACGGTTAACGTACCGCTCGTGTAAAGCGGGAGATTCAGCTTGGAGTCCCGGTCTGGCACATATTTTCATTGACGTCGTTCCACTGTACAGCTGATCGTTGCCCGTATTCACAGCTGAGGGAACTGGTTATTATTCGTCACGTTCTTCTAGAGACAGCTCATTCACATGCACTGGGCTTTGTTGTAACTGCGAAATCCGCAATTGAGAACCCTTCTTAAGCACAGAAACGTCATTGCATACAACATGCCGAAAACACCAAAGAAATCGGACGCACCGTGAGCATGCTGTCGGGCGACCTCTGACAATGGCATCTGGCGAGTGTTGTCGGGCTCACTGTGGCCGCAGCCTGACAGAACAGTTCCTAATACACTCTGAAGCAACAAAGAAACTGGTACAGGCGTGCGTATTCAAATACAGATACAGAAACAGGCAGAATATGCCGCTACGGTCGGCAACGCCTATATACGGCATCAAGTGTCTGGCTCATTTGTTAGATCGGTTATTGCTGCTACAATGGCAGGTTATGAAGATTTAAGTGAGTTTGATCGTGGTGTTATAGTCGACGCACGAGCGATGGGACAGAGCATCTCCGGGGTAGTGATGAAGTGGGCTTATTTTCCTGACCATTTCACCGTGAATATCAGGAATCCGGTAAAACATCAAATCTCCGACATCGCTGCGGCCGGAGAAAGATCCTGCAAGAATACCTGGTCGGTTGAGTCGTTTCAAATTTTATCGAGCGCACGGACATATAAAGGTATTGAGACAACCTCATGAACCCACGGACCCTGCATGTCAGCAGGATATGGGACCCCTGATACGTCTAGATACGACTCTGACAGGTGACGCCCATTCATGTGCATTGTGCATTCAGACACGTCCACAATTGCTACAGAGTGGCTCCAAGAACACTATTCTCAGTTTAATAACGCGCTGGCCACCTAACTCCCCAGACATGAACGTTACTGAGCGTGTACGGGACACCTTGCAATGTGCTGTTCAGAAGAGATCTCCACCCCCTACAGATTTAGGAACAGCCATGCAGGATTCATGGTGTCAACTCCCTCTAGCACTACTTCAGACATTAGTCGAGTCCGTGCGACGTTGCGTTGCGGAACTTGTGTGTAATAGCGGGGGCTCTACACGATATTAGGCAGGTGTATCAGTTCCTTTGGCTCTTCAGTGTAATACGGCTGGTATTCTGGAAGTCTTAAGCACTTGTACAATAATAACATCATGATTCATAGAAAGACTGGTCGCAGGAATCGCTCACAGCATGCCACTTTATTAAATTCAGAATTAATTAATTACGAAACGTTCATCATATGGCAGCAGAACATTATTAAAACAAATTACCGACGATCTGTTGGGTATTTTTCAGTGTCAACGGTGCCCTGTAGTAAAAGCCAATTTTAATAGGCTTAGAAAATGGGATTCACGATAATGGGTAATTCAGTGCATAAAACAAGGTTAACTATATGACCAACGTACTAACAGTGAAATTTTTCTGGTTTTATACCAAAATTTTTGTTCCCGACTAGCACGAAATATTCTACTGTATTTGTTTTCGTTGCACTACACATTTTTGGCACGGCAAACGCCGGATTGCTCAACTCTAAGACATGAAATCGGGCATCATTTTCACTGATCTTACCATCTGTTGACTAATAAGCTTAACGGCTTTTAACATACTGCGTACGAAGACGTCCCGTCGGCTACCTGTATGCGCCAACAATTTCGCAATCAACGCGCGCACGCCTATTGTTGCAGCATATGGCTGCTAATTCGGTGTAAGCGGAAGCACGTACTGCTGCGTCACAGCCACTGCCGAGGTGTGGACTGGGAATCGGTGCAGCTGTACAGCACGGCAGTGCCTTTGTCCCGGAGTTGCGAGTTTGTGTTCTTGCGAGGGCAGCGCGCCACGCCCCCTGGCCGCCGCTTACGACACCCGCGCCGGCCGTCCGCAGCAAGAAGTGGCTCAGGGGCCCGCCGCCACTCACCCCCCGGCCATTGATCGCCGTCCCGCAACACGCGGACGCGTCGCGAGCGCCAACAGCACGCCCCGCCTGACAGCCCAATCGGACCGCCGCACCTCCTGCCGGAAAACGTGAGGAACACGAGCTACGAAACGCACATGCCACGGCCAGGTGTGTCGTCTTCCGCAAGACAGAACTGGGTCACCGCTGCAAATAACGCCTGCCGCTGCTGCATAAAATCCCACAGTCCGTCACTACTGGAAACTAGACACGAAACAATTCTTTTTCTACTCTTATACCACCCTACCGCATCCATCTCGTGTAGCGTGACGAGGGACTGGGAACTTTCAAACTGCCTCACTTTCCGCCTAAGCGATTGTAGGCGAGAAGACTTAATAATAATCGTATACTGATGATGATGATGTTTGATTTGTGGGGCGCTCAACTGCGCGGTTATCAGCGCCCGTACAAATTCCCAACCTTTGCTCAGTCCAAACCTGTCACATTCATTCATGAATGATGATGAAATGGTGAGAACAGAAACACCCAGTCATCTCCAGACAGGTGAAAATCTCTGACCCCGCCGGGAATTGAACCCGGGACCCCGTGCTCGGGAAGCTCACAAGCGACGAGGCAGCCAGCGATCGCAAGAAGATGACTCCGTTCGGTGTCGTAGCCTCTGACATTACAGAGTACTTCAAATTTCCGCTGTGAAACTTTTTTAAACTAAACAACTAATACGTACCAGGTTATATTTCATTTTGACGTGCTTCACTCTTATTTAATGGATGGAACCCACGCACTGAAAATAGGTGCGTTGTATACCGTATCTTTATGACTTGCTAAGAGATCGAAGGCGGTAATGATACTTTTATGTGATATTAACTAAGACGAAATCCTAAATCATGATGAGAGCAAAAAGGGAGATGGTCAAAACGACGAGACTCACAACTAAAGTAACTTGTAATTTTCAAGCCGGGTCTGTTTGGAACATTAGCCTTGCCATCTAATCCTCTTTTTCCCACAATCTTCCTGTGTTCGCTTTGGTACACCAGTCCTCGCCTCTTGTATCAACACGTACTGCTCCATTCCCGCAGGCATCTGTCCCTTTGTCTTCATCTTGGCAATTTCCTTCTCATCTCCATTTCATATAACGTCTTGGGAATCCTCTTGTTCTCCATTCTCTCCAAGTACCCATACCATCTTACCCGTGAGATGTATCATGCTCAGCAAATTTTAGTCTCTCACTATTTCCTTACCCTTTCATTCGTCATTATATCTCTCTCCTTGTTACCCCCATAGTGCTTCTGGGAAATGTCACTCCACATTGTTGTTATCCGCTCACATCTCTTCCTTAAATTTTCAAATACTTGGTAAAATTTAGAAAGAAGCACCTAAGACAGGGGTTCCTAATATTTCTTAGACCATTATCCCTGGGCGCAATCAGATCCTCCCTCAACCATTCTCCTCCCCCTTTTGCTCATATTATGACTAACTTTAGCACCTAAATATATTGCAGAATGAAAGCCTTTCTTTGAACACTTATGTTTATAAAGATGAATGATATTTAGAGTGTGAGTAGAAAAAGTGATCGTTCATAACTTATTGATCAATATTAGTCTTCCGAAATTGTGATAATACTAATCACCTTTTGAAAATAATTAAGTTTCGTGAGTGGAACAGAATCGAAAAGTTTAGTTTCACCCATCACAAAATTTTATTTTTAGACATATATGCGATTAAAAAATAAAAATTAAAAACTAAGGTCACAATTGGTTGGTGGGTTACGGAATAAGAAACTTGTGGAAAGATTGGCCCCATGACATAAATAAATGGACCATAGCTTGTAAGGGCCCAGATCAATCCTGTCCTGGGAAGATCAGATCTACACTTAGGCATCTTTGATTAAGCGAGTCGAAGTTGCTGGTGTGCGAAGTCCGCTATACTAGAAGAGTGGTGCTAAGCGCCCGCCGTTGGCTTTGGCGCGTGAAGTCGGTCAGTTCTGCCGAAGCCTTCTTAAAGAGGAGATCGCGAGCGTGCACGTTCCGCGTGCGTCTTGCGAGGAAGTTCACCCTCCAATGCTGTCGTAACCATTAAGTCTGATTGCTCATTGTAACTCAGCCAGACAAACTATACACGGTGGAGCATCATAACAAACCTTATACGGGACAGATACTCTGACCCAATGACAAACGAAGAAAGAAGGTCGGAGGCATTGCAAGTGTTTGGGAGGCGAAGAGTGTCTGGAAAGACAGGATGAGGACAACAACGTGTTGCAAACAATTGGTGACAACAATAATGTCTTAACCATCATAAGAAAAGAAAGAAGAAATTGTCAGGCCACATCTTGCTTGAACAAGGAACTGAAGGAATGGTAATGGGAAATAATAACAGTAACAAGAAGAAGAAGAAAACGACACTGAAGTGCAAAGTTCAAGAAGGACAAAAGGGAGAAGTGGGAAAGTACCATGCATGCACCTGCTGCAAGGCATACTAATAATGACGAAAGGAAGAAAGAAACCACCACCACCGGAATATGGCAACCGTGCAGTGCTGTCTTCAATGCAAAGTCCTACAGCAACCTTACTCAATTGATGCAGAAAAAAAAAACACCACATCAATTTAATGTGCTGTGCTGATCTCGATTACTGCCTGACTGCATATGTCTGCAGATTAACATATGCTTCATCTAGATGGGTAGATCATGTAACTAATGAGGTACTGAATAGAATTGGGAATAACAGGAACTTGTGGCACAACTTGTCTAGAAGAAGGGATCGGTTGGTACGACATCTTCTGAGGCACCAAGGGATCACTAATTTAGTATTGGCGGGCAGTGTGGAGGGTAAAAATTGTAGAGGGAGACCAAGAGATGAATACACTAAGCAGATTCAGAAGGGTGTAGGGTGCAGTAGTTACCTGGAAATAAAGAAGCTTGCACAGGATAGAGTAGCATTCAGAGCTGCATGAAACCAGTCTCTGAAGACCACAACAACAACAACATGTCTTACGCATATGAAATTGCACTTGTGCAGAACACATGTGTGAGAACCAGCACATTTCTCGCTGACACTTGGCAGCAAAAGAAATTAGTCACTTATGTGTTGTAAATTACAGGAGTAGTACGGTCAGGTGAACGGCCAATAGTTTGACTAAAATCCAACGAAGAAATCCAAAGTTGGATTTCAAATCTGTCATCATGTTCGTTTATGACATTTGATACCATTTAGTGTGTCTTATTTACTGAGTGATAATAGCTTTGTATCCGCGACATAAAATGGAACACGCATTCTAAACAGACAATTCCTTTAGTTGGATAACGAAATAGCCGCAGTTTTGTTCTGAGTTACCGCGCTGCGTGCTGCATACATGTACCTGCAAACAAACAAAACAAAATAATTAGGGAAGGGATAGTTAAAACTTAGTGACTACCCCTCGCATGCTAAAGCTGTCGCGGCAGGTGTACAAGGGTGGACCTCTTTTTTTACTCGCAGGAGCTCGGCGTTATTCGTAACTTAAGCATCTACCTCATCATTCCAGCGTCATGCAAAAGGGAGTGTTTTTTGCGTTTGAATTAACGACTAGGTGAGGTGCGACGCTTTGTTAGCGTCCGAGTTCGCACACAGAACACTTGCCAGGACGCGGTCGCTGGAGGCAGCAGCCAGCTACCGCGCGCAGCTGTGCCGGCGAGGCGCCAGCCACTTCGCAGTGATAAAGGAGCGGCTCGCGGTAGGCGCGGATTGCCCGCGCGTCGGCCAATTGCCGACCGGGCCCGGCCAACCTCTCAAGCGCGGCGATGGCAGAGGCAGCGCCCGCGGCGGAATGGCGCCTCCTGGTCCACGGCGGCGCTCACACAGCCCCATTCAACCGCTGACGCACGTTCTGTCACTTCCGGGAAGCGCCTACACACTACACACGCCGCACCACGTCACGACGCGTCAGATAACGCCCGCCGCGGCTCTCACTTTCCTCGTCAAGGCGTTCATTAATACTGCAACCGTTATTTCGTTTTCTTGTGCCTGCGCTTCAGTAGCTCCCCCCCCCCCCCTCCCGCCCACGTAAACGCTCAATTTCAATGCGATGACGCGCGACAAATCGTACAATTATATATATGACCTAATCAGCAACAGCGTCAACTAATTACGGTCACGTTTACATAGTGGCGCGATAAGAGATCGTTACGAAGTACAGTTCCGCAACTTGCTACCACAAAGCCTTGAAGGCTTGAGGTTGTTTTGTTGAGTCATCGATTTTCTGACTGGTTTGATGCGGCCCGCCAGAAATTCCTCTGCTATGAGAACATCTTTATCTCCCAGCAGCACATGCAACCTACGCCCTCAATCATTTGCTGGCTGTAGTCTCTGTCTCCCTCTAGCACCATGGAAGTCACGCCCTCAAGTCTCAACAGTTATCCTGCCACCTTAAGCCTTCTTCTTTCAGGGTTTCCCTCATATTCCTTTGCTCGCCGACTCTGCGGAGATAGGTTATTTTGCTGCAGAACTCTTTATCTACTTCGTTACAATCAAATCTGATTTCAAGTTTCTCGTTGATCTCATTTATACCACTTCCCATTAGTAATCCTATACTGTTCTCATTAGGTTGTTCACTTCATTCAACAAATCCTGTAATTCTCCACTTTCACTGAGGATCGCTATGTCATACACTCTCGAATCTTTATTTCCATCATCGCTTCTTCAATGTATAAATTGAACTTCGTTCTTGGTCTTCCACTCTTATTGTCCCTCTCCGCTCTTGCACATGCTATCACCCTTTTTTCCCCATAGCTTACTCTTATTTTTATCAGGGGTTCGAACATGTTGCACCATTTGATATTACTGTACGCTTTTTCCAGGCCGACAAATCCTATAAACGTGTCCTGATTTTCTTTAGTCTTGCTTCCATTATCAACTGCCTCTCTGGTGCCTGTATCACTGAAGCCGCACTGATAGTCATCTAACATATCACCAATTTTCTTTTCCGTTCTCCTGTGTCTTATTTTCGCCCGCAACTTGGATGCATGAGCTGTCAAGCTAATTGTGCAATAATTCCCGCACTCGACGTCACTTGTAATCTTTGGAATTTAGTTGATGATTTTCCTAAAGTCAGATAGTATATCGCCAGACTCACATCATTCCACACACCAAAGTGAATAGTCATCTTATTGCCACTTCCCACAACGATTTTGGCAATTATGATGGGATGGTATCCACGACTTATGCCATTCGATCTGAAGTTTCCCCAAGCTCTCTTTAAATTCTAATACTGGTCCCGTATTTCTTCTACCGTCATTACATTTATTGGCAATGATTCGGGTACGGTGATTTAGTGTTAAAACGCTTTTCTGGAAGCCAGAGACCGCGGGATCGAGTCCTGATCTTTTCTCTAGTTTCTTGTTATTTTCTAGTTCACCTTTCCGACCACGGCGGCAAACGCTTCTGAAGCGTGTAATGTTTCTGTCCGAATATAGTAAGGTTATTCACTGTACAAGCAAAGTGCATACGATGAAATCCCATTGATGATGGGAGTAAATGTCTTATTAGGCAGGAATTTCTGCGATGTTATTCTTAATAGAAGGAAATGAGAATTCTATGACGACACCACAGCTTCTGTTGCACAGACGTGAACTTCAAGGCTAGCAAAGGAACTGAGAAAAATTATTCTCTCCTTTCCATTCGGTTTCCAAAGACGACGGTTTTAAAAAAGGTATTTTTATGAATAATTGGAGCATCGAAAGTACGGTGCCGACAAACTTTAACCTATTATTTAAAAATAGTATATTTCCTTAAAGAATGAACAGTTCGCTCTGTTACGTAAGTACATTGTTATGAAACTTCCAACGGGTTAAATCAACGTGCCAGGCCGGCATTTGAACGGGCACCCCGCCGAAGACGAAGGTTTGGGCAAACTTATGAAACTAAATTTATGGGTAAATCTACTTTCAGAACTGGATCCGGAGGCTCTGTCTTCGATAAACGTGTAAGGTCAGATGGGCATTTCAATAATTTCCAAGTTACATGTGGGTTCACAGTCATGTGAAAACGTTCGAGAAAGTAATGTACTTAAGAGTAATCTCACTTTTAAACAGAAACAACATACGTGGCACATCACAGTTGTGGCTCCAGAAGGGCTGCTCGGATGCGAATGTTATTTATACATTAAATCTACAAATATTACAAGTCTTAAATAATATAATATCGCCAGTTGGTATGTTTTCTGATTTTTCCAAGTCATGTGACTGTGTTGATACTGTTACTTAGAAGAAACGTTTTCCATGGAACTGATGGCATTATATTCAACTAGTTTGAATGCGAAACGTTTCTGTTTTGCGTCCGCTTCTCATTTCTTATATATGTGAACATTTCACTTAACACGCATCAAGCACAACAATAATTTTTGCAGACTATACTAGCGTTCGGGCACTACTGCCCTTCGTATAATTGCTCGTCTTTCAAATAAACAAATCAACTTCCTCACATATTTTGCATATTTCTACTGAATGTCTTATGGAATAATTTTCTGGGGTAACGCAATAAGAATAATACGATGTGCTCAACGGCGATCGTCAATTGTTATGAATTAGGCTTTTAACGACACCATATATAATTACAGTGTGTCCTTCGAGAGAGTGGTCAGGCACATTTTTTCCTGCTATTTCGACATATTTGCAGCTTCATTTTTCAATGTATAGCTCGAAGTCAGACCGAAAAAAATTATTCCTCTTCGCGCCTTTGATGGGACGTCTAGTATGGACGGAGGAAGCGTCGGTTTGTTTTTCCTTACAAACAAAATAATTTTTAAATCGTAATTTTATATGCCTATTTGATAGAGCGATCCCACATAAAAAAATCTGCTATGTATCAAAGTTAAGTTTCAAATCGAACCTAATATCATTTCTCCTGCACAACTTCTTTCATTCCTTGCACGAATTTTTATTTAGAAACCGGCACCCTGAAAAAAAAAGAAGAAAAAACCCTGCTTTGAAATGTAGCTGCACGAATAGGACTAAAAATGTGTTCATTAAAGTTAACAACAATTACGTATATGTATATCCTGTAAACTAACTTTTTTCATATCATTTCGATAAAATAATCGTTCGAATGATGTATGGGACATGTAAACAAGAGATAAACAAACTAAACTAACGAACTAAGTAATGTGTGGTCATTAGAGATAGAACACTAGCTAAGATTAAACACTATGTGAACGGAAATAAGCCCTTTGTTTTTTGAAAGGTATTATCCCCGGCATCCACCGTAATTGTTTACGACATATACCGGAATACTTAAATCTGGACGAGAAGACGTGGGTTTTAACCGTGGTAGGTTAATTTCAAGTAAAAACTTACGAGAGCTTGTGTATTCTAGAGAAGATGGTACAGAAAATTACCACCAGACCGAAAGAAAATGAGAATGGACGGCTCAATAGAGTAATATCTGTGAACGATCCACTGAAGATGATTGACGAAAAATGCCAACTTTTTATAGAGATAAAGGAATACGTAAAACTCGGAATTAAGTACGATTGGTGCTAGCCGACAAGTAGATTGCTGGCTTGTTAGGCCGGGGAAGTCACTTAGAACTGGATGAAATAAAAATACTGTGACTGACGCAGTCCTCACAGCTCAGTTCATAATGGATGGAATTGTTATTCAAATGAGCCCACGGTCCCCACACCGGGTTAGTCTTGCTGACGTCAGCCGCCCAAGAGACACAGGACGTTCCTCCAAACGAAGATCGTGACACGAACAGATTGTTAATAACATAGTGCAGCCAAACATATTTGAATTGCCTACACAAATACGTCAGTTCATACGGGAGCAAGCATTCTGCTCATCTGCGCGGTAGAAGGGATTCAGAAACAGACCCGAAACTAAATTAAAGCGATGCGATTTATTGTTTACGTTTTAAATTACCTATCTTCGGCAACAGATAAAATTGCTTTCCGTTTGTTATACGTAACACGGGCTGAAAATCCAATCAAAATAGTATCCTTACGAACTGTTCAAATTTTTCTGGCTATTACAGCAATCAGCTAGCGCTGTATCGTTACGTCTGGGATTGATCTTGCCTGGAATTCGGAAAACTTCGAATACAGTCATGGACTGTGCGGCTGGTCCCGGCGGAGGTTCGAGTCCTTCCTCGGGCATGGGTGTGTGTTTGTCCTTCGGATGATTTGGGTTAAGAAGTGTGTAAGCTTAGGGACTGATGACCTTAGCAGTTAAGTCCCATAAGATTTCACACACATTTGAACATTTTAACGTACCGTTAACACAGCCTACAGTGGTTCAATTGGCTCTGAGAACTATAGGACTTAACATCTAAGGTCATCAGTCCCCTAGAACTTAGAGCTACTTAAACCTAACTAACCTAAGGACAGCACACAACACCCAGTCATCTCCCTGGCTTTGAACAGGCGACAATAAAAAACCAAGTAATTCCGATTCTAAGGTGACGGAATTGTTGCTTGTTGTACAGTACTACTGAAGACACAGTACGTGAGACGAAGTTTCAGAACAAGAATTAATCAAAGTGTAATAACGGGATTTTATGAGGCAACAACAAAAAAAAAATTGCCTCTGAATCAGAATAAAATGGATTACAGAAAGGAGGAAGGTAAGCAAGGTTATAGAAATGACAGCGTTGACGCTTGCACCTAATACTTTCTTCCTAATACAAGAATAAGAGGTACAGGTTAACAAAAGAAATAGGTACAGGTCATTACGGGTTATGAAATCCTATTAAACTGTCAGACAGAATTATTTGCGTCTCCCTCTCCCAGTAACTACTTCCATTTTAATTTAGCCAACTTAATACAACCTTATTTTCCTTATACTTAACACCGATATAGTGTATACAGTTTAGCAGAGTGAATTTTCCAAGCTCAACAGTTCATTTAGAAAAATGTTCACTGCATCGAACGAAAATGAGTAAAAAATCAAGAAATTCGCTTGCACTACACAAACGTCTTGGAAAACACAAATGCACACAAAGAATTTATACAAGACTTGTACTTGTTTCCGAAACTCTTCCGCGGAAACGTTACGATTAGTGAATCAGTGCCAAATTGATCAGTATACTGCATATCGAAGTAAGTGCATATATATCATAGACGTATTTATTGGAAATATGTACAGATTTGATAGATACATTAACTGGCGCACGCTTTATTAGAAGACTTTTGAAATTTAATTTAAGAACCGCAATTTTATTTTAATTTTCTTCCCGCCGATTGGTTACATATGAGGCATTAGTGTAATTAGGCTACTTATTGACGACCACGTCCTTGCTGTCTGTAGAGGAGAAAACTCTAAAATGACCGCAAAGCGTTCAGCATGACCAGATTTGACGTCAGATGGCTGTGGAATCTACTCCCTCAAGTCGCACAATCTGTTTAATAACTAGCCGGAACCGGAAGGAGATAACCAGTGCGACTGAGTTCGAAAATAATTTGGAGAATATATTGATGTTATTTACGGTTCTGTGGAGAAAGCGCCGATCGAAACGTCAATCGGACATCCACGGCAGCCGGTCGGGGGGGGGGGGCTAAGCAGCGAGTGACGTCACGTCAACACCAGCGCCCCAGCCCTGCCCGTGGCCGGCGGCGCTACATTCTCCCGTCAAAAGTTCGCTAATTAGTTTAGCGAGAACGCTTCTCCCAAGGCGCGATAAAATTTCTTCCCGTTGTAGCCGCGCGCAAGACGTCAATTAGAAGAGCAAACACCATTCCAGATGGTGCCCGGGGCCTCCAATCTCTTTTTTCCTACTCCGGCCTCCTCCACCGATAACTTCAGACACCAGCAGGCGCAGCTTAAGAAATATTGCCTGTAATCTTCGCGTCAATCACTAGGGCAGGGTTATTTTCAGAAACTGGAACTGCTACGACGTTAAGACTGACACTGCCTATTCTCAAATATTTAGCGTGATACCTCGAAGTGTATTAATCAAATGCCACAATGGTCTACCTTCAAGTGTCCAGTGGGTTGTTGCTTCCATTCTCCGTAGTGTTAAAGGCAAACTAGGTCTCCAAAATCCTGCTGTGTGCGCGGCATTCTTTGCAAATGTCGTATGTCTTATATGGTTTAGACATCAGAACAGTCGAGGAGACGAGCGAGAAAAACAAGCGACATTAAACACAGAAACAGTCACGCCTATCAGCTGTCCCCAAGCGCTGCTTCGAATATAATCACGAAACGAAATATGATGGAACCCTAGTATCGTGGAGTAAATGCGAAATTTCTGGGACAGCATAATCAAGGAGTCATTCGAGGTAAAAATGTGGAAAAAACATAACAGGGACAGAGGTATCAATTTAAAGACGATTAGGCGTCAGGCACTCAATTTCTTAAGATGTTGCCAGCCAATACATCCATCAGATCAGGGAAACGCTGAACGAATATGCATTTCACGGAACATCTCATATAAGGCCGTAGTTGGCATCCGGAGTCGAACTCAGCTACACAGAGCGAGTTTCAGACCTCCAATAGACCACAATCCGAATTGACTGTAGGCAGCGAGAACATCACAACTCGCAGCATCTGACGAAGACGGCTTTGTCGGTCGTCGACACATTGTGCATGAAACGGAACTCGGCACAACGCCTGGAAGAATAGCATTAATCAAACTCCCCTAGAAAATCTGAGGTATCACATTAGATATAGACAATAACATTTTTTTCACATTTTCATCCGGGGGCGAGGGGGGGGGGGGGGACAGATTCTACACAGTTCTATCTTCCCCATGGAGTATTATATGAATAAAATGAGAGGAACCATTTATACCTACAGCTCTGAGTGCGATCTGACGACTTTCGTAACTAAAAACCACCAAGGTCTACCCCTAAGTTTCTGTAATAAAAGTAGGAAATACCATGATGACTAGTATTAATCTGCTGCTGGCAGACATCTTTTCATGATATTTAAGATTATAAAAATGAAGAGTGATATATTTATTATGTACGTATTCAAAGAAGGTATGCAAGGTGATTGCTGCTCCTACCGATGGATTTTATGCAGCTTACAATGCCTGCTAGTAACACATGCAATATTTTTATTTTCTCTCGCTTACTATGCGCAAACTATCAGTCCTATCCGGAAAAAAGAACAGCATCTTTTTGTAGGAAATATAATGCACTTAAATTTTTTACTAGGTTATGTTTTCGCTGGAGGCCAAGGTTTTCAAGTTGTTTAAGAAAAATGTTTTTGCAAGTAACTTTTGTTCGTTTTTCTTGACTAATCCGAAAACTATGCCCTCTAGCGAAACAGTACAAAATTCACCTGTATCAAGTTTGCTACAAAAAGGTCCTGTTCGTTTTTTCCTGTAGGACAAACATTTTGCATGTAGCAAATGAGATAATATGAGAAACTCCCGTGTGGTACTTGAATGTGTTGCAGGTTGCATAAAACCCAGTAGTACGAGCAGCTGAACTAGCGTGTATACTACTTGATACCCTGGATTTTTTAATTAAAACTTTACATAAAGAAGAACGAAACACCTTAGATTACACTGGTACACCATGTACCTCTGCCACACACCGTAAGGTGGTTGCAAAGTATAGTTGTAGATGGCAAGATGGTGTCGAAACAAGAATATAATACGAAAAAGGAGAAAGTACTGTACGGAGAAAGTAGAGTACATATATCTTACTTGATAACATAGAAAAACGGTCTTCGGAATTTTCTAAGTCCACATACTTTTCTTACAGAATCAGCGCTGTGAATACCACCTGACTATTTGACTGTTGTCACTTAACAGGAGACATAAAGCAACAAAGTCGTAAATCAGAGGGCTATCGTATCTGCGAAACGCATCGCAGTCAAGTATCCCATGAGAAATACGAATGACAGGCACATATTTACAGTCCGACATAGCCAAATATGCACTGTTAGATACGGATCCTCTCGAAATTACACGAAAATAATCATAACAAGTAATGTACAACCGGAATAAAAACTGGTGCTGCAGATATCCTAATACAATGGTCCGACATGTACAGGAAAAAAAGAAAATCTCCCAAGCAGTGGTGGAATTGTCTGTAGGAACATCTAGTTCCACACCTCCTGCTGAAACTTGGCTCCCGAACCTTGGGGAAAGAAAGGAGACGGAACCTAATGCCGAAGCCGTAGCATTTTCCTCAAGAGTAAGGAAACTTTGCAAATCAATTTAGTTGGCGCTAGTCGTAAGGCTTCGTAATGTTGGCTTCTCGGGTTAAAGCAACGCTGTGAACTTCAGAAAGCGGCCACGCCTTACACAGATTCATTACAGTTCGCACATGGTATCTCACATTATAAGATCGTCTCGGGTAATGTGAGCGTTTCACCAAGAACGACAAACAGCATCGATCACCCGCGAACGAAGCACTACTATAGTTTGAGACATAAACGGAAGTACTTTGTTTCTCATCTGGAATACAATAGACCGAGTTGGGCCAGAGTACACTTTATTCGAAAGAAAAAGAAAATTAATGAAGAAAAAAAAGAAAGAAAACAAAACAACCCGAAGCCATTTCACGGATCGGCTAGAGGCGAGTGCTTATCGTATGACGATGAACAGTGTCGCTTTTTGAATCTATTCCAAACTTTTCGTTGATGAACACCAACTATTCAAGCTAGTGTCTTAACAGCACATTTTCCTGTCCAACCAGAAATGTATGTTACGCCTAAATGCGGCTTTTAAGATACAAAAAGAATCACCAGACAGTAACAAATCTCAGTTCACAGCTGAGTACCACTTAAAGCAGTACATTCTCATCGTCATGCAATAATAATCGTGCAGTGCACCAGTATCTTGCTCCTGTGGCGGTATAGCCGAGTTTAGTTTTAGAACGAAATCACGGAAAGTAGTAGTAGTAATCACAGCAAAAAATTTTAATGTTCAACAGTAACTGAAAGTACACAAGCTGAAACAATTGGATAAGTAGCTACTTTATTTTTACCGTGTAGATAAAAAAATCCTTCTTTTGGAACAGAAAGCTTATTCTGTTTCGAACCAAACATGTTCCCCTTATTCGTAATAGGTATCATCAGTGGTCTGTAACATAAAAAAAATTATTTAGTGGTATACACACGGTGTACATAAACTACGGGAACACTTTCAATTATTTAATGCACAAGAAGCAAACATTGTACATATGTCATACATGTCATTTTGAAGAGAAACCCTGGAAGCTTTTTTTTTTTCATGTATACCACCACAGTGAGTTTGGTAATGGCTTGCCGATAGTCAGCGCTAGACGCAAACATGGCGAGTTCAGGTGCGGAGCGAGCTGTCTCGTGAAATTGCCTCCCCGATCACCAGATCTCGCTTCGTGTGACTTCTTTTCTGTGCGGACACATTGAAGATCTGGTGTATGTACCGCCTCTACCACGTGATGTACCAGAGCTCCGGGAGAGAATACAGGAAGCGACTGCCACAGTCACTAAAGTTTCCATCGGTCGTTCTGTGGGTGCTAGGTGCACACAGCACTGGTTTCTAGAGATAGATAGTTCGCGAACTAACGGGTCCCAAGGAACAGTTCACCAAGACGAACGGAAGGTGCGATTCTAAGGAACGGTCTTTCATAGTTCACTTCGGTCGCGGCTTTCAACTTACAGTCCCCGGTAACGGGAAACGGCCGGTCTCGTTCCAGCCTCGGTCTCATTCCCGTCCCTGTCCCCCTCGGTCGGACTCGTCCTTCTTCGCGTGGCCACTCGCATTTCCACTGCCGACTGTTCCTAGTTAGTTTCGTATCGAGCTGTTCGTTTCGTTCGCAGCGCACGCCCGTTCTACATCTGTTTCGAACCTTTTTTGACCTCTTGACTTCCGGTTCTTTCCGTACTCTAAATCAGCGTCCACGACCGGTTATTAAAGAGTATTTCATAATTACGTAAATTACATAAAAATTACGTGGTATGTAATACATACATCTTTTCAGGTAACAAAATGGCGTGTCACCTTACTACATTACTTCGATTAGCAGCGGAAGACACACTTATAAAAAGGCAAGTTTTTTTGTTATTACATATGCAAAGAAAGTCGGCACGGCACATACGAGTGGCCATTTTCCGTCTTTTGTTGATCTAAGGTAAAACAGCATATTCATTGTTATCGAAGGCAGACCGACTTTCAACCGAATGAAGCCCGCGCTCCATAAGCGAGTGTCTGGTGTCACATGTTGTAAAGAGAATATGGTAACTCCTGCAATATTATTTCCGCGGTACACGGTGGCGCACGAAAAATCGGCCCTTAGTACCAGACTGCTCATTCTCGCCCAGGAATCGTCATCTATTGTTTCGAAGTAGTTATTGGCTTATTTGTTATTTCTTTACTGCCTACGTATTAAACGTTTATCTATTCTGCTCGTAGCAGTCAACAAATCGTACGTAATTGTACTCGGGGGCCGCTTTTTCATGCGCCACCTTATATTAATTCACTGCGATCGGCCACATAACGCTACAGTTGGCTAAACGAGACGTTTTTGCAGAATCACAAAAATTACTTCTACTGGTGTGCGAGAATTCTGTAATGAATAAAAACTGTACTCCAGGGGGGAGGCAAGTGTCCCCTCTCGGCGGCTTCCATCTTCAGTCACCATGCTACTATTTTCGATTTCAATAAGAACCATGCAACACGCACAAATGAACGGTGAACGAGTAAAAATGAACGGTTCCCAAAAAAAGAGCGATCACCATTGAACTAGACGAACTGCCTATTGGCTTCTGTCTCGGGTTCTTCGGCCGACGTTCATCTAATGATTTTACTGACGTTTCGCCAGCACGAGTCTATCACATTGTCAAAGCTTCACCCTCCATTATCGGTGGTGAACTGAATGGATGGTGAAGCTTTGACAATGCCAGCCACTCGTGGTGGCGAAACGCCAGTAAAATCATTAGTTGAACGTCGGCCGAAGAACAGAAGCCGATAGGTAGTTTGTCAACAAGTTGCCACGAAAGCCTTAACAATTTTGTACCAGTGAACTAGTTCCAAGGATGAACGAGTTTGCCCATCTCGTGCGTGCGTGTGTGTGTGTGTGTGTGTGTGTGTGTGTGTGTGTGTGTGTGTGTGTATTACTACGATCTGGTAAATTTTTAGCAAAATGTCTTAAACTTAATACTGCCATTTTTCTTCTCTCTCGACTCAGATATCAACTTCTGCCAATTTCTTCACAGGTAGCAGGAGTCTGGGATACAGTGTCTACAGGTATTCAGCTCTACCATACATACTCCGAGACTGGATCGTAACCTCAAACTCAGGCAAACAAAGCGTCACATCCTCACCTCTACGCGTTTAGATTCCGTCATAATTACTGGTCTACCGTTCTCGTTTTGTCTTCAATCGATCAGTACTCGCAGAAACGGACGATTAATATAGCTATTGCTGAATTGTTTGGCATTGCTAAATATTTACGACGAAATGAGTCGATTCCTACACATCAGCACTGCCAGAATACTGTTCAACAATGAAAACACTTTGCTCTTGGGAAAACTTTTAATGTTTACGTATCAAACAACCAACTGCGCAATATTATAGACTTCATGTGACGTGTAGCCGGTACACCGGCGTCTTCGTTTGTTTCACCTGCGGTGCTATCTTGTGGTGACTGATCGAACGAATACGGAACATCATCGAAAACTACACTACTGGCCACTGCTACCCAAGAAAAAATGCAGATGATAAACGGGTAATTCATTGGACAAATATATTACACTAGAAGTGACATGTGATTCCATTTTCATTTTCACGCAATTTGGGTGCATAGATCCTGAGAAATTAGTACCCATAACAACCACCTCTGGTCGTAATAACGGCCTTGATATGCCTGGGCATTGAGTCAAACAGAGCTTGGATGGCGTGTACAGGTACAGCTGCCCATGCAGCTTCAACACTATACCACAGTTCATCTAGAGTAGTGACTGGCGTATTGTGACGAGCCAGTTGCTGGGCCATCATTGACCAGACGTTTCCAATTGGTGAGAGATCTGGAGAATGTGCTGGCCAGGGTAGAAGTCGAACATTTTCTGTATCCAGAAAGGCCCGTACGGGACCTGCAACATGCGGTCGTGCATTATCCTGCTGAAATGTAGGGTTTCACAGGGATCGAATGAAGGGTAGAGCCACGGGTCGTAACACATCTGAACTGTAACGTCCACTGTTCAAAGTGCCGTCAATGCGAACAAGAGGTGACCAAGACGTGTCACCGATGGCACCCCATACCATCACGCCGGGTGATACGCCAGTATGGCGATGACGATTACACGCTTCCAATGTGCGTTCACCGCGATGTCGCCAAACACGGTTGCGACCTTCATGATGCTGTAAACAGAACCTGCATTCATCCGAAAAAATGACGTTTTGCACCCAGATTCGTCGTTGAGTACACCATCGCAGGCGCTCCTGTCTGTGATGCAGCCATGGTCTCCGAGCTGATGGTCAATGCTGCTGCAAACGTCGTCGAACTGTTGGTACAGATGGTTGTCTTGCAAACGTCCCCATCTGTTGACTCAGGGATCGAGACGTGGCTGCACGATCCGTTACAGCCATGCGGATAAGATGCCTGTCATCTCGACTGCTAGTGATACGAGGCCGTTAGGATCCAGCACGGCGTTCCGTATTACCCTCCGGAACCCATAATCTGCTAACAGTCATTGGATCTCGACTAACGGGAGCAACAATGCCGCGATATGATAAATCGCGATAGGCTACAATCCGACCTTTATCAACGTCGGAAACGTGATGGTACGCATTTCTCCTCTTTACACGAGGCATCACAACGACGTTTCACCAGGCAACGCCGGTCAACTGCTGCTTGTGTATGAGAAATCGGTAGGAAACTTTCCTCATGTCAGTACGTTGTAGGTGTCGCCACTGGCGGCAACTTTGTGTGAATGCTCTGAAAAGCTAATCATTTGCATATATCGCAGAATCTTCTTCCTGTCGGTTAAATTTCGCGTCTGTAGCACGTCATCTTCGTGGTGTAGCAATTTTAACAGCCAGTAGTGTATTTACAGACAAGTTTATTTTCATGCGAGGGAATTTTTGGTAGCATTGTAGTATGTACCAAAATGAAACTAAACACCGCAAGTACGTAGGCGCACTTACCACTTTTTTTACCGTGTGGGTTATGATTAGATTCTTTATTATAAAAAAAAATTGCATTAGTGAAACAGTGCCGCTGACCAGGCGTCTGTAGGAACGCCACAGATGGACGCTTCTGTGAGTATACGACGCACAGCACCACAACACGCAACCAGATAGCCAACGCAAAGGGAACGGGATGATGGGTGGGGGGAGGGGGGGGGGGGGGGGAAAGTACCTTCGCCAGTTCGACTGGCCAGTGATGGGCAGAGTTTCTGCCGAATCAAAGCACAGTGTGCCGGCAAAGCTTTGGCGCGGACGCACACATACGCACACACCAGCCCCCACTCCGTCCGTATAGCTCCCCACACGGCGTAACTTCGCCCGCTACCGTATCTCTGCCGTGAAACTACCATCCGTCAGCAGAAACGCCACGAAACAATACGTCGCTGTGCAACCATATCACCAGATAAATGACTTGTCACTAATGCCTACACACATTTGCTTCTTTTGATCGAAACTTCACCGCGTTTCTATTATCTATGATACTACAAACAGTACCTTTTCTGTCCTACAATGTGTAAATATCACCGCTGTGATTTTCTAGCACTTTCTGGAGTGTAGCGTCGCTCTTTACGCACATAATCGGAGAAGAGTATACTAATTACAGCTGGTACTCTGGGGAGACGGTAGCGGGGCTTCAGTTCTATAAAACTGCTGATAACAACTGACAGGGCATACGACCCAATTTCATCTTTGGCCAGCATGTTTTATTATTGTTACCTCACGTTGTTGCCATCGACAGGTGGGAACATTCACAAAAAGAACTTCCTAGAAAGCTATAGAAAGTAGTTCTGTGGTAAACCAATTTCACCAAAATCTCAGGGTTTTTTTTTCTGGACAATACGGTAACTCAATTTTCACTTAAGTATCCCACGATCGAATCGCTCAATCGGAATACATGATTGAAAAATACCGGAGACCAGTTGGTTTACTATCCATCTATACAGATCTGTAAAATTCGGCATTTAGGTACAAGCAACTATTTAAAGCCAACGCATGGGCAGTTTCATGGCCGTAGTTCCAGAACGGTGCATTTCCGACCTATTTCATTATCTGGAAAAATTCTGCTCAGTCCCGACGTCCCATCCTCTGTTCTAACCTTAATATCAGTTTCTTTTTCTTCCTTCCGTATACTATTTCAAGTAAATATTTAGCTTTTCGCGAAGAACACACTTATGACTCAGTTACGTCATGGAACTGACATCTCCGTGTTTTAAAATTATTGTTGAGTTTCAGCCATTCTATATGGAGCGCTTTCTTTATTAGCTTTTCTTATAGTCGGTTTACTCATTGCTGAACATCGTGGCCCAGTTTCTACACTCATTTCTTAAATAATTGAATCTTCGACTATACGTCTCCATCCACAGCGATCTTTCAGATGTTCTTAATATAATGTGAAGACGTATGTCGATAAGCTTCTCATAATGTGAAGAGGTATGCCGATGATCTTCTGCTCCAACCATTTATATGCTACTCTGCCTCACGTCTTCCATTTTGCCTTGCAAGATAGTCTTCTATAATTTAATCCCTTCTCTTCTCCAAGCGTTCCCAAGGAACTAGGGGTGGCATTGACCGACACGAGCACGAGAAAAACTCGTGAAGCGAAAGCTGTTCTACAGTGTGTCCAAGGAGGAATCGTCAGTACGCGAGGGGGTGTGTGGGGGGGGGGGGGGTGGTACGACAATGATCATTCGAAGCAAAAAAAGTTAAATACACATTGGCTCTTAAACGCATACCGTAAGACTCAGTAGAAGAGATGTGTTTCGTAGTACCGAAGAGGAACAAATGCTTATAGCTGTTAAGAAGTGTACAAGCCCATGTTTACTGGACAGGTTTCCTGGTCTGAACCATACTACCCCGTGAAGAAAAAAAAAGTGTAAGACTTTGGTTCCATAGTCTTGAAGATGAAGAAAAGCACATAGCTACTATTAAGTTATGCATTTTAGAGACCATGTTTACTAGATTATTTTGTTTCTACTTCCTGTCGTGACTTAACAATTCCTGCTGTGACACTAGATAATGGAGGTACAGGTTATTCCTGTTGTCCACGGCACACATACCATCTTCCTTGAATAAATGATCTGCAACGCTTCAATTCGATGCTGGTTACTACAGTCGAGACGGTGTAAGGCGGTCACCGACAGCTCGCAGTGCTATTGCCATGGAGACGTTTGCAAAACCACGTTGCGTTGGTTGACGTAGGTCGGCGAAGTTGCCGCGCCCAGCCCACCCAACTGTCAGGGCTCAAGTACCGAATCAACTACAGCTTGCACAGGCCCGTGAATATTTATACGATGTGACATGTTCCACATGAAGGCCACTAATCTTGTGATCGCATACTCTCTCTTCTATAGGTAGTATATCCCATTTATCCACATTTACGCGAGCTGCCACTCATTAAATCAAGCAGAAATTGTACATGTCTTTCTGAACATTCTTACGATTGTTCAAGAGACCTTTCTTACACTCCCGTACATCGTATGCTTCCAAACGTAACACACTGCATTAATTAAATAACTACCAAGTGGCTCCTCGCAAATTTGCGAAGATACGACCGTAGAGTCCGCACAGAATGTGACCGTTTGATGCGATGTCGGCAGGGCAGGCGCGGGGAGGCCGGTAGTGGTGGGGGTTGCTGTCAGGCGTTGTAGGGGAAATGCCATGCGCTGTATCGGCAGTGCAGTTATAAACTGAAGTTTAGTTTATTTTTCATTGCAAACTTTTTCGAATTTCGCTCAGTGTCTTACTTCCAAGCGAATGTCACGGTAACTACAACCATTAACGAAATGTTGGGCGCATCACCACGAAGCTCACATATAAAGCTATAAATAACGCAAAAATGCATTTTTTCACCAAAAAATGGTTTCTGTAGAACAGTTTGAGAAGAATTGTAGGGCGTACATCTCGATTCTGTAATAGCTGACCGGCCGATAAGGGGCATAAACATTGTTCGGCCTCCCTTTCTGAACGAACGAATGAACTCGACCAACGCTTTGGACGGAAACTGGCCAGTGCGCATCGGTCAGCGTATCCTGCGCGGAGACTATCTCAGTGCGCGTCAAAAACTTTTAAGCGGGGTGGAGGGTGTGAAAGAAAGGGAGAAAGAGTACAGGGGGGCAGTAGACAACTTCCATGTTGCCAATCCCTACGAAGTGATGGCGCGAACAATAATGAATACAGTACAGTTGCATCGCCATGTCGTAGTCTGGAGGGAAAGAATTTGCGCTGGCGCCCAGAAGAAGAAAATGTCCTCGGCAGTCGTGAGGGAGGGGCATAACCATTCAAAAGTTGGTCCCTTCCCGACGTGACGCGCATTATTGTTTGTGGACAAAAAAATTTCGCCAAAACTGAAAGGCAGATACAGTACCTCTTGACGGACTATGGATACTACACTATCATGCAAACCTCACACAGACACAACGAAAGCAAGAGAAAGACTCGAGGACTTTTGAAACTGAAAAAAGAACGCGTTAACGGCGATTCACACGAATTTTTAGTTAATACGTGTATACCTTTCATCAGACCACTCCTCGAATATGTAGCGCCTGACAAGACGGCTACCCCAAACCAAACAAAAAGATCGTTCAGTACAGAAAGAAGAATCCACAGAGCAGCTACGATATCAAGAACAAATACGCAAAAAGACGTATAAAACGTTTAAAATTCAGTTTTTCGGAACTTCTTTACAGTTCACCGCCCCATGTCAAAGACAATGCATAAAGAAACCAGACGAACACTACAACGTACTATTTCTTACATTACAGAAAAACTAGTAAAAAACAATCAAACCTAATGTCCATAACACAGTCGCAGGTGAATGTCGGGAAAATCAGGAAAGAAGAACAGATAAAGTTAAATGTCTCCTTTTTTCGCATTTACGAAGAAATGGAGTCCAAGCAAACAGGCAAAAGTATGGGCGGAAGGGAGCGGAAGGGAGCATAAGGGCTCCCCCAGTCTCCCCCCCTCCCCTCGCTCCCGCCCAGGAGGGAAGCGAATGAAAGAATTAAAACAGTATAGTCAATTATGTGGTGCATTTATGATCATCTTTTGGGAATCTACTGAGAGAGAATCTACCCGTTGGTAGTCAACCTACGGGTCCGTAAGATGTGTATGAATCCGCCAGCAATACAGTGGCACTGCACCCGTAACAGCGCCAAGCAGAGTTGTGGGGCGCGCTGCAACCGCAGCACGGCCGGCTGGTCCGCTACTCGCTTCGTGAACAATGCCCACGCCGGGCACGTCCAGCGGGGCAGTACCGGCGCCGTCCAACCCCACACAGCAGAGACGTGTGGGGAGCTTCCGTGGTCCGCCCGCAAAAATCCGCCCCCCTCCCCTCGACGTACCTACCGTATGCTAGCTGGCTGGCTGGCTGGCTGGCTGTGCCTGTCAAACAGATTGGCCGGCAGTCGGCACGCCTCGGCGCCCCGGTATTTTAAGGGAAAGTGCGCATGCGGCCGGAAGGGAAGTGGCGGCCTTATCCACCCTCCATGATTCGCAGCGTAGACAGACACCTAGCTCCTCTCCTGGTATTTGAAGCGGACTCGCGCACAACCCGGGAGCGTCCGGCAGGAATGGGGTCGGATACTGGCGAATGAACAATTCTCAGTTTTCAGATCGTGCTGTTTTGATTGGGAGCGCCTACATGCAGACAGAGGAGTGACGAAACTACATCGACGTT
The DNA here is from genome assembly GCF_023864345.2 of Schistocerca serialis cubense. Taxonomy (NCBI): domain Eukaryota; kingdom Metazoa; phylum Arthropoda; class Insecta; order Orthoptera; family Acrididae; genus Schistocerca; species Schistocerca serialis. Next base: position 640,786,425 of record NC_064638.1, on the reverse strand, counting down.
TTAGAAAAAGAAAATATGTCTGTCTCTGCACTCCAACCCACAAGTGACCTAGTTTTCGTCGGGTGCTACGACACTCAACATCTTACAAAAATAATTTCCAACGTTGGCTTTTCGGCCTGTTTTGCTATCTTCAAAAAAAAAATGTGTGAGAGATCTTACGGGACTTAACTGCTAAGGTCATCAGTCCCTAAGCTTAAACACGACTTAACCTAAATTATCCTAAGTACAAACACAAGCACACCCATGCCCGAGGGAGGACTCGAACCTCCGCCGGGACCAGCCGCACAGTCCAGGACTGCAGCGCCGAAGAGCACTCGGCTAATCCCGCGCGGCGCTATCTTCCAGGAAGAGCTCACTATGAAATGCGTCAATGCATTGCTGCTTCAAAGAGGGCAATAGCTTCGTGGCAACTATGCGTACATACTTCATATTTTAGTAAGCCTGGAAACTTTACATTTCTATGTTTACTAGTGGAGAATCTGGCGTTGCGCGGGTACCTCTACCTCTATCTCTCTACTTTATCACTCCTACCCCACTAGGAGATTGTAGATTCTCCCCCTCCCCCCCCTCCCCCCAGCATTTCTTTCCAGTAGCACGCGTACCGACTTTGGTTGAAATCGATCCAGAGCTTTGGAGCACCTGTTTACCAGTTGCGTTGCCCATTTATTCACATGTCCCATACCTGTCACGCCAGAAGACACAGTTCGCACGTATCTGTACTCACAGTTGGCCTGTATCTGTAGCGAATATCGCCGTGCAGTTTCGTTTCCATGCAAATCAGTTTTTATGGCGTCTTATCCCCTGAACCATGTGTCGCGCAGTTACATAATTTTGCTGTTACATTCAGGGGAATGCAGCGGCGAAACGTGATCGCTGTAAATACAAACATTTAATAGTAGTCCATGTGGGAAATGTCGTTTCCAAAATATCGCGCGACTAAGATAAACAGAAGGTATGGAACATGTGAAGGTAAGTTTTACAAAGTTTTGTTTATTTGGTTGCAAGCGAAATTAGATCTTGATGCGCAGTATAAAGCTTTTCTCTACGGCAGCGAGCAGGAATGCAGTTAAGTACTGACCACTGGCCGTTCCGACAAATACAGCAGCACCGGCCACATGGCAAATGCTGCGCACCGCCAACGAGTGGGACTAACAATCTGAGCTATGCGTATGAAGGCGGAAAATGGATCTACGAGTAACAGAAGAAAAAGCAGCTGAACGTTCAGAATGTAGTCGATGAAATGGTTGTATTGAGTAAGATAATTATTACGCCAAGTGAAGAAGGGTCTAAGTCCAAAAGCTTGTTGGCACAAATAACGCCTACACGAAGTAGGTGTACTCAATTCATTCAACAGACAGTCATGGAGTTCAACTACCGTTGAAAGTGCATTAATTAGTATAGGCCAGTACAGGGGGTGTGAGTCGCTACAGATGATTCTGTAGCAACGGAATAGGGATCAGCGAACTGCTGAGGAAAGCTGTTGGCACGAGTGACTTTCTTACTGTTTAGGCAGCACAGTGGAGTGATTGCGCAGCAAAGTGCACTGCGTTTTAGAGACGGCCACCGAAGATGACTAAATGATAATTCCCTACGTACATATTTACTGCACTCCTATTTTAATTACACTGAACCTGATATTTTACAGTATTAATCGATGACCGACGTTACGCCAGTTCAACAACATTCGAAGATATCACAGAGGTTTGCGAAATGAGCGTTCTGAAACATAGCGCACTGCAAAGTCAGTCGACGATAGGGACCGGTGAAGTTTGACACTGAATCACTTGTCATTCTTTTTCGTTAACAAGTATACAACATTATACGCGCTTAGAGCTGATCACTGTTAAGATTACGTAAGATTTAGTACGATATTATTAACAGTGAAATACAATGATCGGCCAGAACATTATGACCAACGACCTACTGTCGATATAAACCGGTCCAGGAGGTAGCAGTGTCACCTGGCGAGGAATGACTGGTAGTCAGAAATATGCATGGTGCGTGTAGTATCAGTGAGCGTTCTCTCTGTGTGTAGAATGGTGAAGGTGCGCGATCCATCTCATTCTGACCGTGGTCATATATGGTATGGTGGTGCGGAGGCTCGGCACGGCTTGCCGGCTGTTCGAGGAGTGCTACGGTGTCTTCAACACGCGGTGTAACCATGTCCAGACGTCACAGGATTGGACGGGCACCCCTCATTACAGATGTTGGACGTCTTAAGCTGGGCAGACTGGTAAAAAAGGACAGGCGGCGAACTGTGACGGGACTATCAGACATTAATGCCCGGCAGAGCACAAGTGTGTTTGAACGCACAGTGCACCGAACAATGGACCTCCGCGACCGACGAGCCATGCGTGTGCCAATGTTAACATCACACCAGCAATTACGACTGAAGTGGGCACGTGGCCATCGGCACAAGACGCTTGCGCAGTGGAGGAGTGTTTCACGGTCTGATGAATCGTGGTACCTCCTACTCCATACCGATGGGTGGGGGTGAATCCGTTGTCTCCCAATGGAAGAACTCCTTGGCACCTGTACTTCGGGACGGGGAAAAGCTGGGAGCGGCTCCGTTATGCTCTGGGAAGCATTGACTTGGGCATGCGTGGATCCAGTCAAGCTCGTGCACGGCACCATGACGATCAAGGAGTATCGTACTCTGGTTGCCTATCACGTACACCCCTTCGTGACGACCATGTTTCCCGACTTTAGTGGTATCTTTCAGTGAGAGAATGTGGCATGCCACAAGGCGAGGAGTGGAGTTGTTCGAAGAACGCAGTGGCGACCTGCAATTGATGTTCTGCCCTCCATCTCGCCAGATCTGAATCCGATCGAACACATCTGGGATTTGATTGAACGTGACGTCAGAGTTCATCGGCCCCCCTCCCCGGAATTTACGGGGTTAATTGATCTGGTTGTGTAGATGTAGTGCCAACTCCCACCAACAACCTACCAAGGCCTCGTTGCTTCCATGCCACGACGCGTCGGCGCTGTTATCCATGCGAAAGGTGGAAATACCGACTGTTACGTAGCCTAGATAATCATAATGTTCTGGCTGATTAGTGTATATTATGAGCAGTATTGTTGCGGGGAGGAGATATTTGTAACAATGTTTGAGTTCACGGGAACAACACAGTTGACTGCTTTCAATAAATGACATCTGGACGGCACACCTCCATTATTTGGACATAACTACTCCAGAAACCATTGATCACGTAGAAACTTCTATTACAGCCAATTAGTTTTCTGCTTCTTGTCCATTACAGAAGAACAACTAAGTGGTACGCATGCTACACGCCAGCTGAGTATTCATCACAGGTTGGTGATCCGTCCACATAGCAGCTTCTCCTATCCGACGTATAGGCCATAGTACTGAAGTATAGTCAGCGGCTAAGGCGGGACAGATTATCGACCAACCACTGTGATGGCCAGTATTACTTTCCAGAGTAATGGAATCATCGATCCATTCTGATTCTTGGAAAAATATTCTGCCAATCATGCAAGGAGGATCTTCGAAATACGTCATTTGTTTGGGGATAACGGTAAAGCGCATACTTCGCGCATTGCACCGACTCCGGCTAGGCAGCGGGTAGGAGCAGTATCTAGAGATAGAATCTACTAACATCGACCAGTAATAACGCATTTTTTCCGCAGCTCGTGGTCTTGCGGTAGCGTTCTCGCTTCCGGCGCACGGGGTCCCGGGTTCGATTCCCGGCGGGGTCAGGGATTTTCTCTGCCTCGTGATGACGGTGTTGTGTGTTCATCATCATTTCATGATCATTGACGCAAGTCGCCGAAGTGGCGTCAACTAAAAAGGACTTGCAATACGGCAGCCGAATTCCCCGCATGGGGCCTCCCGGCCAACAATGCCATACGAACATTTCGTTCATTTTCGCTGCAAACGTGAGTTAGCGGACTATGCTGTGCTTAGTGCGTGTGTATCTACGGAAGCACAAATAACACGAGTTAACCATAGCTGATACGTTTTGTGTAGCAGAATATGTAAGCACCTTCTATACTGAAACATTATACCCATTAAACTCTGTGTTGTCCGCTAACTTAAGCTATTAACGAGAGAAAATGAGTCCAAGCCATTTAGCTGTCTTCAATTCCTCTCGACTCATACAATGCCATTATCAACCTGAGCAAGAACTAACTCTGAATACAGTTACACCTCTTTAAGTTTCTGTGTATGAATAAAACTTATGAAAACCCACAAAGAAAGAGGAAACAAATTATGATGTTCCTGTTGCACTTGAGCGTAGACACTTTATATCAGCAAATGTAATTTCCAGGAGCCAAGTGACACTTTCTTTTTCCATCGAAACACTCTCCACTCAAGATTGTACGAAAGAAATCCATTACAATATTTTTTTTTTTTTGGGGGGGGGGGGGGCATAGTTTGGACAGCTTAAGTGCAGTGCTCTGTTCTTTCCAAGGTAGTGGGACATGTTTTTGAGTTTACTGCTGGCTGTGTGTTCAGTGTATCGTGGTATGAATGTCCTCCTTCCCTGTAACCCAGCTTTCTTCTTTTAGTTTCCACACGTGTCAGAGCGAGTAGTTATTTAAATTCACATTTACATTTAAATTGAAAAATAATCTGATACACAGCACTTCACGTGTGTGTATGCGAAGCTGTTCCTATCAAACTGTAAATGCGACGATGTTAATCGAAGCACAACGTGCTACCACTTATTTCTAACAGATATGCAATGCAGAGAGCATCTCGTATTACTGTCTTACTCATACTCCTCGCGCCAAGCTATAAAGGGTAAGGTTGAGGCCAATGGCCTGTATCACCAAACTTGGAAGATGGACGCTAATACTTTTTTGCAGAGTTGACCAATGATTCTGCTGTGGTGTGCGTATACAAACTCTGAGTCTGAGCTATTATCATCAAGAGTAGTACCGACTGAACAATTGTTGAAAGGAGTCTGAATAGATAGGAAGCAGGCTGTGATAGAGAGAAGCCGCGCGACATGAGAGGTCAGTCTGCCGTGATCGTGCTGGTAGCGCCGAAGGAGACTTTGGTATTAATTGAAAATTTTTGATAATTTGCCTTTTTGTTTTGCGTAATTGTTGATTGCTTGCGCACTGGAAAGATTTTGTCAGATTTGTCTGTGCATACACAGAGTACCACTCCCATCTCTGTTGTGGCCAGAGACGTATCTATTAAATAAAGACATTGTGGAACATTTGTGTAAAGTTTGTCAGTGTTTAAATTACCTATTTCGCGAATGTAAATTGAAGTATTTATTGGTTTCTTTCATTTTTTTTTACACCGTTTATGGCAAGTTGACCAAACCCCTCCCGATCAATCAATTTCCATATTAAAAAAATATAGCAGCAGTTGTTGCGGTTATTATGATCATGCACTGCACTTTGCATGGATCGCAGTATTCCTCTTGAAATATTTTTAGCATGTTGCTGATCACGCAGTTGCAGCGGCAAGTATCAATTGCGTACGGGAGCATTGGAGACCGGCTGTTAGACGATGATGGAGAATATTTTAAAACTAGCAATCAGATACTTGGGATTTGATTTCGTTATGATTTATAGGAAGAGTAATTAATTTCTGTTTCTTCTCGTTCACAAATTCTATTATTCTATTACTGTCACAGATGCAACGTCACACATTTCCGTACGTCTTTCAGCAAAACTAGTAATAATTTAAAATAATTAGGAACTCGTTTCAAACTGACTTTCACTATGAAGTACACGGCAAGTGAAAATCAGAAATGACTGGAGCCGAACAAAATCTTTCAAGGGTGGTGGCGGTCCTGCATGAACTGACTCCAGAGGCCAGTCTGCCAGACTCAATAAAAGGTTCCAGCAGCCTTCTTTCTTCCTAGCACTAACATGTGACAACATTATTTAAACCAAATGTCATTTACTTATTTAACTTTTACTGATGAAACGGCTCACACTAGCACTGATTAACGTATCTCGAAATCTATTTCTAATATCTCTTACTGTTCAATTGAGCTTTAGTGTCGACTGCAAGGAATGAAGATATCAAACAACTGAAAATAGTTCAACAATTCGTGTTTCTCGTTATACACAGTGCAGATTTTTGTTTCGTAAAACTTGTTTTTCACTTTCTGATATGTCGACGCGTTCTTGAAATATATCTGTGACTTTATGGAAATTCCAACAAGTGTCACGAAAACAAAGTCAACAATAAAGTGAAGATGAGACGAAAAAAGAAAGCGGGGGAGGGGGGGGGGATGTCTGAGTGCTGCTAAAGTCACTGCACAACTGAATGTCACACTCGCGAACACTGTCAGCACCAAAACACGAAGGGATATCCATAAGCATGGAATTGCAGGGCGAGCTCTAATTAAAATAACACTCACGAGTGATGCAATTGCCAGTAACAGAAAAACGTGGTGCCGAAGCCATAAAACATGGACTGCGGAACAATGGAAGAAAGTCAATTTGTCAAATGAGTCTTGTTACACACTGTTTCAGCTCCTGGCCGAGTTTACGTCCCAAGAGCGAAATATGGAAGGTGGTATGGTGATGATCTGGGCAGCCACATCGTGCTATTCCATGGGCCACATGGTTACTCTGCAAGTTCGCGTTACTGTCAAGGATTCTATAACCATTTGGGCTGAACAGGTCCATTTAGTAGTACAATGTTTCTTCCCCAATGGTGACGTCGTGTACCAAGAAGACACGCCACTGTTTACACAGCTCGCATGGTCGGACTAGTTTTGTTGAGCACCAGTATTAACTGTCGCCGGTCCACAGCCGCCGTATCCGATGGATCTCAATATTATTGAGAATTCATTATTAAGCCTTTTGGCCTACTTTGGATGTTCAAAATGGTTCAAATGGCTCTGAGAACTATGAGACTTAACATCTGAGGTCATCAGTCCCCTAGAACTTAAAACTACTTAAACCTAAGGACATCACACACGTCCATGCCCGAGGCAGGATTCGAACCTGTGACCGTAGCAGTCGCGCGGTTCCGGACTGACGCGCCTAGAACCGCTCGGCCACCGCCTACTTCGGAGGGTAGGTTGAGTGATCGCTAAGCATCATCACCGTTGTCACTATTTTGTAGGAAGAATGATTTGAGATTCCCTTTAACTACAAGTCCCTCTGTTTATCCAATCCCAGACGAGTGTAAGCTGTTTTGAATATCAACTCTTACAATGTATTAGGTACAGCCACATTATCAGGCTAATGACGGTGAATCATGACGTTAAAGTTGCAACTTACGCAGGACCGACCATTCCTGGTCTAGGAATAAAGATGCAATTAACAGATAGTCAGGCAAGCGGGAAGTACGGGCCCACGTTCCTCAAGCACGCCAGGAATCCAAACGGACGACAGTAGGCCGAACACAGCCGGTTAACCATCAAATATAGGGGCACGGTCCATTCGGAGTGCTGTAAATACAGCAAACCGCAATACTGTGATGCAGGCTTGAAAGCGGCTACGGGCTAGTTAACCGGTTACGTTCGGTCTACTGTCGTCAGCTTGCACTGATGGCACGCTGGAGGTACTCTGGATCTACACTTTCCGCTTACCTGACAATCCGTTAATTGCGTCATTTACTCTTACTCCGTCCGAACTGGCCATGAAGGCCCAACAGTACCGACCGGCCGCCGTGTCATCCTCAGCCCACAGGCATCACTGGATGCGGATATGGAGGGGCATGTGTCAGAACACCGTTCTCCCGGCCGTTGTCAGTTTTCGTGACCGGAGCCGCTACTTCTCAATCAAGTAGCTCCTCAGTTTGCCTCACGAGGGGGCTGGACAGACTGGATGGTCACCCATCCATGTGCTGGCCCAACCCGACAGCGCTTAACTTCGGTTATCTGACGGGAACCGGTGTTACCACTGCGGCAAGCCCGTTGGCCCATTTATTCCTAGGGCAGAATGTTCGGTCACGTCCATCTTACAAATTTAATGACATCATTCACCAAGTTTTACGCGATGATGTGAATTCTAGGCTACAAAATCGGTCGTCAAAAACTTACAAAAGCAGCCAAGCGATTATTGTTCACGTTATCTACTTATGGCAGTGACTGTCCTACATACGGGATAATGTGTTTTTTGTGTTTCCACGTCTTTGTCCAACTCCGCTGTGTCGAGGTTGGTGGGAATGCCGCCATTTAAAACGCATTATGCAACGTTTTGACCCTCCGTTCTCTTCCGTTCCGTCAAGTGTTAACCGATCTAAAATTGCGATTCAGTAGGAAGTACCCTCAGTCCTGCACTTCAGAGGCTTGCAGAATTGTGGATGTAGACGCATTCCCGCCAGCAACGTAACAGCGAACGCGCCCCGCGTCGGCAGACAGCGATGCTTCACCGGGCTCGGAGTGCCGGCACACGACAAGACGCTAACACCCCTTGCAGCCGGGAGTGGGGAAGAAACGCGACGCGGAGACGGTAATACGCCGCAAACAATTTTCCGCAGCCGGGAGAGTGATGGCTCGGCGCGCCCTGATTCGCGGCTCGTGTAATGGGGATTTATGCGGCGCTGAAGTTGCCGCGCCGAATATACGCAGCCCGGGCGCGCCCCGCTAAGCGGGATGAATGACGCCGCCGCCGCCGCTGCCGCCACCGCCGCGTTCCCACCCAGCCGCCGCCAAATTCTGCGCGTACCGCCGCCTTAAGCTCGCCGCCCGAGCCGCGAAACGCCAATCGCGATTCGCGAATGCAGCTCTGCTTTCATCCGTTTGTGCTCACGACACAGGGCTTGTCAGAACCGCCGGTGGCTGCGAGCAAGGAAGGACAGGATATTGGCGCTCTGCCACGCACGACTCTGAGTACGATGTAGTCGTTATTGTTGTTATTGCTGCTGTTGCTGTCGAAGATTTGTTTCATGCAGCTCTCCATGCTACTCTTATCTTGTGCAAGCCTCTTCGAATAACTACTGGAACTTGGCAACCAACTTCCTTCTGAATCTGTTTAGTGTATTCACCTCTTAGTGTCCCTCCAATAATCAACTGGTGATCCCTCCACGTCCCACGATGTATCCTACTAACCGATCCCTTTTTTAGTCCAGTTGTACCACACATTTCTCTCAAATTCCATTCAGCACTTCCTCCTTAATTACGTCATCTATGCATCTAAACTTCAGCCTTCTTCTGTAGCACTACTATTCTTCTCTTGTCTAAAACTGTTTATCATCCATGTTTCACTTCCATTCATGGCTACACTTCAGACAAATACTTTCAGAAAAGACTCCATAACACTTAAATCTGTATTCGATGTAACAAATTTCTTTTCTTCAGAAACCTTTCCTTGCCATTGCCAATCTACATTTTATATCATCTCTCTCTTTCGAACATCACTTACTTTGCTGCACAAATAGCAAAACTCCATCTACTTTTTAAGTGTATAGTTTATCTGTATATTGAGCAAGCAGTAAAGGAAATGAAAGAAAAATTCGGAGTAGGTATTAAAATCCATGGAGAAGACATAAAAACTTTGAGGTTCGCCGATGACATTGTAATTCTGTCAGAGACAGCAAGCAAAGGACTTGAAAGAGCAACTGAACGGAATGGATAGTCTCTTGAAAGGAGGATAGAAGATGAACATCAACAAAAGCAAAACGAGGATAATGGAAGTAGTCAATTCGGGTGATGCTGAGAGAATTAGACACTTAAAATAGTAAAGGAGTTTTGCTATTTGGGGAGCAAAATAACTGATGATGGTCGAAGTAGACAGGATATAAAATGTAGACTGGCAATGGCAAGGAAAGTGTTTCTGAAGAAGAGAAATTTGTTAACATCGAGTATAGATTTAAGTGTCAGGAAGTCGTTTCTGAAAGTATTTGTATGGAGTGTAGCCATGTATGGAAGTGAAACATGGACAATAAATAGTTTGGACAAGGAGAGAATAGAAGCTTTTGAAATGTGGTGCTACAGAAGAATGTTGAAGATTAGATGGGTAGATCACATAACTAATGAGGAAGTATTGAATAGAATTGGGGAGAAGAGGAGTTTGTGGCACAACTTGACCAGAAGAAGGGATCGGTTGGTAGGACATGTTCTGAGGCATCAAGGGATCATCAATTTAGTACTGGAGGGTAAAAATCGTAGAGGGAGACCAAGAGATGAGTACACTAAGCAGATTCAGAAGGATGTAGGCTGCAGTAGGTACTGGGAGATGAAGAAGCTTGCACAGGATAGAGTAGCATGGAGAGCTACATCAAGCCAGTCTCAAGACTGAAGACCACAACAACAACAACAGTTTCTCAATCTAATTCCCACAGTATCACCTAATTTACTTCAACTACATTCCATTATCCTCGTTTTGATTTCGTTGATGTTCATCTTATACCCTCCTTTAAGACACTGTCCATTCCGTTCAACTCCTGTTCCAAGTCCTTTACCGTCTCTGACAATTATAATGTCATCGGCAAACCTTAAGGTCTTTGTCTCTTCTCTCTGAACTTTAATTCCTATTCCAAATTTTCTTTTGTTTCTTTTACTGCTAGCACAACGTACAGATTGAATAACACTGGGGACAGGTTGTATCCCTGTCTCACTTCTTAAGCACTGCTCCTCTTTCATGCCGCTCGACTCTGAATAACTGCTGTCTGCTTTCCGTACAAGTAATGAATAGCATTTCGTTGTCTGTACTTTACCCGTCCTACCTTCTAAAATTCACAGACAATACTCCAGTCAGAAATGTCAAAAGCTTTCCCCCGGTCTTCGAATGCTATAAACGTAGGCTTGACTTTTCTTACCCTATCTTCTAGGATAAGTCGTAGGGCCTAGATTATTCCAGAACCCTAGCTGACGTTCCAATAAGTCAGCTTCTACAAGCTTTTGCAATCGTCTGTATGTAATTCGTGTTGTTATTTTGCAACCATAACTTATTGAACAGATAGTTCGGTAACAGTTACACCTCATTCATACGAACGTCCCCCTTCCATTTCTATAAACTTGCCTTCAAGTTTATCTTCTTTGTACAGGCCCTTTACATATTCCTTCCACTTTTCCCTTCTTTGCTTAGGTTTGGCCTACTAAATTACGATTTTCGCAAACGTATTGCACGCTGAAAGGTTTGGGTAGGTGGATACAAGCGAAGTTTCTCTGTATGTGGCTATTACACAACCGTAATGTCACCCACACATTACATCGACTCAGGAAGGTAATTCAAAACGGGGGAGAGGGGCTGCTGCAAAATAACATGCTTTCATTCCCCATCGTTATCCATTGGACACAGTGTGAGGCAGGTCTAAAATTACACAGAAAATTTTATTCCATTTGCTCCTCAGTATTTTTCATGTGCGTCGTGGTAACTAGTCTTAGAGCAAGTCTGTAAGGTTGCTGCACTGTAAAGTATCTGCTAAAATGCTGCATTATATTAAAATGCTTCCCTGTGATTAGATGCGATTCGTACGCTATCCGCCAAACCCACGTAGTAAATGGATTAAGTTGATACCTGGCACCCGAGGTATTTACGTCGAATTTAATTATCAGTGGTTTATTCGGTAATTCTCTAAATTTACAATTCTTTTATTCGCTAATAATTCAAGTCACTTGTTACGCATGAAATCGAATGAGGGAAAGACACGATGTCTAACCTGCATGTTGGAAGGCCTTTTCCCTACCAGAGGCTGTCGTTTCTTATTCTGAGAACAAAAAAAATGAGGGTGTATTTACAGATTAGTAGAGGGAAGCGCCGCTCGTTAACGCTGAAAGTATGACACACTTATTACATGCAATGCCCACGCTCGTTAGCCTGTTGAATGGCGCAACGATTCATGCTGGCGAGGAAACAGTATGTAACAGCGGCCGGAATGAGAATAACATCCTACTGGAACTCCAACTAAGCGAATACTAAGTTGAAGACATGTTGGAGCAACCTCTCTGCATCGACTGTTCTCATCTGCGACGGATGGAAAGAGAGGTACTAAGCCTGCGAATATTACAAACAGAGCTAGTGGGGAGTAAATATGCACATGAAAAAATGGTGAGAAGATATATAGTTTGAATACGTACTACTCCAGGGAATTGTGAAACATAGTTTTTACATCAACATTACCACTTCGCTTGAGTGGCTTGCACTGAACATTTCGAAAATCCTAATGATTCTTCGTGATCCATGACTGACTGCAACATTACGGGTGAAGCTATCACCTGGGAGCACCTTTCGTACCATAAGTAACGAACCCAACACAGTAAATAGCTATTCTTACATAACAGGAAAACCTATTAACATCACAACATACAAGTAACCCTCGCAACACTTTCACCGAAGACCATCTCCTCCCTCCCCCCCCCCAAATATTCCAGAATGAATTTTCACTCCGCAGCGGAATGAGCACTCCTTTGAAACTTCCTGACAGATTAGAACTGTCGGCATGACCGGAATCTGAATTCCGGTCCCGTTCTGGCGCACAGCTCTAATTTGTCGGAAAGAGTTGTCCAAAAACGCAACACCCCAGATAGACGGATTTCGTGCTCGTCGTATGTAAGCCTAGCAGATGCCTCCATCACTTCCCCATTCCTCCACTCATCCCGTCACAATCTGCTTAACGCTGGAGTCAGCCGATGATCAGTGCAAAATACGCTCGTTCCCATAATACTCGTAAATGCTGTCTTACACACTGAAACAACCGGAGCGAGAAGACGTATTATCCTAAATGCTGTAACATCATGTCAAAACCTAGTGAACGGTGAAATACGTAATGAAGACTCTTTAAACTGCCACTGTAAGCAAACGTTTCGCAACAGTGCTGTACAATTATATGCTAATATTGGATTACGTTCATTTTTACAAAATATACGAAGAACTGAAAGAAATAGAAACGAATTTACAAGACGCCATTAGTCTTAAAATATTCTGAATTGTACATGGCAAAACGGAAAAACGTTTAGGAACCAAAACATCAGTATTTGGGTGCACAGCCACTTCATGTTCCAAAGTAACTGCCATTAAATGGATACAGCCAATGTTTTTAACCATTAGCTGAGCCTGAGGTTGGCCATTGTAGCTGTGGCTGAAACACTTTCATCCATTACGTGAAAGTTACTTAAAAGAAGCCATTTTATTGTGTAGGCTGTTCTTTTATTTCGAAACAACTATTTCATTGGCTAGTTTTGTTCCTTTTGGGCATTACCAACTTACATCATACCAAAAATTGTTATTGCTTACAGAATGCTACATCCCACACATCACGGCAGCATCCCCAGTATCTCTCATAACCATAGTGGGTACGAGAACAAGTACCATATATACGAATTCCAAGTATAAAATGGAAGACGTGCAACGCCTATGCACTTTTTGTCACTGTGCGACCAGACAAAAAATTAAAAAAAGGCAGCGCAATTACTGAAGTGGTAACACGTGGCACAGTGATAAAACTGCGTAGGGATTTCACTTTTTTCGAATTATACAAGGTGTGGATAAAAGAATGTCCCATTTTCAATGGTATGTTTTAACAGTTCAGTTTAGACTATTTACAGCAAATCATACGTCGAACTGAAGATAAACTAACGAAGTTTTGTCATAAATGTCCCATATATCCACCTTTAGTTATACGACAAGGATACAACTTCAAATCCAATTCTTCTCGCGCTTTGGTTAACAAGTCCTCAGTAATGCAAGCAATAGCCTCTTCAATTCTGTGTCACAACTCTGGCAAACCATCAGGTAGTGCCGGAAAGTAGACATGGTCTTTTATGAAGTGTCAAAGGAAAAATTGGGCCGGCCGAAGTGGCCGTGCGGTTCTAGGCGCTGCAGTCTGGAACCGCGAGACCGCTACGGTCGCAGGTTCGAATCCTGCCTCGGGCATGGATGTCTGTGATCTCCTTAGGTTAGTTAGGTTTAACTAGTTCTAAGTTCTAGGGGACTAATGACCTTAGAAGTTGAATCCCATAGTGCTCAGAGAAATTTCAACCATTTGGAAAAAATGGCATGCTATGGGGTCAGATGAACATGGAAGCCAGGAGAAGAGAGATCTGCCCTCTTTACCATTACGACCAATCCTAAAGTCATGGTCTATTAGATTCAAATACTCTCGTACAAGGAGATGTCAAAGGGCATCGGCTCCATTTTGTTGCCAAATAAAATTTCCTGGTATACCTTCTAATTGATGAAACAGCCATTCTTGCAATATGTCCAGATAAGACACCTCTGTTACGGTAGCTTCGGTGGAAAAAAAAATATCTGTGCGCTTGACACTGGGACAGAACGCAGGGAAAGTATAATTTTTGGAAAGCTCTTTGATATTTTAATGGTTCATGAGGATGTTCTGAACTGAAGTTACGAACATTACCTTACTACTTAGATGATAAATTGCCTAATCAATGAAGACACGATCAAGAAAGTCATTTTCCCGGAGCAACACTTCACTTGCGAAGTTACGATGTACAGCTACAGCATAGTTATCTGGCTGTATAGGGTGTACAACCTTCCACACTTCTCTTTAGCAACTGAAGATCAAGACTTGCTTTCTGAACTGATTTCTTAGGACTATGACGGTAAGATGATGTGACCATGTCAACATCCGCTGCCGACATTGTTGGTTCTTCCCATGTTTTTCCCTTTACATAAACATCAGATAGTTTCGACTGACTATACCACCAGTGGATGTTTTTGCCACAAAATTTCAAATGAAACACACACTGAACTGAATTTATAGAACACTAAACACTTTACTCTCAGCAGTCGCGATACGGGGCGGACGTGGCGCTGCAAGTGGAGAAACAACAAAGCAGTACTCGTACCTGTGGTCAGCTAAAACTGTTGGGAGTTACACCCTGATTTTGGCCTCGGACCAACTTTCTAGAACGCTTACAGTTGGAATTACTGTAATTTATAACTGGGACGCTCTTTTATGGATACCCTGGATATATAATTTACTTCTGCGTCAATAGTGCTCGTACCTACAATTTCTACGCGAAACTGTTCTTACGGACGGCATCATAGAGATCAAACTGCTAAATAATGAAACAAAGTGTTTATTTCAAAGAACAGGGCTATCTTTACAAAATCTGCAGTGTTGGAGGACCTAACCATGAATATCATTGTAAGTTATAAAATGATACGACGAATCTATACCTGGAACCGACGTGTGCTCCGCAGAAGTTAACACACGTACTTTTGATAACAGTTTACAGAATGATGAACTGAACTTTAAGATGATTTGACACGTAAGCAGGCGAAGAATGATGAGCGAGGCGACGGAGGGGCGCAGCCCACACCGTCGGCAAAGTAATTGCGACCGACACAGCAAACAGCATTCTGGAGCCAGTGTGTCACACAGAACAGCTGCAGTTCAACATTCCTCTCATTTTACAAGACACCGATGCCACGTACGGGTGTTACATCGTAAAGACGGTAGCGAGGGCGATCAAAATGGAACTGCGCAGCCAGATGCAACGCGCACGACCGCCGTCTCGTACCTGACGGCCGACTTGGCGGGAAGTGGGTCACGTCTGCAGGAAGGAACAGCGATACACCCCGGGAAACAATTTCAGACAGCACTCCAAATTGCCGCTCCAAAACTTGGGGGGGGGGGGGAGGGGGGGGGGAGGGGGGGGGGGAGCTTCGCTGCGCAGCCTTTGGAAACAAAGTCGCCACAACAAGTTTCGCCGCAGTGGTTTCTTTTATTTGGCCGCACAGGAGGAAGGAGCGAGCTACTCCGGAGCAGACATCTGCTGAGCAGAAGTAAAGCCACAAAAATGAAGAATTCCGTGTGAGCGGGGGCGCAGTTAAAAGCAGGCCACGGGGGTGGCTCCGGAGGGCCCTCTGGTCGCGGGGACGGCATAAATAACGCAGTCAGGGGAGGAAGGCGGGGAGGGGGAGAGGCCATTCCTTCAGCGCGCCGTCAGCCCCTTGTCACTGCCTCCAGCAGGCGCCAGGCGCTGCAGTCTCCGCTCCATGCCAGCTCCCACACTCAGCACGCCGGCCAATTACACCAGCTTGTTTACGACCTTATCTACGGCCTACTGAAGTTTCGTTCCCACCTTGTACAATGTCACTTCTACAATACTGTAGACTGAAAATGGGAAAGCTTAAAATGGAAATGTCACAGTGTAAGTAAGAAAACAGCAAAAAACCATTATAGCTTCACATGACATTCATTTTATTCGAATGAATGCAAATTATCATATTACGGTATATTGATAATTTTTACATTATGGACCGTCTGACAGCAACTGAATAAAACACAATTTTAGTGCCATATGCGTTTCGCCTTTATCGCCAGGCATCTTAAGTGGCCTGGAATACGTACATGTTTGTTATTTAATTTACATTTTGGTCACTGTACCTATAGGTTATAAAACAGTTCTAGTGGTTGGTATTTCCTAGTAAGTAGTAATATTTTGAACTGTACTTACAGTTGCGTGGACGATTTCCTGCATACTACGTTCCTGTTGCACTTTTGATGTTGTTGTTGTTCTTCTAAATGCCAATTTGCGCTTTTTTTCCCCCACATTTCACAGCAGTATGAAGTTGACACTTGTTTCGATGCAATGTTTTGGTTTGTGCTGCCGACTGTCGGATGTTATTGCCAAAGATCGAATGTTATTGCCGAACTTTCGAGTGTAATTATTGATGTATCTCTGATCTGTTTGTGTATGCATTTGTGTGAGCGCACGCGCATATGTGTGTGTGTGTGGGGGGGGGCGGGGGGGAATTTTTTAAATTTTATTTCTTTGTGTGTGTGTGGGGGGGGGGCGATTTTTTAAATTTTATTTCCTTTATTAAGTGTAGTAGGGAGCCTATGCTGATGTGGGTTGGGTTGGGTTGTTTGGGGAAGGAGACCAGACAACATCGGTCTCATACGATTAGGGAAGGGCGGGGAAGGAAGTCGGCCGTGTCCTTTCAAAGGAACCATCCCGGCATTTGCCTGGAGCGATTTAGGGAAATCACGGAAAACCTAAATCTGGATGGCCGGACGCGAGTTTGAACCGTCGTCCTCCCGAACGCGAGTCCAGTGTGTGCTGATGTGTGTTTGTTCATTTATCACATGTTTGTTTTCAGCGATGGCTTTTTTAATGTGGAAGTTTTCTTGCATTTGTGTAACATGTTTGTCATTATTTTCATTTCTTGTTCCATGTTTGTAGGATAGTGGTTATGGTGTTTTAAATGTTCTGCAAATGTGGAATGGTTTGTTTCGTACTTCCAACATCTGATGTGTTCTTTGTATCGTGTTTTATAATTCCTGCATATCATGCCTATGTATACTGCACCACGACTTTGACAATCGAGTTTGTTTGCTATCAGACGGTCCATAAAGTAAAAATTATCAATATACCGTAATATTACACGCAACTGAGGAAGACAGAACCACAAAAGTTGATGTCAAATTATCATAGTTTCACTTCGTTTGTAATGTCTGACACAAAAAGTGTTGCAGAAGTGTAGTAAGTTCAGAACTGAAAAATGTAATTATTTAAACAGAAATGATTTTTAATATACTACTTTTAAATCGGACTTAAGTGTATAAAATAATTTCTCTTAGTTCCATACAGATTCCTAACTCCTCACATAAGGGACAGAGGTAGACCAACGCATTCTTGACTTGCTCAAAAGCTCTTTCTCTTAAATAACCCATTTTTTCTGACATTGTAATCCTTTATTGGTCTATACTTTTACATTGTATCTACCGCTTTCCGTCCCATTAGGATAATTCCTCCGTGGTGGATCTTTCTTTAGTGTAAATGTAAAATATTGCGCATACATAGGAGAAGAAATCTATAGCTCTACAAGTACACTAATGATAAATTGGTGGAAACTGGTGTCTACCGTAAAATATCTGAGATTAACTATGCAGAGCGACCTTAATACAATGACCACATAAAACAAACAGTAGAAAAGCAGATGCCAGATAGATTCGTAGAACTAATCTTAAGAAAGTGGCTTGCAGAACACTTATTCGACCGGTTCTTGGATATTGCTCGTCACTCAGAGACTGTTACCACGTAGAACTAACAGGGGTAGGAGGGGGGGGGGGGAGGGAGGGGGGGAAAGGGAATGCAACGAAGAACTGCACGGTTCGTCACGAGATCATGTAGTCGGCGTTACAGTGTTACAGAGACGCTCAACAAACTCCAGTGGCAGAGGCCAAACGAGAGGCGTTTGCATAACGCAGAAGTTTACTACTAAAATTTTGAGAGAGTACTTTCCGGGAAACGTCGGACAACATATTGGTTCCTCCCATATACGTCTCGAGAAATGACCACTGAGATAACTATAGAAATGAATGGTTCAAAAAATTGTTCAAATGGCTCTGAGCACTATGGGGCTTAACTTCTGAGGTCATCAGTCCCCTAGAACTTAGGAACTACTTAAAACCTAACTAACCTAAGGACACCACACACATCCATGACAGAGGCAGGATTGGAACCTGCGGCCGTGGCGGTCGCGCAGCTCCAGACTGTAGCGCCTAGAACCGCTCGGCCACTCCGGCCGGCAATTAAGGGTTCACACTGAGATTTACTGACATTCGCTCTTCCCACGAGCCATTCGCGAATGGAACATGGAAGGGAAGGAGAATACAGTAAGTACCCTCCAACACACATCCTCAGGTGGTTTTCGGAGAATTGATGTGGATGAAGATTTTTTTATGGGTAAAATTTCGTTATATGTGGGAAACCAGCTCTTCGCACAACCCTAAATCTGCGGTATAGTTTTTCATAAATTTACAGCGAAGAATAGAAATGTCGTTAATCTGTCAGAAGTACGCAGTTTCGTTTATCTGTCAGAAGTACGCAGTTTTAATTTATGCTAAAAAAAAAATTGAGGACGACTAATGTTCCTGATTTTTACTTTCACACACACACACACACACACACACACACACACACACACACACACACACACACACACACACACACGCGCGCGTGCGCATATCAAATGTCTGCGTGCAACGGGCCTCAAATCGTAAAGTTGTCAGAGAGAGGCGCGTTAAAAATCTGCTCATCAGAGACAAAGTGAAGAGCAGAGACGTAAACAGCGGAGCGGTTGAGACTACCGTGCTCGCTGCCTCTGAGCGAGCTACCTCACAGCAAGGGGGCCCGCCACGGCACGGCACACAGGCTTCACACGAACGTGGAATGCGGAACGTCTGGCTGTTTCCTTGTTCTGCTGAAAGGCTCTGCCAGCCGCAAGGGCGGGGTACGAGGAGGAGGAGGAGGAGGAGGAGGAGGAGGAGGGGGGTAGGGGAGGCACAGGCGCACCAGACCAGACAGCAACAGCTCGCCGGCCAATGGCGGAGAGCGGCAGCTCAGCTGAGGCGGCTGCCCGCCTTGTTTCCTCGCGGACGTAGCGCCAGCCGTAATTGTGCCACGCAGCGCAGCGAGCGGGCGCTCGAGGAAACCGACCTCCTGAAAGTTACAGCTTCTCCTCATAAAAGCCGCCACACAAAAGGGCGACACGCCGCTCCTCGCAGCGGCGGTTAATTTCGCTAATTTGTTTCGAGCAAACTGCATTTTTGGGTGCCGCAACATACCTGCATCAATACCTAACTCTGACGAGTTTCATTTTTATCTAAAAAGCATTTTCAGTGGGATTTCCAAATTTCACAAGTTTTTATTTTTTAACCGTTATTTAACGTATTTTTCCCCGAATTGACACGGTGAGATCATGGCTATATAAAAATACAGGTTAATCCTATAAAAAACACCGGAAACGAGAAGCAGCCGCTATGAATAACGCTTTTTTATGAAGGCAACTGACGCCGTAACCAGTTTCGAAACGACAGGTTCGGTCTCAAGACTTGTTCACGGTTAAAATTACAATTAATGAACGCTGTACGTGCGACGTTGGCTGTTTTTCGTGATGGCAATAACTTCCACAGACTGGTGACATTTTACATCAGAGAATGAGAGAAAAAGACTAATTTACTGTGACTGTACCTAACAATGAGCAAAAATGGAAACAACTTCTTTAGAAACTTCCTGGCAGATTGAGTGCCGGACGGAGGCACTAACTCTAGACCCTTTTCGCGGGCAAGTGCTCTATCACCTGAACTATGCAAGCACGGTTTCATATCATCACAAACTCAGCTGCAGAGTTAAAATTTCACTCCGAACCCCTCCTGCCCCCCCCCCCCCCCCCCCCCCCCCCCCCCCCGGGGCTGTGGCTAAGCCATGTCTCCGCAATATCCTTTCTTCCATCAGTGCTAGTCTGACAGGTCGTTCGTTGTGCTTGGATAGCCCAGACGCTAAAGCACTTGCATGCAAAAGGCAAAGGTCTCGAGTTCGAGTCTCGGTTTGGCACACGGTTTTAATCTCCCAGTAGTCACACATTAGCAAACACACCGCTGCAGAGTGAAAATTTCATTGTGTGAACTTTCTAATATTTGTACGGCGAACATACTCTGAGAATGAAGCGCTAGGTTCGAAATCTTTGATTACAACAACAATCGAAACTATACTACTACTCTAGCGAGTATTTGTTTTCTATAGATGCGAGGTGTCAGCCAGGGTTGAAGTAGAAGGGCAACCTATGACGATCTCCACGCCCCTCCACCATACATACACCAGTGGGAGGGACATAATGATGTGCAACTGACTGACTTGTTATTACACTTCTTCGGCACCAAAAATATGTAGTTTAATTCCTCGAAACTGAGAATGCATTGTTTAGAACATTCAGAAAGGATGGCATTTTTGGAAGGTTTCTTTGATATTAAGTGTGCCTCCATAGCTGAGTGGTCAGCACATATGGCTGCCATGTGCAGGGACAGGTTCGATTTCCGGTACTGCCGGGGATTTTCCTCGGTCGGAGGACTGCAATGAGTTGCACTCAGTCACGTGATGCCAACTGAGGAGCCATTTGCATGAGAAATATAGCGTCCGAGAGAACACTCCTCTCTATACTGCGACCGGGGCGAACGAGATATACGGGCCGTGCAACGAACTTGTGACGTCACACTAGTGGACTTGTCCGCCATACTTCGTGAACGCGCTGTGGCCTACTCACTACGGCCTGTCTTTCTTGTGGCTCTCGTACCACACTATCATGACGTCACTGGCTGACGAATGGCCCGGCGAGGGTTTCCTTTCCCTTGCCATGACGTAGATCCGGAAATAGAGAGTGAAATACAAAACAGAAGTACGTGTTGGTTCCTGTTATTAGATTCCGAAAGATTTAACTTCGCGATGGGCATTTTACTTTTCCGGTGGTTAATCACTTGCGGAGACTAAACATGGATTTCAACGTTATTCTATCGACGCAAAGCAAAAAGTGTGTGAGTGCGAAGAGAAGACAATCGTTATCAAGCCGAAGCAAAGCGTAACCATCTTGTCAAACAACATTTGAAGTGAACAACTTCGATGTAGACTGAAGCACACAGCTTCTGTTACAATAATCTATCTCCAAAAGAATAATGGCCCGCTAATCGAAACCCGTAGCACTGAGCATACAAATAAATAGCTAGTAGTCATACAATAAAGTTTCACAATTATTTGTCAGTGGTAACATCGATATCATCACAGATCTAATTTCTACACTTACGTAGGCAGTGAAAAGCAGTGACTGGCCATGAGAGGCGGCAAACAGTACGTGCGCAATACCTGAAGATACGCTACCACAATTTGAAAGCATCGTAACTAAATAATTTCAAAAAACAACCAATTTGTTAAACTAGTTGTGGTGGTCAGTTGATGTAAGTTAGGAATGAGATAAACAGCACGGTCTCCGTTAATGCAAAACCACGGCATCATCATACTAAGCCAAGTGCGTTCACAGGTCCCGAACCGCGATTTAGTACCGACCGGCGCTACGTCATTTTGCGCCAATGGCGTTATTAAATGCGGTACAGAGATACGTGGGTCAGTACGCCGCTCTCCCGGCTGATGTAAGTTTTCGTGACCTGTCACCGGTACTAATTAAACAGTCCTTGCTTTTTTCTCCTCTAGTTTAAGTTGGTAAGGTCCATTTTTAAGTGGACGAGGTAGTTTTCAACCAGTATCTAACCAGGCTAGGAGTGGGCAGACGGAATTCCAGTTGGAATATTCAGGAGGCGTCATGCAGTTCTCGCTTTCGACTGGATACCAAGGGAAAACTCCGGAACATTATATTCATGGATATATTGTATTATTATTATTATTATTCGTACTGAGCCGTGTCGAAGCATCGGCCTTGCTAGATCTGGGTTGAGCCGTAGTTTTTCAGCAGTTTCATGGAGAGACACGCTAAGCAGCTGGCCTATATACTCGATATGGGAGTGTTATAGAGGGGGGGGGGGGGGGGGGAGCAGAGGGAGCGAAGTTGCGGACAGAGCGGCGAGTACGAGCGTGGCCTGTGTGTCAGCAAGAGGACGCACCGAGCCGCGCAGGTTGCGGTGTGGGTGGGCACAGAAAGACACGCAGCAAGAAGAGCCGTGGACTCGGCAGTTGATGGTCAGGTAAGACACCGTGGGGAAGGAAGCTGTACGCGTTAACTGCTGCTTGACTACCCTACATCACCGTGCATGGATTGGAAAGGCATCGGCGGGGAAAAAGAAACGTGTAGCTGATGTTCGACTACGTGCTAAGACAGACTGTAGATGAACCGGCAGATTGAACAACCACTGAAGCGACGTTTTTGCCATGTGACTGAGCTTGCGAACACAATTAAAAATTTATTACAGTTCTATTCAATAGAGGTGGAATCTGAAGTTCAAGAAAGTAGGACTCTTGCCCTCCTCTGGCTGACGACTATTAATTCGATAAACTATGCTCACTTTTGCTGTCTCGCTTTTGTTAAGTCAGAGAGATAGAGTAACGTTGTCTGAAGTTTTGAGATACAGGGCGGCCAAAGCTGTGGGTAGTGCTTGAGAAGTTAATTGCTTTTACTTATCAGGCATAAGTTAAATGCTGAGTGTATATTTTATGTGGTTTTTAATTTGTATATACGGTCGCAAATGACAAGGAAAGCTTTATAAAATTATTACATTACTGTAAAACTAGTGTGTTAACAGCGAAGTTGTTCAGAGCTCAGTGCGATTTGTAAAAGCCTTGAGAGACAGTTAACAGCATATAGCTTTTATTCTATGAATTTGTAATATTTGTTAACTGGTATGTTACATAAAATTAGAAAGAGAATTTAGACGTGTAGACAAGGGCAAACACAAAATGGGAACGAAGTATACGATAGGTGGTTGCGATAACGACGGAGATATCAGCTCCGTTAAGAAGACCGTAAGTGGGAAGTTTGTAGTGATAACTTCTGCTCGAGTTGGTGAACGTTTGAGGAAAGGATGGGCTGCGGAAAGTAAACCAATGAAGTGTAACTGGAGCGGTGGCGGCGTGCAGCGGCGATGGCATTCCGCGCGCTAACAGCGGCCGCCCACGCCACGCAGTTAACTTTAGTGGCAGTGCGCGGTCGTGACTGACTCTCAGTTGCGAAACAAAGACCAACAAGTTCGTAAATGGAAGGGAAAAAAATGCTATGTAACACCAACTAGGAATAGGGGAAGGAATCAGACAGGGATGTATAGTATCTGTTCGGTCGCTGCATTCGACCGAATCACTGGTGAGAGCTGTACTCTGTGGAGATATAAGTGTCTGAGGGACAGTGATCAGTGGGCCATGTCTCCAAGCCGCGACGAGGTAGACGACAGGTATAAATTGACTCTTGATCAAGTGTGCTTGGCTTGGCTCGTAGCGGCGCGCCATGAAAAACGGCTGATACGTTTATTTTGACTTACAAATATTAACGTAATTACGAATAGTAAGCGATAATCTCAACTGTGTTCATCCATAACAATGCGAATGGATCCCATCCATTACATAGTATCCTAAATTCATGGTCCTCCGGTACATTTACACCTTACAATTTCATCTGCGTACGTTAATTTTTTTATATATTTATAAACGCTCATTATTCACAATTAGGTTCGTATTTCATCTTTACATAATTGCTACATGGCGCGCGGCCACGACATAAGAACAATCGACCGACCGACAGTCCATTCACACGTCCTCTCCATCGCCGCGGCGAGTGTACCGTTGTGTGTCCTTGGACGGATGGCCTACTGACCATTGTCCCTCAGGTACAAAGTTGTCCAGAGAGGGTAGGCTCTCCAATGGCTCGGTCGAATTTACCTACGGAACACAATTTTCTTATCGCTTCCTACGGTGAATACGTAATGGGACCTGTAGATTAAATTAAAAATATGTCGCACGTGATCAACCACATAACAGAAGTGGGGGACACACAGCAGTCGGTGAAGAAGACATTAAATGTATGCTGGAAAAAATAGTGATACCCTTGGCGGAGGGCGAAATTTGAAGAAAACAAAACCATTCCAAATCAGAAATGAAGACAGATGTAGTGATTAGTCGAAGAAGTCTACATTCACATCGTACCCCGCAAGCCACCTAACGGAGTGTGGCGGAGGGTACTTCAGGTAACATCAACTGACCTCCCCGCCCCCCCCCCTCACTCTCTCTCTCTCTCTCTCTCTCTCTCTCTCTCTCTCTCTCTCTCTCTCTCTCTCTCCGCTCTGTTCCACTCGCTTGGGGCGTGGTCCTAATTCTCCCATCGTCGTCATTTCGCGAAATGTATACGAGAGGCAGCAATATGTTGTTCGACTCCACCCCCCAAAATATTCTCTCGAAATTCAAATAGTAAACTTCTCCTAGACGCACATCGCCTCTCTTGTAGCGTCTGCCAGTGGAGTTTGTTGAGCGACTCCAATCAGTTGAACAAGATTCCTGTCAGCCACTTCCTTCGTCGATGAATTACGTTTCTTTAACATTCTTCCTTTGAGTCTTAGTCTGGCATCTGCGTATCCTACTATTTGTTTCAGGTGATCATTCCACTTATGGTCTTTCTGGGTAGTTACTCCTACTTATTTTACGGTAAATACATTTTCCAGCAACTTGTCAATTGTGTAGTTGTACAGTAGTTGATTTCTTTTTCTACTTCTGCGCAATTTCGTACATTGGTTCACGTTCTGGCCCAACTGCCAGAGCGTGCATCATTCACCAGTCCTCCTACATTCTCATTCTGCGAATCGATTCTGTCTTCTGGCGTTGCTACTTTCCTACAGACAACCATATCATTTGCGTACAGCCTTAATCAGCTTCCGAGGCATTCTACTTGATAATGTGTATACATTGTGAACAGTGTTTTTCGCTGCGGCACGAGCTCCTCGCAACTTCAATCACAATCTGTTTCCTCACTGTGTGAAAACATTTTGTTTTCGCCCGCCTAGATAGAGAGAAATGATCATCATAATAAAATAATAGAAATCAGAGCTCTCACGGAAAGATATTCGTGTTCGTTTTTCTCCGCATGCTGTTAGAAACCGGAACGGTAGAGAAATAGCTTATGCTACTTTGTGAATCCTCTCCGCTGGCCGCTGTGACCGGGCGGTTCTAGGCGCTTCAGCCCGGAACTGCGCTGCTGCTACGGTCACAGGTTCAAATCCTGCCTCGGGCATGGATGTGTGTGATGTCCTTAGGTTAGTTAGGTTTAAGTAGTTCTAAGTCTAGGGGACTGATGACCTCAGAAGTTAAGTCCCATAGTGCTCAGAGCCATTTGAACCATTTTGAATTTGAACCCTCTCCCAGGCACTTAATTCTGCACTGCAGAGAAATTATGTAGATGTAAATGGTCACAAGACACCTCTGCCGGCAGAAGTCAACACCTCTCTTATAACAGAACAGATGTAAATGGAACTTTCGGAGTGCCCCAAGGAAGTGTGACAGGGCCGTAACACCTTTGTTTTAATAACTGCTTCCCTAATTCATTTATCATATCTGCGGCACCCTCTCCCTTATTTCGCAATGGTACAAAACGATGTGCCCTTCTCTGAACTTTTTTCGATGTCGCAGGTCTGGTCCGGTAATTTTTATGTTCCATTTTTTTACTAACCAACGGTGTGGGACGGTGTCAGATGCCTTCTTAAAGTCAAACGAACACAGCATCAACCTGCGCTCCCGTGTATACATTGCTATGGATCTCGTGGAAGAAGAGAATAAGCTGAGTTTCGCAAGATCTCTCTTTGCGGAATCAATGTTACTTGTTACAGAGATCATTTTCTGTTCACCAAAAACATCATAACATCATAACACATGAGCTCAAGGCAGGTCCTGTAATTCTACAACAGACTGAGTCAACGATCTAGGTATATTACTGAAGTCGATATATAATTACAGTAACAAAAAAGCAGCTCCTGCACCGAGGAAATAAAAGAAGGGGTGGGTACAAGAATTAGGAAAAACGGCTACAGTTAAATCAGTTAAGATGCTAAAGGAAAGGAAGCTCTCACTACTGCCCAAAATAATAACGGCTGAGACTTTGATCTTTCCCATAGTTTTTTACACAGGAAAGTAATGGGCAATAAAGACAATGGATAGTAAGAAAAGAGGTCCTTTTGAAATGTGTGTTTGGAGAAGGCTTTTGTGGACTGGAAAAGTAAAAAAAATGGGGTTGTGGAAAAATAAAACCAAAAACATCTTCGGAGGTAAAAGTACTGCTCATAAATGTAATGCACTTTGAGCATCTCCTAAGAACAAAAGACCCGCTAGAAAACTGTAATGCTCAGAGCAAAGGACTGGAATGAATCGAGAACAACTGAGGACCAAAGCAATGCCCTGGAGTACATGGAGTCACACGTTTCATCAGGAGTCGAAGACCTCTTAGTGGATCTTAAAGTTCTCAGGAACCACCGGGAAAGCATGTAAAAAGTAATGGCCTTAGGCTTATAATGATACATACTTCAGAAAAAAAATTTGTATTTGTTTCACTTTCTTACAAACCTACTTCATATTAAAGCTTTTCGTAGGTAATTGTCGACAGCTGGTAAATAATCTGAAGAAAGCGCATTCGTACTATCAACTGTACAATTTGATGTTTATTTTATATCGGCTTCGATTGTTACAGTCTTCTTAAAGGAGAAAAGAATTGGAAATTTATGATAAGTTCCTATGGGACCAAACTTATGTCATCGGCCCCTAGGCTTACACTCTACTTAAACTAACGACAACACACACACACACACACACACACACACACACACACACACACACACACACACACAAGACTCGAACCTCCGACGGGGGCAGCCGCGCGAACCCTGACAAGGCGCCTCAGACCCGCGCGGCTCTTGGGGAGAACAACGTTGTACATCATTGAATAGACCATACAGTTCCGTCATATATGAGCCATATTAATGTAGAACATAGAGAATTCTCTGTCTTGAACGCAGACCTTACAAACACGCTGTGCCTTGGCATAATTACAATAGTGCACATTTTTATAACTTCACACTTAATGGAGATTAATCCACTACCTCGATATGAGTGAGGACGACGACAATAGATCATAGATCAAGTTCCGATGTTAGCAAACGACGATGACACCATACGACCAACGAATGTCAGCGTGAAAATCTTCTTACCGAGAATTTCAAATAAACTGTAGAGTGCTTTGATGTTTTGTTTCGTTAGGTCAAGTGTGAATCGATCTTTACTGGCCGGGAACGTGCAATATATCTACAAAATTTCATCTCTAACAGACTTTATTTCGTATCACCCGCATTCATTTCACTTTCTGGGAATAAATGTTCAGTTTTTTCTGTTTCGGTTTTCATTTGCTTTTTTTCTGACTACGGTTCTCATTTCCCGGAAAGTAAAAAATCCGTATAAACAAACTTAGTTTTCTGTGTATACTCTAGTAAGAAGTCAACACACATCAATACCTCAGCGTGCGTGATAACGTGTTCCATAATTTACGAAAATATCTCTTCTTTCAGTTGCCTACATGATTTGAAGAAACGAACAACTGAACATACTTCATGAAAATTCACAGTTCTCCATCTAGAGTGTTATGCTTTCTAAGTGTAGTAGTAGTCTCGGAGCATTCTGTCCTTAAATGTTAGCCCGATAACTTGTAGAACCACCATGGCAGTATTTTTCTTCAGCTTTGGCCCTGCTTATTATTTGATAGAAATATAAAAGTTTTGGAATTAAAGTGTTACTGAAAAATGCAAATTTCTCTGTAGCCACCTTGCAACGTCGTAGAAGAATCGTAAGAATAAGTGAAAGATAATAAAAGTACCAGTGCGACGGGAACACGGGAATTTTAACAAATAACTACATTATGCAGCTTACAGACAGCTAAACAAGTACAGATTACTGCCCTGCCACAACTGAACATTTCCGCTGCTCTTTATCAATGGGCTGCCCAATTTTCTTTTGGTTGGTGTACCTGTGTGCTACTGTA
This sequence comes from Schistocerca serialis cubense, assembly GCF_023864345.2. NCBI lineage: Eukaryota > Metazoa > Arthropoda > Insecta > Orthoptera > Acrididae > Schistocerca > Schistocerca serialis. The sequence goes on along the minus strand of NC_064638.1, from coordinate 640,758,282 downwards.
CTCTGTCACGGGGATTTAATCTCCTACCAGGCCAGCAGACATGTACCGTCAAAGGAACAAAAAATTAATTACATAATTTTATGTAAGTATCCCTCATATTATATGCGACACCTGAGCGGAAACTAATATTCTGACAGGGCATTAGGAAAAGTAAGTGAAAGACACCACCTTCCAACTAGCGACGAGAGAAAGGCTGGAGTTTCTCTCTCTCTCTCTCTCTCTCTCTCTCTCTCTCTCTCTCTCTCTCTCTCTTCTCTCTCCAGTGCAAAGACTGGATAGATGCAGTTCTCCACTCTAGTACGTCTTGTGCAAGCCTCACCGAATAACTACTGCAACCTACATCCATTTGTCCATCCTTGGTGTCCGTCTTTGATTTCCACCAGCCAGATTACCAAACTCCCTCACTGTGTATCCTGTTAATCGAAGCATCCTTTTGGTCAAGGTTTGCCATAAATTTCTTCTTTCCCCAATCCGATTTAGTACCTCCAAATGAGTTACTCCAACTACATATATAATCTTCATCTCTCTTCTGTAGTATCACGTTTCAAAAACTTCTTTTATCGTCGGAACTGCTTGTTGTCTATGATTCACTTCCGTATAAGGCTGCAGTCTTGATGAATACCTCCATAAAATACTTGCAGCACTTGAAAATTCGTATTAAATATTAATAAATTTCTTTTTTCAGTAGGTCTCGTAAACTGACATACGGCCGACCACTCCGTATGCGCATCCAGCGACGCCTATGGGCTGAGAATGACACGGCGGCTGGTCGGTACCGTTAGGCCTTCGTGGCCTGTTCGGGCGGAGTTTATTTCTTTTTCAGAAACCTTTATGTCGCTCGTAATTTTTTTTCCGTCTTTCCTTAGTGGCTTTAAAATTCGTGGAGGTACGTTCCTTCTACGCAACTAATTGGAGGCAGTTTGTTTATTGCCGTGCGCGTTTCGCTTCTTTAATTTGTGAAGCATATTCAGTGACTTGTAATACATGTTTCTTTTTGTACATATAATAAACGTATTGTGCGATAGTTCCAATATGTTGCTATGATACATTTTGTCCTGTTTTACTCTTGTCTTTTTAGGTTAGAATGAAATGAGTTTCGTGATGTGAATTTATCATTCGATGTTACTTACGATTTCCAGCGCTGTTAACTCGTGCGTGTAGTCTGGAGGTGTAATTGTTAGTTTCCATGCTCCAGCTGGCCAATTTCCGGCGTTCTTTCACCCGCATTTGATTCAACACATTGTATATATCACTTGCACTTCCCATTTTGTGATCAGCATATTTGTGTTTTCGGTGTGTAGTGTTGCCAAAGTCGTTCTGTGTCTGTCGTTTTTTGGTTGTGTTCTGTGTGTGATTTGACGTTTTTCATTTGGTGTGTGTGTGTGTGTGTGTGTGTGTGTGTGTGTGTGAGAGAGAGAGAGAGAGAGAGAGAGAGAGAGAGAGAGAGAGAGAGAAATATTCATTATTTTTTTTATTCTGGTTACATTTCGGATAGCTGTTTGTTATTGTTTTGGTGGCTAACATGGTCAGAGAGTTATTGCTTATATGGATTTTGTCATTGAGTACCTCCTTTACCATTGCAATGGCTCTTCGTATGTGAAAGTTTCCTTGGAATGCCAGGAGCTTTTTTTTATGGTTATTCACTCTGATAACTCTTATGTCACGTTCTATGTTTGAATAAACAAACTGCCTTCGATTAGTTGTACAGACGAAACATACCTCCACGAAGGTCCGCAGCTCGTGGTCGTGCGGTAGCGTTCTCGCTTCCCGCGCTCGGGTTCCCGGGTTCGATTCCCGGCGGGGTCAGGGATTTTCTCTGCCTCGTGATGACTGGGTGTTGTGTGATGTACTTTGGTTAGTTAGGTTTAAGTAGTTCTACGTTCTAGGGGACTGATGACCATAGATGTCAAGTCCCTTAGTGCTCAGAGCCATTTGAACCATTTCGACGTCTCTGACAGCATTGTAGTGTCATCGGCAAACCTTAAAAGTATTTCTTCTTCATGAATAATACCTTCTCCAAATTTCTTGTGGATTTCTTCTTCTTGCTTGCTCAGTGTATAACTGAGTGTTGTTCGTTATTGGGACACATTGTGATGTAATAAAATGACTGAAAGAAATTGATTGTACCGCAGCGCCAACGGTCAAGGTAACTTGGGCGGTTGAGTGTGCGCCGGTTCCAGCTGGCAAGCTAAGCTAAAAATAGCTGGGCGGTCGCGTCTGCGACACGGACCTCGGTGGAAGCGAATCTTCCAGCGAACCACAGTGAAAGTGAGGGCCGTGTCGTGTGGTTGAGGACTAGGGCAGATGGTTCCAAAACGAGTGGTTGGTGGCGTCGGTGTGTGTTCGGTGCAGCAGCAGCAGCAGCGGCGGCCGGCAGTGTCCGGAAGAGGTCGGGAGCGTTGACCGTGGGTCGCGTGGCCGCCGCCCAAGGCCAGCCAGGTAGGCGGGCTTTTTGTGTGGCGGCGGCGGCTGCTGCGCTGGCACCGCTGTTGCCCGCCTGTTTGGTTTCCAGTAGCGCTCAAACACAAAAGCTCCCTGCCCCTGCCCTCTCGTTAGTTCCACATTGAGTTGCGGTCAAATGTTGATTTTCTGGTCCGAGGACCGTCTTTGGCGCAACGAAGATTTTTCTCGCCCTGGTGGGACGCTGAACTGCGAGAGTGAGCACTACTGCTAACATAACTCACAGGGTATGCACATCTCAGTGTCTGTTTTCCTTTTTGTTGATGTTGTTGTTGTCTTCACTCCTGAGAGTGGTTTGATGCAGCTCTCCATGCTACTCTATCCTGTGCAAGCTTCATCTCCCAGTACCTATTGCAACCTACATCCTTCTAAATCTGCTTAGTGTATTCATCTCTTGTTCTCCCTCGACCATTTTTACCCACCACGCTGCCCTCCAATGCTAAATTTGTGATCCCTTGATGCCTCAGAACATGTCCTACCAACCGATCGCTACTTCTAGTCAAGTTGTGCCACAAACTCCTCTTCTCCCCAATTCTATTCAATACCTCCTCATTAGTTATATGATCTACCCATCTAATCTTCAGCATTCTTCTGTAGCACCACATTTCAAAATCTTCTATTCTCTTCTTGTCTAAACTATTTATTGTCCTGTTTCACTTCCATACATGCTACACTGCATACAAATACTTTGAGAAACGACTTCCTGACACTTAAATCTATACTCGATGTTAACAAATTTCTCTTCTTCAGAAATGCTTTCCTTGCCATTGCCAGTCTACATTTTATATCCTCTCTACTTCGACCACCATAATTTATTTTGCTCCCCAAATAGCAAAACTCCTTTACTACTTTAAGTGTCTCATTCCCTAATCTAATTCCCTCAGCATCACCCGATTTAATTCGACTACATTCCATTATACTCGTTTTGCTTTTGTTGATGTTCATCTTATATCCTCCTTTCAAGACACTGTCCATTCCGTTCAACTGCTCTTCCAAGTCCTTTGCTGTCTCTGAGAGAATTACAATGTCATCGGCGAACCTCAACTTTTTATTTCTTCTCCATGGATTTTAATGCTTACTCCGAATTTTTCTTTGGTTTCCTTTGCTGCCTGAAAGGCTTGTGATACTGCATCACACAGTAGAGCTGTAAGTGCATAAGAAGACGCTTGTACGGTGCGGTGATGCGCAAGTGCAAGGTGAAGGGTACCGCGTGACGTTCCAGCCAGAAGCGACATTCTGCCGCGTCTGTGTGTAGTGTGCGTTTACGGATTGTGCGTAGAACATTTAACGTGGATTTTCGTGGTAGTTCATGTATAGAGAAGCACTTAGCCACTGAAGTGTTTAGAAGGAACGCATAGCTGACAAAAGTATACCGGTAAGAAGCGACAGCAAAAGTTTTAGAGTACAGCTGTATACAGTGGTTGGGCAAAAATAAGGAAACACCTCGACAAACGAAAGCTTGAACATAAGTGCAGATGCTAGCGAAGCCAGGTGGTTGCACTGTTGCATTTGACCCCGCAGTACTTCGCAAGCGTCAGTCACGAACAGAACAGTGTTCTGCGTATTTGTCAGTGCTTTGTGTTGAAGCCCAGTGCATTCGATCGTGGGTAAATTGTTCGTGCTCCTATGGGGGGTGCTTTCCGTAAGCTAGGCAGCCGAAGTGTTCGGCGTTTCTAAAGGCACAGTATGGAAGATTTATACCGCTTGTAGAGGAAATTGGAAAGAGGTAATGTGCTAAGTCAACAACGCGGACGAAAGGACGTGTTGAGTGATCGTGACGGACTATCATCGAAGAGAATGGTGACGAAAAATAAAATGTTTACAACTTTTGCAGCTACTGCAGAACTAAATGTCCCACTCGCGAATCTTCTCAGCGCCAAAGCCAGAAGGGATATCCATAAGCAGGGAATTGCAGGGTGAGTTGTGATTACGAGTCCACTCGTCGCTGTTGGAAATCGTGGTAACGAAGGTACCGACATTTTGTCGGATAAGCCTTGTTTGACACAGTTTCCTTGATTGAAAAAAAATGCCGGTAGAGGGGGGGGGGGGGGGTTGGTGATGATTTGGAGAGGCATATCGTGTTAGTCCATGTGCCCCATTGTTAATCTGCAAGGTCGTGACCGTGACCGTTTTGGCTGATCACGTCCACCCAAAAATGCAGTCTTTGTTCCCCATTTGTGATGCTGTGTTTCAATCACCTTGTTTACACAGCTCGGATCGTCCAGGACTGCTTTTATGAGCACGGGGATGAATTCTCGCATCTCCTCTGGCCGCCACAGTCGACAGATCTCAATGTTATTGAGCCATTGTGGTCAACTTCCGAGGGAAGGGTGCGTGACAGTTAGCGGGAAGAAGTGTATAATATACCCTTTAAAACCATACAAGACCTGTATTTATCCATCCCGAGAGGACTGGAAGCAGTTTCGATTGCAACGGCTTTCCGACATCATAATATGCATCGCATTGCAACGTGTTGTTGTTTTAGGGTTTGCATATTTTTGTCTATCCCTTGCAAAAGGTTCGAGGGAGAGCCTGTAGCAGGAACAGTGGCCCCTTGTAGCGCTTATCCCATCGTTGTCAGGTACCAATGTGCCAGTGCATGGAACTTCAGACGGACACAGCGGCAAAGTATTCTCCATCTCTACGTGCAATACACGACGTACCGGCCTTCTTACTTACACACCACTATAATGAAGATACATAGTATCCAGTACGTTACATGTATCAGATATACCTCGACGGAGCGTAATAGAACTCATAATGTTCTCAATATACAACACCTATTTGAAAGTGCTCGCTGGCGATTTGGACGAGCCGCAGAGAGACATAGACAAATTTTTCGTATTGTGTAATGATGTGGATAAATGTCAGTGCCTATAACAAAGAGAAAGAACTTGATCACTACAAAATTAACACTAAACAGCATAAACACGGCACATTGTGTAAGTATTTAGAGATAATACTAAGAAGTGATATGAAATACGTCAGTCACGTGAGTCAGTGGCAGGGAGGATTGGAGTTTTTGGAAAGGACCCAGGAAAGTGCCATGCATCTGTAATGTAATGTAATCGCATCAGAGACGCTACGGGTATTGTTCCAGTGTCTGAAAAAAATTATGAAGTAGACAATACAACAAACAACGAAGGAGGACAGAGATTAGCTAAGAGGATCGCAACAAGTCGGTATAGTTGATAGGGAATGCTCGGCGACCTTAAATTGGAAGTCTTTTAAATCAAAGGACCTGTAGGATAAATGTAGAGAAAATGTGTTGGAGTAAAACTGTACCGCCCATCGTAGATGGCACGAAGCGGTCGTGAGAATAAGATGAACAATAAGAAGGACGCCTATGGACATGGATAGAAAGTCGTTTCGTCCCCGCTCAGTATGCGTATGAAAAAGGAGAGAAAATGTACAGTATTAGTACACTTTGCCATTGCACAGTGACTTGCGGAGCGTGTATGTAAATGTAGATTAAAAGAAATATTTTACTGACCTTTTACCGTAAGTCATTAGAGCAAGAGTAGTAGTGCAACTGGAGGTGGTGATAAACTCAGATAGAACTGTAAAACAAAACTGACGTTTCTACCGTATTTTCAGCCATTCTCTTCAGGAGGACGAAACTACTCAGTTTTAATTATGGCATCCTACACGCTGCCCACCCTAAAAGTTCCAAGACGGATTTCATTCCTGGCGTACAAGTGACGTCAGCTTAGCAACTACGGTGCCAGCTTGAACCAACAATGTGAAGTAGCGGACGTTGCGGCCTTCATGTGTCAGTGTTGCTAAATCACAGTGGAGCAACATCTCTAGATAAAGGATTGAAGATTTTCTCCAGAATATTTTGGAGAAAAATGTGAGGAATGTTCGTTCCGCGGACCGTGGATCCCGAACAAAAACGAGATTCCCGAACGCCTGCCGCGATATGAGTAAAATTCAAAACGCGGACAATTATTTTGACGAAAAAATCATTACGAGTGACGGGACTTTGTGTTACCAGTAGGAATGTACAACAAACGACTACATGGTCAGTGCTTTGACATGATAACCTACATTCAAACCAATGTGACACGCGAGTTGACTAACATCCCATAAAAGGACTTTATATGATAGTTTTACATGACTATATGAACATTCTATGTGTTATATTCAAATGGGGAGAGACAATGTAGAACGCCTGAAGTATTAAAAACCACCATCTTAGCTTTATTTTTTATTGACCCAGTCCCGAAACTTCCTATTTCGCTGCACAATATTGACATAATTCTGGAACATCTTTAATGTTGCTAATTCTCAAGCTCCAGTTGCTATTAATACCGTATTATGTGAATATCAAAGTTAGGACCGACTGTATGCGACTGAATGAATGAAGGCAATATTTTGTTGATGATGTACAGCAACCAGCCACAAATTGGTTGTAGGTTACTTTCAAAAAGGCACCACATGTACTGATTTACAACATACGGAAACAAATAAGCTATTTCCGAGTACATGAGTGCCAGTGATGCTGCAATGCAATGATACCAAAACTTAGAACTTTTTGGGATATTACTGTTGTGTTAGATCGAAAAAATGTTTTGAATCTAGGAATTAAATCCAGACAGAAACGATAAATATGTGGGATTTTGTGAATTATAGCGTTACAGACTTATTTCATACAACGATAGAGATACGAATGTGGGCAAGAAGTGTATGAAATCCTATTTGAAAAGATACGCACAATATTATAAAGTCAGTTACTTGATCTGCAGATAGGTGTACAAATAATATTTATATTGGGACATAGAAAGTACTTTCTGGAAGCTTTTCAGGAAAGAAGTGTTAGCAAATTCTGTCTGCTCATTAAGGATATCATCAGGGGAGATATTTAAATCGCGGGCAATCGCAGCCGAATTTCGAAATTTTGGAATGAGATGATCGGCACTGGCTGTAAAATACTAGACACAGCGCGCTGAAATCTGTAGTCCATAGTTAAAATGAAGGGAAGAGCAGAATAGTGCCACGAGTAGAATAGTGGTTGAGCGGCAGCAAGCAAGGCAGTACGTTGACAGAAGTGAATGAAAAGTATTAACGGCGTAGCCGCGTCGTGACGATAAAAATTTGTCTGCTCCTGTAGTAGTGGCGTACGGGACGAAAACCAACTGGATTCATATGGGGCATTACTCGACCGGATTTCCACCGCTCCGTGAACGAAGCTGTAATTACACGTTTCATTTTCCGTAAAGCCCCCGTTTCATACGATTCAGAATGCCTTGAATAATATTTTTAATACGTAATTGCAATTTTTGAACGTGTCTCGCATGAATCAAGCCAGAAGCTCTCCGTAATGAATATTTTCTAATCGTGGCTGTGTTAGTGATTGAATTAATTATATAATCGAGTTCTCGCTGCGCCTCTAAAGAGCAGGATAATTCTTCCGCTAGTTGTATTATCGCATTGAAATTGCTGCCCGCGAAAATGTGATTACTGGCGCTGAGAGGGATAGAGGGGAGTTGTTGCAAATATTGTGTTTCAATTATTGTTCCTGATTGTAATTTGCGTATGCGCAGCGCAGATGTAGTCGATATTACCGCCCTGACGGTCCAAATTGGTCGTTTCCCACCGCATCGGGGTAGGCTAAATTACTTCATTTGCATTATCTCAGGCGCCGGATTGCTGTGTGCAACCGGAACCTCCACGGCGACGTAATTATTCCGGCTGCTGCTTGCAACAAGTAGTCTATGTCCCGAAGTGAAACTGATTTGAGAACTTACTTGGAGCACTTTCTCCCCCCCCCCCCCCACCCCCCAAATCTAAAAAAAAGCCGCTTGGAACAGAACATACACGTAAAGTGCATCGATGATCGATGGCAAGAAAGTCTAAAAACATGGGTCATGGACGAAATAATGGAATCGGTTAAATGTAGAGCACGGTAAATTCTTTACTCTGACCAACTCATTTTGATTGCAATTTGTGTTTATTTCGGCGTAATGTGAAGTCTTCTGAAATCCGCTGAAATAGCCGAAACAGTATGGCCACTAGTGTGTTTGGAATGCACAAGTTAATCGGTTACTAACACCTCCACAACTTACGTGATCGTGTAAATCATGTAGTTCGTCCCCATACATCTCCTAAGGCAATTGTTGTAAAACTTTCTCCATGAACTGCATGCATTTTACACTGAACATCTCCAGGTTTATAGTTTTGCGACCATGGGCAGCGAATCACTTCCTACACATTTCACTGCTATTGCTGCGAGAATTACATAGGCCTGTTACAAGGGCAGAGATAGGGAGAGGTTTCCCTCTCGAGATACCGGCACCAAAGTGACCAAAGCTTCATATTGGCGCACAGTAGCTGTTTTTTAGTCTGCACTTGTGCTGTCATATCAGTGCTGTACTATCTGCACTGCTATTCTAGTTTTATCGGCAGCTCCTGTCCGTTTGTATAGGTATTTCGTTCCCCCTCCCCACTCTCTCTATCGGATGGAGACTAACGCTTCGATTCGTCATCTTTCTAGTATCAAGGGCTTTCATGCCATAGCACTAGGACTCAAAAGCGCTCTCTCTCTCGCGCTCTCTCTCTCTCGCGCTCTCTCTCTCTCGCGCTCTCTCTCTCGCGCTCTCTCTCTCGCGCTCTCTCTCTCGCGCTCTCTCTCTCGCGCTCTCTCTCTCGCGCTCTCTCTCTCGCGCTCTCTCTCTCGCGCTCTCTCTCTCGCGCTCTCGCTCTCGCGCTCTCGCTCTCGCGCTCTCGCTCTCGCGCTCTCGCTCTCGCGCTCTCGCTCTCTCTCTCTCTCTCTCTCTCTCTCTCTCTCTCTCTCTCTCTCTCTGTGTCTGTGTGTGTGTGTGTGTGTGTGTGTGTGTGTGTGTGTGTGTGTGTGTGTGTGTGTACTGCATCGTCTCGACTGCGAGAGTGGTTGCTTACGCGCATGCATGCAGTGTCTTGAATAACTCGTCTTTGCTTGTCCGTTCTGGATACAAGATTCCTGCTCCGAAAGTGTACATTTCAGATCAAGTTCCTTGCTCCTTGATAAATCTAAGAAGCGCACTCTGTTTGGCTCCCAAAACACAAGTGTGGCGTGCAGATTGAACTGTCTTGGCCTCGGTGAGTAACTGACACCACTACGCCGATTGGTGTTAAAATTCTGCGGTGATTTTTTTTTTTTTTTTTTTAAGTAATGTGTTCTTTATTTCCATCGTGGAATAGAGCCACTTAATGTATTTCACACACCTTGCCTTTGTTTATTCTCGCGCATATTGTAATGTAACACTCAGCAATATGGACAACTTTTTGTATTTATATGCAGAACATCTGTTCAGACTAGAACTGACCAGTGCAGTTAGTCATAATTTCCTGCCAACTGTTCCTTTGCCCAAACACGGTCGCGCATTAGGCATAGATGCAGTTTGAATCGCTACACACAGTTTGGAAAGACTGTCAGACTGACATGCGTTATCGTACGATAGGTGCTATAATGTAGCGTGAACTTTGGTACCGTCGAGATACGTAATTTCATATGGGTTGTATTGCGATCAGTGCCAATGGAAAATGCTACTGCGCTGATGGTTTCGTGCATCCTATAGTCAGAAAGAACCGTTGTCACTTCAAATTTACAGACACTTTTCCCCGCGAAATTGATACAGGTCTAACTTTAGGTCTCTGTTTTGCCGCAACAGACAGCTCCGCTTAGGAAGGTCGATACCTTTGTAATAGATTCTGGAAGCGATTATTCATCTGTCCAATAAGTCGGCCAGAGAAGCTATTCGTTCTCTAGGGACCGGGTGAGTTATGACTGTTATTTTCCTTAGTATTAACGTCAGTGTTTCGATGAATTGCTGCAGTGACGCATACTCGGTGTGGTAATTCCAACAGAAATTTATGAAGCGCCTGGAAACTGTGTCAGTGAAACTTTGTATTATAAGGAGTTCATCCTGTGAGCATTGCTGGCTTATGGAAGGAGATAAGTGTCAAGACAAGGCAGCGGATGATCATACCGTTATTATCAGTTCACGTACATTTTTATTGTCTTTTAGACGCAAGTGAGGAATTCGCCAGCATTCGGCCCAAGCTAATATTGTTAAATCTGTTTCCTTTCTTATTCCTTGCCTCTAATAATGTAATGTTTACAGGACCTCAACCTCCTCTAACCTCGCTTCTCCTGCTTTTTATTTTATGTCTTGGGAATGTTCTGAGTATTACATCCTGACTTACTGTATGAAACCTCGTTTCTGAAGCTTGAACGTGCCATTCAAATTCAATCTGAATAATTAAGGTGATTAACGTACCTTCTGTGTGTCTTCGGAAGGGAAAGGAAGATAACATTTGTGTCTCAACTACTTGAAAAACGTGTTGATTACAGTTTTTTTCAAGATGTTTGGAAAATTAGTGTTTTCATGTCTGATAGCTTTTCCATTTCTGAATAGCCGCAAAGAGGAATAATTTACCGCATAAACTAATTTGTAATCGATTCTTCGAAATTTTATATCTTGCAGAAAACCAAAGTGGAAACCATAACCAGCCATATTGCGTAAGAGGGACACAGTGAATATTTTTTTAACACAATTATTTCACTGAATCTTCCTAGCCTGGCGTCACACGAAATATATGTTTACCGATTTTGACATTTTAAAAATGTCCTCACGTGACTTGAATGTTTTCCGTAGCAATTCGTGAAAAGGATGCGTGCTGCAATTCGATAAAGTTCGATAATTCTCATTAAAGAGCACGCAGATGACTACACAAGAATCTTGTGACCTGAATAGCCTTTCGCTGGTAGCCCCTGCCGTATATGCAACTCCGACACACGCATCTGTGCTGCGAGAACAGTCAGGGTGGTGTTTGCGCGCGTTCGCCCTCGCCGGACAAATTATTAATAACCAGGCCTGTAATTTCCGACATGTGTGTTCGCAATTTGCACTTAATGCAATCCGAAATAATTTTAACATCACAGGTAAATATTTACCTCCAAAAAGTACGTATATAATTACATTCATTATACTCCTAACAATAGTGAAAGCTAAAGAGACGGTTTGCAGATCCTTCATCAGATTAAAAAAAAAAAAAAAAAAATCCAACCCGTTCGGAAATGATCTGCCACTGTACCGCCGACACTTCCAGAACGCCCCGACGACATCTCGAAGAACACCATAGTGTATTCCAGAGGCAAGGTTGCAGTGTGAAGTTAAGAAACCCATAATTTAATAAAAATTACTGACCAAGAAAGTTACATGCAAAAGACAAATAAGTTTCATCCGCATCACTGTAGTAAAGTGGGAGATACAGTCCCTCATGTCTTAATGAATGCACTGTCACGCAGTCGTGATGTTCTGTTTACTGTTCGCAAATTATTCCATTCCGCGCCTATTCTCTGCAGAAATCATCTCTTATCTTATCCCGTTCACTTAATTTCCAGTATCATTTTGAACACACATCTCCTTTTCACGTCTTTCCCACAATCCATCATTCACTTCTATACAGCGATATACTTCAGACGTACGTTCTTAGCAGTTTTTTCCTCTGAGGTGTAGGTCTGATAGTGACACTCTTTTTGGGCTAGAACGCCCTCTGTGTCTGTTCTCGTCTGGTTCTTATATCCTCCTTGCTTTATCCGTTCTACACAATTTTGCTTCCAAGGTAGCACAACTTGTTCCTTCCCTCTACTTCATAGTGTCCATCCCATCTCTGCTGCTACTCATCATTTTCGTCTTTCTTTTGTTTACTCTCAGTGCATATTTTGTGCTCTTGAGGTTGTTCATTGGATACCAAACTCATCATCGAATCTTATAATTGATATCCTATCACAGTGAATTTTAATTCCACTCTTCAAGCTTATTTTATGTCTGCCATTGCTTCTTCGATGCTTAGACAGAATAATGGGGACGATGGCTGCGTCCTTGGTTTACGCTTTTTTTATTCTCGCCGGAGTGCTTCTCTGTTGATCTTCCATTGTTATTTTTCCCCGTCTTCGTTCTTGTATGTGTAGTATACTACCTGTGTCTATATATAGCTTGCACCTATTTTGCTGTGAATTTCGAACATCTTGGGACGCTTTAACATTGTCGAACGCCTTTTATGTGGTGACAAATACTATTAAGGTGCCTCATTTTTCTTAAGCGTCACGCGCATAATCCAGCTCAAGAGAAGAACGGTCTCTCTTGTGCGTGTGCCATTCAAAACACCAAACTGATTGTCATGTAACAGATTCTCAGTATTCTTTTCCATCCGTCTGTTTATCGTTCTCGTCAACAACTCGGATGTGTGAGCCAATGAGCGGATTGTGCAGTAGTTGTCGCGTTTATCTCCCCCGGTCACCTTCCCTACTGTGCGAATGTTATTCTACCGAAAATCTATTCGTTTGTCTCAAGTGTTTCAGCTTCTTCCACTGTCTGGAATAGTGGTTTCGTTGCCACTTTGCCCTGAGATTTTAGAAATTTTAAAGGAATGTTATCAGTTCTGACTTGTTTCTTCGCAAGACCTTTAAAGCTCTGTGAAACTCTGACTCGAATACTGAATGCCCTGTCTTGTAAATCGACATGAACTACTATTTCTGTTGGATAATACTGCGTCCAACATGGCGGAGAGGTTAGCGTTGCCGGCTGGGCATGTTGGGGATTTACTAATTCGAACCCGACCACCAGCAATTACTTATTGCTTAGTATTTATCATTTCTGGAAGCTTCTTCAAATACCTTACGTATATTGTTATGACCTGAGCTGGGCTCGTGTTTATATCTGGAGCTCGAGCGAAGAGCGGGGTGAGTGATCCTGTAGAGCAAGGGCCGCTAATGAAGCCATTCAGTCAGCAGTCATTTACTGACGATAGTTTTACAATCACTCCGTCTTCTCTCCGGCGCTGCCTAGCAACGAGAGCGCTGAGTCCGCACTGCTTCAAAGCGTGAGGTGGCACGCCAGTGACCGGCGAGGAACTAGCGTTGGCTGTGAGCAGTGTCGCAGTGCCTCTGCGCTTGTTGGTGACGTCACGTCAGCTAGGCACGGCGAACGCCAGGTCTGTTGCAGGCAGAAACGCCTGGGCCTGCTTATGACTATAAATCTCTTCTTTTTGGACAAAATGTTTGGTGTTGTTTTGGATTCTGCAGTTTTATTTAGATGAAAGATTTTCTTACTATCGTAAAGCTACAAATGAAGATCATAGTTCTGTATTACTGAATCCTGTCGAAACAAACGTAGATCAATATGAGAAGACGCTTTGCCCCATTGCAAGCTTCGGAAATTTTACATTCAAGTAACTATATTTACTTGATCCATTTTGTTATCGAAACTTACCCCAACCCCCTTACAATGAACTCGTTTCATTTATTTATTTTCGTTTGACATCGTCACTGGAAATGTGAACTAATTTACATGTGTAAATGTCCAACTGTTGCCAGTCATTAGATTACAGTCGTTTTCAAGGAAAGGAATTCTAAACAGGAAACAAAATTAGCTTCATACATCGAAAATACTGCTGAGCTTAAACTTTTTTAAACATGTACATTAGAAAAGGTAAATATTTCCCTCTTGCAACTGAAAGTAGAAACTTTATAAGATACAAAATTTTATTTTATAAAACAGGTATCTCTCTTTTCTCTTCTGTCCCCCACCCCCTCCCCCAACGTGTACAATCGCAAGATATTTCATTAACATTCAGTGCTACTCACCCTATAGTCAACCAAGACACCTAAAGAAGAGCACCAATATGTTCACAGTTTCTTGTAAAAGCAACCCAGTACAAACGTAACTTCCTCAGATTTACAAATAAGGTAAAGAAGCACGAATTTTGTTGCTGCTGGACCACGAAGTTTTTTTTTTTGTCAATCCTTAAAACAGGTGGAAATTTAAGTTCAGGAGTACACTATTTGTTAAGAAGTGTAATGAATTGCACAATTAATTGATTGCAGGAATCTCTCAGGACAATGTGTGTTGGTCAGCTACCGCCAATAGTTTCACATTTTCCTGTGTCAGGGAGGGAGACACCACCGTTATGAGTATGCTTGCAACAGACCTGGCATTCGCCGTGCCTAGCTGACGTGACGTCACGAACAGGCGCCGAGGCCTTCCTTTGAGTCGGTGTTGGTAGCGTGCGGCGGCCGTGCGTCTCTGCAGCTCAGTGTAGCTGAGGTACAGGCTTTCATGTAAAAATAAAATTATTGAGATATCTTAGCACGCCATTTTTAATTTCAAAACGGTACTTACTTAAAAAACACGCCCCGTATGTAGGTGGAAGAAGCAGCAGCAACGTAAAGCAGAACCCTAGTCTCGGTCCCAGCACGCAGCCTTTAGGAGCGGTACTTGTACTGCCCCAGTAGTGGTGGGTGACACTGGCGCCCAGCGCTGAAGTTGAACAGCTTGGAAACGGGCAGATCGGTTATGCATCGACGGAAAATCGGCCCGGCCTCCATCCGCAGTCAATCACGGTTGTGACCGGCAGGGCTACGGCTTGCGATCGGACGGATGTGAACTTGCGGCAGTCGACTCATAGTTGGTGGCAGTTCGAATTCACCAGAGTATCTTGCAGCTTAATAGGGCTGGTGTTCCACTGGCATCGATGATGCAGATGGAATGGCCTCACTCCGAGAATGAAGTCGAGAAGAGCGGAGGGTGTTTAGCATGCAATGACGTGATTCTCCTCTCCCATTCTCTCTCTCTCGTGCTCATATTTCCTGAGCCTATTAGCGCCCTCAAGTTGCTCTAGTGTTTAATAACTTCAGGGTTCCGGAAAGTTGCTTTATATGAAGTTTGCATCGTAAAATGCGTTCTTGCGGCATCTCTAGGTGAATTTACTACATTTAGCTTCGTTAGAGGAGACCGTCCTGTCTGCTCAGCCCTATTGTCAAAGTGCTGAATCAGTTGTTCCTCGCTTCCCTCTCACATTGTCTGATAAACTGAGCTTCCAGCTCGTTCGTTCTTTTTGGCCTCCTGTGTTGAGATTCGGTTAAGACACCATCGCGCAGCCGGCAGACGCGCCCGACACATCTGTCAACAAAATAAACATCGTACACGAGGTTACTAGCATTGTGGCTGTAGGTCGGTGTCCTTGAGAACCCTGACTTTGGATTTGAATTTGAACGTGGTTTCAAAAACGCAACAGCACGCACGGTAAATACAAGAAACTTGACACCGAAATTTGCTCCTTATTGTAGCCGTGAACAGCATCTCCAAATCTGTGACGCTACATTGATGACGACAACGATGTTAATGATAATGAGAGTTGCAACGGGGCTTCCAGGGCTCTCGCCGCGCTGCTGTGACGGTTCAATCAAAACTCGGCCCGCCCAGCCGCCCCCAGTTGTGGTGGTGGAGTACAACAGCGGCCGCCGCGAAGCATTAATCACGGCCGGCTGATGGATTGGCGTTATAACAGCGTTAATAAATCGCCCCCGCAAGGAGCGTGTGCTACATCAATGCGAGGTTGTGAAACGCCCCGCACAGCGTGCTCCCCGTCGAGTCTGCGATTTTTCTTCCGCGCCGCCCGAGGGCGTCGCCCTGCCCCCTTCGCTCCGCATGGCAGCCGGCTGACGATATGCCTCAGTCAGCGACGCCTCCGCGTCACCTGTCAAGTCTTCCGCAGACCCAATTTTCAGAGTTGGGCGGTACAGCGTGTAGCAGTTCTCCCAATACCCAGGAAGCCTCCGTCTCCGTCGCCATAGTATGCGGAGCCCCTACGAGACGAGAACACAGACTTCTGATAACCAGGCGCAGATTCAAGGGAGAGGGTAGTGCTGGCACTAATGAGACACCAAGCCACCTCCCCGCCCCAAAAACAAGCTAAAGTGTCGATATTTTTACAAATGAGATTCAAAGTTTTGAAGGTCTTCTTTTCATTAGCGTTCACTACGTCTAGCCCGTGTTTACTAACAAGTAAAGCCGACCGGAGTCGCCGCGCGGTTCTAGGCGCTTCAGTCTGGAACCGCGCGACCGATACGGTCGCAGGTTCGAATCCTGCCTCGGGCATGGATGTGTGTGATGTCCTTACGTTAGTTGGGTTTAAGTAGTTCTAAGTTCAAGGGGACTGATGACTTCAGATGTTAAGTCCCATAGTGCTCAGAGCCATTTGAACCATTTTGTTACCGGTATTTATTCAGAAACAATAAACTCAAATTTTTTCAATGCGGTATTTCACCACCTTGACGTCCATATGGGGACGCAAAAAAATGTCGCTTATTTTGCTTTACACAACATATTCAAAGCCGATCAGAATCGAAATGTACACTTGGGATAGGTTGACTTGCAACTAACTTTGCGGACGTATACCCTTGCTGCGGCCACAGTCGTCAGTCGTCAGTTGCCTGTGGGAGGGGAGTCGTGTGCGCCACCTGTCGGCGAATTGTATAAACTTTGTTCTGTGTGCGATCGTATTTTAACTGTTTATTTTATTTTCGCAAGCGGTAAGTGGGGACCAGTCAAGTATTTTTCCAAACGAGTGTGGGAAACTGCCTAAAAACCACATTCTGACCGACCACTCCAGGAACCATTGTCGTTAATTCGTCGCGGGGATCGATGAGGGTCTGAGTACTGTGCTGCACGTTACGCTATAAGAAGAGGTTCCACACTTCTTTTAGATAATGTTCGAAAAGTAAAGTAGTATAAAAACAACGCAGTTTCTCGCGGCGACTTTCTTGAACAATTCGTAGTTCGACAAGGAGTTGTTGCCGCGTGGAATTTGTCAATCTCGACCTATCGACGACTTCCCCCGTTATCATCGTCAGGAGAAAAGCATACGATCGCGTGTTTCATGGAGTTTTCTCGGCGGATCGCATATTCCATTATTTTTCGGGAGTACATCCGGGATATTATTAACTGTTGTAATGATATTTCGGTTAACAACATTTCAGTCATTCTCAGTGTTTTAGAGGAAAGATTTTTAAAGCCTGTTTATGTGTTCGTATGTTGGCAGTGCTATGTAGCGCTCTGCATTAATAACTCTGACAGCGCTGTGCGCACTCTGTAAGAGACTCTGTGGCTGGTCGGACTCGCAGTTGGAGGTGAAAAGCCAGCAGTGATGGAGGTTGGAAGTTAATAGTTAGCAGTGATGGAGGTTAGAGGTTTGAAGTGTTGGCGCGAGCGGACGGTCTGGACGTGTGTCCGTCTTGGAAATGTGAGATTGTTGATATTTATATAATTTTTTTGGAACTGGATGTCACGGACGATTATACCATTATTGAACGGGATGTCACATTATTACGGTAAAATTTGCTAACTACATTGTTTGCTCTGCAACAAAATCTTTCCTTTGCTAACCACATGCCTATAAGTAGTTAGAGCCTACAGTAGTTAGTCTTTTTATTTAGCTGGCTGTATTGATGCTTACTGTATTGTTGTAGTTCGTGTAATGAAGATTTTCTGTGAGGTAAGTGTCTTATGAAATGTATACGTTATTGTTAAGATTTCTTATAATTCAGGGCCATTCTTTGTGTTAATTATTTGAGCAGTCAGTTTGCATCTGAGTTTTGTCAGGAATAATTTTGCAGGTCAGTTACGAAATGATAAAAACAAGCCAAGTGACAGTACGTTCAGCTTCACTCAGCAGTTTCAGAATTAAATTAAGAAGTTTCGCCTTCTCAGTTATTCCAGTCCAAGTATAAATATAATAAAGAAGTTTCAGAGTAAACGCGCATACGTCCAAGATTACGGTGTTGGTAACAAGAGCGTTCGTGAAGATAGAACTTTACGGAAAAAGCGGTCTACAATGTAGAATGACGCAAGATGTTAGACATTCTGAGAAAAATAAGGGTAATCTATAGGAAAGCCGGGTAATATACAGTATGCCAAGAGGGAATAATAAGAGTACAAGACCAACAACCAATGTTCGGATTAAAAAGTGCATAAAACCGTAATGTAGTCTTTCGCCCCGCTGTTCTATCTGTACATGGAAGAAGCAATAACGGAAATAAAAGAAAGGTTCAACAGTGGAATTCACATTCAGAGTAAAAGGATATTAAGGGTAAGATTCGCTGATGACATTGCTATCCAGAGTGAAAGTGAAGAAGAATTACAGACTCTAACGAATGGAATGAACAGTCTAATGAGTACGGAATATGGACTGAGAGTTAATCTATGAAAGACGAAGGTAATGAGAAGTAGCAGAAATTAGAACAGCGAGAAAGTTATCATCATCATCGTTGGTGATAACGAAGTAGATGAAGTTACGGAATTCTGCTAGCTAGGCAGCAAAATAACCCATGGTGGACGGAGCAAAGAGGACATAAAAAGCAGACTAGTACTGGCAAAATAGGGCATTCTTGGCCAAGGGAAGTCTACTAGTATCAGACATAGGCCTCAATTTGAGAAAGAAGTTTCTGAGAATGTACTTTTGGAACAGGGCAACGTATGGTAGTGAAATATGGAAACCAATCAGAAGAATATTGACTTAGTAAA
Source organism: Schistocerca serialis cubense (assembly GCF_023864345.2). Lineage (NCBI taxonomy): Eukaryota > Metazoa > Arthropoda > Insecta > Orthoptera > Acrididae > Schistocerca > Schistocerca serialis. Next base: position 640,739,473 of record NC_064638.1, on the reverse strand, counting down.
CGTAGCTACCAACCTTCGTGACAACATCGGTACTAAACAAATGTTACAAGTAAGATATTGCAGTCCTTATGTTACTCTGATTACGATGTTCAGTTCCTTTGGACATGCCTGCCGATACCTTGAAAGCGGCTTTAAAGTACAGCTTCTGACGTGTACGGGAATTTACACAATGGATGTTAGAGTACAAGTCGTAGACGCACGGCTCAAGGCACATGGAAGTTTGGTTCTCGCTGAGAGTCGTGTAATCCAACACACACTTCGGTTTAAATTTTGCGGTATTGGTTTGGTACTTAATTATGACAGCTGATTTCATTGTATGGCATGTCGTCAGCATACATACGTTTGTTTTTTCATGACCTTCAAAACCGTCTTGATATCTGTTGATCGAAACTCCATTTCACCTCTTTGCAGTTAGTTTCCGAGTTTTTGCGTATCTTTCCTGTTCACAGGCAATATGCCTACTGCATCATTTATACTTTCATGCAAGAGTGAGGTGGACTTGTGTACGAATTGGCAACAAATAACGAGAATGAGATTTTCACTCTGCAGCGGAGTGTGCGCTGATATGAAACTTCCTGGCTGATTAAAACTGTGTGCCGGTCCCAGACTCGAACTCGGGACCTTTGCCTTTCGCGGGCAAGTGCTCTACCAACTGAGCTACCCAAGCACGAAGGTAGGAGACGAGGTACTGGCAGAAGTAAAGCTGTGAGGACGGGGCGTGAGTCGTGCTTGAGTAGCTCAGTTGTTAAAGCACTTGCTGCCAAAGGCAAAGGTCCCGAGTTCGAGTCTCGGTCTGGCACACAGTTTTAATCTGCCAGGAAGTTTCATATAACGAGTGTTTTGCGGCGTGCATTTACAAAGAAAACTTCGAAAGGCTTCATTCGTGTCACGCCTCATGCCTATTTATGTTGATAGCACTGGAGGTACGACGACTGTGCACGAATATACAGGGTGTTACAAAAAGGTACGGCCAAACTTTCAGGAAACATTCCTCACACACAAAGAAAGAAAATACGAGCGTGACTTCAAACACTTTGTTACAGGAAATGTTCAAAATGTCCTCCGTTGGCGAGGATACGTGCATCCACCCTCCGTCGCATGGAATCCCTGATGGGCTGATGCAGCCCTGGAGAATGGCGTATTGTATCGCAGCTGTCCACAATACGAGCACGAAGAGTGTCTACATTTGGTACCGGGGTTGCGTAGACAAGAACTTTCAAATGCCCACATAAATGAAAGTCAAGAGGGTTGAGGTCAAGAGAGCGTGGAGGCCATGGAATTGGTCAGTCTCTACCAATCCATGGGTCACCGTATCTGTTGTCGAGAAGCGTACGAACACTTCGACTGAAATGTGCAGGAGCTCCATCGTGCATGAACCACATGTTGTGTCGTACTTGTAAAGGCACATGTTCTAGCAGCACAGGTAGAGTATCCCGTATGAAATCATGGCGGTGAATCGAGGAAGTACAGTACATACTGACGAAACTAAAATGAGCTCTAACATGGAAATTAAGCGTTTCCGGACACATGTCCACTTAATATCTTTTCTTTATTTGTGTGTGAGGAATGTTTCCTGAAAGTTTGGCCGTACCTTTTTGTAACACCCTGTATACGTTGGTGGCAGTTGAGAGGTTCAGGTGATGGCGTGTTGCATTCAGTGGGCTTAGGTGGTCCTTTAAACTTTATGCGTATGTGAGACGGAGTTGAAGGAGGTGACGATACGATATACAGCTATACACGCGCTTACAGTCTATTTCTTCTATAAAATTATTTCAGGCAGGGTGCGCACACGACGCCTGCAAACAGTGGAAAAGGTGTTTCGTCGCGAGTGTGTCCGCCGAGGTGTATCGCGGCTGCCTTTCCCCGTGGCAGCGCGAGCAGTCCCGGCGCAGCTGCCGCGGGCCGAGCTTTGACGGATTTGCATAATAGGAAGCCGGTGCCGGGTTTCCGGCCGAGCGCGTCCGCCTTTCAGAGCCTCGTGCGCATGCGCCAGCGCCTCTGCCTCGCCCGACTTGATGACCGACCGCGCCAGCCACTTGGGAGGCGACGCGGATGGACACCACCCACAGTAGCTCTCCCTGCGGGAGCGCGGCGCCAGCGCTCGGTCGCCGGAAGCGCCGAGAGCGTCTCTGTGGCTCGGCTCTCGCGTCTCACTGCGAGTGCGCAAACAGGTGACCAGCGCTTCGATAGAAGCAGCTGATGACCAGTGTGGAACTGCGTCTGATACCCATACGTTCCAAAAATAATACTCCTTAACAGCTAACGATGTGATTCACAATTATACACTATGTGATCAAAAGTCTCCAGACACTCCCGTAGGTTTTTAATGTTAGGTGCACTGTACTGCCACCTACTGCCAGATACTCCATACAGCGACCTCAGTAGCCATAAGACATTGTGAGAGATCAGAATGGGGTGCTCCGCGGAACTCGCGGACTTCGAACATGGCCAGGTGATTGGGTGTCTATTGTGTCACACCTCTGTACGCGAGATTTCCACAATCGTGAACATCCCTAGGTTCACTGTTTCCGATGTGATAGTGAAGTGGAAACTTGAAGGGAAACGTACAGCACAATAGCGTACAGGCCGACTTAATCTGTTGTCTGACAGAGACCACCGACAGTGGAAGAGGGTCGTAATCTGTAATAGGCGACGTCTGTCCAGACCATCACACAGGAATTCCAGACTGCATCAGGATCCACTGCAAGTACTATGACAGTTAGACGGGAGGTGAGAAAACTTGGATTTCATGCTCGAGCGGCTGCTCATAAGCCACACATCTCGCCGGTAAATGCCAAACAACGCCTCGTTTGGTGTAAGGAGCGTAAACATTGGACTATTGAACTATGGAAAAACGTTGTGTGTAGTGACGAATCACGGTACACGATGTGGCTATCCGGTGACAGGGTGTGGATATAGCGAATGCCCGGTGAACATCATCTGCCAGCTTGTGTAGTGCCAACAGTAAAATTCGGAGGCGGTGGTGTTACGGTGTGGTCGTGTTTTTCATGGAGGGGGCGTGCACCCCCTTGTTCTTTTGTGTGGGAGTATCACAAGACAGGCCTACATTGATGTTTGAAGCACCTTCTTGCTTCCCGTTGTTGAAGAGCAGTTCGGGGATGGCGGTTGTATCTTTCAACGCGATCGAGCACCTTTTCATATTGCACGGCCTGTGACGCAATGCTTACACGACAATAACATCCCTGTAACGGACTGGCCTCCACAGAGTCTTGACCTGAATCCTATAGAACACCTTTGGCATGTTTTCGAATGCCGACTTCGTGCCAGGCCTCACCGACCGACATCGATACCTTTCCTCATTGCAAAAATGGTTCAAATGGCTCTGAGCACTGTGAGACTCAACATCTGAGGGCATCAGTCCCATAGACTTAGAACTACTTAAACCTAAGGATATCACAGACATCCATGCCCGCGGCAGGATTCGACCCTGCGACCGTAGCAGCAGCGCGGTTCCGGACTGGAGGTCCTAGAACCGCTCGGCCACCGCGGCTAGCTCTCCTCTGTGCAGCATTCCGCGAAGAATGGGCTGCAATGCATCAAGAAACCTTCCAGAACCTGACTGAACGTATACCTTTTGCGAGAGTGGAAGCTGTTATCAAGGCTAAGGGTGGGCCAGCACCATATTGAATTCCGGCATTACCGATGGAGAGCGCCACGAACTTGTAAGTCGTTTTCAGCCATGTGTCCGGTTACTTTACATCACATAGTGTATGATTTTGCCCCAAAACTGGTTTGATGCGGATCACTACGCTCGTCTATCTCCTGAACGCTTCGGCTACCGTTATCGTTGAGATAAACAAGTAACTCCACCGTGCCAAAGTACTTTAGTTTGCGGTGCAAGTTCAAATATATCACTACTTTGAATTGCGGGCAACAGCAGCAAAAATCCACATTTTTATAAGAAGGTAAAAGGCTCGGGTCTGGCTATAGAAAGTTTTTTTATTAAAAACTGCAGATTTCAGGCCAATAGACGCATCCTCGGGGTGATTAAATTGCTTATGGTGCCCTGTAGCCTCTCTGTCTTTCGCTTCACTGGAAGCCTGTCCACGTTTTTCGCTTCACTAATTAATTAAATTCCTCTAGATGCGTTGTCAGTTTGACAATGCGGGAACGATTACAAGGAACAGGGAACTAGCTAGAGCCCGAGGTGTCCCATATTATCAGCTGCAAGCAATGCGGGCATGGCCGTAAGGAACGTAGAGCGTTGCCTTCTCGTAGTGCGTATAATAGGGTTCTAGTTGGTTCTGTGTTCATTATGGTAATGCCCACACCGTCTCCAGCTGATAATACAGAACGCTCCCTTTATATCAGTTTGACAAAGTCTGAGTTCGGTTCCCTGTGCTGGCAACAATTTTCCTCAGTGGGATGACTGTCGATGCCAAATGAGAAACTCCTAGGATGAGAGGTGGCGTCTCGGAGGTCGCGAAAGCCGACATTGGCCGGTAGCGCGGTGTGCTGGCTCCACACCGCATCCGAATGGCGCCATTCGCAGAGGATGACACGGCGATCGGTCGGAAGGTCTCAATTGGCCCGTCTGGACCAGAACGCGGAGCTTTCCTTCGTTGTATTCCACAAGGCACAGTGCAGTGTGTGGTGGTACACACATTCCACTTCACTTACCACTGCCCCCACCCCACCCCTCCACCACTTCTTCACGTTCACGGATGGTACGCGAGAGAAAAGACGCTACCGTCAGATCCTGTATTTCTCCGATTTCAGCATTGATGTGTTTACGCGTTGCGCGAAAGCCATGTTCGAGGAAGTCGTGCTTTCCTTAACTTTTTACCGCGAAGTGGAAAAGCAAATTTGGCGAGTAACTCGTCTCTTGTGGTGTCATCCACTACTGTTTCTTGAGCAGTTCCGTCTTAATAACACTGAGCATTTTTCAACCATTCTTAGAATTTCCTTTCATACTTCCTGTATTCTGATTTTGTGGCTGATCTTGCCCAAATCCACTTGCACTTCTTGTATGTTGCCAACGCTGTCACGTTTCTGTGCACAGGTGCTCCGTCTACGATCAACCCGGCAGAGCTACAGACCCTATAGGCTAGGTCATCGTTCCAAAAAATAGCGTGTAATTTGAGGAAGCTGTTGCAGCAAGCGCCAGACGTAAGGCAGAGGACAAAGAGAATTTGATTCTTCCGGAGCAGGTGTGCCGCCTACTGTGCGATGTGCTGTGCTGCAATCAGGGCCGGAAGGGAGACTGCGGCCCAGATAGGGCAGGGGGAGAGGGCCCCCGTGTGGTGTTGTCTCGGCGTGGGCGCCGGCCGGCGCCAGTTTTTGTGGTCCCGTCCTGCCAGCCGCCAGGTGCAGCCGCATCGGCAGCGGCAGGTGTCCGCAGCCCAGCTCTTTGTCTCGGCGAGCCAAACACGCCAGACGCTTTCACTGAAAGCCCAGGGTCCACATCTCCAGCAGATCAAGAGGCGTTACTTCATTCTTATGTGCTAGTTACAGTATCGTCTGTGGCAGAAATTTTATCGAGTACTAACTTGTGACCGTTACTATTTGACCACGATCTCTATTTTTTTTTTCTATTTACATTTTGTTCTTGTTGTCTTCCACACCAAATTTATTTTTAGATTACTGCTTTCTATTGTCTGATCTTCATTTCAAAAAAAATATGGAAGTCGACACACATCACATAAAATACATTCACTGTTGGAAAACAGAGAATTCTCGCAGCAATATGCTGCTCAGGAACACCACCTGTTGCTAAGAAGTTACCTGTTATAGTGGACTTCACTCAGTGCTGAACCGAAATAAAGATGGAAACATAAAAATCATTGACTGCCACTGTCTGATACTCGTGAAAAACGATAAAAATGCAAAAATAATTTGACACATTGTATAGTTGAGTTTTTTTTGGCCAAATACGAGCTGGTTGTGAAACAGAGGGTTTCAGTTGGGAAAAAGTGGGTATGACTTCGTTAGTGTTCCCCTTACAACCAAAGGAAATATCCAGAAAATAATGCTCGCATCTGGGGTGAAATCGATTTAAGGGTTTTTTTTTTCAATCTTAAAATAATTATTAGACAAATTAATTTTTAATTTAACGAATTTTAAATGAGAATAATAACTATAAAATAATTTCTCCTAGCCCCACAAAGATTCCTAACTCCTTGGAGACAGACCTGAAAATTTGTGATAGTGAGATTTTAATAGCTATGGCAAACTGACAAGATTTATAGCGAAAAACGTGGGGCGCATGCAGTACACACTTCATGCGTGAATAATTGATTTATCAGTGGATTTCAAACATTTTGATACGGTTACAGAGGAAAGTGAGTAGGTAATATTTTGAATTTGAATCCGAAAAAAAAGTAGCTCTGAGCATTGTGGGACTTGACATCTGAGGTCATCAGTCCCCTAGAACTTAGAAATACTTAAACCTAACTAACCTAAGTACATCACACACATCCGTGCCCGAGGCAGGATTCGAACCTGCGACCGTAGCGGTAGCGCGGTTCCAGACTGAAGCGCCTAGAACCGCTCGGCCACACCAGCCAGCTTTGAATCAGAGTCCGGAAAGACATTGTTTCCGTGCTGCAACCATTTGAAGACATATCTTACAAATAATTGATCAGGCGTGACACAGTACATCACTCGTTGTACAGTTCCACTAATTCATAGCCAAAGAAATGTGTCGTGTACTTTTTGACGGGTTCCCTTCAACGCGATACAGTACGGTTTCTTCCAATTCGAGTCTGCGGCTTCTCCTTGGAGCACCAGTCACGCCTGCAAACGGTTGAAGCTACCCTTTCTCGCAGCCGTTGCGTAACTGTTGTGGAAAGGGTATGCGACGGGAGTCTGACGTTGTGGAGAACGATCTTGATGAAGGTGACTAACAGCCCTTCCATTACCGCGAGTTTCGCCATTCATAATGTTATTTTCGGTGTATGCTTTCAAACGGCTGTACCACGGAAATGTCACGATTCCGGACATCGCTCCCTATTCAGAATATTATGTACTTACTTCCCACAACAAGTTCCCGAAATTTGTAACAGTGATTTCGAACGCCCAGTGTACACTAGCTTTTTTTACCTGAAGCTTCGCCCATGAATTGCACACATCGCCGCCTCTCTCTCTCTCTCTCTCTCTCTCTCTCTCTCTCTCTCTCTCTCTCTCTCTCTCTCTCTCCCCCCCCCCCCTCTTCCCCTCTCTCCCCCCCCCCCCCCTCACTCTGTGCTCAGCCGTGCCCGTCCTGATATTCTATTACCGTCCAGTTCTGATATAGCGTTCAAAATTTCAAGTCACTTAATTTAAAATTAACTGTAGGATTTGTGTCTAAAAAAGAAGACTAATAAGCGACCTAATAAAAAATTTAATGCTGAAAGATTTTTCATTCTCTTGTTCTAGGGGCAGAGTGGAGTATTGCAGAGCAGAATCCTAATAAATTTTCAGTTCTTTTCTGCCAAACACCAGGCGATCTGAAAGTATAGAAAAAGGATTCCTAATTAGGAATAAATGGGACTCGAATCCCAGTTTCGACATTTGCCTTACAACCAAGAAAAAGCTCTTGGGAGCCTAGGCCTTTCCGGTTTCTTTCCTTTCTTTCTTCTTCCGATTCAAGGAGAAACCGGGCCTCTATAGAATCGCGGTTAGTTTCCTCCAATTACGAGGCTATCTGTTAGTGAGACATACGGGCTCCCAATAGGATGGGGCGTACCTGATCCTGTATTTAGCTAAAAACCAAAAGAAACATTTCAAAAAATCTTTTATGGAACTATGTTCTCCTTTGTTCGATTGGAAAATTAACGTCTTGTACGGTGTGCATTGTCTATAGGTGTTTTGTATGTAGCTGAGTGGCACGGCTCGGCGTGTAAGTGATGTTGGTTTAGAATTGCGACATACCGCTGAAACACTTCAAGACAGTCATTTCGCGTGTGAGAAAAGTGATTTGAAAGATCATGCCACCCCTGCACTGACGAGTTTTAAAATAGACGCAGATGTGGCGGCAGTAGACAGTAACTGAAGGTGGTCGCTGCATCTGTCTACAGAGAGGCTGTTGTGTTAGATTTTGTACCGCGAGAACCGCTTGAGAAATAGCAGCAAAGATTCGCGGATGAGGGACGGAAAAGATGGCGCGATGCCCCAGTTGGGCGCATCTGTGGTGCGGGCAGTGACCTGTGGTGGACCCCGACGTGGAGTCTCCAGGAAATGGGCCGACCGCGCGCCGGAAATGAAGACGCGGCCGCGGGCACCGCCGCCACACACTCCACTCCACCACACCACACCACACCAGATCTCCTGCCGCCACCTCCGCTCCAGACGACGGGGGCAGCCACTGAACCGGATTCGCATTCAGAACGGCCGCCGTTCAAATCCCCATCCGATCGTCTCGAGGCAGGTACTGCATAGTTCCTTTGGGAAGGGCAAAACAGATTCACCTCCATATAGTCATCTAATTCGAACGCCTGCTCCGCCACTAATGACATAATCGTCGACGGGACGTTGAATCCTTATCGTCCTTCCTTAATCATCTTAGTGTCGCGTATTCTCGCGAATAGTTCGGAAAGACTGTTGGGCGGAGAACCTCAGGGAACGTCGTTTCCGCCACGTGTGGCTTCTTAGTCAGTCACAAGTATTCCCAATTGGGACTCGCTCTGAGCCACTCTCAGCCAAATGAGGTTTATGGCTAAAAGGAGGAGGCGGAGGTGGAGGGGGGGGGGGGAGAGAGGCGGCTCTGTATGCAGTTATGTACCGTACCTAGGTACCGCGTGATGTTTCGACTATTCCCTCATCATTGTGGCTGTAAACCAATGTCATTTTCGGAGCGAATCGTGAAGACTGACGGTAAAGTAACTCCGTCCAGCTTATATGTAGGGATGGGGTCCGCAGCTCGTGGTCTCGCGGTTGCGTTCTCGCTTCCCGAGGACGGGGTCCCGGTTTCGATTCCCGGCGGGGTCAGGGATTTTCACGTGCCTCGAGATGACTGGGTGTTTGTGTTGTCTCATCATTTTATCGTCGTCATCATGAAAGTGGCGAGACTGGACTGAGCAAAGGTTCGGAATTTGGACGGGCGCTGATAACTGCGCAGTTGAGCGCCCCACAAACCATCATCATCATCATGTAGGGAAGGGCGAGGAAATTGCATCATAGTGAAAGGAATACTACTCGAGCGGGAGAGGTATGCTACCGTGATGCCTTCTGTGAAGGATGTGTGACAAATTCTGGTCGACAGGGAACAGTACCACTGTCTAAAGGCATCCTCTCACGTGACGTGAAAACATTCGTGGACGAGGAGCTGATGATTTAGATGATCATTCTTTGAAGTGGACATGGGACTACGGCTGGTCATAAAGTTGCAGGAAATAAGGAATATCAACAGCCGTATTTATTCTATAAAATATATTAACTACGCGACCAGTTTCGACATGGCATTAGTGTCGTCTTCAGAAGACTATGCAACTTGAACGGTGATATCCAGTCCTCGGCGCATCAGGATAGCTACCGTGTATATTCACTGGTCTCATGGGTAGAAACGTAATATGGAAAGTGGTCGCGTAATCACTATGCTTTTAGTATTCCATATTTCTACAAGGAGCTGACGACGTCACGGCGTGTAATTCCATATCCCACTATATTGTGAAGCGTGAAAGGAAGGAACTGCTATGTCAGATTTTTGCCATGTGGAGAGGAACGTGGTCAATGACAGAGTATTTAGTAGAGGCCGTATTGTGTTAAATTGTACGGAATTGGTGTACGATTTATGAATATAAAGAGTTTAAGAGCACCAGCATATTAAGCATCTGTTGAAAACGTGTCGTTTTAGGTACGATTTGTTACAATAAAATGACAAGAAACTACATGTCAATAGTTGCGTCTTCTCGTATTCGATGCTTCTGCGTAACTTGTTTGCTTTGGAAGTATACCACCTTAATGCTACGGCACAAAAGCGCGTCTTGTTTGGTATAATTTGTCATAGTTACAAATCGAATGATGACATTTGTAGTCACACACTTCAGACACGGTGTGCGTTGTAATTTAGGTGCTGCTGCTGCTAAGTCGAGCGATAGCGTAAGTGATGGCGTCGTGAACTATAAATGGAAAAGAAGCAGGTTTGTGTCTAGCTACTTCCAGTTTTTTCACATTTTGTTTTCTATAAGTTTTTGGGATTTTCTTATTAATTTAATAGAAGTATTACCTGCAACAGTCGATGTTATTTGTTACAAATAATGTATTTTCTAAAAGTCTTCTTGCATAGGCCACCAGCTGGAATATTTGCTCAGAAATCTCAACGTGACTGCATTTGTCACAGTGTAAACAAAAGTTACACACCGGGAATCGTTTCTGTTACGAAACTGTGTGAAGATATATACCTCTCTCGGTTTTATGGACTACCTCATATTTGTATATTGCCGGTAAACATCTGTTCCAGTGATGGGCGAGTAGCTTCGAAATGAAATTACGAAATGAATTTCGACTTTGGAACCTATGTGATGAATTACATTACTTCAGAGTAATGTTGTTCAATACAACATTGAGGGTGTGGATATTATGCACGCACGAACTGGAATTACGCTGTACTTCAACTATATTGAAAGTGTGATGAAGATTCTGGTAACGAGTAACTTCTACTGTTACGTATGTCAGATCGTTGTGCAGTATATGTAGTGCTCTTTTATCAACAGTTCACTGTCCAGACCATCTGAGAGTCCGGTATCTTGTTCTTGTTCGCGATTTTTTACGCGCTACCATTTTCGCAAACAAACGGTGTGATTAAAGCGATGAGGATCACTTTCCGAGAGATGCAGTAGGTCGTTAAGTGCGCTAACTGTTCCCAGTGCCGGATTCCTCATTTTGTGATGGTTGAAACCATCATTACGGTTAATGAAATCACCCGTCAGTTGTTTCTCAATCGCTTCCGAAAGGCAACCTGAACTCAGGAGGATGGTACAGATGATCTAATCTGAAATGTTCTCCTAGTCCATACCGTGGCCTGCACGAATGTCCAGATTTACAGTTCTTCAAATCCGTTGGCTTCACGAACTCACAACGACGTCACTTTCCAAAATCTGCCCAACATTTTCGCGGTAAGCTCCCGAGGCCGAGGTAACGTCAATCGCGAGGATAGTAGAAACGCTTCAAAAAGCACGGTGGGAGCGGTTGTACGTCTGCGACTTCAGAGTGTGGGAACAAAAGTGGCTCGAGTGTAACGGTGCAGCCATCCACTAAACGTCTGCCGAGGAACGGAAGCGGAGGGGAACGCTAGCTTCCGGAGAACAATGACTAATCCCACGAGCCGCGCCGCTGAGCGAGGAAACTTTCGAACCGGAACGAGACCTGGCCAGGAGGCCGAAAGACAGTGAGTGCAGTGTGCGCCGACCTATAAACTAATCCTGAGTGCTAAGCGCGCTGCTCCAAACACAGGTTCTCAGACGGCGCGCCTCATAAATATGCATACGTTGTTACTTGGCGGGAATTCCTCATCGGGAAGTCCGTAGGCGGGCTTGAGAGACGTACGCGGCATCTAACTCCGCGATTAAGTACTTAACGCGCGTGCCTTTTTGCGCAGGCAGCTCAGGTCGCCCGCGGATGCACAGGATTGGTCGAAGTGCTGTGGTAGGGGGGAAGGAACAAGAGGGGCGTGTACATTCCTGTTGGGTGCGGTTTCCGCAGGCTTACCTACCTGACGCGTTCTCCTCGCATGCGAGGAGGGGAGGGGCAGAATTCGTTACCCCAACGGCTTCAACACCAATCTGCGCGGGACCGGATCTCCCCTAACAGGTCCGTTCTTTCCACGTGGTGGGCCGTATCTCGTATATTTCAGATGGCGCCAACAGCAGTAGGGCGCCTAGACATCATGTGGTAGGAAAGACGCAGTGATTAAGCTAGGAGTGGGAATTCTTTCCGAAACAAGACGTGCAAACGATACGTACGCCGGCAGTGGAGTCCGCGAAGCCATCGATATTAGACGTTGGCCGACGGTGATGGCGTTGTCCAGCAGGTAACTGTCCTTACCACAAGACGAGAATCGTGCTACAGTGTTTTGAGGGGCGTAGTAATGAACTCACAGTGATCTGTTGGCCATCAAATCCGCCTGATGCGAACGCTATGGAAGACATGTAGTACGTTACTGGGCGGCAGCTGCAGACGAACGGCCACAATTTATGGGAACTGCGTGACCTCCGCATAGACATCCGGTGCCACACATCTCTAGGAGCCTATCAGTGACTTTTCAAATCTATGCCACGCAGTGTGTCAACGATGTTGCGTCCCCCATAGGTGGTTCAACACTGCTGCTTTGGCTTATCAGTTGCAGTTAGGCATTAGCGAAGGGCAGCGCTTATTTTTATTGATATTTTCTGTTTTTACTGTCGCAATCGCAGTAGACAACATAGAGTGCCTCTGTCCCCTCTGTAACGCCTATTTCCAAAAGGAAGGCGTCAAGGTCAATGGCAGTTTGATTAAGGTATTTGCGTTTGATGTAAACACATTGAGGTGATAGGTCATGGGATAACGATTTGCACATACAGAGATGGCGGTAGTATCGCGTACACAAGGTGTAAAAGGGCAGTGCGTTGGCCGGCCGGAGTGACCGAGCGGTTCTAGGCGCTACAGTCTGGAACCGCGCGACCGCTACGGTCGCAGTTTCGAATCCTGCCTCGGTCATGGATGTGTGTGATGTCGTTAGGTTAGTTAGGTTTAAGTAGTTCTAAGTATAAGGGATTGATGACCTCAGATGTTGAATCCCACAGTGCTTAGAGCCATTTGAACCCCATTAGCAGCCAAACAACGTCGATGCTTCTGAACTGTTGATCGAACTACGACTGTCAGTGTCGCCGGTGTGATAGACCCACAGCAGGGAAAGAAAGACCATGTGAGTGAGTCAGCGAGAGGACCGCTACCTCACTGTGGACTTGTAAGAATATCTTGGATACGTTAGGTGGGAATAAATAATTAACATGGCAAAAGCAGCTTCAAATGGCTCTAAGCGCACAAAATCCTGCACCGGCAACACCTTCGCTAGTATGGGTGGCTGTACAGGCAGCATGGCTCAGTACTTCTGCAAGGACTTCCAACGACCTGAGTCCACGCCACGTCGATTTGCTGCACTGCACTACACCTGGCGAAAAGAGATCCGGCGTGATATCAGGAGGTATCGCATGGCTTTTGTCAACTCAGTGGATATGATCGTACTTCGGTGGGACGGCTGTTGGCTAATAGGAATTACTGTGAATCGTCTAAATTCAAACGTTTGACCTCTCTCTCTCTCTCTCTCTCTCTCTCTCTCTCTCTCTGTGTGTGTGTGTGTGTGTGTGTGTGTGTGTGTGTGTGTGTGTGTGTGTGTGTGTGTGTGTGTGTGTGTGTGTGGTGCGCGTGTGTGTGTGCGCGTCATATTATGCATTTCATTCTTCAACCTGAATACCCAAATTATAGATTTATTTATAAATTTATGAAGAATGAAATGTATGGAAATTCTGACCAGTTGTTTTATATTTTCACAACTTTTTATCCCTCCAGTAGCCTGTTTCTGAGCCACTGCTATCGGGCGGGGTAGGTACTTCCAGGGACATGATATTTTTCTTTACCGAGTGCAGCTAGTCGCTGGGAGTGTGGTGCCGTCATATAAATCCGTGCAGGGTTACGAACAACTATTTTCACTGCAAGTTTCTGAACGCCACAAAAACTCCTGCGGTGTCTGCGTGAGGAATGTAGAAGTCAGTTTCCGATTAGCTAGGATTATAGGTTACTCCGTCTCGTCCACATAGCTTTGGCATTAGCCGAGCCTTAAAAAAAAAAAAAAAAAAAAAAAAAAAAATCTGACTGAATTTCGACCTTTGAACCATCTCGATCATGAAGGCAAACATGGCCACGAAATGTAGTGCCCCCCCCCCCCCCCCCCAAGAAAAAAAAGTCTAGACCTTACTGTTCAGTGGTTCTTTGTTGATAAATTAGCTATAAAGTACGCTGAACACACTATGCTTGAGAGACAGAAGACAATGCTTCACGCGATTAATGCTAGCAGCATCATAGCGGCAGACCAACTTTTTGAGGACGCAGGTCGTGGAAGCACCTGAGGTAGCGTGGGATGGTCGCCACCTGCTCCTGACACGCAAGCTGCCGCTGTCCCCATTACTTTTTAAAACTGGGTAATTCCACCTCACAGTGATCAAGCGTTCCTGTAAAAGTCCGCAATTAACCTCGTTCCAAACATCTCTCACCACCCTCGTGCGACTTGCTCGATTATTCACGTTAAACCAGTAACGTATGTACACGTCGTGCAATCGAAATATTTTGTGGCTTGTGGGGATTTGGACGCGTAGAGGATTCTGATCAGTGTAGGATGGTTTTGACTGCTTCTTCTTGTGAACGAAGGCCACATACTAGAGCCTCAGAAGTTGTATTTTAGTTTCTGCTCTTCCATATCATTCCCTTTGTAACCATTGATCAGACTAATATGCTGAAAATCTACACTGTAATTGATATAGAATGCTGAATTGTATTGTGTTCCGATGATAAAAAGTGACATTTTAGAGTACGCGAAATGACGAATCGCATCTCACATTCAGATCCTCTGGGTGGTGGTCAGGTAAGAAGCCTGCACTTAAGAAGCAAACCCCGTTTATCTAATCTCTGTTCTTCCAAGCTGGTGTAAAATTCATTTCCCAGCGCTTATTTAGCACCTTGCTGGATCGTATCTAACCAAAAAGATAATTATGAGCAAACTGCGTGTATAATTTTCACAAACATCACAATCCAAACAGCGTCGCTGCACAAAATCTTTTAAGTGGTTCGAAAGTTGCAATAATGAATCATACTCAAAATACTCGACTTGCTCTTCAGTTGTGACGCTGAACCAACACTCAGCAACGCTTGCAGATGATACTATTAAAATTTGTAACTGGGACATTCTTTTACGTACTTTACCAGCTAAACAGTGAATGAAATTTGAATACCATTACATGCAGACCGTAATGGACAATTTAAAAGGTCAAATACATTTGTGCTCTGTAGGACAACATTTCACACTGAAGTGCCTGCACGTAACCATACATTGGCAGTAATATCGCGAATGAATGGATTGCGGATCTGTGTTTATTGAAACGTTTTATCCCTTATTCTCGTATATTTTAAGCCGAGTAGGTTACTGCTATTACTTATGATATAGGTTGTATACCACTGGACTGCGTAAGTCCGAGAGGTCCTTGGGTACATATACCAGTAAGAGAGATGAACGACGCTGGAACGATGCACGTGATGGTTGCACCCATAGTTCTGCAGACAGCGCCAGATATAAAAGTTGAATGGCTCGCCCTTTATTTCTTCAGACCGTTATGTCGTGCCCCAGACTGAACACGTGAATCGGCGGCGCCCAATTAAAAAGATTAATAGAGGTGGCGCGGGCAAGTTATTGCACAATGGTGCCGCCGGGCCGTGCTATCCGCAATGGCGCGACAATGGCGCCTAATGACGGACCGCGGTGCATTGTGGGTAAGCGCCGCACATGCTGTCTGCTGGCGGGGCGGCTTTTGGGGCTGGCGGTCCGCGCCCTGGCCGCGGGCAGATGTTGGCCCGCGGCTGTGTCCGCTTGAAACGCTTGTTAGCGCCGGGTGCAGGTGCTATTGCGTGGCAGCACTAGTCATTCATTTCAAACTAAAAGCTTCGAAACTTGACGAGTAAAAGCAGTCGATAGTTCTCTAAAGAAGAGATATTCACAGTTGCATATTCCGCACACTCATGGTAACAAACTGGTGCACGTTAACCAGTGTTCTCGTTAGTCTGTTTGCAAATTTTGTTGTAAAGTGCTAGGGTTTCAACAGAAATCCGATGAACACAGTGACTAAATTTTCCTAATAATAATAATAATAATAATAATAATATAATAATAATAATAATCCCCGTGGAGGCCCGGGAAAAGAATAGGCCTCCGGTATGTTCTGCCAGTCGTAAAAGGCGACGAAAAGAACAAACCACTAATAGGGCTAACCCCCCTTTTAGTGTGATTAGTAGGTTCAGGACAGAACTAAAGAAGCCTCGGACAAGCGCCGCCATGGTCGGGGACGACGCTTGAACCCTATGCCCGCCCACAATGGTAACGACACTGCTAGCCAACTGGAAAATGGTTTAAATCCAAATAGAGGTGTTTTGCAGGATATGCTTCCTGCAACCACCCTAGAAGGAAAACAAAGACAGAGGATGAGATGGTCAGATGAAGTTAATCGACACCTCATGTTCTGTTATTACCAAGCAACAAACCTAGGAACCAACACAACTGGATACAGATCACAAGTATACACAACATTTATTACCAGATACCCAGAATTAAAATTTTTAACAGAACAACGACTAGCTGATCAGATCCGTGTAATAATAAAAAATAACAGGATACCCCAGTCAGAATTAGAAAACATCAAACAACAAGAACAACAAATACTGGAACAAAATAATGTGCAATCAGAAGAAGAAGAAAATACAGTAATGGACTCAAACATCCCAGAGCAAACAAACAAAGAACAACACGCACCAATTAAACAATCAGAGGAAAACGAAATCTTAAGACAGCCACGAGAACAAGCACAAATAGAACACGAAGTGACACAGATGTTAGATATAGAAGAAAAATTTCAGCTAACATATATAGAACACAAAGACACAAATACAGACATTAGACCATTCTTGCATAAACCACCAAATAACCCACAAGTCGAAACAACAATAAAAACTATCAACACAATCATACACAACAAAATAAATGAAAACACAACTATGGAAGAGTTACAACTACTGGTTTATATAGGAGCACTCACTACCCTAAATATACACACTAGGCAGAGATCAGAACCAACCAACACACAGAAGAAACCCACAAAACCAGCATGGCAACACAGGCTACAGATCAAAATAGAAAAACTGAGAAAAGACATCTGACAGCTAACACAATTTATAAGAAATGAAATCTCGGAAAAAAAAACGAAAAAGGTTAGGTAAAATCTCACAACAAGAAGCGACAGAGCAATTAAACAAAAAGAAGCAGAAATTACAAGCATTAGCCAAACGACTAAGAAGATACAAAAAAAGTGAAAATAGAAGGAAACAAAACCAAACATTCAACACAAACCAAAAGAAATTTTACCAGACAATAGATAACACACACATAAGACATGGAACACTTCTGGACCAACATATGGTCAAGCCCGGTACAACATAACAGGCATGCACGGTGGATACAAGCAGAAACAGACACATACAAGATGATACCACAAATGCCTGAAGTGATAATTTTGCAACATGGAGTCACCCAACCAATTAATTCTACTCACAATTGGAAAGCCCCTGGAAATGATAAAATAGCAAATTTCTGGTTAAAGAAGTTCACCTCAACACATTCACATCTAACTAAATTATTTAACAGTTACATTGCAGACCCATACACATTCCCTGATACACTTACACACGGAATAACATATCTGAAACCTAAAGATCAAGCAGACACAGCAGACACAGCGAACCCAGCTAAATATCGCCCCATAACATGCCTACCAACAATATACAAAATATTAACTTCAGTCATTAAACAGAAATTAATGACGCATACAACACAGAACAAAATTATAAATGAAGAACAAAAAGGCTGTTGCAAAGGAGCACGAGGATGTAAAGAGCAACTGATAATAGATGCAGAGGTGACCTATCAAGCTAAAACTAAACAAAGGTCGCTACACTACGCATACATTGATTACCAAAAAGCTTTTGATAGTGTACCCCACTCATGGTTACTACAAATATTGGAAATATACAAAGTAGATCCTAAATTCATACAGTTCCTAAACATAGTAATGTAAAATTGGAAAACCACACTTAATATCAAAACAAATTCAAATAATATCACATCACAGCCAATACAGATTAAGCATGGAATATACCAAGGAGACTCATTAAGTCCTATGTGGTTCTGCCTTGCCCTGAACCCACTATCCAACATGCTAAATAATACAAATTATGGATACAATATTACTGGAACATACCCACACAAAATCACACATTTGCTATACATGGATGATCTAAAACTACTGGCAGCAACAAATCAACAACTCAACCAATTACTAAAGATAACAGAAGGATTCAGCAATGATATAAGTATGGCTTTTGGAACCGACAAATGTAAGAAAAATAGCATAGTCAAGGGAAAACACACTAAACAAGAAGATTACATATTGGATAACCTCAGCGACTGCATAGAAGCGATGGAAAAAACGGATGCCTATAAATATCTAAGATACAGACAAAAAATAGGAATAGATAATACAAATATTAAAGAAGAACTAAAAGAAAAATATAGACAAAGACTAACAAAAATACTGAAAACAGAATTGACAGCAAGAAACAAGACAAAAGCTATAAATACTTATGCCATACCAATATTGACCTACTCATTTGGAGTAGTGAAATGGAGTAACACAGACCTAGAAGCACTCAATACACTTACACGATCGCAATGCCACAAATATAGAATACATCACATACATTCAGCAACAGAAAGATTCACATTAAGCAGAAAGGAAGGAGGAAGGGGATTTATCGACATAAAAAACCTACATTATGGACAGGTAGACAATTTAAGAAAATTCTTTCTAGAACGAGCAGAAACTAGCAAAATACACAAGGCAATCACTCATATAAATACATCGGCTACACCACTGCAATTTCATAACCACTTCTACAACCCTTTAGATCACATAACATCAACAGATACGAAGAAAGTAAATTGGAAAAAGAAAACACTTCATGGCAAGCACCCGTATCATCTAACACAGCTACACATCGATCAAGACGCATCCAACACATGGCTAAGAAAAGGCAATATATACAGTGAGACAGAAGGATTCATGATTGCAATACAGGATCAAACAATAAACACCAGATATTACAGCAAGCATATTATTAAAGATCCCAATACTACAACGGATAAATGCAGACTTTGTAAACAACAAATGGAAACAGTAGATCACATCACAAGCGGATGTACAATACTAGCAAATACAGAATACCCCAGAAAACATGACAATGTCACAAAAATAATACATCAACAGCTTGCCTTACAACATAAAGTTTTAAAACAACACGTTCCTACATACAAGTATACACCACAAAATGTACTGGAGAATGATGAATACAAATTATACTGGAACAGAACCATTATAACAGATAAAACAACGCCACATAACAAACCTGACATCATACTCACCAATAAAAAGAAGAAATTAACACTACTAATCGAAATATCCATACCCAATACAACAAATATACAAAAGAAAACAGGAGAAAAAATTGAAAAATACATCCAACTGGCTGAGGAAGTCAAAGACATGTGGCATCAGGATAAAGTTGACATCATACCAATTATACTATCAACTACAGGAGTCATACCACACAATATCCACCAGTACATCAATGCAATACAGCTACATCCAAACATATATATACAACTACAGAAATCCGTAATTATTGATACATGTTCAATTACCCGAAAGTTCCTAAATGCAATATAACACATACCGTACAGTTAAAAGGAAGTGACGCTTGATCAAGGTCCGCGTCACTCCATTTTTAACCGGACTTAACGTCTGAGAAAGTGAAGAAAATAATAATAATAATAATAATAATAATTTTTCTAAGTATATCCTGCCGAGATGAGGAAGTGTCAAAACACTACGTAATACATAGTATCGAAACTTGCACGAAATATATCACTCGGGACTTTGTTCGTGCCTCCAACTGTGATACGTCGTTTCATGCGGGACCTAGTGGAGTAAGAGAAACTGCAGACCTTGGCAGAAAATGAAGTTGATGTGTGGTGCTTCGTTACTCGCCTAGTTCATATAGCAAACTGTTTTCCTCTCAAAAATCGCTTTTTGTGTACTTTAATTACAGATAACAAAAGTAGAAGCATGAAATTGTATCTATAATTTTGCGTAAATACGTTACAGAGCTTTTTTCTTTCTATCCTATCTCAGTTAATTTTGTAAAATTACAAATTTGATGCACTGCTAAAAATTTGGAAATTCCTAATGGACTATACTGCTGAGGTCATCGGTCCCCAAGCTGAGGCACTACTTAATCTAACTTAAACTAACTTACGCTAAGGACAACACACACATCCATGCCAGAGGGAGGACTCTATGCACTGCATTTTTGCTTCAACAATCCTTCATTGAACATAATGAGAATTAAACACACGAAAGAACAGTGTTTTATCTACACACCCTGTTTTTTCACGTAGTCTCCATCTTGTTCTATGACCTTCCTCCAGCGAAAAACAATGGCGTGGATGCCCTGTCGGTACCAATCCTTGTCCTGGTGGCGGAATGAATCACCTCATCGTCCTCATAATGTCTCTCACGAATGGTGTCCTTTAATGGCCCAAACAAGTGGAAGTCCGAGGGGCTAGGTCAAGTGTGATAGCCGTGGATGGTCTCCCCGACCGCTGCAACTCTTTAGAGTTCCGTCGAACCGCCTTATGATATGCTCACGCTCCGTGCCCAGCGACTTTTCTCGACAGCAGATGCACCATAGACTTCTCACAAGCGTTTGTGAATAACCCCCACACTTCCTTACTCTGCATGTCGGCACGTTGATAGTAACGTACATCACCTACAGACGCCATTTTGAAACTGTCCTGCAGCTACGCTATCTGTCGGAAGCGACGGAAGCTTGGCGCACCCAATCAGGGGACTACAAATAATACATACGTAACGTTACGCATTCGTAGCATTGTTTTCGGCTGAGAAAGAAAAATGCGGTGCATTACTTTCTGGGCAATCCTCGTACTTCGAAAGATGCCAGTATTTATTTTGTGTTTTGGAAGAGTTTAGTTGCAGCTATTCCCTCCTCTCTTCTCTTCCCCCAGTGTTCAAAAATATGTATGTATTGATAAATTTGTAGTATAATGGAATTAATTAAAAGTTCAGGTCGAATGACAACGTTACGTGGAAAGTGACAGCTGAAGGCACTGCTGATTTTATAGACGAGCCGGATGATGTACAGCGAAGTTCGTGTCATGTAGGGGTGAGAAGTTCAACAATATTCGAATCTATTCTGACCAAAAATGTGTGTTCTAGAACTTAGCCATATTGCAGGAACGCTTGTCGTTGACAGCGATGAGGAACAGAGCCATGAGAGAAGCCGATAGATAAGTAGTAAGTGGAAAACATTTAAAGGAAAGAGACGAGGGAGAGATTTGCAGGACAGAGATCTTACATCCAGAAGCGAGAGTGAATAGAAAGATAGTGTCAGCAGAAAGAAGTCAGGTAGCAGGTTATCAGCGAGCCTCTGCCATGGATCCGTAAAGACGTGCATGAGCCGACG
Source organism: Schistocerca serialis cubense (assembly GCF_023864345.2). Taxonomy (NCBI): domain Eukaryota; kingdom Metazoa; phylum Arthropoda; class Insecta; order Orthoptera; family Acrididae; genus Schistocerca; species Schistocerca serialis. The sequence continues at coordinate 640,718,143 of NC_064638.1, read as the reverse complement.
GATAAAATATAAATAGCGGCGAATATAGAAACAAGAAGTTGCTGCTCGCCCAATTGTACGATGTTGGCAGTTCTCTGTTCTGTTTTGCTGATGTGGAAACTTAACAGAGCCAATCCTGTACTCGCAACTATTGAAAACAGCGCACTCTACATAATCTATTCCTGTCCATATTACGCTATTCTACGCAGAGGGAATACAAAAGTATTGGTAACAAGGGCACCTCGTGCATATTGCATCGCAAGTAGAGCAGAAAATAAGCCGATCATGTACAGGCTTTCCAGATGAACAGTAGTATATTTATGCAGTATCAAAGGTCATTTACGAAAAATTGTCATCCAAGTGGGCTACATTTTCTTGAATGCTCTCTGCCAGAATTTATTCACAACTTGGGCCAACAAGTGTTCACCACTTCTTTAGTTCCAACTTTCAATTCCTTTAAGCTTCTGGATGTTTTAAGTAAATACCATCAGAAGAAAAAGTTCCGAGCGGACAAATCTGACGGTATTGGTGACGTCGGTACGTCACGACAGGACCAAGGTATCTGAAGTGGAAAAGCGATGCTGCGTGACCCACTGTTCCATTACTACTGAAATCTTGTGTAGTCCCGAAATGAATGACTTACTGTCAATGCAGTCTGCCTCACACCATTGACAGCGGTATACAAGCCGTTATCTTTTCCCAACAAGTGTACGAAGATCCCTGCGCGTTAGCGAAATTAATTTTCGCGAGCCGCGTATGGAGATGGTCGGTGGGGAACGAGCGGACCCGTCGTGACTTGCCACAGTAGACGGGCGTGCCCACACCTGTCGCGACGCTCGTTAGGCGGCTGTTACCTACGGACGCATGCGCGTTGGGCGGCGATTTGTTTTAGCGCGCAGTGGCGCGTGCCGTGGGCTGTGTTGATGCGGTTGTTAAACTGTGATGCTTGGCTGGCTTCCAGTGATCCGGCCCCTACACTGGCGTCTCGCCGTACCCTCCACCCTGCCCCTTTCTCCTTCTTTGTTACGGGATCAGCGCCTGTATAGCCAGTCCCAATTAAAGCCGCTTCTGAGGCGTCGCTATTCAAATTTACATCTCTTGACACCAGCGACGCGTGCAGGGACATCGGTAAAAATGATGCGATCCTTCTGACGGCGATAGCTCGTGTGTCGGGACGCTTCCACGAGAACACAGGGAAAGTGTGAGATTTTGCGCGCAGCACCGGAATGCTTAATCACTTGGATTATCATAGAAACGTGCAAAAAAGTGAACGTCGTTGAGTCGGTGAAGGTGACACTCTCGTTAGAGGTCTAAGGTGGATGGGGGGGGGGGGATGCAACCAAGTGTAAAATTTCATTTGAAGCCTTTCATAATTACTTGGTATGTGGCTTTTGCACAGTTTTATTCAGTTAGAGGCGTTTTTTCGATGGCTACTGTCCTGTACAAATGTCTGGGGGTACATTGTGCTTTGGATAGCAGTTTCCAATGTAGATTTGTTGAATAGCACACACTATATAGTGGGTGTTGAAAAGGCGTCATGCCGGCCGGAGTGGCCGAGCCGTTCTAGGCGCTACAGTCTGGAACCGCGCGACCGCTACGGTCGCAGGTTCGAATCCTGCCTCGGGCATGGATGTGTGTAATGTCCTTAGGTTAGTTAGGTTTAAGTAGTTCTAAGTCTAGGGGACTGATGACCTCAGATGTTAAGTCCCATAGTGCTCAGGGCCATTTGAACCATTTGAGCCAAAAAGGCGTCACGTACTCCTACTGGACGAAAAGTTCCTTTAATTACATATCCGGAAACAGATAGCTCTTGGAATATGAATCGTTTTACGGGTGACAAGTTACCTGAATCCTGCACCACGTATAAAAATTACGCAAGAGAAGCCATTGTAAATTACCCCAATATGCAAGCGCGAGCGGATGAAAATCCACGAGTAATTATGGAGGCATCTGGATCGTTTCAGTATCAGTGTATTGGCAGGAATTGTTAGGTGATAAACTCGTGGAGCTATATGCTTTAACACTTAAGCATGTGCTGTGTGTCTTCGACTTCTGCACCTTGAATTACCAAAGCTGTTGAAGAACGTTACCTTCGCAGAAAGACAATGACTGAGCTTTATGCACGGCGGAGGGCCACCGCATTTCGTATGGATCGTGCGACAGTATCTCACAGCAGCGTTCCTTAAGTGATGGAGCTGTCGAGGAAGGCGAGTAGCATGGCCTCCCCGTTCATCGGACGTGACTCCGGTGGATTTCTGGCTATTGGGACATTTAAGAACATTGGAGTATGCCCAATACATGGACATTGTGCAAACGTTACAGGATCGTGTGAGAAAAGCATGTGGCACAATCCGAATGGAGCGAGCTGTATTCGAAAGGGTGCGTTTTCTCGGCAAGCAGTGTAGCGGACGCGACGGCAGCTATGCAATACTTGTCATCCGATTCTCCGCATCTTATTTACCGTTCAACTGCCGCTTGGTTGCGGTTCGTCAGGCTGCTGCCGAACAAATGCACATTTGCTCTCCTTGACGGACCAGTGAGTCGTCGGCTCTCCGTAGGTAATGTCCGACCTGAAAATAGCCGTGCAGACTGCTGTCCACTAGCAAACACAATTAAAGGAAGTCCTACAGTGCATCGGGACATCTTCACGCAGCGAGATAACAATTTCAAGCCGTGAGGTATTCACTTCATTAAATACTGTCGCATTCTTAAAAATTGACGAATGTAAGTAATTAAAAATGACCTTCATTTTACATGTCTGGTGTCAAATGCCCACTGCGCACTCTTTTGTGAAGTTTTTCATAAATATCCAAATCTGTGGACATAATTCTTTGCTAGCAGTTGCCGTTTTAGCGCGATAAGAATTAATAGTTTGCTCCTGTTGTACGACGCATGTGGCGTGGTAAATTTTGCAGTTTCTTTTGCAAATGCGGTAGCTCGAATCCCAGTTTATGACGCACGGTATGCTCTTCCTGTTACATTCACTGTTGGTTCCTCTCCTTTCTATCTGCTGGGCACTAAACTTTATGCACGCTTTACAAAAACTGATTTACAGTGATATGATGTCGGTAAACCTTGGACGCTCCAAAGAATTTTTTTCATGTGACTTGAGAAAGCCGTTGGGCGAGTGCTGGTGCTGCTGTGAAAACGCTTAAGTTTACCTGTAAATTTGAGTTGATGTTTTCGTGTTTCTAATAATGCCTTTTCTTTTACAGGTAAGAACAGCCCCGTAGAACAAAAGACTGTCCGGAGAGCAGTAGCACGTCAAGACGTGAGTATTAACAGGGAATGGCGACTCGTCTCTCTCTCTCTCTCTCCCTCTCTCTCTCTCTCTCTCTCTCTCTCTCTCTCTCTCTCTCTCTCTCTCTCTCTCTCTCTCCCCTCCCTCTTTCCCCACCTATTGTGCTGTGGAATGAATTGCGCCCATAGCAGAGTGATTGCGCTTTGTGCAGAGACAGGAAAGAATTATTGCCCATTCCTCGATTACCCGGTTACCTTCCGACCTCTCTTCAGAAGTGTTCGCTCTTCGGAATACGTTTGATACAGTATATTAGGATCATTTAATGATCTGTGTCACGGAGTTCCATCAATAGCTTGGGTTTCCCGATGATTTGTGTGTGTTTCGCTTCTCTAACTTCGGAAGCGACAGTCACCGAAATTCTTCGCACTGCCATTTGGGTTCGAGCAGAGCACGGTAAAGGCACGGCGGACGTTTCTGAGCTCACGAAGCGACCGAATCTGCAGTTGATCTAAACATCTTTCCCACACAATGCACTCCTAGCAACTTGGACTGTGGGAGGCCGTTCCGTGTGAGAGATCTGTAGATCAACTGCAGATTCTGTCGCTTTGTGAGCTCAGAAACTCCATGGTGTCTTTATCGTGCTCTGCTCGAACCCAAATGGCAGTGCGAAGAATTTCGGTGAGTTAGAGAAGCGAAATACACACACATCCTCGGAAAACCGAAGCAATAGACACGTAATGCAGTAGTTAGTAAAAACGAAACAAAAACTCACAGACGTAATCGAGGTGCTATCCTGAAGTTGACGAGTATATTAATGAGTCGTATTAACCGTTATACAGGTTTTAAACACTATCATCTTCGCAGCAGACTTGTTCACACCAGCGCACAGCGTTGCCTGCTGACAATGCTGGTTGAGGATATTTTCACCGTTTAGTTTCTACCAAAAAATATTGTTGCACTGTGTACGCTGTCGTGCTGAAAGTACCTAGTCCTTAGTGCGCCACACGTCGTAGCATTCTCATTTAAACCTCGTAAGACATCGCGAAGCAGTTTACTAACCGTGTCACCTGGAGAGAGTACTTTCTCGCTAATAATCCTCTTACGATCAGAGCTGCAGATGAAAATTGTCTTAGTATTGGCCTCTTTGGTCAAGATGCAATCATTCTGTTCCATTGCGACGACTGCTGCCTAGATTTTGAATCTTGTGAAGCGCTTATGGTTTGCCGATGACATCAAAGCGGACAAGAACTTTGTCACGTTCCTCCACCCCTTGATATGTCCAGTAACTTGATCCCCGAAACACTAAAATTTGAAAAGCTGTTCTATATACTGTGTTTAGTTGGGCTTCTTTAGGTAAGCGATTTAAGTTATGATGGGTTTTGATTGTTGGTACCTTTGCGTTGATAGAACGAACTCACATTGTCTTTAGGTCCGTGCAGAATAGAGATAGAGAAAAAAAGGTAAAAATGATACAGAAAAAAAGAGCCGCCAAATCGCAGAGTGTTTTCATCTTCCGCATACTGGACTTCTCCATGTGATGTGTGAAAGTTGGTTTAAGGACTGTGTGTGTGTGTGTGTGTGTGTTTATTACGACGAGAGGAAGAAGAGTGCGAAAGCATGTGCCAGCATATAGCCTACTCACACTAATCGAACCGCCGGAAATCACCAATCACGCAACCAGCTATAATCTCTCGCCCCCTCCCCGCCGCCCCGCCCCACCCCATTGTTAAATACCGTCTGTGAAAATTTTAGTGTGTGACACTTATTAAGGGTGCCGAAGTTTTGAGTTGAATTTCGGCAGTGTGCGCAAAATTTAAGCTTCCTGTTCAGATAGATGTAAGATAGGATCTTAGAACTCCTAATCTGGCCAGGCTAAATAAGCAATAAATAAATGAAGTTGATCACCATATTGGAAGAAAAGGGGATAATCTGATTTTTATTGTTCCGGTTTTACAGAGGAGCTTGCCATTTTAGCTGAACATATAGAAGGTGCAACATCACAGATAAATCTCTTAAAAAGAGGCAGCTAGTACAGCAAGTATATGCATATCTTTTAAAAGAACTGAGTATTCGTTATTATAATTGAAGTTAAGGCTTAATGCCTCTGGAAGATACAGTTTCATCTGATTGACTTGGAAATTGATTATGGAAGAATTAAAAGACTAGAAAAGTAAAATATCTAGGAGAATAATACAGTCAGACGCTCTGGACAAAGAAGTTAAGCTAGCAGGGACAAGGAAAATGGAGGAGGCTTTTCAACAACAAAAGATCAGTATTACAAAAAATCTATTTCCATAAATGCAAAACTCAGGCACCATAAGACTGTCATTAAACCAGAATGCTTTTATGCTTCCGAATGCGTCTCGTTAAGTGCAGCTGGACAGTTTGTGTGAAATAGAAAAGGAAAGAAAAATAATCAGCAAAGTCTTGTGACCGAAATTGAGAAAGGAAAATGGAAATTAAGAACTAACAAAGAAATTGTGAAAAAAATGGAACAGGTATCAATGAGGAAGAGAAAAGTTGTCTATAGACACCGAAAACAGCTAGATAAAAAGATGACAAAAGAATTTTTAATCTTCTTTGAAAGAAACCCAAAACATAAATGACTTGGCTCAAAGAAGCTCAAGGGGACGTGAGAGAAACAGAAATACAAGATGAAAAGATAGCAGAAAGAGAAAAGTTCAGAGCAAAAATGAAAAGTTTCAAGGGCCTCTAGGAGAAAAGAAAGTAAAATACAAGAGAAATACATAAGGAAAGAATGAAAAAGTACTAGAAAGAAAGAAAAAAAAATAGTTTATTTCATGTGGTCCTTGGTAAGCTAAACCAATAAAAAAGAGGAAAGTTGATTGCGTTGCGGCGCGTGCTGTGCGCTGTCCCACTGCGAGCGAGCATTGATCTCGGCTGTCCCAGCACAGCTGCTTGCTGCTGATAATTTAATCAAGGCCCTACTATTCACTGGGATTAACCTGCTGTTCAAACATCGGCTCGCAAACTCGTTTCTACGTCACGGCTAACTTGTAAACGAGCTGAACTGTTCGCACCCGGTCTGGTGGCCCACAGCGCGTGCGCTCCATCATTCAGGGGAGCACAGACTTCTTCCTGAACATAAACAGGTGCACAACCGAGCTGAACGGGGGACTGGCTCTGTGGGGGCGCGCCTGTTAGTTGAGAGTCATCTCGGCATGACGTGCAGTGAACTGTTTTATTACTCTCGCTTTGGGAAGCTGTTCTATGTACTGTTCTGTTGGGTGGCTTTAGGTAAGTGGTGACCGGTTTGTTATGATTTACAGTTAAAGAAGGTTATTTACGTTAATTACGCTTCTTAGTTATAAATAATGCACTCAGCTGCAACATCTGGTATAAGGAAGCATTATAAGCACACATGTCCAGTGATCCTGTTGCAGAATGGAGGAGGAATGTTGATAATGACAACTGGCCGACGGGCTATCGTTGAATTAAAATGTACTTTTATTTCGAATTTTTCGACACTGTACAATTTCTGCTTTGCTGCAATTACAGAGTTTGAAATCAGCAGGTAAAATACAAAATATAGAACGACTGCTTGTTCAGTTGCAAGTATAAAAATAACACACTTCGTTTACAGACAAAACGTAACTTTACTTAAGCATTGTTTAAATGTGGTAGATAGGCAGGCAGGCCGGCGTACTATGTAAGAAGAGTAAACACAAGTAGAATTAAAACGTGGTGCTATAACAAAATTAGTTGGTAAACGACGCAACCAGCCTCTGAAATCCTTCAGGAATAGGACAAGGACTGGAACTCCACACGGAAGGCGAAGCCCCACTTATATTTCTCAGAATTTGAATTATCTTTTAAGGAGGTTCTTAACAACTGAAGCAGAACTAATTTGCCCAAAGACATCGAACAATTGTAAAACAGTTAACGACGTTAAAAGTTGAAATATTGTGCTTCACGATCCAATTGTTTTTAAAAGGAAGCATAAAAACTTATGAATGATAGTTAGAACGACTACAGAATTGACGTAAGGTGCTGAAAAAATGTTCAATATTGAATAACTTCGGAAATTAACAAATCCAACAGGTAAAAAAACTTACAATTGTATTTAAAGGAATACCAAGTTAGCAGTGAGCTCCTAAACAATTTCAGAACAACAATATTTATGAAGTGTCCCTTTTAAGAGGATTAATTAATTTGCAAAACTACAGATGAGTGACAAATGTCTGATCCACGGGCAATGAGTCCTTAATATTACGGGATTGAATCGGCACTAACGATCAAGGGGCTAGACAGAATCTAAGTACGTGAGGCACTGAGGAACAAGCGACTAAAGGTTACGGAAGGAAAGGCAAACTCGACTTAGGGAGGTGACGAAGCGGCACGAAGGGTGACCGTAGAGGTAAGTGACGGTGTGGGCTCGCGCTGTACGACAAACAGCAGGCTGGAGTCGCGCCGCGCCGAGCAGACGCTCGCAGCGATACACATCCACTCCAGCACCGGGTCTCCCCCCACCCCCCTCCTCCCCCCGAGGTCCAGCAACCGAGGCGAGGTGGTCTGCCAGGTAGGGAACTGCTCAGCGAAGGAATCTCCTAAGCAAGGCAAGTCCAAATCAAACAGTAATACAGGCATAGAGCTCTTCACCACAGTGAGCACAAGATACACACCTAAGCCCCTTCAGTTAAATCCAATTAAATGACAATCTTTCCGTAAAAAAAAAAGAAAACACCATCAACTTATTGCCCACTACTCTGACGTAAACTCCATCCCACTGTCAGAACCCAGGATATCATCAAGGACCAGTTACAACATTTCGAAAGAAATAATCCGCATTGGCTGTAGCATACCTTTTACTAAAAGTCACTGTCGGTCTCGCGCAATTAGAAGACGATCCTCAGGTGATAACGATTCTTTTTAATAGGTCATCGCCGAAAGGTAACTGCCTTAGAACCACTCACCGCCATTCGCGTCATGATGTAAACAAATAGCGCGCTAAAAGCGGTAGTCCTTATTTAAAACTAATGAGGTAGCAGAAACGCGCCACAAGTTGGAAGGTATTCTACAGCCAGTGCGGAATATTTCTTTCAAAATGTGGAAGTTTGTGCGTGGTTGCCCGCAGTTTAAAATAACATGCCCAGTTTGAACAGTTGTGGGCCAGCCTTCCTCAGGCCGAGGATACAGTGGCTTTGAGATCCTTCCCAACCGAATCAGTGCATGCATCCAGGCTCGATGATTGGGGGGGGGGGGGGGGGGGGGAGGGAGGGAGAGAGAGAGAGAGAGAGAGAGAGAGAGAGAGAGAGAGAGAGAGAGAGAGGCAAACGGGGGCAATGTCATACTGCCAAGTTCTTCGTGAATTTCACTCGGTTTTGTAATCAGTGAACTAACATAACAACTCTCTCTCTGCCTGTGTGCCGGCCGAGTGTCCGAGCGGTTCTATGCGCTACAGTCTGGAACCGCGCGACCGCTACGGTCACAGGTTCGAATCCTGCCTCGGGCATGGATGTGTGTGATGTCCTTAGATTAGTTAGGTTTAAGTAGTTCCTAAGTTCTAGGGGACTGATGACCTCAGAAGTTAAGTCCCATAGTGCTCAGAGCCATTTCTCCGTGTGGTTTCATTTCGTTTCCTCATCCCCCTCTGAGTGGCAGGCGTTGTAGTCATCGCCGGCGTTAGCTCGTAGACAAATGGCAGCGTGCTCCGGCTGATCTTGGTGATAACTATCATCCTCTCCATATTTTAGATGTGAAGTTGAACTAATTCGGCGGAAAAAGGACGTAGACAAAAAAAAAACCGTGCTATAGACAGTGCTGCATTGGTAAAATTACAAACCAAGATTACTGTTTCCTCGCGTTGCCACAGTCCCAGCCCCTCTGAAGCCCTTTGTCTAGCCTTTGGGGCTTGAAGCGCGACTATCATTACCGTGCTGTGGCGTTTCTCGCCGGAAAGCACGTTGCGTCCTGCACTGCTGCCGGCGTCAGTGCAGAGGCGCTTCCGCCCTCGTTCTTTTGTCTCTGGTTCGCCTGCCGCCCCCTATCTTCCGCGACGGTAATCCGCGGAGCGGCCGCATCGATTTTCGATCCTCGGTTACTCGTGCCCGAGCACAATTAGCGGTTAATGTTATTACCGCACCGTGCCCGTAGCGGGATTCGCCACATTATCAACTTGGCCGAATTTTAATTGCGCACTTCCGTCCCATTACGGGGACGAGCTGGCCGCGCTCGTTATCATTTCAATTCCGCGGCCGTGTGCGCTGCCGCCTTACTGGGGCTGCGCGCCGGGCTGCACGGCGGCTAACTCACCGTTCTATCTTTGTACTTTTACGGGAGGCGGCCACGATGTTCGTATCACGGATGTATTTCAAACTTTTTTGTACACTTTAGGACGACCTAATGTGCCAGTAGTAAGGCATCTTATGTTGTACCGGTTCATTGCTACCCTTAGCACGAGATGGCGGCAGTTACGTTGTTAGCGTTTAGGTTCCGTAATCGGTGGATCACTGGATCGAGTCCTGCCCAGTTTTTAAAAATTTATATATTTTTTTATTTTATACCTGCTACCTCTGAAAGCAATGTGATGAAATGACACGGGCATCTGCATGAACTTTTACTGTATTTTATTTATTTTTTGCTAATTATTGTCACCACAACAAATATTATAACTATCGACAAGCAAACGACCAAATGCATAAAGTTTCCCTTGACATGTGTGCCTCTTTTCATTTCCGAACCCCCCCCCCCCCCCATATACCAGCAGTTGTGTAAGGTACGGAGAACTCCTTTGCACCATGAGCGCCGAACTACAGTCGTAGGTTTGAGGCACGTGGGAAAGGCTTGAAAAGCCCAAATCAGACATCGATAAATAAATGTTTAAATAACTTTGTTCCATAATACAATGACTTAAAATAGGCCAGAACGTGTAATCGTTGATCTGCGATTAATCGTCGGATGCGCCTTCGACATTACAAGTTGCAGGGTGGTATTTTTCATAAAAGACACGGAAAATCTAAATTAAAACGATATTCACTACATTGAATGAATGTGATCTTCAGAGTTTCTAAGGAGAAACAAAGATCGGTGACATTTTGAAAAAATTCTCTTCCTTTGGATGCAAACCATGCGTAACGCAACAAAAAATGGTTCAAATGGCTCTGAGCACTATGGGACTTAACTTCTGAGGTCATCAGTCCCCTAGAACCTAGAACTACTTAAACCTAACTAACCTAAGGATATCACACACATCCATGCCCGAGGCAGGATTCGAACCTGCGACCGTAGCGGTCACGCGGTTCCAGACTGTAGCGCCTAGAACCGCTCGGCCACTTTGGCCGGCGTAACGCATCATTTTCATAAATACTGGTGCCCATAATTGGCGATGCACAGTGGAATGTATTTTAATTGCATTTTCAAGGCAGTCTATTTCTCGACCGTTGTCATTTAAATATGAATGAGCCTGAAAGCATTTTATAAACCATATAACCTTCCTATAAAAATAAAACTCGCATAATATCCACTGTAACAAAAAAATTTCAGTAAACAGCGAAATAACATTGGAAATTCAGTAAAAGTTGATGCAAATACACCTCTTTTTATCATATTATGCTTAAAGTGTAATGTGTACAAAATAATATGACTGGCGTTGAAAAAATATAAATTAAAAATCCATGAGCGGGACTCGATCCAGCGATCCACCGATTGCACAGCTTGAGCGATAACCACATCACCACCGCCGGCTCGTGCTCAGGTTGCAACGCACCGGTACACCATCGACTCGTAGAACTTCTCTTGTGATTTTCTCGAAACCGCCCAAGTATTACGCCCTACTTCTTGCTCAGTATGTTGTCCTACAGCACTATCGAAAGTGTACAAAGTTTGAGGTAAGTCCGTAATCCGAATGTCGTGTCCTTCTCTTGTTAGACCTATCTCCTAAGGTCACGCCAGGAGAACAGGACTACTTCCGTTAAAAGTGGGTGGTTGATAATTTCACACAAAGAAGATCAAGTAACCGCTACGTTCAGGTTAATGAGAAGCTTTCCTCCTCTCTCGCTTTTCAGTTTCCCTACAGGGTCGATATTGTTACGCGGGTTTTGGCAATGTTAGTCACAACTGGCGGCCGATGCCCAGACTGTAACGTAATCTGTATGCGTCTAGAGCGTATCTCTTGTTCGAGCGTGAGAACATTTTCTAAGTGTTTCCGTATCATTCATCGGAGGCAGGTGTTGGGTACCAGGTCAGTATTTACCTACATGGATTTGGGAACCGCCTAAAGACCACAACCATGCTTGTTCGCTCACCTGCTCTCATCGTTAATCCAAGAGGTTGTTCCGATCCAAGACAGGCTTATCTCCCCTAATCTTTGATGGGGCGTATTAACGCGCTCGGTTATACGGGGGGTTTCCAAATGTTCACACTTGGCTCCAATGGTACCAGGCATCCCTGCAGAGGGCCAACGGCCCTGCCCCAGTGGTTACACCGGTTCCCGTTAGATCACCAAAGTTAAGAGCTGTCGGGCTTGGCTAGCAGTTGGATGGCTACCGCCCAGATCTGCCAGTGCTGTTGGCAATCGGGGTGCACTCAGCCCTTCTGAGGCCAATTGAGGGGTTACTTGACTGACAAGTAGCGACACCGGTCACGAAAACTGACAACGGTTTGCTGACCACATGCTCCTGTGTATCCGCCTTCTGTGACGCCTTAGGTCTGTACCGTTGGGCGTTCAGTGCTTCTTCGGACGTGTGTGTGTGTGTGTGTGTGTGTGTGTGTGTGTGTGTGTGTGTGTGTGTCGTCTCTCTGCCAAGCCTGCATGTAAGAAAGAGGTGGTTGTGCATGGTGGATACTTCTTGCTACCCACAGAAATATCCATGCCAACAACTGAGTTATTTGTCGTCTTAACCAGCTCCTCGCCATGAACCGGAAGGTGTCCATAAATTCGTTTGATTCCAGTGGCTACATCAGCATAAGAGGCAATCAGCACGCAAGGAGGAGGACAGTGTCACCATTAATATGTTGAACAAAATGAAACACCAGTTGTAAGTTCGTACCCTCGCTGGATTGCGACAACAGTTGAGCTGAATGTGTAAAATATATTAATGGGCGGGACGACTATACGATGAACTAAGTATTGTACATTACTTGGCAGTTAGATTATTTCAAAGCTCTTTGAACAATCGAGACTATAAATTTCTTTGAAATTTAACATTTTGCTCATTACCCGCAAGTATTGAATAACTAAAGACCGTGCATCCATTTCCATCGGTACATACACAGTAATGTGAATCGGGCGACGTCCCGTCACTAACCTGTCTTAATGCCCACGGCATCTGATGGGGTGATGAGGGAGGCTGTAGGTACTCGTTTGGTATTGGAAGAATATCACCTGTCTCAAAGCAAGTTAGTATTTTTCATAGTATTTCCCAAAACATAAATATATTTTCTCTTATCGCTGATGGTCAGCCATCAGTCCGCTATATGTACCGCACCTTTCATTTTTTACTATCACCGTTATACATCTAGGTAGGCTATCGAAGTGCCACCTAAGTAAGGACTGGCTACCGACTTGGCTTTATATGTAAATTGCAGAATGCTGTTTTAAAATTACCATTTATTGCGCCATAATACCAGCAAGTGGTCGCAAGTAGATAAAAACATTTTCGTCGCTGGTATCGGCCCAGCGAATAGAGCAGATGTGGTGCTTAAATTTTCCAAACTCCAGATAGTAGGCCAGTGCATAAAGCATTCAGTCTCAAATTTAAACTCTCAGGAGGAGAAACAAACACAGGGGAACACACACTGCCGGAATGGTCGTCCCACGAGGTCATAAGCATACAGTATATTAGGTGCTCTAAGAATAACAACGAAGTGTGAGTTGTGAAACGTGTTCTAAAATATGTTTAATAAAAAAATAGTCCATATAGTTAGCCTGGGTCAATAGAGATGCATGTAACGAAAGCTTTAGTAGATTATAACAAATAACTACTGTGATCCTTCGGCTTGACGCATTCGACAGCCTTCCCATTCATGTCTTGTACACTTACCATACTATTCTATGAGTAGTACTACCAGGTTTGTTCGAAGTTTCTGTGCGAATCATAAGAGACATGATGTAAGTAACCAACCGATATGGTCACGAGCCTAGGAGAGGCGCTGCAGGCTATCTGCCCTCAGGAAAGGCACTCCACGTCGGTCGTTTGTTTTGTAGGCCCTTAACACAAGATTTGGCCGCTCTGTCCGAACGGATAAATTCGTCGTACGTCCCACGTCGATTTCTGCGAGAATTTCACGCAGTGTTTCTTGTTTGTTAGCACTGACAACTCTACCCAAACGCAGCTGTTCTCGGGCGTTAAGACAGTCGACCACTGCATTGTCCGCGGTGATATGTAATGCCTGAAATTTGGTGTTCTCGACACACTCTTGATACTGTGAATTTCGGAATAACGATTTCCAAAATAGAATGTCCTACGGACAACTACCACGCCGCGTTCGAAGTCTGTTACTTCTCGTCGCTCAGCCATAATCACGCCGGAAACCTTTTGACGCGAATCACCTGAGTGAAAATGACTGTTCTGTCAATGCACTGCCCTTTTACACCATGTGTACGCGATACTACCGCCTTCTGCATTAGTGTCCATCGCGATCCCATACCTTTGTCACCGCAGTGTAAATTCGGACCGCAATAAATCCTTCATAAACAAATGTAAGAGAAATACACAAATGTCTTTTGTTACCAAAAAGACCTTTGACCAACAAGATTTGAGACTCAAACCTTTTGTTCATAGTTTAAAACGATGGTGCATGAGTAATCCGCCATTGCGCTCCCCGTAATTGTTGCAGTTGGAATCGCATGTTTGTGCGCAGAGTTGCTCGTTACCGCAAAACAAATTGTCGTATTGTGGAAGTCGTCCCCGAAAGCTGCGCGAGGCAAAGTATGCCGTAGAATTGTGTTTGACTTGGGATCGGCGCTGTTTACAGTGTGCCCGGGGGGCAGCCATCGGCGTGATGTACTGCCCTTTAACGCCCGGTCCATAGCCGGCTGGTGCGCTGCGGTATTACGGCTGCGCGCAATGGATTTAAATAACAAAGCGCCAGATGAGAGGGCACGGTAAACACCAGCGGCATTTCGTCGCTGGAATGCTCGCCCACCGCGGGCCAGGGTCGCTAGGAATCCCAATTACCGGATATCCTGGATGCCGGCCGGTTCAGCTTGATCTACGTTAATACGCATTCTTCTTCGCAAACAATTCCCAGAAAACTTCGTAGGACTTGCGCGTTGAGGAGAAAAGTTGTACTTTGCGGGAGATCGGCTAAGCAGGAGCAAACAAGTGGGGAAACGGGAGTGGCCCGTTAACGTTGCTTAAGCTTTAGAATTTGATTCTATCGGGAAAAAAACTCTTGTCACAGCACTCGGATTTTTCCTAAAACGTAATATGAAATGAGTCCCGAGGCAGCGACCACTAACCGTGTTTGCTGAATTCTTATGTAGGGTTACCCTTCCAGGTTGTACCAAAGTAGCGACCACGAAATCCTTTCGAAATTACAGTTTTTTAACGTTGAATTGGAACACTATTCGCCCCAAAGAGTACTGTGATCTGTTAGTAAAGAGAATTATGAAACTCAGTGCAGTAAGAATATATGTTCGATGAATTTCTTTATACACTGAGGGGAAAAAAAATTCAGTACCAAACATAATTAATGTAGAGTAACGAAATTTCGGGAATATATTTGTTTAGGTAACATATTTGAGTGATTAACATTTAAAGATCGTAGCTTAACGCAAGCGTGAGATAAGCCATTGCATATGTAAAATACTGGTACATTTAACAACCGGCGTAATCATCAGAATGTTGAAAGTAAGCACGCAAATGGGCATGCATTGCGTTGTATAGGTGCCGGATGTCAGTTCGTGGGGCTGCCTCCATGTATGTTGCACATGGTGGGGTAACACAGGGACAGTTATTGCTGTTTGAGGATGACGCTGGAGTTGTCGTCCGACAGTGTCCCGTATGTGCTCGATTGGAGACCTGATCGAGCAGGCCAAAGAGACATGTCGACACACTGTGCAGCATGTTGGGTTACATCAGTGGTGTGTGAGCGAGCGTCATCCAGTTGGCAAATAGCCCCTGGAATGTTGTTCATGAATGGCAGCGCAAAAGGTCCATCACCAGATTGACTTACAAATCTGCAGTCAGGGTGCGAGGGATAGCCACGACAGTGCCTCTGCTGGCATGCGAAATAGCACATCGAGCGAGGTGGCGCAGTGGACTTGCATTCGGGATGACGACAGTTCAGACTCGCGTCCGGCCATCTAGATTTAGATTTTCAGAAATTTCCCTAAATCGTGCCCAGCAGATGCCGGCTTGGTTCCTTTGAAAGGACACGGCCGACTTCCTTCCCCTTCGTTGCACAATCGAAGCTCGTGCTCCTTCTCTAATGACCTCGGTGTCGACGGGACGTTTAACCCAACCCAACCTTCCTCCCTTCTTCGAAATCGTTCGCCAGATCATAAGTCCAGGTGTAGGTGTGGTGTGTCTAGGGCGCAGACAGGTTGGTCGCGGGCCCTCAGCTGGCCTTGTAACTAACACATGGCCATTATTGGCACCGAGGTACACCCAGCTTTCATCATAAAACACAACAGACCTCCACCCTGCCCTCCAATTGACTGTCACTTGACAACACTAAAGCCACAAATGGGGGTGGTTTGGGGTCAGTGGAATGCACGCTACAGGGCGTGTGTCTCGGAGCTGACCTTTAAGTAACTGATTCGTTGTGTCACTGTGATGGCATCTCTGTTCAAATAGCTGCTCCAGATGCAGTACGATGCGCCAGAGCCACACGCTGAACACGATGGTCTCATCCCGGAAGTGCCACATGGGTGTCTGGGGCCCAGTCTTCCCTGCGATCGTACCGTCCCATGGCCATCGCTGCCAGCAGTCATGTACAGTGTCTACATTCCTGCCAATTCTTTCTGCAGTATTTCGGAAGGAACATCCAGCTTCTCGTAGCACTGTTACACGACCTCGTTCAAACTCACTGAGTTGTTGCTAATGGCGTCTTTGTCGCCGTAAAGTCATTCTTTACTAACATCAGCTCACCACTTCCTATCTCAAAGGTAACTTACGTCCACGGCCGTTACAGCGTGTATTTAAAGGAAACCTGATTTGCGGCCTCATGGTGGCTCTACTAACGCCTCTCTTACACGACTAGCGCGAAATTTGAATACACGATTACGTCATCTGGCAGATGTAGAAACACGCCTACCAAACGTTTGTCGCACAACTGCTTCTTGGTATTGCGATTTCCTTTTTCCGTCATTGTACACTGCTAGCCACCGTAAATGCAACACCAAGAAAGACAAGAGGTAGCACAACAAAATTTATTTTGTAGATAACATGTTGACCAAGTATCAAATGATTACGTTTACAGACGTCTGTGACATTTGGTTCCTGCCAGAATCAGTAGCCAGAGTAGCCGCCATTGTTGGACATCACCGCTGCCACACGTCTCGGCATTGAGTCAAAGAGACGTCCTGGGGTACAGCAGCCCAAGCAGCTTCCACACGTTGCCAAAGATCATCTGATGTGGCAGCTGGGGATGTAATCTGGGTCACTCGTTGAGCAACCATGGACCACATGCTTTCTATCGGCGAAAGATCCGGAGAGCGAGCCGACCAGGGAAGCAATTCAATCTGGTTATTGACGAAGAACCTTTGGACAATGCGTGCCACGTGGGGTCGCGCATTATCCTGTTGAAATATTGCTGTGGCCGAGCCCTGAAGGTAAGGAAGGACAACTGGCTCCAGCACCTCGGATATGTAGCGCCGGCTATTTAAAGTACCGGCAATGCGTACTAGAGGCGTGCGAGAGTAATATCCAATACCGCCCCATACCATAATACCCGGTGAAAGACCAGGATGGCGGTGCATAATGCAGCTGTCCAGCATCCTCTCTCCACGGTGTCTCCACACTCGAATCCGACCATCGTGGTGCTGCAGACAGAAGCGTGCCTCGTCAGGAAAGACAACGTCATTCCAGTCTGCCGTCCACATCCGTCTGTCATCACACCATTGGCGACGGAGACGTCTGTGGTTCTACGTCAATGGTAAACGAAGCAATGGACGTCTTGCGGACAGACCACTCTGCTGTAAACGGCGTCGAATGGTACGCGCAGACACTGGATGATGCGTTACAGACGCAATGTGCTGTGCTATGGTTCGGGATGTCACTGAGCCATCCGTCACTGCCATGCCCACAATTTGCGTATCAGCACGTGCAGTGGTGCACCGAGGTGAATGCGATCGACCACGTCGGTCCGTCGTACCCTCCTGCATCCAACGGTCACATATCCGCATTACAGTTGTTTGGTTTCGTCCAACGCGACTAGCGATTTCTCTGTATGATAATCCACAATCTCGGTACGCCACTATCCTTCCTCTGTCGAACTCGGATACTTGATCAAAAGATGTTCGCTGTTGTCTACGAGGCATAACTGATCGTCTTGTAAAACAACCACAAGGTAAACACACGTGCCGAACGTACACTCGTCGAAATCGCCAAGCCTTAAATGGCGCTATGAGGTGGCGCCACAGGCGCGCGTGATGTGCGTCTGCGCTGAAATTCTAATCAGTTGCATATCTCATCGCTGCAAACCCATGGTGTAAATTTCACTTGATTCGGATGCTTCTTTCAGGGTGTTGCATTTACGGTGGCCAGCAGTGTATATTGAAATCGGTGCGTCACAGTACCACAGCAAACCGCTGGAGGAGCCAAAACGTATGACTCAGCTCATTGTCACTGTATCAGCGTACTGCGTTATTTCCTTTGGCACATTTAGCGGCGTGCTGTGAAACTTTCCCTTAGAAAAATTAATGAATTACTGTGCTAATAAACCCCTTAAGTTATTTGCTTTTCGAACAGCTGAGCAGAACTGAACGTACTCAGACATTTCGCTCTTTACCTATTCTGATCAACACTATACTGACAACAATATTTTTAGCGCAACGCAATCTGACTTTCAAAACTCCCTACAAAAGAATGGCCCTGACTAACAATAACCTATACCTTTCATGAATCACTTACCTCACAAAAATTTTCGTTACTCGAACTACTGCAATACAGCGAGAGCCACTACTGCCAGCTAAATAAAAGATTCTAAATACTGAAGGCACCAACTACTGATAGGCATAGTTAGCAAATGAAAGATTTTGATATAAAACAAACAATGTATTTACCTTAATAGTGTTCAAAAGTCATAATATATATATATATTTTAATTATCAGTTCATGACATCCAGTCTTACAAATTTACTGTCTCTGATGGACACACGTCCAGATCATCCGTTCTCAAAACTCCGCCATCTCTCCCCCCACGTCCACCACTGCTGGCGGCTCACCTCCAACTGCGCAACGCTACGCGCTGTTAACAGCCAACTGCCCAACACTACAATAGCGAACAACAACGCAAACCAGCCACAGACTGCACACAGCACAGCCAGTGATTTTCATAGAGAGCGCTACGTGGCGTTACCGATATAAAAACCTAAACAGCCTACTTACAGCTGCAGCACTATGGCGCGGGGTTTTCAGTATACTGTATACAATATTGCGCAGGTTTTTCAGTTACACAAACAAAAATATAATTGCGTGATTTTAAGTTTTCGAAATGGTAGTTAAAACTTCATGACTTACCCTGGTAGCTCTGCTGTCGTGTAGGAACCACAGCGTCGCTCTGTTGCATTGTTGTGGCTGCGCCGCGGCGGAAGGGAGCAATGCAAAGTGCGTCATCGCCGGTCACTGTGGCTGCACTTGACACGCCTGCGTCGGCGCTTCCTGCGGCCGCGGTTCGTGACCCGAATCTTTCATGCTCCGTTTCAAAGGCCAGTCCGCCAATGAATATTTGATGGTGGCCAGCGCCGGCGGAAGAGTCCCAGCGGGGGGCCGGGCCGTAACGTCGGCGCCTTGCCGCGCCAACGGCCGCTCCTGTTGGCCTCGTCAATAATTTCCCTTCGTGTCAACATCAGCGTCCAAGATTTGTCGCGCCCAGCGTGTGTGGCACGTTGCTCGATTTATTTTGAGGAAGGTGACACCTTATGTCCATAACCTGAATTTCCGGCGCACTAATTTCCATTGTCAAAGTAAACCACTATTACATCCCCAATCGTTATCAGAATAAATTTGTAAGGATATTTATTTTACTAATCCAGGACAAGAAATTATTACAGTAATAGTAGATCATTAAGAAAGTACAGAGATTAACTACAAAGAATCAATCCCAGAGAAACTAGAGTAAAAAGCAGGCGTAAAGTAGGAGGAGCGTTCAATAAATAACAATTTTTTTTTTCTTGGCCAATTTCGATTGAAAAAATGCGGAATGCGTTGTGGGATATCGTGGAATATTCCCGCTTCAGACCGTGTAGTTTCATGTAGGCCCGGTATCTGGCGACGCTATATGTTGTCTTCAAAATGGCGTCCGTAACGGAGGTACGTTCCAAGCAGAGAAAAAAAGCACTTCGTCTTCATGCCACAAGTGGCCCATCGGGACCATCCGACTGCCGTGTCATCCTCAGTTGAGGATGCGGATAGGAGGGGCGTGTGGTGAGCACACCGCTCTCCCGGTCGTTATGATGGTTTTCTTTGACCGGAGCCTCTACTATTCGGTCGAGTAGCTCCTCAATTGGCATCACGAGGCTGAGTGCACCCCGAAAAATGACAACAGCGCATGGCGGCTGGATGGTCACCCATCCAAGTGCCGGCAACGCCCGACAGCGCTTAACTTCGGTGATCTCACGGGAACCGGTGTATCCACTGCGGCAAGGCCTTTGCCTTCCAAGCAGAGAGCTGCTGTTAAATTTCTTTTGGCAGAAAACCCGAGCATCGCAGATATTCATAGGCGCTTACAGAATGTCTACGGATACCTGACAATGAACAGAAGCACAGTGAGTCGTTGGGGATCGCAGCAAGGTTGCGCAAACCTGTCCGAGCCCCGCGTGCCGGTCTGCCGCATATGGCTGTGACTACTGCAGTGTTGGAACTTGTGGATTCTGTCATTCGAGGTGGTAGATGGATTACAACGAAACACCTCGCCGTACATCTGGACGTCTGTGTTAGTAGCACTCGTCCACCAGTTGGGGTACTCAAAGATGTCTACCCGCTGTGTTTCTCGCCTCCATAAAGAGCAACGAAGGACCATCTGTTCGGAACTGCTTGCTAGTTACGAGGCTTATTGTCACAGTTTTTTGTGTAACATCGTGACAAACGATGAAATACGAGTACATCACTTCGAACCCGAAACAAAACGGCAATCCATATAGAGGCACTATACTACCTCTCCTCCGAAGAAAAAGTTCAAAGCCTTCAGCCGGTGAAGTCATGGAAACGGTCTTGTGGGACATATCCTGCCTCATGATGCAACGATCAACTCTAGAGTGACTGTGCTACCCTCAGTAAATTGAAGAAACGACTTCAGTCTGTTTGTCGCCATAGCAGTGCAAACTAACTTCTTCACGAAAATGCAAGTCTGCTCATCCGAGAGGAGTTCACAAAATTTCATTGGACTGTTCTTCCTCATCCACCCGCAGCCCGGATCTCGTACCTTTAGATTTCCACCTGTTTGGCCCTATGAGGTATGCACTCTGTGGGAAACAGTGCGTGGATGGTTGGGAGGTTATTGATGCAGCAAGACTTCTGCTCCTACGTCGACCAGTAGAGTGTCATCATGCAGGCATACAGGGCCTCACAATAAAGCGGCGTAAAGTCGTTGCACTGAACGGTGATTATGTTGGAAAAAATGGCTTTTATAACCGAAAGATTGGGGAATAATATGGTGTACTTGAATCCTGAATAAAATCACCCTGCTGTTGGAAGCAAATGTGAGACATTACTTTCTGAAAGAGCTTCGTAAGAAAAAAAAACCAAGTGGTTGATAATATGATAATATAGGCTCAAAATAAGCATTGTATACTGTCGCACGTACTGAAACGTAAATATAAACGGTAATTAAGGGCTTTAAAATTAGGAACAATGCTTGACGTTATGATACACAGTAACTAAAGGGCTCGTCGGCTCCAATGAAAATACATTACTCTCTTGCACAGTTTGGCTTCAGAATTAGATAAAAAGAAAAAGCTTTTAACTCAGAAAAGATCTTAGGAGATATATTAACAAAATGGACAGTGTCTCGAGAAAAGTTTCTAAGATGGACATAAATAAAGATAAAACGAGTATAATGGAGTGCTCTCAAATTACATTCATGCGGTGACGAGGAAAGTAGATCAGGCGCTGAGACGCTGAACTAGTAGAAGAGTTTTTCACTATTTTGGCGGCAAAATAACTGACGACGGGAAAGGTATAAAATTAGATCGGAAAAAGCGAGGGAAGCTTCCCTGCGGGTAATACGTTATTTAATGTAAATTTAAATGTCAACAAATATGTTTGAAAGTGTTTGGAATATAGTCTTATATAGAAGAGGAAAGTGAATGATGTGCTGTACAAGCAAGAAGAGAATAGCTATTAAAATGCGGCATTGTGGAATATTGCCGAACATAGCCAACGAGGATATGGAGGAAAGAGCTTTATGGCATAACTTGGCTAGAAGAAGAGATACATTGATGGGAGATGTTCTGAGTTATCACGTGATAGTTAATGTCTAAAAATTGTAGAGGGTGGGGGTCAAGACTTGAATACAGTGATCAGTTTCGAATGCATGTGGGCTGTAGAAATTAGGCACATATGAAGGCACCTGCACAGGATACGTTAGCATAGAGATTTATACAAGACTGATAACGGTTGTTTTGTCATACACTAGTTTTGTTCACCGTCTCCAACTTTTTCACTCCATACATCGTTCCACAATCCTTCGTAGTGCTGACGCACTCATCCACCAGTTGGGGTACTCAAAAATGTGCGCCTACAGCCCGGATTTTGCACTTGCAGCAAGACGGTGACGCCGTCGTGAACCAGTAGAGTTGTACCATGCAGGGATACAGACCCTCGCAGTCAACTGGCGTAAGGCCGTCGCATTGAACGGAGATTATACTGAAAAACTGTCTTTCGGAGCGGAAGAATAATATGTACTG
This sequence comes from Schistocerca serialis cubense, assembly GCF_023864345.2. NCBI lineage: Eukaryota > Metazoa > Arthropoda > Insecta > Orthoptera > Acrididae > Schistocerca > Schistocerca serialis. The sequence continues at coordinate 640,695,890 of NC_064638.1, read as the reverse complement.
GAATCCGAAATAAAACCAATCTTCTTTCAGAAAAAAGAATATTGAAGAAATTTGCGTTACCTGTTGACGCCCCTCGCATAAAAACAATAAAAACCCAGTGACTAATATGTACAACAATTTATAAAATACAGATGGGCAGAGTTAAAAAAAATAGATGTTTTTCTTCATATTCTTGGGACCAATATTTAGTGGTTTTGGTTACTGCTTCGTTAGCTACATCGAGATTGCTGGTACTGCACATGTATCCGGCGGTTTGCTGCAGACTGGCTTGAGTTGATGGTCTGAAGGATACGTCACTGGCAGAGTTCATCACCACTGCTGAAGCTCCAATTCCCGAGGTTGACTTTACATCGTGACACTCTAGTACCTGTCTTGTTTAGCGTCTTCCATGTCAAAGGTGTGAACTTGCGGCTAGTCCCTTCATGACATTCGTTCGATGTGTTAGAGGCAGAGAATATCGCCACAGTTCGACTCTGAGACTTCTGGGAGATGTAGAAATTTATGCAGCTCTGTCTTGATGTAGACAATTTTTTCCAACTGCTGCAGGATATTGTGATGCGGAGAAACGTTGCTCGAGGACATGTGTTCGAAGCACTTTCGGATAAGCACCCCCAGGTGATTCGGGTAAGTTTGCAGTTGACGATCTATTGTAGCTTCGTTTCTTCGAAGTGGGCTTTGAATGGAAGGGCATAATAATGCACTTTCACTGTCAGTTTCAATTTGGGGGAACAACCAGAAGACTGCTGGGACCAAATCTGTCGAATACGATGTGTGATCCAGGATTGTGATCCATTAATTAATAACTCGTGCACCCTCTTCGCTTTGGGGGCTGGACTGTTGCCGTGGAAGAACAACAAGGAACCTGCTATTGGGTCGAATTCGACGTCTCGCTCACGAATGCCGGACGACTCAAAAGTAACTTTGTTGTCTCATTGTTCCTCTGACATTTTCCGACGAGTGTCAGACACGAATTGTTCCACTCGCAGCCAAGATGCCTGATGCAGCAATGCCAGCGCTTTTACTTTGTACACAGCTGTTTCTGAAACTTCCGGGATCTCAATGCCGCAACTAGCCATGGGATAGCATTACAGATCGGAATTTCACACAAGCGGTCCAAACGGAACTGGAACACACTGTGTAAATAGAATATTTAGCTCCAGAGCTAATTGAGCTCGTTTGTGTAGATGTTAAAGAACAGCGTAGACAGCTCACGTCCCTGAGGAAGGCCACTTTTATGAACACTCAAGTGGTGACTTTTCGATGCGCACAGAAAATCAGATGTACAGATAATACTGGAAAAAAAAGCTGCTTGATAAAAGTTGCTTGCTATTTTTTACACTAACAGGTATTACTGAACCGTCACTACTTTTATGTCGCTCAAAAACAACACAAGACTACCGTATTCAAACGTAAAATGATCGCGTAAGACCGGATTCTTGAGCTTGTGCCGTAGTGTGCAAACCGCCCAGCAGGCATCGTTGTGACGTATTGACTTGGAGGAGCTCAATGTGCATAAAAATACTCTAGTGTTGGGGGAAACATCTTAATCAGAAAATCATTGCTGGAGACGGAATGGGCATTTCTGTGGTTTCCACTGCAGCCCAGACAACGCCCCGTGCAGAAATGCTCCACCTAGGGACGGAAGGAAACGCTTTGTTCGGCCTAAACAGCGAGTGCTCTGTTCAGACACTGCGGCTTCCCGGCCGCGCCATGTTAGCGCAGTTGAGCGAATTGCCGTCAACAGCTTCGCTTATGCATTGTAATTGGGCACAGTGTTTGCTAATAGGTTTTCGCGTGAACGTGTGGTAAGGTTGCACCGTCCGGTACCCATGTCGGGTTCTGTTACTGAACTCTGTTACAGGTTCATTTCCTCAGGCCACAAACAAATAGTTCAGAAGAGTCACATTCGTTTTCTTTAACTGGCCGCTTTCGAACAGAGTATCTCGTGAAATTTGATCTTTCGCTAAACCTGTTTGTGCAAATCTCCGCTAGTGCAATCGAGAGCTGGCGGTTGGTTGATACTGTATTTGCATCCTCTCCTGACCATTTTAGTCAAGAGCAAATTTCCAATCCAGGCGCCCTTATTTACGTTTTCCTAGACAGTAGAAATCCAGAAATAACTGTAATTACTCACTTTCATTGATCTTTCTCGCCACGTATTACGGAAGATTATTTCTCCATTATCGTCCGGTAAATTTACTTAAAATCAATCAGATATACATTATGTAAATTGCATTAGCTAGCGAGAAAACGCCTTTCTGCGTGCTGCACGAAACTTGTATACGTTCTGATGCGTTTCGCCTTTTTAACATGTCATTATCAGTGAGTGTCCTGGAATATTACACGGCTTTTCGTTTTCACGTGTTCCTTTCTAGAAAAAAATTAAATTTGTGGGAAGGTCTTATGGGACCAAACTACTTAGGTCATCGGCCCCTAAGCCTACACACTACTTAATCTAAAACTTACGCTAAGGACAACACACACACACACACACACACACACACACACACACACACACACACACACACACGAGGGAGGACTTGAACCTCCGATTGGGGGAGCGGCACGGACCGTGACAATGCGCCCTTAGACCACGCGGCTACCCCGCGCGGCTCGTTTTTAGATTTAAAGCAGTTAACGTAAATATTATATTATGAACTGGAAAATACTATGACCTGAAAAATACTAACAATGAAACGTACCTTTACATCCATACATGTTATAAAAATGTGTGTGTGTGTGTTTTCCACATGTCCTTCTACTCCTTCTAAACCACTCCACCGATTTCAACTAAACTTGGTAAACGTATCCCTTTATGTCAGGCAACAGTAGCTGTAAGAGTGAGAACCAACTGCCTATCGTAGTTCAGGAGATACGTCATAAACACTGAGGTGCGTGAAAAACTGCCGCATTATACTTAAAGTTTTAGTATATTTATTCTTTATGACTAAAACACTCGTGCAATAGTCAGCTTACGGAAATTTCTGACACCTGGCAGTGCTTTTGACAGCTTTCAACTGGGAAGCGCAAACGGCTGTAGGCGAAAACAAGCGCCATCTGTAGAACTATGAAGAGGCGTTGCCATGGAGTCGTTTAGAATATCGCGTTGTAGACAAACGAAGCAGCTGCGCTCAGCATACAGAAATTGCCCGGGATCATTTCACCATCTCACACCATGCATAATTTGCACGAATACATGGTGTACTCAAAAAGTAACTGGAATTTTTGTTTTTCTTAAAGAAACTTTATTTACTCATCACTGTCTACTTTGTCTTCTTCAAAGCAGTCCCCGTCAGATATAATCAGACGTAATAAACTTGTGCCAGCGCTTGTTCCAATGTTGGGAGCACTTCTGGAACTCCCTCTCCGTTATAGTGTTCAGCCCCTTGAGCTATTCTGCTTTTATCTAATCAGCGGCGGCTAAACGACGTCCTTTCATGGTTCTCTTCAGCCGCGGGGATAGAAAGGAGCAACAGAGGGCCCCTGTCCGGCGAACACATTGGCGGAGACAACACAACGTTCGTTCTTTTACTTTACTTTTTCTTTCTCTCTTTTCCAAAAAATTACGAATAAGTATTGAGATGTGAGCCTATGTTTCATCTCCTATTACAACCCTCTTTAGAAGTTCTTGGCGGTTTTTGACGTCATTCAGCAGTTCCTGAGCGATGTCTACGCGACGTCGATTTTGTTCGAAATGCAACAGTGTCGTAACAAGCATTGATGCTACACGTTTCGTGCCCAAAACATCCGAAAAAATTGCTTGATCTGGCCAAAGGATATACCGACAACATCAGCAATCTCTCTGATGGTGGTTCGGCTATTTTCCAGAACCATTTTCTTTACTTGTTCCACATTGTCGTCAGTAACTGATGTGCTAGTGCGACTCTCTCTGAAACATTTGTCCCTCGTAGAATCTTGACTTACTCGTATTAGATTCGCCAAGAGCCAAAGTCAACAATAAACCAAATATTCGAAACAGCTGAAAATGCAAACATGCTTCAGGAACACGTGTACCAACAAGATAAAAATATAATTTGAAGGTCGGGTGTATAAAGCCCAAAAATTCGTTACTTTTGGTGACACCTCGTACGTAGAAATGAATTTTTTCGATAGGGAGGAACGATCACCACGATAAAATAAGGCAAATCAGAGCTCGCACGGAAAGATAAAGGTGTTCATTCTGTCCGTGCGCTATACGAGATTGGAATAATAGAGAATTGTGTAAGTGGTTCGATGAACCCTCTGCCAGGCACTTGAATGTGATTTGCAGAGTAGTTGTAGATGGCGCACTACAAATACAGTTCATTTTTTTGTTTCTGTTTCTAATAGAAAATTAGCAAAATAAAGCTGGGCAGTGCCAGGTTTGTCAGGTAGTCTTACTGTAAAATGTCTACGTGAAATGTTGTAGGCCTAAATCTAAAAGCCAGTATGTAAAACGAAAAATGATGTTAATATTCCAGGACATCCCGTGAAAATGGCTTGTCGAAAAAGGCGAAATGCTGCATGGTGTATAAATAAAAATTCACGTGCAGCATTGAAAAAGACGATTTATTGCTAAGTATTACAGTTTATATGTAGCTGCTGTGAAAAATGTCCACCACAAGATACTTGCCATAGATGATGTGTATATAAGATAATTGTGGCAAATCTGTGGCACCGTCTTTCATTGGATTCAAACAGCCGTTAGAGTCCGATTCAGCGTACGTATAACTGCTAAATGCCATAAGCACATGTTACTGTGTTCGTGCTCTGACCAACGAGTCATCAGAGACAACGGACTGTGAGTCAGCGAGGAGAAACCTGTTCTTGGAACGTGGTGGACTGACTAATTACTCAGCTTGTAGATCACGGCCTGTGTCAGTCAGTGGGTGGTGATGAATTGTCGTAGTTCGGCCTCTGACGGAAATATTACAGTTACCCGCCAGCTGCAATCCGACGCCCTCTCAGTCGCTATCGAAACTTCGTGTGGTTTGCCTCTTCAGTACACGTACTGGTATGGTGCAGCTATCCATGCTAGTCTGTTCTGCGCAAGCTTCTTCATCTGTGACTCGTTACTGCTACCCACATTCGATTACTCTGGGTACTACCGCCTTGGCCTCTACAATTTGTGCGCCACACACTTCTCTCGGTTGCCAGTTAACTATTCCCTCTCAGTTGCCAGATTAGCTATTCCGTGATGCTCCAGAATGTGTCCTACCACCTATGCCGTATTTGAGACAAGTTGTGCCATAAATATGTTACGTCTTTAATTCTATGCGGTGTCTACTTTTATATGACTCCTCTGCAGTTCACAGACAAGTAAGTGTTGGGCAGAGAGTTCATCGAACCTCTTTCGGACAATTTCTCAACGGTTCTGCTCTCGAATAGCACATTGGGAAAATGAACATCTAAAACATTTCGTGCTCAGATTTCTCTTATTTTATTACGGTAGCCATTTCTCCCTATGTTGGGGGGATTCATCTAAATATTTTTGCATTCAGAGGAGAAAGTTAGTGATAGAAATTTGTTAAAAAAATCTTACCGCAACGAAAAACCCCTTTGTTTTACTCTCTCTCTCTCTCTCTCTCTCTCTCTCTCTCTCTCACACACACACACACACACACACACACACACACACACACACACACACACACATATTTCCATTTCCGCGATAATACCAGACGAGCTGCCCTTCTACGACTGTTTTCGATATGCTCTGTCAATGCTATATGGCAACGACCCCATAACACGCAGCAATATTCCAGAAGAGGACGGCAAGCTTAATGTAGGCAGTCTACTTAAAACAGGAGCGCTCAGCTTTTTCAGGCTTGAGATCTATCACTTGAAATATTATCAGTTTAGAGATCTTCTCATATAAAAATTCATAAAGGTATAAGCACATAACACCACGTGAAAAAAAATTAAAATGTACACTATCATAAACGTTGAAAACAGTTTCGTGGGGTACCTGGCTTTGGTGTGGTGTTTTGATCAGTTGTGCTGTTTTGATCAGTTGTTTCGAAAACGAGTGATACGGCGGTTATTTCACATATCAGTACAAACAGCAATCTCAGTTTCGATAGCACAAAGTATTTAACCGATTGTTACATCGTCATTCACAAGTTCGAAAACGGAGGTTTGTGTCGCGTACTGGAGGCGGAGCGCGAGTAGTAACCTCACCATGCAGGAGGAAAGTCCGTTACTTGACGCGAGCGTTAAAAGCGTTGAAATGCAAATTGAGACGAAAGATCGTCGGATTTATCCCATACAGATACCTTGCGAAACACTCATTGTCATACAGATACCGTGCGAAACACTCATCGTCAGCGAACTGGTATTCTACAAAAACAGCTTATTTGAACAGATTTCGAACTAAAGTTTTGAGAGATCGACTCAAAGCCACAGTGATCGACCGGTCGATAACGATCGACGGGGTCAGCACCCCTGCTTTACAAGAATCGTTGCTCCTCCTAAGTGTTCCGCCAATAAAACGAAAACGTAAGAGTTCACATTTGCCACAACATTCTCTGTGTGATGGTTTCAATTTAAGTTGTTCTTAATTGCAGTCCCTAGATATTTAATTAAAGCAGCAACACTGATATTGATTGTTTTTTCCTGTCTGTCCATCTCACCTTCAGTATTCTGCTGTGCCACCACTCTTCAAAAGTTTCTGTACTCTTCAGTCTGTACTGTTCATTGTCTGTGTTTAGTTACCGTCTGCAAATGCGTACTGCTGCTGTAACCAGCTAAAGGTTTCACGAGAAGGGGCTCTCCTTCGTACACACGGGTCGGTATGTTGAATGTGGGCCGAAACCGATGGCTGTCAGTGTTCTATCTGTGTCGTCTCGCTCGTCAGTACAGCGGAAATGTCGGTCTGTCTGCAATTGATCCGTTCGCGCCCAAAGTGGGGTGTGTTTTGAAACCGCCGTCGGGGAGTTCGAAATCCCAGAACTGTAAATAATTTTCCGCGGGCAGTGAGCGCGCTCGTGTGTCAGGTGTTCCATCACCCTGCGCCCTGTCAGAGTTGGCGTAGCGCTCAGGCGATACGTTCACGCGAACGCGTGTTGCTGTCACCATCATTATACGCATTGCTGATTACTGCGTTACGTCAGTGTGGACGCACCGTAGCGCAGGATTTCTCTTGTTTGTCGTTTCTGTCCTCCGTGTTCATGAGCACTGGTTGAATAACGCAGTGGGTTCCGTATTGTGAATAAAAAAAAAAATTCCGTGTAGCAACTGATAGCTTCACCAAACTGTTACCGCACTATGTATGAGCTAAGTAGAACAGTTTGCCACTGCTTCAGAACTACAAAAAACAGTGATTTTTTTAAAGTTTCCATAGTATGTGCTACAACATTGACAGGGCTTCTTTCGCGTGTAAGTAATGCACATTTTTTCACTTCTACACGTAATGGATCTTTTTCTGTACGATTTTGTTCAGTTTTTAATTTCGTTTTTTGACCATCCATCTTTATACGGTCAACCGTTGCACCTACATTGCTATATTCTGAGCCGGCCGGGGTGACCGAGCGGTTCTAGGCGCTACAGTCTAGAGCCGCGCGGCCGCTACGATCGCCGGTTCGAATCCTGCCTCGGGCATGGATGTATGTGATGTCTTTAGGTGAGTTAGGTTTAAGAAGTTCTGAGTTCTAGGGTACTGATGACCTCAGAAGTTAAGTCCCATAGTGCTCAGAGCCATTTGATTTTGCAATATTCTGAAAATCTACGGAAGCCGAAATAGTTGTCCCTCAAGGCATAATTATGCTTTCATGGTGTGTGGTGCAAGTTTCGAGCAGCCACTCGACTGGATGATTGCGTACCCTGACGCAACCATCGACCTGCTTGGTAAAATAAAAAAACAACGTAATTCCTACGACTAGGCGACAAGTTTCCATTGGCCCACGGTCCAATCTCGATGGTCCCGTGCCCACTGCAATCATAACTGGCAATGTCATTAGGTTAAAAAAATGGTTCAAAGCACTAAGGGACTTAACTACTGTGGTCATCAGTCCCCTAGAACTTAGAACTACTTAAACCTAACTAACCTAAGGACATCACACACATCCATGCCCGAGGCAGGATTCGAACCTGCGACCGTAGCGGTCGCGCGGTTCCAGATTGAAGCGCCTAGAACCGCTCGGCCACTCCAGCCGGCAATGTCATTAGGTCAATACAGGAACACGTAGGGGCCATGTGTTGAGCTGTGGGCGTCGAACTCCTTGTCGAGTGCTCGTGGGTTCATCGTGGGTTCATTCAACCACTTTCAGCAGCTACTCGCAATAGTTTCGCGCGAACCGCCGACCAGCTTCCCTAGATGGTGACTCACTGGCGCTGAGCCATAACAATGTGTCCTTTATCAAAATCGCTTATGTCAGTAGATTTCACCATTTGTGACCCGAACCGTCTAGAATGATTCCCCATTCGTATCTGCTCTGCTTACTCATTTTCCTTACTGCGTCACTTGTCCGCAACGCCGCAAGTCGACGTTCAATCTTGCAGTGTGCAGTTGTCATTTTGTTTCGTCTCATCAGCGTATACTCTGCATGCCGCTGTACAGTAGCTGGTGCAGAGGACATTGCAACGGTATTATCGAAGTTGTTACGTGTTCCATTTCTTATTGATCCAGGGAAAATGGCTATCTATAACAGAGGTGGTCAAGAATTGGAGACCTTGATGGAAGAAGAGAATAACTCATGTTTTTTCGGATGTACAAAAAACTAATTTGAAAAGATCTAGATGTATTATTTCATGCTACCATTTATACAGCGTGAGTAATAGTCTATTTGTAGGCACAAAAGAAGGAATTGCAATTTTCTTTTCTTTTAACAGCTTCAAAAAGTTGGCTAAGGGAAAAACCTGAGGCCTTCATTTCGGCTCGTAAGTACAAACTGTGTCGTGCAGGAGTGCCGTAGCGCTCAGTCTGGCTGGCACACCTCCCCCACCACGATGCCATGCTGTCTGAGCGCAAAGAGGGGGGGGGGGGGGGGGGGGCTGCGAATGTGCCACATTTAAATGGAAGTGCAGTATCATTGCATACGACTTTTTTGTATTTCACATTCCTCAACAAAACAGATAAAAAAATTTTCATTGTTGTTTAATTATTTTTGGCATGCTGAAGACATAATTTGGAGCTGGCACGAACTGTCGGCATACAGACAGTTTCACGGATTTTCGCACTCAGTTTGGTACGTAATCGTGACTTTTTTTTAGTTTCATAATCGAAAAAACCTATTTTACACACAAATGTAGCACTTTTGTAACCTCGTTATGGAGATGTGGAAACTCTACCTCAGAAATACAGTGTAGAAATACATCCTGGACAGTTTAACCATAAAGGGATTTGTCTTGAAAATGACAATTATCTTGCAAATCAACCAGTTACATCTGCACATGCACAGGGTTGCTTTGAACTGAAACGGCAAAGGGTCTCGAAAACAGATCGAAAAATACAAGTTTTCTATAACGCCAGTGCGTCTATGAGAGTGTGTCCAATCTACGACGCTATTTTGTTTTTAAATGTTTCTGTCTTTGTAATTTCTTACTGTAGACGGTGTGCAGTTGAGTCCACTTAAAATCTATTCGGGGTGTCCTAATTTTTGTTCCTGCACTCCTTTCAACTATAAATCGAAAAATCGTTCCAGGCATGCCCCTTCACTTAGCCTACTGCTCAGTAATACAGGTTTATTCTAAATGTTGGACCCATTTTCAAAAATTCGTATGTATTCAAGTACAAATCCAAAGTGAACGAGCTTTATACCAATGAAAAGAGGAAGTTTCAAAGTTTTTAGCAGGTGGCGGCAGCCGGGCGCTGATGATTCAGAAGCGGCCGGTAGAGTTCGCGCGGCAGTAGGGTCGTCATTCAGTTTCATTGTCAATTGTGAGTGAGATATCGACTGTGGAGCACAAGGTTTTCTGCGTTCTTGAGTTCGCGAAAAGTCAGTCACAAATTGTAGTGCAGTGGGCATTTCGTACCAAATTTGGTATTCAACCATCAACTCGCAAAAGCATTAGCCGTTGGTTTAAGCAATTTAAACGGACTGGGAGTGTGTGCGAAAGAAAAAGCTCAGGCCGACCGCGTGTGTCAGATGATGATGTTCGACGGATTCAAGAAAGTTTTATGCGAAGTCCAGTGGAGTACTTGGACTACGCTAACCAACTGTATGGAAAGTTTTGAGACTGCGTTTGCTGTACAAGCCGTACCTATTGCAACTTGTGCAGGCTCTCAACCCCAACGACAAAGAGAAGCGTCTCGCATTTTGTAGTTATCTGCTAGCAGAGATGGAGGATGAAGCATTTCTACAGCGTGTAATTTTTAGCGATGAAGCTATTCCACATTAGTGGAAAAGTCAACAGATACAGTGTTCGCATATGGGGCTTGGAAAATACGCATTCTTCATTGCAACACGAAAGAGACTGACCGAAAACTAACGTGTTCTGTGGCGTATCCCGTACAGAGGTTTCCAGACCATTTTTCTTTACAGAAAGAGCTCTAACGGGAATCACGTACCTGGACATGTTGGAACAATGGCTGTTCCCTCAAGTTATGAAAAATTCCCAAGAGTTCATTTTCCATCAGGATGGAGCTCCGCCCCATTGGCATCCTGATGTACGAGGCTATTTGAATGACTCCCTTCCACAGCGCTGGATCGGTCGCAGGGGACTTGAGGACCGCGGAACCGAATTACTGCTGCCGTGCAGTCAACATTATGAAAAAAGAATTGAAACTTCGTACTTTCATTGGTATAAAGCTTGTTCATTTTTGGATTTTTACTTGAATAAATACGAAGTTTTGAAAATGGGGCATCATTTAGAATAACCCTGTATGTAGTCTCCATACTCGTCGTTCACTTCCATCGACAATTACTGCAACCGATAGTGGAATTATATGTGCGATTTAAGAATTTTTCTATTCGTACCACTAGTTTCTTCGCTTGCTCCATGCCAGCACATTTAGCACAATGTGTAGAATAATGAATACCATCTGCGATCGTTGTAAGTTTTTGCTCTTGCGTTCTGCATGGTATTGTAATGTCGTTTAACAGCAAATGGTAATACCCGTCGCTTACCGACTCCATTATATATGTTGAGAGCCGGCCGCGGTGGTCTAGCGGTTCTAGGCGCGCAGTCCGGAACCGCGCGACTGCTATGGTCGCAGGTTCGAATCCTGCCTCGGGCATGGATGTGTGTGATGTCCTTAGGTTAGTTAGGTTTAAGTAGTTCTAAGTTCTAGTGGACTGGTGACCTCGATGTTAAGTCCCATAGTGCTCAGAGCCTTTTGAACCATATATGTTGAGAATTCCCATTAATTTTTAAAGGCTTCTGCCTATAGATTGCAAGACTGACATTTTTTATACCAACAGTCTTTTTATCTGTGCTCGTTCTTTTCATAGCACGAACAAATAGCAAAGGGTAAACAGCGTTGGCACCACGACTCTGCACACGTGAAGAGAGCTGTGGCGATCGAAAAACGCCACTCCGCAGTACTCAAATAATTGTCCAGCTGTACCGTGTACTTCCGAGGAGGACCGAGTAACGCCGAGGCAGGCGAGCGCCTCACACACCCTGCACGCGTGAATCTTGGCACACAGTAGCCGGCACTGGTCTGTATGCTTCTATACACGGCATAATGTATCCTTATCTTATTCTCTTGAGCCAGACATAGTGGTGGCAGCAAATCGATCGTATCATCATCGAACTGTGTTAGTGGCTAGTCTTCAGTAATCTAGATGTCGCGGAACATCGATAACAGTTCGTTCAGTCTTCCCTTTTGAATGTATAAGATAGGCAACGAGTAGAGCACGCAAGGGAGAAGCTGTGGAATGCGGCAGCGACGTCAGTGTTTCTGTGACAGTCATTAATGTGTCCGTCAGGGGTTTTCAAAGAACCTCCATTAGTGGAGAAAGCAGTCGCTGACGGTTGTTGCCTCCCAGACAGGCAGTCGGCAGCTGAATTACTCTTAAAAGTCGTTGACGCCGTTGTTTCATTTTAATGGCCCTTCACGTACTTGTCACATCGCCTCTGAATACTTGCGATGAACTTCATTGAACTAAACGCTTGTTTCTCGGTGCAGAACATTTATCTTTGCGCTTTAGTTCCGTGAGGAATAGTCGCACGTTTTTTATATCATACAGCCAAACGTTCACCTCATCATAGTTTGATAGTGGCATTATTTCCGTGTTATACTTCCAGATGCATTCACATTCAAAGTAATTGGTCGACGCCATTCCTTCATTACTCACCAGAGGTAATTTACCTACTGGGGTGTGTCCCATTCTCCCGTCCCTAATGTCACCGTCGTCAACGGGACGTTAAAGCCAAATCTTCTATGATATTGATGTTGTTGGTGAGTTGAATCCATATAAAGCTCTCAGGCTTTGAGCCGAGTAATTTCGTCCAAATGGCAGCAGACGTTTCGACGAGTGTCATTCAATAGAAGTGCCACTCGTGGAAACTTTTAGCGCCATTTTGACGAACTTAGTTGGCTCAAAACTCGAACTTTATATTAGTGCGCCTAATGTATTATGCCAAAACAATTTTGTTCCGGTTTAGGAACGGATGAGTCATACAAAACCTGGCAGCCCTATGTGTACCTCTCGTTTATATGCCCCCCCCCCCCCCCCCGCGCCCAAATTCCTTTCTCCTCACCATACATGGGCGCTCTGTTTGTTGTCTTAAGTTCTCCTTGTAAGTACCTAGTTCCGTTAATTGCTCGTTACTTATTTCAAAAAAAATCTTTTTGTTCTCTGCCGTTATTTCTACTATTTGAAGACCGTGAACTCGTCAGAGGCTACGTCTTACACCTACACTCTCTTACGACGTATGGTAGAGGCTTCTTCTGATAGATAAAATCCCACCTTCTTTTCCTTGTATCATTTGCAAAAACAGCGTGGGAAGAACTGCGGTCGGTATGTCTCTATATGAACTCTAATTATTTGGTTTTCTCATCGTGCTAATTTTGTGACATGTATATGTTGCCCGATTCTTCTTTAACGAACGCTCTGAGAATCTTCAGTTAACACAAATGCAGTGCCAGACGCCTCTCTTGTAGCGTTTTCCCACTGGAGTTATTGGAGCGTTCTCCTAAACAGCTTCGCGCTTGCTAGACCTGACCCGTGACGAAACGTGGCGTTCTTCTTTGGGTCTTCTCTGCCTTGTATTAATCCCCCCTGGCAACGACATGACTGACAAGAAAAGCCATTCAGTTCGTGAACGAATCGCATTCTGTTCGTATTCTTCCAGTAAGCCTCAGCCTGGCATCTGCTTGTCCTACGACGACTGAACTAACCAGTAGTTATAACGCGAAATTGTAAACTAGTGGTAGCCTAGCTACCTCCAGTAATGTAGAGAATTAACTCTTCCTGGTAGATTAAAACTGCCGGACCAGGTCTCGAACCCGGATTAGGGACTGGTCGTGCACACAGTGTTAATCTGCAAGAAAGTTTCATAACATTGCGAACTCCTATGTAGAATGAAGGATTTATGCGGATAGAAAATACTGTGCCCTTGTTGTGCGACGGCGGGGTTCGAAAGTGAGAAACTATCTTTGTGTCCAGGCGGCATTACCGTGATTGAAATGAATAGTAAAAAATATTTGTTTACCTTCAATCATTTTAATCAACACACATCAACAACGCGGTTCGAAGGAGAGTGCTCTCTCATCGCCAGGGTGTCTATAGTCAAGACACATGGTTAAAAAACTAAGGCACTGACATCACATTTGTGGCGTTCATGAAGTAAAATATTATAAAATCACATTGGACTGTGAATACTAGGCTTAGAGGTAATTTCTGTCTTGAACCGTTGCATCGCATTCCGTAAACACGGACCAAGCCCTGTCCTCATCAGCTGTGGACACCAAGAGAATCTAGTTGGTGCTTCTGGTGGTGTCCAGGTATGGTTGCGAACATAGCACAGCATAGCGCACGTAGCAGGAAGCAGTTACTCCTGTATTGCAAAACAAGCGCCAACTGGACACACATGTTGCCATCTGTCTCAGCCCTTCCTCGGGTTGGCGAGTGGTCACTTGAGGTTCCTTTCGCCACAGATTAGTACTTGAAGGGGGGGGGGGAGAGAGAGAGAGAGAGAGAGAGAGAGAGAGAGAGAGAGAGAGAGAGAGAGAGAGAGAGAGAGAGGGGGGGGGGGGGGTATTTACCTTCCTTTAATTTATTTCTCTTATCTGAATCATTATTGCTGGCGCTCCCACCCCCCCTTCCCCAACCAACCAACAATCTGGCCGCAGCTTGTGGCAACACAACCTGATGAACGGTTTCAGAGAGTGATGGTATGATTAAAGACAGAAACGGATGATCTTAAAATAAGACGTGGCACCACAATTCAGGGTGGGTTTAGTTTACCTGATTAAGGGCCGAATTGTTTTGTAGAGTTCCAGTGTTCAAACCATGTGTGTAGTGTGTTGATAATCTGATAAGAGCATTCTCCCCCAAAACGCGTTATCGATTTGAGTAAGTACGATTAAGAGTGGCTGAATGCTGCCAGTTATTGTTTTTGAAATATGGCAGGCGCAACATCGTTTCCGAATAAAGCTAGTAAGAAACAAACGGACGTTGTCTCCGCAGAGCGGTGAAAGCCTGCCTGTCTTGTGGGCTTCGCGTCCCACGGGAATGTGAGCGAGGGAGCGCACGGACACAGGTGACGGCGCGCCGTGTCCCTGGTAATGGATGGCGCGCCACGCCCCATTAGGCACGGTACAGGCCGGGCCGCTGACTCAACCCGGCGATGGCCGTTCCTCGGCTCGCCTGAGACAGGCCCCCTCTATGTCATAGCAATGCCTACGCGTCCCAAAGCCTGCCAGCATACTTTTCTTCTCGTCCCTCCCAATGCCAAGGTGTTGTTATGGAACTAGTCTGTAACCCTATTTCACCACAAACCGGAATACGCGATACACACAACAATCGGAGTTCTCGATACATAAGAACATTTGGAGTATCCGATACACTCGGACAGTCAAATTATGCGCAAAAATACTGAAGACATCATATAAAGTTTGGTTTTCTTTGTTACCATATGACAAATCAAAGAAAATTATTTCACTTACGTCCAAATGTACATCAGATGTATGGTAAGAAAACATTTTAAAATGAGAAAAGTTATATTCGCTTTAATTTGAGAGCATCTTCTGAAATACATATGCGGAATGAAGTAACGACGAAGATATGTACCTAGGCATGATTTCAGACGTGGTCTCCCACTCATTAGGGAGGTGCAGTATCCACTGCATCACCATGGCTCTGCACAACTGCACGGACAACCCCAACACGACACCCTCCTCCATGCAAGTTCCCATTCAGGTCTGAGTCCACTTGGTATTCCCCGTAGTTCGAACAGCATTGCAGAGGCTCTGCAGTTGTACTGGATTAGCATATACACCGATCTGCCAGAACATAATGACCACCGACCTACTATCGATATGTCTGTCCAGGCGGCAGCAACGTCACTTGTCGAGGAATGGGCGTGCAGTCCGTGTATAGAACGAGGAAGGCGCGAGATCTATCTGAGTTTGACAGACGGCAGATTGTGATGGCCCGGAGGCTGGGTACGAGCATTCGGAAACTGCACGACGTGTCGGATGTCCGAAGAGTGCTCCAGTGAATGTCTTCAACACATGGAAACCAAGTGAAACCACGTCCCGACGTTGTGGGACAGATGTCGGACGTCGTAGGCTGGGCAGATTGATAAAACAGGACAGGCGGAACTAACATCAGATTTCAACGCAGGGCAGAATAAAAGTACGTCTGAACACACAGTGCACCTAACACTCCTAACGATGGGCCTCCTGAGCCGACGACCCATGGATGTGCCAATGGTAACACCACGACATCGGCAACTACGATTGAAATGGGCACGTGACCATCGGCACTGGACGTTGGCGCAGTGACAGAGCATTGCAAGTTCTGATAAATCCCCGACACCTTCTTCATCATGCCGCTGGGAGGACGCGCATCCGTCGGCTTGCAGGGGAACAGCTTCTTGACACATGTACTGCAGGGCATAGACAAGAGGCGGCTGCTCCTTTATACTCTGGGGAACATTCACCAAGGCATCCATGGGTCCAGTGACATCATGACGGCCAAGAAGTATCGGACGCTGGTTGCAGACCACGTACACTGCTCCATGACGATCATGTTCCCCGAGGAAAGTGGCATTTTTCAGCAAGGTGTGCGCCATGTCACAAGGCTAAGAGTGTCATGGAGTAGTTCGAGGAACTCAGTGGCGAGTTACAATTGATGTGCTCCCCCCCCCCCTCCCCCTCCCCCGCCCCAACTCGCCAGATCTGAACGCGATGGAACACATCTAGGATATGATTGAACGTGGCGAGAGAGCCCATCGCTCCCCTCCCCTCACCGAAATTTACGGAATTTAGGTGACTCGTGTGTGCACATATGGTGGCAACTCTCTCCAGCGACCCACCAAGGCCTCACTGCTTCCAAGCCACGAAGCGTTGCCGCTGTTATCCGTGGCAAAAATGGACATTCCGGCTATAAGGCGAGTTTTCTGCTGTTCTGGCTGATCAGTGTGGAATTATAGAGCTCCATTTTAAATTCTGGAATGATTTAAATCTCTCTTTATTGCTATTTAATAAATATTGGATTCAGATATGAAGAACTTCTGAAGTGTAAATGTATTTACATGTTACCGACTTATGAATTGTTTATACCGAAAAATATAATTTATATGCAGTTGTAGCACCTTTTGAGTTGCGATGAGATATGAGCATCTGTGCTGGTTTTGGCACGTATTAAGAGTTTACGCTTCATATTGTTCTTAGAGAGAGTTCTTGCGCTTCTGTGCGATGGAAGTTGGAACGGTTGTAAAGAAGTTACTATTGTAACCTAATGTGTCATTGAAGATCAAATGCCTGTTTGGACATAATTAATAATACATGAACAGTTCTTTTCCTCCTAGTGGCAAAGTACATTACGCAAAGAAATTCAAGTAACTGAACTGCGAGGTTTGTGATAAGGAATTGATAAATTAAAAGTAAATAAAGAAGCATGTTTCAACGTCAAACACCTATCTTATAAAATTGGTACTTCTACCCAGTGATAGAGATACAGTGTTGCAGTTGTTTGGTGGGGCGATGGGAAGGGTGCCCAAGCAATAACTGACCTGATAGATAATTCCACGAGGCTTTTCGCAGATGCTGTAGACAGAGGTGTTTGCATGGCTAGAAAATTTATATTTTATATATTATATATATTTTATATATTTTATATTAACATTACATAAGTACTTCAAATTTGAATCGTTCCAGAAGTTCAAATGGAACTATCTGATTCCACAGATCTTTTCATGTCTCAGACATATATGATGTATATATGCTATTCCCGTACAGTTGTAGAGCCTCTGTTATACTGTTAGAGTAAGGCGGAATACCAAGCGGACTCAGACGTGAGTGTGTATTTGGATTGAGAAGGGAGGCGTGCTAGGATAGTCAGTGCAGTCGTGCAAAGCCACCGTATTTAGGGGACAAAGTGGCTAGTGCATCTGCCTAGTGAGTGGGAGAGCCGGGTTCGAATCCCGACCTTGGTAGAAATTTTCATTCGTGTTCAGTCTGCTTCTACATTGAGAAGCCGAAACATTATGACTACTGCCGATCGCGACGTTGGATGCCACATGGTGGCGTCGCGGGCACGTGAAGCGGTAACAAAACCATGTTGTAAGTGGAGTATACGCGGACGGGAGATCGCCCTAGCGAAGGTAGGGGTTGTAAATAAGGAAATCCATCGAGGCGAGCGACTTTGGAAAAGGGCAGATTATTATTTCGCAGAGAATGTGAAAGAGTATATCGAAAACAGCGAAGCTGGTCGAATGTTCATGTGCTATTGTCCTGAGCATCTACGGAAAGAGGTAGGACGCCTGCGCAGAACATGGGTTTCGGAAGCTTGTCTGCTCTGTAAAGTAGAATAGAAGGTGATCTCTTGTATCTGTGCCGAAAGAGCACAATGTAGGTGCACGCACAAGTGTTTCGGAGTACACCGTTCATCGTACATTGTTGAACAGTTCCGCAGCAGACCACCCCTACATGTTCACATGTTGACCCAACGACATCGTCAATTGCGATTGTAGTGGACACAGGACCGTCGGAATTTGCTAGTCGGCTCTTCGGGTGGATCACTTTTTTGCCGCTCTAGGTCGATGGTCGTCTCCACAAACGCCGTCATGGAGGTGAACGGCATCTCGAAACATACAGCATGCCACAGACGCAGGCTGGTGGGAGTAGTTTTATGCTATGAGAAACAATGTCCTGCGCTTGCATGGGACCTGTGGTAGTAATCGAAGAGAGACTTGACAGCTGCGAACCAGCTGCATCCCTTCATGCTTAATATCTTCCCCGACGGCTATGTCATCTTTCAGCAAGATAATTGTCCGTGTCTTGGGGCCGTGCTACAGTGGTTTGAGGAGCAATTTAATGTACTCATGTTGATGACTCGGTGACCAAATTGCCTGATATAAATCCTGTGCAACTCATCATGCCGTACACAAATCAACAGCTCTTTATTTGCGCGAATTACATGACCTGTGCGTAGACATTTAATGCCAAACCTACCAACTAAACGTCGAATCCGTGATATGCAGAATCAGTGATGTATTTCGTTCCGAAAACGGACAGACAATCTATTAAGCTGGTGGTCATCATGTTTCGGCTCATCAGCGTATACATCATAGATGTTTTGAGAATTCAAAAGGTCTCTAGAACCATATAGTTTCATTTGCTTGTAGCTTTGCTTCATTTACTTAAAGGTGGCTTACTTCGAGGAGCAGCATAAAGTAGACTGTACCTGGGAAAACTTGTTTGTTGTCAGATGGCGTTTGGTTCTCGAGAACATAGTTCCCAGTTCTTCGTGCATCATTTCCATCCATTACCAGCAAGAGACATACAGCTCTACAGTTAACTGCACTTACCCCAGAGCAAGCAGAGGCGAATGTGACAAAGATCTACTTCAGATTGTGGCTCCGAATGAATTGGGAGACAGAGTGTAGTTTCTCTCCTTCCCACGGTTAGGTCCCTTTGGCCTGACAGTGCCTTGTGTTGTCTGTCAGGGACCTGCGATACAAAAGATACGGTGTTGAAGGCAGCTGAGACGTAAGTCTTAATACATAACGTAAGTTCGCAGATGGAAACTAATTAGTCGAGATAGAGATACTGCAGTCTCCATTGACACAAAAGTTAAATATTTCGTAATTTTCTCAGGTATGTCCTCTGTTGGCAGTATGTGTCAGTGGTTTTGAACCAGGTGCAAAGCCCCATCCCAAGCCGGCCGAAGTGGCCGTGCGGTTAAAGGCGCTGCAGTCTGGAACCGCAAGACCACTACGGTCGCAGGTTCGAATCCTGCCTCGGGCATGGATGTTTGTGATGTCCTTAGGTTAGTTAGGTTTAACTAGTTCTAAGTTCTAGGGGACTAATGACCTCAGCAGTTGAGTCCCATAGTGCTCAGAGCCATTTGAACCAAAGCCCCATCCCAGAGTGCACGAGAGCGTGTCGTGCAGGAAGGCGTTATCTGTTAGCGCTTTATCTGTGCACACCTTAGCAAAGGGTTGCCAACTGCGGCAAATGGAAGCCGACCTGAAGCGTTGCTTAATATACACGTACGTATCCTGGTGGGGGCGCCATTGCCCAGCCTTTAGTTGCTACTCAGTAGGTTTTTGTATGTTTGCAGTAATAGTCTCTCGTCGTAAGTTTCCTGTATCATTGGCTAGTAGCTTCCTCATATTATTTGGACAGTATGCTCATTTTTTGAACGGCATCCGTCTGTTAAAGTTTAGCTGCAGACACTGACCATCGGTACATTCCTGCACTCCTCTTACGAAGAACTTGATTGTCATCGGAAACTGGATATAAGTTTCCGGTTTTTAAAAATACTATTGTTGGTTTGGTTTGTTGCCAAAAGTGTTACCGTTGGCTGGAAATGCATAAATATTTCAGCAGACTTTCCGTTCGATCTGATGAACGACAGCTCTCTTAATGTGTGGATAAATTCACGATACCGCTATAACAGATTAGAAGAACCCGATGGTGTCCGATCACAAGATTAGTGGTGAGTGTCTTCAGCTTGTCATATCGTATTAGTATTAAGGGGTAAATGCTAAGAAGCTATATGAAATTGGACGATCACATAAAAACGGGAGGCGAATGGAAGACTTAGATTCGTTAACTGTACACTTACAAAGAAAATTGCTTACAAGACCCTGTTGTTGTTGTTGTTGTTGTTGTTGTTGTTGTTGTGGTCTTCAGTCCTGAGACTGGTTTGATGCAGCTCTCCATGCTACTCTATCCTGTGCAAGCTTTTTCATCTCCCAGTACCTACTGCAACCTACATCCTTCTGAATCTGCTTAGTGTATTCATCTCTTGGTCTCCCTCTACGATTTTTACCCTCCACGCTGCCCTCCAATACTAAATTGGTGATCCCTTGATGCCTCAGAACATGTCCTACCAACCGATCCCTT
The DNA here is from genome assembly GCF_023864345.2 of Schistocerca serialis cubense. NCBI lineage: Eukaryota > Metazoa > Arthropoda > Insecta > Orthoptera > Acrididae > Schistocerca > Schistocerca serialis. Next base: position 640,675,444 of record NC_064638.1, on the reverse strand, counting down.
CTTCTGGTCAAGTTGTGCCACAAACTTCTCTTCTCCCCAATCCTATTCAATACTTCTTCATTAGTTATGTGATCTACCCATCTAATCTTCAGCATTCTTCTGTAGCACCACATTTCGAAAGCTTCTATTCTCTTCTTGTCCAAACTATTTATCGTCCATGTTTCACTTCCATACATGGCTACACTCCATACGAATACTTTCAGAAATGCCTTCCTGACACTTAAATCAATACAGGATGTTAACAAATTTCTCTTCTTCAGAAACGCTTTCCTTGCCCTTGCCATTGCCATTGCCAGACCCTACTGCATCTAATTTTGGAGTGTTGTTCCAGCGTCTGAAGTCTTTATTGAACAGACATCGGACGAATTCAGAGACGCTCTGCATGGATCCCAACAGGACAGAATAGTCCATATGTAAGTGTATCAAGAATGCTAGGAAGGCTTAGAAAGGGATCATTAGAAGAAAGACAACGTAAATCTCACGAAACCCTGTTAGGAAAACGTGGAGGACAGGTGTTCAAGGAAAGGCTATGCGACAAATCTGCTACCGCCCTCGTATATCTCGCTTAGGGATTTTGAGAATAAGATAAGAGAGATCAGTGCACGTACCGAGGGACATAGCCAGGAATTTCTACGGCGCTCAATGCGCGAGTGGAAGAGGACCATAGACTATAGTGGTTTGCGGAGTATGTAAAGGGTGGTGAGAAACAATTTGAAATGCTTGTAAAGGCGTTGCAGGTTAGGTTGTGCTCAGAAACAACAGTCAAGAAAAAAACTCAATACGTTGTGCGGATTCAGAGTTACTTAGCACTTACATTAGCAATTCACGCCGTTGCTCGCGCAAATTCAAGTGGCCAGCGAAAGGCTTTGTCGCCAAATGTGATCTTCGTTTGGTTTACTAAAACTGAACAAGGGATCGATGCAAAAATTGGACATGGGACGGTAGTAAGAATAGAAACGCGAACCCAAGACTGAGCAGTCTCGTGCGCTATCGTTTACGCTGTCAGAACATCAGACACTACTTTTGTCTGACGTGTCACTTGAATTTGCGCGCAATGGTCTGATCGGCTAACTTCGGTGCTAATTAACTGTAAAATGGCGCAACGTATCGAATTTTTTCTTAACAATTACATATGCAGCCGCAGAGCAAAATACTAGAAACCTTTTCGGTACTATAAACGGTAAAGAAATTGGTTTTTCTAAACAACGAATTCTGTTCATCACTAGCAGCTATCTTTTAACCGTTTAAGAAATACTTGGGATGACGGGGTGCGCTGGATATTCTGAGTCATGGAATTTAAGGGTCTGTTTACTCAGAGTACTAATCCACGGCAAAGCTTAAGCGCCAGTATGCATACTGTGATGTAATTAAGATCAATACACTTTGTGAAATGAAATGGACGATATCTGTGAGTATCTATCATTTCATACAGATTTAAAAAGCAAATCTGTGTAAACATCGATCTTTATGTAGCCTTTGAACTACCATTTTATTGAATACAAATTTGACATTTGTTTAATTAAAATGACTAAAACATTAATACACTAATTTTGTTAAGTATTTTGCATTAACATTTACGTAAACTTTCACAGTATTTAAATGTCAATTTATCCAAAAAATTTAAACATTTCCATTGAATCTCTGACTGCTACTAAATTCTTCGGGTGCATGTATAAGCTCGCATTTGGCTGGAAGAGTTGTATGATGGCAGTTTAGGAAAACGGTTGAAAAGAGTAAACAAGTTTAGGATATAAAAGAAGCGTCTTGCGAGACATCGTTTGTGAACTAATTATCTAAGAGATTTTGTACACACAGTATACAGTGAAGAATTAGTAGTTAGCAAGCCATCAACTCAACAAACCTGGAAACAGTGTTTCTCTGTAGAGCCAGATCAATAGACCAAAATCATACACATGAAAAGAAGACAACGAGGCCAGCTTAATAGGTGATTTCAATAAAATGGACATAGCATTCACACGAGGCCGGACGGTGTAAACAGTGAGTGAGTGGGTGAAGGCTGTTAGTGAGTACAATACCTCTTAAGCAGCTTGTATGGTCACTAAGATCTTAAGAGATACGTTCTGTACACGTTTGTAGCTAGTATATACGAAAATGAAATAAATTATTATTTTGTAATAACGGCGGCGGTTTCTGGGTGCTTTGGCAGAGCGCGGGACGACTTCAGACAGAAAGCCATGTCACAGACTTCGTCAACTTTTGCAACTCGACAGGTGGAGAGAAAAATACTGTGAAGCGGGCGGCGGTATCGCGTGTTTGGCCGTTTCATCAGCAGGAGAGTTCCCGCGACTCCAGTGGAGAGAACGACGCTGCCATCTGTAGGCAGCCAAGAGACTCACTGGCCCGCCGACCGTCAGCGACGTAGGCCTACTGCTGGTGGTCGGCGTCTTTTTGTGTTTGAAATAGTTATCTCCTTCTGCGAGTTTGCTCTATTTGGGAACTGCCAAGTAGGTCTGAGGTGTCTAGTCCTTTATGTCAGATGAGAATTTTTATGAGTCCTCCTTGTTTATAACCGAAGTGGAATAAAATCTAACCAATGTAACCGATGAGAGATTTAAAAATATTAAAAACAGGTAATGGTTTAATGTGAATAAACTTTTCGTTCGGTATCTGTGGCTGCCTGTTGTGCCCAAGTTATAATACTTCGCGAGTTCTTGATGTTTAGGGGGCAGAATCGACGCAAAATGTGGCTGCTACACAATTTTGTTTGTCCCCATTACTGCAGGGTGTTTCTCGTGATTGTTGCACGCTGTTTCTCGAGACTGTTGTTCAGAGGCGCCGTGGTTCGTGGGGAATCTTTTCCTGGTTGTCATGTTCTTGCCACATTACGGTTGCTGTACAGGCGGTGCCATTGGCACATCCGGATAAGTTCCATTCCTGTCGGCTGGGAGTTTCTCCGCAAGTTTCACGAAGTGTTGCTTGCCGGCTAAGATACAGAATTCGCAGAGAGTATAGTGTAATTAGCCAAGAGGACTGACAATTGGGCTACGGCGAATATCATCTACTTTCTTAACTGTGACAATCCTCGTCAGTCAGCCCGATACTTAACGCAGGTGATGAATTGTGACCAGTCAACAATCCTGGGGCATTTGCATTCTATAGACGAGGTAAGTTGTGTGGATACAGCAGATCCTACGCAAATATGCGGAAAATTGATGAACATCATTGCATTTTTGCTTAATCTGTAAGTTCGTGACCAACATCGCGTATTCGTTTCCATGACCTTTAAACCGCCCTTTATAGCTAACCGTGAAAATAGCAGTTACCAGCATTGTCACCCAGCCTTGTAACAGCCGAGTATGTTGTAGGAAGATCACTGATGTAGTCGTAAATCGGACGTCATGTCTTATTAACGTATTTTTCATCCCGGCTGTAGCCCACCACCTCTGTATCGTTCGCGTGGTACCCATCACAGTGGAACGTCGCCTATGCGGACTAGGTGGGACCATACATCGTGTGGATGATCGAAAATACGTATATACCGAAAAAATCAGCAAAAATCAATGACACGGATTGAAAATTACTGTGGACACATGTACAGGGCTATTGAAAATGGCCTTCACACCTTCATTGCTCATACCAATGTCGTTTCATGCAATCCGCAATTCTATATCCACGCGTGAGAATTTCATATTCTGTAGCTCGCTGCGAGCAAACTATTAGTCATAGAGAATGAACTGAACCTTTTTGTTGGAAATTTAACGTGGTTAAATTTTGTACTGGGTAAGTTTTCGAGTCATTCAAGAAAAACGGCCAAAATTGACATTCAAAAGGACCCTGACTCTCTCACTCGGGCTCCACTAGAAATCCTCACTGGCGGGCGGGGTAGGTGCGTTTGAATGTCACGTATGAAATTGGTTTTGGTTCAAATGGCTCTGAGCACTATGGGACTTAACAGCTTTGAATGTCACGTATGAAATTGGTTTTGGTTCAAATGACTCTGAGCACTATGGGACTTAACAGCTATGGTCATCAGTCCCCTAGAACTTAGAACTACTTAAACCTAACTAACCTAAGGACAGCACACAACACCCAGTCATCACGAGGCAGAGAAAATCCCGGACCCCGCCGGGAATCGAACCCGGGAACCCGGGCGTGGGAAGCGAGAACGCTACCGCACGAAAAATGGTTTTGAAGGCCAAATAAACAGGTGTGTGTGTGTGTGTGTGTGTGTGTGTGTGTGTGTGTGTGTGTGTGTGTGTGTGTGTGTGTGTGTGTGTGTTACGTGAAAATAAATACACGATTATTCGCACGGAATACAGTACACAGCTGAATCGCATTCACGTCACCGTGGTCAACTAAGTGGCGGCTCAAACAGAACGCCGCAAAGAGCCAGGCAGTAGTATTCACTAGAAGGCTACTGCCTCCCGATTTGCCGCCGGTTACTATCACGGGAAGCCCCGTGCCGTGGAGTAAAACCGGCAAATACCTCGGGGTCACACTCGACCAGAGGCTTACCTGGAGACCACACGTCCAGGACGTTAGGAGCAGGGCTATAGGGCGACTTCACACCCTGTACCCCCTGCTTAACCCATCGTCAACGCTGGCCCCCCAGCACGGCATCACCCTGTACCTAGCGCTGGTCAGACCAGTGCTAGAGTACGCAGCCGTGTTGTGGGGTATGGCAGCCGACACCCATATAGGCACACTACAGAGGGTGCAGAACAGAGCCCTAAAGCTCGCCCTGCGCCTTCCACGAAGATATTCCTCCACTCTGCTACATGAACAGACCGGCATCCTGCATCTGCGGGACCGATTCAGACAGTCGGCACGACTGTTCTACAGTAAGGCTGAGAACTCAGAAAACCGGCTCATACAGGGCCTGGGCCACAACATACACCACAGGCCAACCACACGTTGGCCTGACCTACTGAGGGACTAACAACCCTCAGCAGGCAGGATGCAACTGTATCCCCATAGGCCGAATCAATAAATCAGGCACCATAATCAAAACAACAGGCATAGCAGGAACAACAAAGCATTGTTTACCCTGCTCCTACGCGAGCAAAGGACAGCTCGTAAGGAAGAAGCGAAGCGAAGCATTCACGTCACAACAGATGTTCAAAGTGGCCTCCATGAGACGCAGCGCACGCTTTCACACGCAGCATCATGGATTGCCGCACTCTTTCGCACTTTCCGGCGTCTCTCCGAGTAGCGTCACAGGCTTCGTGAATACGCTGTTGAAGGGTGTGCATTTCAGATGCCCTCAGAGGTAAAAGTCCATGGGGTTTAACTCCGATGATCCAGCAGGCCACGGTACAGGACTTCCTTGGCGAACTATAATGCGGAAGTGGGGTGATTCTCCGTCATTCAGAAACCACTAACCTGTCGTATTGCCAAAGGCACATGCTGAAGCAATCCAGGCAGAGTATTCTGCAGGATGTTTAGATATGTTCCTCCGTCGAGGCGTTGTGGAATAATAACTAGTCCAAGTATGTGATAACCAAGAATCCCTGCCCACATCATGCTCAACCTATGGTGATGAGATGCTTCAACCATCCTCGAGAGTTGTCTGTAGCCCGCAGATGACGATTATGCAGATTGATGATGCCGTTTCTGGTAAACGCTGCTTCGGTAAAGAGGACTGATGACGGAAATCCCATACTTGTGGGTCTGGTGCAAAATCATGCCCATAGAGGGACATCCGCTGCCGATAATCCTTGGACTTGTTGCAGGTCATAGAGATGGTGGTGGTTTTCACGTAGGACATACAGACTCTTACTTTGGCTTACGCCTTGTTAGCGGGCCACCTGCTGGATCTTGTATTGGGGTTCGTCTCGGTATCCTGTAGAACCCGGTCCTCCGGATCTGGCGTACGCGCAGTCCGGCGACTCCCTGCACGCTCGTCTGAAAGGACCAACCCCCAAAGAGGGCGTGAAACGATGTGTGATGTGGTTGGTGCTTGTGAGAATACATGTTTTGGTGTAGCCGTGCTGCCTCTCGGCCGTTTCTGTCTGCTTGGCCGTACAAAAAACACCATCTCAGGTTGTTCCTGACATGAATACTGAACCATTTTGCTCGTTACAGTACGCTGCGTCAATCATACAGTCTGCAACACACAGGAAAAACACGGAATATGGTGAGAGGAACTGTCATTCGTCAGCGCCGCCTACCGTGGCAACGATGCATTTCCGGAAACGTGTTCAAAGCACCTTTCTTCCTCCGTTTCTAGTCAGGAATTCGTCGCTGCAGTTTGTCGGTTTTATTAATGTTCGCCCTGTATGTATAGAAACAGCAGCTCAAAAAGTTTTCTGTGTCATGTTCTCAAATGTACAGTGTGTGAATTCTAGACACATGGCACACGTTCCGACTACAGTCCATTTCCGCCCTTAAGTGTCCGCATCGAAGTCGGTCACAGCTCCCTGACACTTCCGCTTTTACAAAGACATCCTGTTTCCTTGCACTTCGCTAACCCCTCGTAAATGGATTGTTAAGTAACTGGGGGCTCGTTAAATATGCGTGTTGCATAGAACGACGTCGGTAGGAGCTGCTGAATCACCCTGTGTACAGAGGGGTCCACAAAAAATGTAGACACTCTTTGATCGTCAGTGTTAAAGGAACAGAATGGAGATACTGTTACAATTCTTATATGGAGGGGAGTTTATTTTAAGTGATCCCCCATTAGCAGCGCCAGCCGCTGTGGCCGAGCGGTTCTAGGCGCTTCAGTCCGGAACCGCGCTGCTGCTACGGTCGCATGTTCGAATCCTGCTTCGGGCATGGATGTGTGTGATGTCCTTAGGTTACCTATGTTCAAGTAGTTCTAAGTCTAGGGGACTGATGACCTCAGATGTTAAGTCCCATAGTGCTTAGAGCCATTTGAACCCCATTAGCAGCCAAACAACGTCGATGCTGCTTCACTGTTGATCGAACTAAGACTGTCATTGTCGCCGGTGTGTAAGACCAACAGCAGGGAAAGAAAGACTATGTGAGTGAGTCAGCGAGAGGACCGCTACTTTACCGTGGACTTGTAAGAATATTTTGGATACGTTAAGGTGGGGATAAATAATTAACATGGTAAAAGCAGCTTCAAGTGGTTTAAATGGCTCTAAGCACTATGGGACTTCTGATGTCATCATCCACCTAGACTTGGAACTACTTAAACCTAACTAACCTAAGGACATCACACACATCCATGCCCGAGGCAGGATTCGAACCTGCGACCGTAGCAACCGCGTGGTTCCGGACGGAAGCGCCTAGAACCGCTCGGCCACAGAGACCGGCCGCTAAAGCAGGAAATAATAATTCGGTAACTCAGTGGCAGTATTCTCGAGTCGGTCCGCAGTTACTTTTCATATTTTTGTCTCTTAACACCTAACGCCTCTGACTGCGTTAACGTGGAAAACCTCGAGAGACCCCGCGGTGATAAGTCTACAGTAAACTGTGGATTCATTCCTCCCTCACCCCCCCCCCCCCCCACTCACCCACCGCATAAATGGTTGCAAAGGTCGGAGAAAGGCAAGAGCTTATCAGCACCGAAAATAAACGTCTTTAGCACGGCACTGTGGTGGTCAGACGAACCTTTGGGTTGACGAAAGCTTTACTTTGAGGAAATAAATCGATTAATCTGCTATTCGTTGTTGATGTGTTGGCTTCTCATGAAGCAACAGGTTGGTAGTTACAGTGGGTCGCTGGTTTTGCAGGATACTTCCTAGAGTTGTTTCTCGTCTCTTCCCCTCTGCGTGGCAGCCGCGGGCAGCGGCAGGCGCGGCGCTAACCTCGCGCCGCCCTAATTGCCTGTATGAGCGCCGCTGCCTTCCACCGCCAATTGAGTTACTGCGGCCCGATTTGAGAGGCGCTGACCTCGGCGACACGCTGCCGTCTCCGGCTGCGCTTCCTCACCGCAGAGCGGCGGGCGGCGCTGCGCCCGCAGCGTGAGAAAAAAAAGTCAGTCTGACTTGCCTTAAGTGACGTTAATTCGAGCCGCCACTAACAGCACAGATTCTCGGATTCGTAAATCCTGTGGGTATACTTTCCTTCGTCGCCCAAGATAGCAGGTCCACAGTTTCATATGTCGATTAAGCTGTTTCTTGACTTTATATAAATAACAAAAAAAGCTTCGAATAATACACTCTAAGACAAAGAAAGACGCACGACCAAGGAACTATCCCAATGGGACAAAAATCTGTTGTTGATTGTACATGTGCATACCAACTCATGATCACAATTTCAAAATAATTTATTCAAGAGAAAGAGCTTCACAATTTGAGCAAGGTAGTAACACGTTGGTCTATTTCTGGCCCGTATGAAAGCAGTTAATCGGCTTGGCATTAATTGTCAGAGGGATATCGTGCCACATTATGTCCAACTGGTGCGTTGGATCGTCAAAATTCCGAGCTGGTTGGAGGGCCCTGTCTATAATGCTCCAGACGTTCATAGTTGGGTGAGATCCGGCGACCTCGTTGACCAGGGTAGGGTGTGACAAGCTCGAATACAAGCAGTAGAAACACTCTTCATGTGCGGGCGGGCGTTGTGTTGTGAAGTGTAACTCTAGGATGGCTTGCCATAAAGGGCAACAAAACGGGAGACGTAGAATATCGTCGACGTACCGCTGTGCTGTAAGTGTGCAGCGTATAATCAAAGGGGACCTGCTATGGCATCAAATGGCACCCCAGACCGTCAGTGCTGATTATGGGGCCGTATGGTGGGCTAGTCAGCATGGCATCCCACAAGTGTCCGGGGCGTCTCAAGACACGTCTTCGGCCTGCATTGTCATTGAATGGAGTGGAATTGTCTTCAGTGATGAGTCTCAGTAGGAAGTGAACCCCGATGACCATGAGGGGTGGGGGAGGGGGGGGGAGAGAGAGAGAGAGAGAATCTCGGCCCGTTAAGCAGCCTTACCTGCCAGTTGTTTTATGTGATTGTACCATTTCAAATCGCTCTGTACGCGTGTCCTAGATATTTTATGGATGTGACTAGCTCCAGAGATGCAGTCGTGTAACAATTCTGTTGTGTGTCTTCCTGCTATTTATGCATCATACTTAACGTTTATTTGTGTTGATGGTCAATTACCAATCCCTGCATCAAATGTTGATCCTGTGCGGGTTTTCCTACATTTCACTAAAATTTTCTGGCCTAAGTGTTTCTGTAAATATAACAGCGTCATCCACCGAAAAACTTCATATAGCTTCAGACGCTGTCTGTCACTTATTTATTGTTAAAAGTAATTCTTCGATAACATTCCCTTGCGGAATGCCCGAATTTACTTTTATCTCTGAAGATTTCTCTCTGTGAAGAATGACATTAACTATTTAGAAACCTTACGTTAAACATTCGATTTATGTTAAAGAAAGATTTATGTTCTTGAAAATAAGTCACCCACTAGGTATCCCATAACTTCATGCGGAAGTTACTTCGTGCACCTGAGGACGTCGAAAGCGACTACCTCTCCAGCAGGACAATGCCCCTTGATATTCTCAGCAGTCTTCGTTTTCATATCTTTCCGTGTTTACTTCTGTTCCAGTATGTATTCCTACCAAGGAACGATGACTGCAGCTCAAGACTGTACCAAACAGTTTTATTAGGAGTCAGTCTACGGCAGAGAACCATACCGGCGGCAAATTTATTATTCTCTTAATACCAGCCGTTCGTCCCGACGTAATTGATATTCTGTTCGTGTAGAGACTGAAGCGACAGCGCCTCTTGGGAATTCTTACCTGTTTTCCGTTACTCTCTCTGTCTCCTTCAGCTCCCAGTAAATATTTAATTGTCCAGCTTTCTGTTCCGAAGATTTTGTCTGATTAAAACTGACGGAATTTTTAACCGAGCAATTAATCGTGCGCCCGATGGCACACTGTGCATAATGTATACAGTCGTTAATGTCATTTGATCGAAACTCCGTCTGTAAACAATTGCGTAACGCGTGCCGTCTTACAGCGCAGAGCCGACCAGTGGTAAAGGGGAAATCGAAATTTTAATTTTCGCCATGATTTACTGTTTGTAGCGCAAGGACGACACAAGACGAGGAACAGAGCAGGAAAAAGCTGAAACTGAGATGTAATGGATTAGTTATGGGAACACTAATTCCTTACATTGTCGTAATACAATTAATCTAAAATTTTTGTGGTTATAGTTTTTTAAACGTTTATTGCTGTCGTAATTACCACAGGAAAGACAGATGGTGTGCATAGATTTCGAAGAAAGCCAGTTTCGCATGGTTTCGGTGGCAGATTGCCATCTTCAGATTTCGTAATACTATTGTGTTTGTCATACACACGAGGTATAGTATATTTAAAATGACGGGCTATGTACGTGCGTATAAAGATTCTTCCTCTCATGCCATTACAACCGTGTGTGGATCTTACTACCCTCGACATGTTTCCTTCATTCTGCCCCCTCCAGTGCCATTCTCTTCCATCGTATTAAACAGTTTTTTTTTTATATTTTCTTCCGCATCATATATCGGCCACTTTTATGCTCTTCCTTTCTATCTTCTTCGTGGTGGCCTGCATTCGTAAGTCTTTCCACTTTCCAGTCGCTCTTACAGCATATATAAAAAAAAACTCTGTCGTGCTATCCATCCGCACGCACACGCGCCTGTGTGTGTGTGTGTGTGTGTGTGTGTGTGTGTGTGTGTGTGTGTGTTTAATCTTTCATTTTCGCTCCTGAAGGGAGAGTGTTGGCAAAAAGAGCTTACGTTTTTTTCAGCCATATTTTTGGTTGTCCTGTTTCGGCTGCATTTGCTTGTAGATGAGGTGAATGGAAAATTTTAAATTTTTAGTTTTGGTTTTGAGGGTGTAAATTAGAATCCTGGCATTTGACTTTCATGTCAGGGAATCTTCTGTAGAACCACGCCTGTGATTATGTTGCAGATATTAGTTTTTTTTCGTAGTTCCTATTTTTTCGTTTTCTTATAAGAGATGATTGCTGTTCCTGGCTAGACTTACGTATGTTTCCTTCAGTCTTCTGCTGTTTTCTTTATGCATTGGACTACTGTAAGTGGCGAGAAACTGTACTAAAATTTGGAAAATTGAAAGTTATGATTCTATGGGAGTTGGCCAGAAATATGGAAACAGCAAGAAAACCGTGACTCGTGCGGTATACGAAAATATTTGGCATTCAAAAAAGCTTCCAGTCGTCTCAGAGTGGATAAATAATGGTCCTGTGTCGTTTTAAAAAGATACATTATACCATTCTTCCTACAAAAATAGTGTCAAGTTCAGGTAACAGTGGTTGAGGTGGACAGTGAACACACCCTTCTGTCCAAAGTGAACCACAAAGGCTCACTGATGTTGAGATCTGGTGATAGGGGAGATCAGATAATTCGTCCTCGTAATCCAAAAAATTAGTCCTGGAAGACGGGAGCTCTGTGAACAGAGGCCCTCTCGTCTGGGAACGCATTATCACCTTTGGGAACGAACATTATATACCATGCGATTGACATGATCAGCCAAAATGGACACTAAACAAGCCGTGGCACTAAAGTGACCTTGCAGCGTCCCGTGGAATACAATGATACGGCTGCCCAAAACGTGGCTGAATCCCCGCAACGTTTCACTCTTGGGACATAACTCGGCAGAAGCTGGAAACTAAGTGAAACAAGGCTCATCCGACGGAAATTAGTTCCTTCTATTGCTCCGTAGTCCAGATTTCGTGGCATAGGTACGTTTTCTAATTGCGAGCATTTGCATCACCGATGAGTGTGTTTGAAATTCCAGCTCGCTCCGTAATTTACTGCCAAGGAGCTCCCTTCATGATATTTGATGCTGACAGTGTTCGCGAGTGTGACATTCAGTTCTCCAGTGACTTTTGCAGCTGTCGTCCTCTATTTTTTTCGTCATGGTTCTCATCAGTGACCGTCTGTAACGATTATTCAACACACATTTTTGTCCGCGTTGCAACGTAGCTGCTGATGTTTTTCCGCTTTCCTTGTATAACTCTTGGACTCTCTTCGTTAGGGAAGCAACCAACAAGCTGCACTCACAACTCCGACGACTGGTACTTTGGACGTATTGAAGACACTGCACAGGTGTCGTTTGTGGTCAGATACTACAACGTAACCTGTAGGCTTGGATAGCACCTGCATTTGCGTTCAAGCAGACATTTGTCGCAGTGTTGTCACATTTTTTTATCCCAACCCCTGCATCTTGAAGAGGGTCCGTAGTCAGTGTATTGGTACTTAATCCGTTAAGTCTGACTTTACTAGTAACTTTGATGAGTGGATACTTCGAAGATTTAATATTGGCTATTTTGTACGTGTCTATATTCGGCGTATGTATACTAGATCCTGTATTTAATCTTACGATTCTTCTGTCTGCGTCAAATGTACAGGCTAGTGAAACTCAGAAATTGTTTAGAATCTTCTCGTACGATCAACGTCTTGAACTACTCCAAAAATATTGCGCAACAGGTCGCGTTCAGGTCAGTACCCATTAATGTCTAGGGTTTACATCCGTAGGTGAACGCTGGTCAGCTCATGTTGCAGTTAAATCTGTTTAATTGACTCGATGGTCAGTCACTACTTAAACGAGTGAAAGTAACCTTTAACGTTACAGATGAGCTGACATCGAATTTATTCCGTTAGAATTTGATTCCAGCTATTCAAAGTTCTGCTTATGTTGAAAATTGAAGCCTGCTGTTGATAATTTATTCTTCTTATTTTCTGCCCCGGTGAGCATCATGTACGTGCATAGTTTATTGTGAGAGCAAGACTTGGATAACTGTTAAGTATCATAAACAGAAGTTATCCGAAACGTGTAACCTCATATACCAGAATGAATTATCCTGCAAACTGTTTCGTCTGTTCTGAACGAGGAGCATCTCTGCAATTGCAGCTAATTGGCCAGTTGTCTAGACCTGAAATTTGCAGATCTCGCAATTCAGTGCTGCCGTAGAGCCGGCTGACTGTAGGTGATATTTAAAACAGCAATCCCCTTCGACTGCAGTCGTCCGTGGGATATCGATAATGTGACGGCGGAGTGGCAGGCATTTCGTGGGAAGCACAGTGCACGGCCCGACGTGTTTACTAAATGAAAGGACCCCCTCCCCCACGCCGAACCAGTGACGGCAGATCTCACCGTGCGCCGCGCAGAACGCTCGATCAGCTGTCACCGATGACACGGCCGCCAGTTTATTAACCAGGCTGACTAAGCGATGGACTAGGAAATAATGAAGCGCCATGTTTAAGCTCTGTATGCTCTGTTCCTGCTGCCGCCATCAGGCGGAATAAGTTTGAAGGGAAAGGTCACTAATGTCACAGCAGTATATCTGGTAAGAGTGCCACACTTATAATCGCGACTGTTTTTCTTCGAGAGAACCATACATTTGAGTACCGGTACCAGCTTACGTTTCCAAATATACTCTGCTCGGTGTCACATCAACTCCAGTCTGGTTTTGCTGATTTTTAATGTCAGTGCAATTAAAATGCTAATTTTGTTTAGTATGTCAATAGAAAGGGAACAGGATTTCCGTATTGAAAGAACGGGGCATTTCGAGCTCTGGTGGTCAGTCTCCAGTAATTAAAATAGTAGTCAATCATTATTTTTACATGGCAGCTCCCCATTTTCGATTGACGACGCAACAATAATTATTTTTACATGGCAGTTCCCCATTTTCGATTGACGACGCCAACAGATGTGACGAAAATAAATAATAGTAAAAGATTACTTACTGCTTCAGTTAGCTGTAGTAAGTAATTTTTGACAACTGATTGGTGATCTTCCCTTTGTTACGTGAATGTTAACCCTAGGACGCCCAAGCCTTTTTTTCTAACTTGAATGCGTAGGGGGTGGGGGGGGGGGGGCGAGCCCACAGGTATTAATAAGTTTACTGACGAAAAATTACAACTTTCGAAATGGTTTATGTATTTTGACTAAGGCATCGGTTTATAAATGTTAATTGTTATAAATATTGGATTGAGTGAATAAAAAATTGACACATTACAATACAAAATGCAGATGTATTCATATATAACTTCAAGGCAAGGGACACACTTCATAATTTTTTCTGAATGTGTGTTACCACATGTTTATGACACTGCCATAAGCTAAATAATAAAATATGACACTGTCCACAATACTGTTTTGGTTTACTTAGATTGTTGTACTTCGGCTTCTTTGTTTTAGCTTCTCTTACACAAACATGGCACCGACCTTTCCCTGCAGGAGGCTGACGTGCTTCTGTTGTCACTTCTTTGATTTTCTTTTGTAGAATAGTCTCCACTGATTGAACAGTTTGGTTAGATAACCCTCTTACATTGGCACTTCTTTCTTCTATCTCACTTGTTCCATCCCAGCTTGCAGAAGCTAAAGTTTCCGTTTGTTGTGTTTCTTTTCATTCCATCTTGGTTGTTGCTGGGTGAATATGGTGATTGCTTTGATAGCACAAATGTTGATGTGAGAGTAAAATACAGAAAGAGGCCATTTTGTTCCACTCTGGCAGGTGTACATACGTGCCATTTGATCAATGATATGTATTCCACCTTTAGTGGAATTATAATATGCATTTATCTCGGTTTTATTCTTCTCTCCTCCAACAGTGCCTTTATCTTGGTGCATTGTTGATAACATCAGTAAATTTTTACTTGGTTTCGTTTTTGCTATGTAATACACCATAGTTACAGGAGGCCTACCTGTTGATGGGTCTGTGAACAAGAACATTGATGAAAATAGCTCTCAATTTGACGTTCTTCATTATGTCTGGAGTATGCTTCCTGTTTGACTGGAGAGTTCCTACTGTAGTAATTTTGTAGTCTTGGTATAACTCTTCCGTCAAATACACCGATGTGTAGTACCGGTCCGTAGTAATATTTCGACCAGTATTTTTCACAGGTGCTACCAGACGTTTGACGACAGCTGCTGAACCCCGTTCTTCTTTCGACAAATTCTGAACATTACCTGCATAGGGTTCCATATTCAAGACGTACCTATCAACTGCATCGGGCATCATGCGTATAGGGATGCCATACTTGTCCGGTTTATCCTTCATAAATTCTTTGAAGGGGCAGCGCCATGTAAACAAGCTGAGCATCTCATCAATGGTGATGTGGACCCTGGTTTATACAGTAGTGGAAATCTATAATTCACTTTGTTGAAAACATC
Source organism: Schistocerca serialis cubense (assembly GCF_023864345.2). Taxonomy (NCBI): domain Eukaryota; kingdom Metazoa; phylum Arthropoda; class Insecta; order Orthoptera; family Acrididae; genus Schistocerca; species Schistocerca serialis. The sequence continues at coordinate 640,660,391 of NC_064638.1, read as the reverse complement.
ACGGATTGCTGTGAACTTGACTGCTTCTTCCCTTCTTAGCTGGCGGGTACTTTTGTCTAAAACCTTATGATTGTAATAAGTTCCTTGAAACGTTCTCTTGCCATAATATCCTTGTAAACTGGCCGACCCATTAAGTCTGATCAAAGATCGTGTACACTGACAGAATTGTCGTTATTTGCCCCCGTAAGTATCAGGACTCCTGTAAAGGTATACAGTTCTTTCTCATTAGTCAAAGTAACATTTCGCTCAACTGCCTCTTCATTTGAATGTTTTACTATAACAACCATGATGCCAGGCGTAAGACGTAACTTCAAGGCTTCTCCAGGTGAATGGCAAACACCAGTTGGAGTTACTCCTGCCTGCTCTCTTACTATATTAGCAACAGACCTCCGAGGAATTCTAGGCTGTGTGGTTACGTACCTTCTTCCAGACTTGGCTACAATAACATCCTGATGGTCACTACCTGAAGCTGCGCTATCTTCATCTTCTCTAACATCCACATCACTTTCCCGATCTGGATCATATTCCATAACACCATCCTCATATTCACTTTCACTCCCCGAGTCAGAATCAACAAAAATTTCATTCAGAGCTCTTTCTAAAGACGAGTCACGTATTCTTTTAGTCATTTCTAAGTCTGAGTGTGAACAGGAGGGAACTGCACTCAACTCACTGCATGTTTACGAGATAAATAAGACTGACATCAACAATTACTTCCTCTGAAAGTAAACCGATTTTTGTGAATATCAAGAATACCAACCAACAAGAAACTAACTTGCGTTGTTGTTGAGATGAGAAATACGAAATCCTACTAAGGGAAATTTTCTATAGCATGGAAGCCTAAGAGGGGGGGGGGGGGTTATTGGACCCATAATAAGTTTATTTATTTTTTCTTTCAGAGCAGGAATTTTCTGTAAAATATATTGACACTAACGTTTCATAAAATAGCCAACAAACAATAACTCAAAGGGAATAAAAAAATTGTGGGTTCAACGAACCCCCCCCCCCCCCCCCCCCTTAGGCGTCCTAGGGTTAATCAGTTCTGGCCTCAAAAATTTGTAGTGCTAAGTGACTATCCTGCAATCGATAACCAGTTGCAGGTTGTCTAACTACTTCTAGGGGCAACAAAAGTTTGATTTTCAATATTTCGCGTAATTATAGACCGAATTTAAATATTTAAAATGCTCTCCTAATCCACTCATTTGGTGTAACCTTATGTTAAAAGCTTAATTCAATGAGACAAGTATTTCAGTTAGAAACTATGTGTTTGTCTTGAAGCAGTGCAACGAATGGAGCGCAAATACGCAGATTTTATGCATCCAGTATTTCAGAATGTGAGCACTAGCGACTTCAAAAAATCTTTATGGAACTACTACTCGCTGACAACCCCACAAAATGATGAAAGAAAAGAATTAATCGCTTACTACATTTTCGCTTTTCATGCAGTAAACTGCAGCATCAACGTTGCATGTACGTTGCACTTGAACAGTTGACTGACTTCTCGCAAATTCCAACACACAGACAGATTTCTCTTGTGGCTTGATCGCCAGTTTGCTATAAACGAAAAACATCACAGCTGTGGGAAAACATTGAACCTTCCTCTATCCAGTGACACGCCCAGTGTGTTTCTATCTCTTTATAGTTTGTAATAAACAATATAAATCTGTTTCTTTTTAATCGCCCGGTACTGCTTTCTCCTAAGTAAACTTCGTGAAAAGACCACGAAATGTGAAATTAAGGCGATTCGAGCTCACACGGATGCTTTCAAAATTAGTTTTCCCCGCGAACCATTCGCAGAAACGGGAAAGTAACAGTGATATACAAAGTAACCTCCACCACACACCGTAACCTGCAAATACCGGCCGTGATTGCCTGCATTGCTGGATACTTCGTTTCTTTAAAATCGGGACTCGAGCGAAGACAACGCTACATCACAGTGTGTCAGTCCTTGCCCATGTTTGCTCGCTTCCGCGGTCAGCGAAATTTATGGGCGCTCGCGGCTTGTCGCGGACTGGACCATTAGTAGACAATGTGGGGCGGCTGCGGCCATTAGCTCGCCGTGTTCCATCACGCGCTCCCTCACTTGTTAATGACTCAGTGAGAACGGCACGGCTATGAAAATGTGGGCCGAGCCGATGAAAGCTGGGAGCAGCCGTGCCGTGCCCTGTCTCGTCACGACCCCTAGCTAATTCATCCCCGAATACGTCTGCTGGCTGTGCAAACGCCCACAAATAAGCTGCGGGTTGCTGCCGACATCAAAAAGGCGTGAAATATTAACTCGTATGCGCGCCAGAACAAAAAAGTCTGAAATACCATTCCTGCTTATATTCGACGGCAGAAATTCAGAAGCGTTCACCATCACATATGGGAAAAGACAATTAGTTGGACTGTTTCCATATTACACTGCATGCTTGGGAAAGTAATAGCAGAGTGGCGTAAGCATCCAGCCTCATTAGCCAAAGGCAGAGGAAAACTAGAAATCAAATACACTTACTGTTCCACAGATCCAACTCCAGTATATATAGTACATGTCGCAATACTTATTTACAGTGATAAGATTTTCTAGTGTACCTTCAACGGATCCCAATTAGAATGGTCCTCAATAATGGACAAGTAATAAGAAAATCATGATCACATTTTCATTTAAATTGTAATAACAAACTTGATGCAAAACATGCAAAAGTGCAATGCCTTTTGTAGCTATGCGTCATCAAAGAGGAAATCAGTTTGCAAACACTTCTGCATTGAAGATGTGGACAAGTCAGATTTTACGTAATACATCATTTGACATTGTTAGTAATATATACCCATTAGTTAGTTGTAATAAGAAATTCTTCAATGGAGATGGTCGTTCAAGCTTGACTCCAGACTTCGCAACATCTCAGAAACAGTCATTAAAGGCGTTTGCAGCTAGTTGTAAAATAACGACGGACACAGCGGCAACACAATTTACAAATAATCGCATCATAATTGAGAACGTTCAGGAATGGTGAACGAGTCCTTTTTTAAAAGCGGCATATTGCCTTACTGAAGTAGGGGACCTTTAAAATGTTTGTGTAATAACTTATTACGTCCGATATCGATTAAAAAATTAAAATGTTCAGTTTAGCGTCATAGTGGCTGTTAATCGACTGTGACTGTTTCAAAATGAAAAGGTATTTCAAATACCGTTACCAGTCACAAAATTCGTTGGCTTCTTATATTAATTAATTAGTAAAATGTCCCGAAATTAGACAACATCGGATTACAGTAGCTGTACAAAAGCTTTTAAAACAAATGCAGAAAGACGTTAAAAGTTTTTTGTATAGCCTTGGCTTGTGCTGCGACCATAAAGTATCATCTTTGTGTGTCGGCGTGCTGTTCATATGAACATTTTTTTAAAATAATCACTCACTTTGTCGTTGTGAAATGGCTACCTTCTTATGATGAATTTAAGTAGCTCCGTTTCTATGGCTCTTTTCAATTTGTTAGCCATTGTTCTCAAACTTACAAAGGTAACACGATGTTACAGTCAACACAGCAGTCCAGAAAAACAAGATGGCTCAAAAAAAAAAAAAAAGACAAAGCTTGTTTCGATGTAACTATCGTTATGTCGATTGTGACAGTGTCAGTCTCTCGCAGATCTTGTGCACATCTTGCTACCACATCACTGATGTTGGTCAACGAAATAAATTGCAAAATGTGGTAATGTGACAATTTTACGTTAACAGTGACAGTATAATTTTTTTTAAAGAATTACAATCCACGACCACCCACCACAGTCAGTGAAACTGAAGCGCTGAGAAACGTAAATGCCTAAACCACATCATCGTAGATTGTGAGATTGTAGCGTTTATTCGTGCATCTGGTATATGTTGATCGTATGGTGAGCCGTGTATGTGTGTATGAATAGTCATGAAAAGTCGGCTCGACGACGGTGTGCTTCAGGCCCCTATGGTCAGAGCACTTCAGCTGTTGTGGGTTTGCGACTGCATGGTCAATATGTAAAATGCTCCGACATTTCGGCCACTGATGCAGATGGCTTTCCTCAGAGTGTTTTTAGCAATAACACCGTAAGAAAGGCTATTTGCATCAGTGACCGAAACGTCGAAGAATTTACACATGACACTGCGGTCACATTTTTGCTAAAACTCTCAAAGAAAAACCAGTTGCAATAGTGGCCGAAACGTCGGAGAATTGTTCACATTGATCATGCGGTCACACACCCATAAGAATTTTATTGACAATTACAGTGATATTCCTGGTGCCTAGATTCATATATAAATTTAATTTTCATGTGTTTTCTTATCCAAACACAATTGGTGAAGAAATGTGAGTTCTTAAACTCCGTCGTCTCTTTTAGGATTTCGTTTCTCCGCTTTTCGGCCAAAAGTTAACATACCTCTGTATTAAACATTAGAGTTAGTGAAAATAACATTCCCAAGTCAAGAATTCTGATAAATTGTGGAAAGAATGGCGAAGTAGATATTTTTCTTCGTTTTTGCATGTATAGTTATTTTTAGTTTCCTGCCTGATGTCTATCGGTATACTTTTGTCTACTGTTGCACAGAGAATAAAACTCCATTCGGTGGCTTAGGTATGGATTACCTAGGCAATATGGAAATTGTTTTTACTTCTGGTTTTGGGGTTGTGAATTTCGCCCTAAAATTCAGCCTTTTTGATAACCTCAAATACCATTAGATTGCCAGTACTGTGAGAAAGTATGTAAAGTACAGTAGCAATCCAGCTGCAGGTCAGAAAGTGAAAAACAGGCAGAACTGAGCTCTTGCTTTATCTAACCGTGCGATGGTGGCTTCTCAGCTTACCCTGTGGATACGTGGGAAGGTCGCATATGGAACCTCATGCAGTGTGTCCTCACTGTAAGTCATTATTATTTGTTTGTAATCCCATATCAGTCTTTGGAAGACAAGGGGGTTAAGCTGTTGATAGCAAACCAATTGTAAGTCGGTTCAATTATGCTGGTGGCTTTGTCTGATATCGATATTTTTGGAACCTTGATCAGTATCATTGTGTCAAATACTACAGTTTCTGAAGTGATCTAGAATGTTCTGCGTGAAACCGTACATAATGATTGAGGACAAGAAGGTGCCAAGCACTGAACCTCGCAGGATACCAAATGCAGCGATTGGTCTGAAATGATGAAATGCGCACATCGCAAAAGAAAGAAAGAAAGAAAAATATTGTGCACAGAGGACTGCGCAGTCCTTACGGGACTCATCCCCTTCCGCAAAATAAATAAATAAATAATTAAAAAGGAAGCAAGCCACATTTGGCAGAGGTGTTTCTTAGTTGGTAGGCGTGCGCCCTCAGGATACTGTGAGGTCGGCGATGGCGCCGTAGGCTGCAGGGTTGTTTCCTGTGGACCAAGCTGGGCAAACACAGCCTGCCTACCGGACTATCTGCGAGCACAGGGAACTCTGCCTCCTGCGGGAGGCGCCGTGTACCTGGCTGTGTACTACCGGAGCCAACTGTGGCCGCGTCCCAAGAGGCGATCATAACCAAACCCGCCACGATAGAATCATATTTAATAGTCACAACGCATTTAACTCGTTTGTATATGAATACACAGTGTTTCAAAAGAATCATCCCATTTGGCCCTTCTATATTTCTGAAACTAATGAACTTACACAATGAATTTTGTTTCTTGATGAAGGAAAACAGTCTTCTATAAACTCCCACAAGAAATAATCACATACAGTCAGGTCCGGCGACCTTGGAGGCCATTAATGAAAGGCTGAATCATTTGGTCCAATGCGACTGATCCATCGTTCAGTAATCCGTTGATGTAAAAATTCTCGCACTTCCAGATGCCAGATGGTAAGTGAAGTCGTTCGAATCTGTCTCCAACTGTGGGAAAAGAAAGTTCTCAAGAATATCGAATTACGTGCTTCGTCCTCGGTAAAGAAAAATGGACCCCACATCTCTTCCCGTGAAACTGCACAAAACACATCAAATTTTGGAGAGTCCCTCTCATGTTGTACAGTTTAATTTGGTTCTTCCGCACCCAATATTCTCGCATTATGTCGGTTTACCTTTCCATTTGAATGGAATGTTGCCTCTTCGCTAAACACTAAGCGTGGAAGCCAAGAACGAAATTACGGAACTGCACACGTTGTTTATCACCTTCACGAAGAGCTTGCAGTTCCTGAATTTTGTATGGTCTCATGTGTAAACGTCGACGCAACACACGCCAGACGGACATCGGGAGCATGTTGAGCTGTCGAGCTGCACGGCGAACTGATTTTTGCGGACTCCTTGTGTTACTATGGCGGATACGTCCGACGTCTGAGTCAGACACACGGGGACGGCCCGGCGATTTGCCTTTACGCAAATTACTTGTTTCTCGGAATTGTTCGTGCTGTCGTCTAATGCTCTGCGATGCAGGAGGATCCGCACCATACCTAGTACGGAAGTCAGGTTGAACAGTTATTACTGACGCGCACTGCGAAAACTTACAACACGAAACACTTTCTGTTGTCCAGCCATCATTTTACCTTGAATTGATTTGGCGCACACTGCTGCTACATAACTGGATCCGTGTAAAACTCGAGTGTTTGCCTTTTCCAACAGCACTTTTTTCACGCACATACCTCAAATAACAATGTTTCCGTTTAAATTTCATCATCATCAGTGGGTTGCCATTATTTTCGTAATAGCACATACTGCTGTTGATCTGCAGTACAGCTATAATTTGGGTACATTTTTTTCTTCTGCTTTTCTTGGTTTTCACGTTGACATGACAACAGTTCTATTCGCAGACATTCGCTGCGTATGGAACTATCACTGGTTGGATGCTCTGTCGAATCGGGCGTCCTTGACTCAGCGTTTGTTCACAATAAACTCACTATGATGGCGTACTTTATTTTTCATTTGTTACTAGTAACTACCTGCAGTCAAATCAGAAGGCACACTTTTCTGGTTGACTGCATATGTATCTGTCCGGCACCAAGATAGAAGCTAGCAATGGGAGCCTCTTGGGGTCCACGTTTCTGTTCAACAGTCAGACGCCTCCGGGTGTTGAAACCTACCAGGGGTAGGGTGGTTTATCAGCAGTGCGAGCTGTTCTTACGTTGACTGATTGAATGGTCATGATAGAATTCGGTGTGAGACCAAGGAAATTGCCAGTCTGGCACCATTCCACCTGCACAGCGACCGCCCTGCCCGCCGCGCTACAGGGCTCGCTAAACCTCGTCGGGGCGTACCACCACTGAGCTGACTCGACAGCCGACTGCTAGAACCAAAAAGAGACTGAATGAGCAACAGCCAAAACTGGTGCGAAAGGACGACGGCTGATAAGCATTGAGAATAAATTGCTGAACACTAGTAATGTTTCCGTAGAGTCGAAGACGCCTCACAGGTTCCCAACAGCAGTCCTGACTTCACGCAGAGGTCTCAGCTCGGTCCCCGGTATTGTTAAAACATCAAAATCGATTCACTCGAGAAATTTTTCGAGTTCTGTCGAACTGGTTTGGAAGGATTAATATTGTGAGTTCTGAACTTCGCGTATCGCTAATATTTTAAAAAGAATCAAAAATCCGACTGCCATATGATCCTCTTGTTAGAGCGGTTTGAGAGGTCGCGCTAGTATGATATCCTGGCCGCTGCCTCGCGTGGTTTATCAGCAATGCGAGCTGTTCTTACGTTGTAATGCAGTAACTCCGTACTCGGAAGACTTGCCTGAGGCGTGTCCGGTGTTGGGCCGGAATAACGTGGAGAGGTAGTGTGAGTGGATTTGCACAGAGCATCGTGCGTTAATTAATATTTTAATTCGCGGAGCAGCCGTACACTACGAGCCGGCAGCGCGTGAGGTGACCGGCGGCCAGCAGGCGGCCCGTCCCATAGGCAGCCGTTGTCTGCTCGCGATCACTCGGCCGGCTAGGTCAGGCCGCTGGCTGCACTTTGTCCGGTCGCGCTCCCGCAGCGCGCTAATTAAAAATTCTGAAAAAAAGTTTCATACCGGGCGCGCGCGCTCTCAGACGGGACCGGCAGTTTTATCAAACGCAGTATCTCATTAAATTTAATATTTATTTTAATTTTGCGGGCGCAGGTCGCAGCTCCGAGATAGTGCCCGGCCGAGCGCGCGTGTTGGAAGATGTACTCGGCGGCCATACCGGCTGCTTCCGAATGAGCCGCCGCGCTCTCACGTTGCCGTGTGGGCCCTCGTAATCAGGAGATTCTAGCGAAGACATTTTGGTCGGATGTTAGCGCGGAGGGACGCGCGATGGACACGGTTCATTATTCAGCTTCTGCGTCACATGTAGTTTCATTTCGTCTACATCTATGTAGATACTCCGCCAATCACCATATGGTGTATGACGGAGGGGACTATTACCACTACTACTCATTTCCTTTCCTTTTCCACTGGCGAATGGAACGAGGAGAAAAAAAACTGTGTCTATGCCTCCGTATGAGTCCTAATTTGTTTTAATTTTTCATGTTGAGTAATAAGTGGCGAATTGAATATTTACAACTTGAAGAAAGATAACTTCTCAGCCAAAATCAAGTTTGTAAAACTTTTGTTTACGATGACCTGTTTCGTTAAACGACGAGTTACCATCATCTGGTCTGTAAATACTGTATAAAAAGCGCAAAATCGTATTACGTTATCAAAACTAGCAAACATGTCTTAAATATAATACATAGATGGTATTATTATTAAAACTTCCTGGCAGATTAAAACTTTGTGCTGGACCTTTGCCTTTCTTCCAGGAGTGCTAGTTGTGCAAGGCTCGCAGCAGAGCTTCTGTGTAGTTTGGAAAGTAGGAGACGAGGTACTGGCGGAAGTGAAGCTGCGAGGACGGGGCGTGAGTCGTGCTTGGGTAGCTCAGTTGATAGAGCACTTGTACGCGAAAGACAAACGTCCCGAGTTCGAGTGTCGGTCCGGCACACAGTTTTAATCTGCCGGGAAGTTTCATATCAGCGCACACTCCGCTGCAGAGTGAAAATCTCATTCTGTATTATTATTATACACACTAATATTGAATATGTGTTATATTGATGACATATACGCTAGTTTTCATAGTGTACTAAGTTTTACACTGTTTGTACGCGATTCAGAGATCGGATGATATGAACTCTGTTTACCGAAACCGGCCATCGTAAATACGAGGGTCGTTCAACAAGTAAGGCAATTTTTTTCCCCTGAAAGCAGTTTTACTCTGCCAGGATTCCAATCTACTAATATTCCCCACTCTTTTACCTACCAAACTCTATTGGTCGACGTCGGAACCAACGTCTCGTTGCAATAACAACCTCCGCATCGTCCACATACTGCTTCTCGCAGAGTGCATCCTTCATTGGCCAAACAGATGCTCTTTATCGTTTCAGATTAGGCGGCGAGGATGCCTGCAGGCACTCACCTTTTATAACCCCAACTGGTGGACGACAGTACAGACAGACTAGCAGTTGCGGAGCGAGGTGTTCGATTGTGATTCGTCGATCTCGTCGAATGAGACCGTCCACATTTTTCAACATTATCGGAGTGACAGCTGGTGCCGCCGGGCGGGACAGGTTCGTGCGGCCTTGTTGCGAGGATGATAGACGCGTCGCCCAACGACTCACCGTGCTTTGCTTCACTGCCAAGTCTCCGTAGACATTCTGCAAACGCCTATGAATATCAGGGATCTTCCAGTTTTCCGCCAAAAGAAACTGCTTGGAACGCACCTCCGGTACAGAAGCTATTTTGAAGGTTACATGTAGAGTTGCCACCTATCAGAACTTCATAAAACTTTGGGGGCTGAAGCGAGAAGATTCCACTATGTCCCACAACAAATTCCGCATTTTTTCAACCGAAATTGCCCGAGAAAAAGACAATCTTTTACATTAGTTATTGAACGCTCGTCGGAAAGTTTTCACAAATGCGATCTTGGCTGAGAAGTCGGCTTTCTTCGGGATTATTTCTTTTATCTGGTCTTCGCGGACCTTACGCGAATTGTTTATTGGCAGCAGTCAGTTCGTCCTGAAGTTGGCAGCAAATTCCGATTCTTCTAATTTTCTCATTAGCGTCTACTCTGCAGGGATTTCCGTATCAGTCGACGGAGCGTTTCCATCATACTAAAACAATGTTCTGTCTCTTTAATGTAAATTCGATAATATGATGTGGTTACAGTTGCTTACACAGTTCCAAGAAAAAGTAAATTCTGCAAGGCAAGTTTGAGTGGACTACCTTTACGGACATAGGGAATCTGGTTACATACGTAATTCGTAACAGTTCCTTCGTTCTTGTTTCTTTCTCGTGAGGAAAGACGAACGGAGAAGGAAGGAAGGCTGGAAAGTAGCAGCCTTCTTAAAATTGTGCGGTGTGTGAATCGCGTCCGGCGTGGAGGCGGGACCATTAACGGTGGTGAGAGTTTCCGGCGGTGTCGCGTAATTGGCCCCCTCTCCCACCTCCTGGCCAGGAAGTCGTAAGGCGGCGCGGCGCAGCGCAGCGCAGGTGGCCGGCAGGCGCCCACGCCTCCTCCTGCCTGGACGGCGCCGCCAGAAGTTAGCACAGGAACTTACCAAAGTGCGGCCATACGGCGCGATATGACTGGCGAAAATGATTCAGAGGACGCTAGCGGGCATTACTACACTCAGGAATGCTTGTATCATGTCGCGCCGAAATTTATTTAGAAACTATGCTTCCATAGCCGACTGTTCAGCTCGGCTGAATGCCACGCTAGGGACGCGAGCTGGTCTCCCGACCGGATCGGATATTTTCTCTTGTCGGGGAATGGGTGTTGGGTTGTCCTTCTCATCATACCTGAGCAAAATACCTTTCCCAGAACCGCAGAAATTCCTGGTCCTAATTAAAATTGCTAAGCGAGTCCAACGTTTCCAATCAGTCGCTCGTTGGTTGAAGACAGCAAAACGACAGCCGAAGTTTTAAATTTCGCGTTCAAGAAATCGTCCGAGCACGAGAATCGTACAAACACGCCGTCGTTCAACTATCGAACAGGCTCTTCTATGGACGGCAGTGGCTGGCTTCTCCTTTTTCGGCCAGCCAGCCAAGTCCATCTGATAAATTGTTTTACCTCCATGTTCCCCTTTTTTTCTGTTGTGTTAATATTGGCATGATACTTCGTTTCATGCTTCTGTGTGGTTACATACAAGGTTTTCGACGTTGTTTTCCCTTTAATTTCCGTGCTGTTTTATACTGCTGGTTCGAGTTTTTTCTGACACTTGCCTCGGTTTTCGCATAGGCGCTGAAGACCTTGCTGTCGTGCTTAGAACCTATTCCATACGGTCGTACCTTCGTTTTACAGTCTGCAATGGTACACCGTTTCAAATGCTTTCCGGGAATTTAGAAATGTGGAAATGTGCGGCTAAATTGCGCGCGCGCACACACACACACACACACACACACACACACACACACACACACACACACACACACACACACTCTCTCTCTCTTACAATCTTGGTAGAATCTGAATATTCTGGAATATTTCGTGTCAGTGATGATGAATTCAACGTACATACTTCGTGAGCCACTGTACAGTCCGTGGCGAAGGATACCCTGTACCATTGCTGATCATTTCCTTTCCCGTTCCACTCGCAAATAAAATGTGGAAAAAAAGAAAACAAAACTCTCTCTATGCCTCCGTACGAGCCCTAATTTCTCGTATCTCATCTTCGTGGTCCTTACGGGAAATGTATGTTGGCGACAGTAGAATCGTTCTGCAGTCAGCTTGAAATGTCGGTTCTCTAAATTTTCTCAATAGTGTTCCTCGTTCTTTTAAAGTCGCCTTCTCCTCAGCGATTCCTGCTTGGGTTTCCTTCCATCAGGTTCTTGCGTCAAGTGGATTAACTAGCGACACTTCAATTTGGAATCACAGGTCGTCCGCTTGCATCTCTTAAGAAATTCGATACGCTACAAGAATTGCCTCCAGGAACATCAACAAGAAATTAACGGAAAAGAAGTAGAAGGAAATCCTTCGCGCCGATTCATTAAGGTAATTCAGGAAAGGGTTAACTTAACTTGCACAGTCTCAGTTATACTGTACGCCGGCTGTACCACTTTCAAAGGGCTGGTGGCTGAAGTGAGAAACGTTCACGGAGATGTGGTACCTATGTAAGTGGCTCGCTAAATAATTGTCTATACAGTCATCCAAGAACGATTACACGATACAATATTTTAGAAGTAAAGGATTACCTTTCTCTTACGTTAGCTGTATAGATCCCTTCGCAAAGGTATTTGCCAAGGGAACCTTTCTTACGTCGCATTATATTTGAGGCTTTTATTGTAATGACACACAAGTTGTATTTTATAGACCCACTGCCTCGCACAGTTGTTCGCTTATCTTTATACGGTTTGGCTGTGTAGTATTTCGTGTTTAGGCTCAAATGGCTCTGAGCACTATGGGACTTAACATCTTAGGTCGTCAGTCCCCTAGAACTTAGAACTACTTAAACCTAGCTAGCCTAAGGACATCACACACATCCATGCCCGAGGCAGGATTCGAACCTGCGACCGTAGCGGTCGCGCAGTTCGAGACTGAAGCGCCTAGAACCGCTCGGCCACTTCGGCCGGCCCTTCGTGTTTTGTAATCAAGTCAGACAAGTGCAACAAGTATTCTCGCTATAGTATTATTCCTATTTTGAACAGAGCACCCATCGTAGAATGGTGTGTGTTTTACATTTTCAGGAATATTTCTGAAATTCGTGTTACCAGCAGTTGATGCTGACAACACACTTTAGCGATAAAATACTGTTCCGTTGAAGAATACCCCAAGTCAGTGACTTGATGGAGTTCCAAAACCAAAGCAGATATTGATGATCCCATTACAGCTATTGTATACAGCACCCTGACAGTGTGTCTAACATAATGAGGTATCTGCCTTTCAGTGTTCATTTAGCCACATAAAACAGAATTGTCAGGGAGAATGACTGACTGGGTTTTAAAACTAAACGATTCAATTGCTGTGGGCCTCCGATATCGGAATTGAATGGCGCTACTACTACAGATTTCGCAGTCTTGTAATAGTGCTTAGTCTCAAAGTGCTGCTGTTGTGCGACATTCCACCATTCACGGATTAGTGCTGAGAGGGTCGCTTGAATACGCTGGTGGGCGCGTTCCCCTGAGAGACCGACGCTGTGTCACCAGGTCATTGTTCGCCTTGTCCGGTGCGGATGGCATCTGTTTACGTAGCAATACAAAGCGGGACTCCGAGTGTTCATCGTGGCACATGCCAAGCATGTTCACTCATGCGTAGGAATGGGGCCGGGGATTCCGCAGTTGAGTGGTAGGTGGGCGTGATTGGAATTCTCACGAGGGACTACAGTCTGCACTGGACACTTGTTTCACGAGCGTCAGCAATGCTGCTCTGCCCGCATGGTACACTAGGTAAAAGCAGAGGGCTGGAACTGTGGTTGTCTTTGCTCTTTCCTCACATTTGGAACAGCAGGGCGGTGCTCGGTTATTCTTTTACTACATAACAATCCCGGTATTGCGCCATTATTCATTCTGTCGATTTTCTATTAGGTACGAAACCAAAAACTGAGCAGTGTTTGTAATGTAATATAGCAAAACCTCATTTCAATGAATTCGTGAACACACCTTTGAGATGATCCCGGACAGTTGTTTCCGTACGATGGGCACAGCTGTTTCGCCCGGTTTTGTAAATGTATCTGTTGCAACATCTCTTCATAGAGCAGTAGTCGGATATAGTTTTCGTTTACAGCCGTTTTCGCCAGTTGAAAACTGTCAAAAGCGCTGCCAGATGCAAGAGGAGATTTCTCGAATGTAGGAGTATAAAAAAAATGGTAAAGAATAGATGTATTTAAACTTCATGTGTGCTACGGCAGTTTTGTCATGCATCTCAGTGTTTACGTCGTCGTATGTCCTAAGATAGATAGATGTTTCTTACCCCCACAGTGATGTGTACCAAGTTCGCTTATGAGTCGTACTTGACTGGTATACATACCAAAGTTTGTAGATACCGGGAAATGGCGCGCGATTTATGAGGGAGAAAGTAGATACTACCTCAGAGACTTGAAAAGGAAATTTTTTTGATAGAATTATACGCCGGAGAGCCAGTCAGAGAGCATATGTTCACAAGCGTTTCTGGTTTGCCTCAAAGCAGCATGGCGAATATTGTTTAACTGCAAGGATACTTTTTCATTTAAAACCAGAAAACATCCCAGACCAGTATCGATTATGTGGACTACGGCGCAGATAAGGTTCAAAATGGTTCAAATGGATTTAAGCACTATGGAACCTAACATCTGAGGTCATCAGTCCCCTAGACTTAGAACTACGTGAACCTGAATAACCTAAGGACATCATACACATCCATGTCCGAGACAGGATTCGAACGCAGATAAGGAGTATCAACGTTCTGGATAGTTCTGGTATTTTCATTTGTTTTTATAGTCGCTGTATAGCTTTGTTACGTCATAGGAAAAGAGTCGCATCAGTTATCTCGGGATTACACCGTGAATAAACCGTAGTTTTTTTTATCATTCGTATCTCCTGCTTTTTAAGACTGAATCTCCTGTTTTTGGGTTTTTGAAGTTTGACAGGTATGAATTCCTCTGCCCCACACACACACACAAATTTATTCGTCCATTCATTTTTTATACGGTGGCCAAGGAAGAATGGTACATGTTCAGCGGTATGACAGGAACGATCCTTCGAAGCAAGGAAGTCTCGTAAACATGGACTCTAAAAATGTATACCTTAAGACTATGAGCGCTTACTCATTAGAAAAAGCATGTTTCACAGTAGCGAAGATGAAAAGGTGGTCACAGCTCATATTAGGTGTGTGTTTTAAAGCTCCTATCCACTAGCCATTTTCGCTTGAAATGACCGTTCCTGTCGTATCTCTGATTGACTATTCCTCTTGGGACGCCATACGGATTGCATATTTCACATGTTTCTGTATATAACAGAAGCCGCACTTACTGAATATAAAAGGCGTTTCAGTTCTGTAACTAACTACAACATTTTTTTCGTTAATGCAAAAAGATACACACTTCTTCTCACATCGCTTCATACCAAGTAGAAGTCACATGTGCGTGCCACGAATACATTCCAAGATATAAAAACTTCGAAATCCACCTGCTGCAGCTGATGATGATGATCGCGCGAATATTTGAAACAAGGCGGGGCTTTTAAGTAAAAAGTCACTGAAACTGTAAATTGATATTGTGCAACTCTCGCAGTAATTAAAGTGCCAATGACCTGTTCATTGTTCTGTGTCGTTCGTGACGCACAACAAAGTAGGGATGGCGGTTATCGCTGAAACTTCTGGTATTGTGTTTTTTTATTCCTATTATGTGCTGTAATAAACATAGAAATCGAACAAAGATTGAAAAATTTTGATACTGTTTCAAGATACATACAATTCAAATACTAAATTAAGTACGCACATGAAAGAAAACTTAGTCCGTCTACCGTTCGCTGCTTTCTCGAAAAGTGGCAAATGGTTGAATACTACAAAAAACGACTAGAATTCTTCTAATGATTTTTTAAAACCCTGCGCAAAAATCGTGTTGTAATTGAGGATCACAGCAGTATTTAGGCATTACGAGTAGTCATTGCTAAAAGCTGAAAACTGAAGCTGAAGAAGTCTGTTCTTCGTGCTAAGACGTCCATATCAAAAAAATGGTTCTGAGCACTATGGGACTTAACATCTGAGGTCATCAGTCCCCTAGAACTTAGAACTGATTAAACCTAACTAACCTAAGGACATCACACACATCCATGCCCTAGGCAGGATTCGAACCTGCGACCGTAGCGGTCACGCGGTTCCAGACTGTAGCGCCTAGAACCGCTCGGCCACCCCGGCCGGCAAGATGTCCGTTTTCAAGGGCTACAAGCAGATAGACTCATATGTGGACACGGGCAGCACATCGTCTACCCTCTCTTTTTGTTTTGTACTAAGCGTGAATTGTCGTTAAGTTTTTAATTTATTACAGTTGCCATAGTTTCCTTCATAGAAATGGCAGACAAATCTTTTAGTTGTTTTAAAGCAAATGAAACGATGTACTTCATTGCTACGTCACTTGGTAACAGTGTTCCCAGGCAAGGACTGGTGCCATTCTCCAATGCAACGGAGTCCGGCGAAGACAGCGGGGGTAAGTCTTGCTCTGCTGCACGCACGCGCGTGCCGTAAGCCCTGACAAAGGGTAACAGAGACGTAATTGTCTTATGCCGTGTATCTTTTGCTCGTTTCTGTCGGCTCTTATTAAAATAAC
Source organism: Schistocerca serialis cubense (assembly GCF_023864345.2). Taxonomy (NCBI): domain Eukaryota; kingdom Metazoa; phylum Arthropoda; class Insecta; order Orthoptera; family Acrididae; genus Schistocerca; species Schistocerca serialis. The sequence continues at coordinate 640,644,212 of NC_064638.1, read as the reverse complement.
ACTGTTTTCTGTAATAGCACAAGATTTGAAACCAATGGAAATTTTAGAATGAAAATTACTTCTTTATTTCAAAAACGGTTTATTTAAAAACTACAAATTTTCGCGCTGTTGCTATGGCTAATTTGTATTTCACCTTTCCCCTCGGTTAATAGTAAAATATAAAAAAAAGAACGCATGTTATAACAGAGCCCAGAGAAATGCCGAACAATACCGGTTATTGAACTAAAATACCAGTATCAGTTTCAACCGGTCGGATTTTACCGTCCTTGCAGCAAAGGCATATTCCGCTGTAGCAGCGGCTTAGCCACAACTCAGTTTTTACTAGTGGCTGTCTTATGGAAGACAAGCTGCATCAGCATTAATAAATGGCAGAAATATTATTTTTACGTTTCTTCAGCATATGCCAGAATAAAAGGAAGTGAATGGTTGGTTCCTTCTGCCAGATATTCTGTCCCGATCTGGCGGAGACGGAAACCCCTCGTCTCGGGTGAAGAGGGACTGCGCTCGCCGTTCGCGGAAAATGGCGTTGGACGGAGTCGAGGAGAGGCGCCATTCGTTCTCGCGCGCTCTCGCTCATGGGCCATTTCCAATCTATTGGAGCGCCTCCGCCTGTGTGTAAATAGGGCGGCGCCCTCTGTGAAATGAATCTGTCATGTCACTGCGTGTCTCTCTCTCTCTCTTTCTCTCTCTCTCTCTCTGTGTGTGTGTGTGTGTGTGTGTGTGTGTGTGTGTGTGTGTGTGTGTGTGTGTGCGCGCGCGCGCGCTGACAGACGTACTTTTTTATAAAGCATATCGCAATGTTATCACCCAAAGGTTAATTATTAAAAAAAAAAATACTCCCTTACGGAAGCAACTTACCAAGCGAGGTGGCGCCGTGCGCTGACTTGCTTTCTGGAGGACATCGGTTCAGATCTCTACTGGCCGTCCTCATTTGGGTTTTATGTGCTTAATTGGATATGGCTGCATCGCTCGACACGAACGTCATACCTGATAAAATTACTGACAAAAAAGTGATTTGAACGTACCACACCTGCCAGCTCTTGCGATTAAGAATGGAGACTCCAGAATTTACACTTTTTTCCGCCTCCTGATTACTCTGTCATTTCTCACGTTTTTTGGCTAATTATCGTCAAAACTAAGATGTTTGTTTTGAAAACCCGCCATTTCAGTTTTTTCGTTTTTTTCCCAATGATAAGTTCTTCGCTCATCAGTCGTTGAATAGCTATACATATCCAAGGTTAAAGAAACCAGGAAGTCGTGCGCGACCTATACATCGATTGTTATTTTTCCTCTCTCCCGTGCAACGTGTACAATATACTCGTGTTACAGAAAGAATATGAAGATACTGAACGCGTAATTCAGTACATAAAGGAAGATGCAGTAGAAGAAAGGGTTACGGTAGAATATGTGCTTGGTACTAGAAATGAGGGAGGAAAAAGACTACTTGAGTTCTGCAATAAATTGCAACTAGTAATTGCTCTGTGAATTACGAGAGGAGGTGGGATACTTGGAAAAGGGCGGGAGATACAAGAAGGCTCCACTTTGATTACACCATGGTCAGAGAGATTACGAAATCAGACACTGAATTGTAAGGCGTACACACGAGCAGATATAGAATCGGATCACAATTTAGTAGTGATGAAAAGTAGGCTGAAGTTCGAAGGGACTAGTCAGGAAGAATAAATGCGCAAAGAAATGGAATACAGAAGTACTAAGGAATAAAGAGATACATTCGAAGTTCTCAGAGACTACAGATACTGCGGTAAAGAATAGCTCAGTAGGCAGTACAATTGGAATGAACGTCTCTAAAAAGGGCAGTCACAGAAATTGGAAAGAAAAACATAGGTCCAAAGACGGTAAGTGCGAAGAAACCATGAGTAACACAACACATACTTCAGTTCATTCATGAAAGAAGGAAGTACAAAAATGTTCAGGGAAAGTCAGGAATATAGAAATAAAAGACGCTGAGGAATGAAACGGATTGGAAATGCAGGGAAGCTAAGATGAAATGGCTCCATAAAAAATGTGAGGAAAACGAAAAAATTATTTTCGGAAAGACTGACACAACTCATAGAAAAGTAAAAACAACCTTCGGAGAACTTAAAAGCAAGGATGGGAACATTAAGAGTACAATGCGAATTCCACTCTTAAATTCAGAGAAGGGAGTGGATATGTGGCACTTGTACATGAAGACCCCTATGAGGGGCAAGATTTGCCTGATGTGATAGAAGAAGAAAGAGTAGGCGATATAGAAGAGACAGGGTATCCAGTATTACAATCAGAAAGAGACTTGGAAGACCCTGGGTTCGGTGTGGGGCAGCGATGGGGTGGGTGGACTGCTGTAGCCTGTAGTGGTGTTGTGAACCACTGATGGCTACGGCGGGGCGAAGCCTCATCGTCGGTTCAATACACATTACAGGGGCCCTAACATACAGCCTTGTGGAACACCACTTGTAACAGAGGTCTGGGTTAGTCTGCCGCGTCATTTCGGATAAAATAGGTGCCCACGGGATACATGGGCCCCACAACGAACATGTCACGTTTGTCATCTTGTCCGCCATTCTTAACGTATCGCCGGTTCCGTATAAGGCCCACCAAGATATCAATATGTCAACGACAAGGTTCCCACTAAAGGCGTAACTTCGCCATGTGCAGAGAGCTTTCATGCATTTAAACGCACAGGTAATGTGCTGTGGAATACGCGTCGCGGCCTGTCTGTCTCTTGGGCCTAGGGATAAAATTCCAAACTTTCGATGACTACCTGCATTATCGTCGCCACGTCGTCAGGGGCAAAGTTGTCTGTCGTGAAACCGGCGTGACTCTCATTCTTACGCCCAAGGTCCGGCATCTGATTGCCTAGATTACGTCACAGAAATGGTGGATGCAGTGATCGCGCAACCTGCGTCCACATAATGTGTCTATGCTCACTCCCCAGCATCGGATGCCAGGCCACCACTAAAAGACGGTAAACTATGTCCTCCGCTGTTTTCCAATCATTATCAAACACACGCTTCCATGAATTGCGAATGAGTGTGGGCCTGATGAATCTATTGAACTTATCACATAATCTAAATGCGACTGTTGTAGCAAGTTCAGTGGAAACACCGGCTACTCGCGGAAGTGAGCACTCGATACAGGGAAGACTTCGCCTGATGATAGCGGTGGCGCTGCAAGCGACGTTGGACCCCCCAGGGGGTCCACAACTCTTTTGTGGACACGTGCGTAGCGAGCACGGGACCCCGAGCTAATGTGGCCCTCCTTCCTTTCCGGGCTGCATACCTTCCCTTCCCTTTCCGCATCCCTCCCCGTCCCCCATCTTGGGGCCCCCCCCCCCTCACCTCTGGCTCTTTCCTTCCCTTTCTCCCCCTCTGGGAGTATGGTTTGTGCCTACGTCCGGAGACGGACGCTCGAAACTGTTCCAAATTCCTTGCTTTTACACTTGCAAGTCCTCGTCCTTCCTCTGTCCTTCTCTTTTCCTTCCCTCTTCTCCTTGCCCTTTTCTCCGCTGCGGCGTTTGAGACCCCCCTTTTCTTTCCTTTCCCTTTCTCTTTTTTCCTCCCTGTGCGTGTCTGAAGGCCGACCCACGCACTTCCATGCGTAGCCGGTGACGGGGTAACGCGTAATTCCCCGCCCCGGGTAGACAGGTAGGACACGTACGTACCCCCTGGTAACGGCCAGGCCCAGGGAGGGGTGATTACCCGAGCTGATACCTTCCGAAAGTGCCGATTGGTCCCTCCGTCCGTTTGTCGGGAGGTGTGACCTGAGGTGTGAACAATCACCTAAGGCGGGTGTGCCCTCGGTGAGGGCCCCCACAAGGGAGGAGCGCGCCATCGGAGACGCCGGTAATCATGGGGGATTCTTCCGCAATGGTTTCCTCACCTTCCACTATGTCTGCTCACAAATGTAAGTTCACTGAGTCTCAGCCACAGACGGTTCTTCCATCGTTGCCACAGTTCCTTGTTGTTTCTCGGTCTGACGAAGGTCACGACTTTTCCACGGTCAACCCTTTCATTATTCAGAAAGGTGTCGACGCAATTGCGGGTCCTGTAAAGTCTTGTTCCAGATTACGGAATGGTACCCTGTTGTTAGAAACACACAGTGCCCTCCAGGCTCAAAAATTGCTGCGTACTTCTCTGCTCCACACCTTCCCTGTCCGGGTGGAACCGCACCGTACCTTAAATTCCTCGCGTGGAGTCGTTTATACACGCTCCCTCGATGGATTGTCTGACGAAGAAATTCAGCACTACCTGTCTGACCAGGGCGTCACCGCTGTTCATCGGGTTATGAAAAGGGTTGACTCGAACATCATTCCAACCCGCACTGTCTTCTTGACATTTGACAAAGTTCAACTCCCATCAAAAATCAAAGCAGGCTATGAGATAATTTCCGTTCGCCCTTATGTCCCAAACCCTACGCGTTGCTATCGATGTCAGCGGTTCAATCACACCAGCCAGTCCTGTTCCAATCCGGCCAAATGTGTTACGTGTGGCAGGGATGCCCATGAGGGTGCTTGTCCACCTCCATCCCCTCGCTGCATCAACTGTATGGGTGACCACGCTGCTTCCTCTCGAGATTGCCCTGTTTTTAAGGACGAAAAGCTGATCCAGGAAATAAGAGTGAAGGAAAAGGTGTCGACCTTTGCTGCTCGAAAGTTACTCGCCAGTCGACAGCCCACCGTGCCTCAGAAAGGAAAATACAGCGCTGTCCTTGCTTCTCCTCGGCCAACAAAGGAGGCGGCCACGCAGACTTGCGACCTCACATTTAGTACCACGGTCGTCAGATCGGCCAGCGCAAAGATCGCCCGTTCAACCTCACCTCTTTCGCCTGCCCACTCTATGGCTCACCCTTCGTCGGGTTCTGCTAAATCTCGAGCCCAAAAGTCAGACGCCAAGTCTTCAAAAAAAGAGCATTCTCGTGAAGAGTTTTTACGTCCTGCAACTTCACAACCATCGGTTCCTCCTTCATCTAAACATACCTCCAAGAAGGCTACGAAGAAACACAGTTCTTCTCCTTCTCCGCCAAGGCGTGTCCCATCTACAGCACCACCTGGCGGAAATCGCCCTCGGCCATCTTCTGTGTCGCCGAGGCGCACTGTTGGTGGCCGGTCAACTGGCCGATCGTTGGTGGCAGGAGCTGCTCCTGACCAACCTATGGATCAGGATCTTCTGCCTTCGACTGAATGCCATTCCATGCTGTCGGTCGCAAGCTCTGAGCAGTCGTTGAGTTGACAGCACCCTTGGTGACGTTCCTCCATTTTCTGTTCACCCTATGTCCATTATCCACTGGAATATCCGCGGCATTCGCGCCAATCGGGAGGAATTGTCGATCCTCTTACGATCCTACTCGCCGGTCATCTTCTGTCTTCAGGAAACAAAGCTGCGTCCCCATGACCGCTTTGTTCTCCCTCATTTTCAGTCCGTCCGATATGACCTCCCCTCTGTTGAAGGCACTCCAGCCCATGGAGGACTCATGATTCTGCTCCATGATACTCTCCATTATCACCCACTCCCCTTAAACACTTCCTTCCAAGCTGTCGCCGTCCGTCTTTCCCTTTCTGGATACACGTTCTCTCTTTGTACGGTATACATTCCATCGTCTACACCAATGGCACGAGCTGATCTCCTTCATCTTCTTGATCAGCTTCCACCCCCCTATTTGCTGGTTGGGGACTTCAATGCCCACCATCCGCTTTGGGGATCTCCACATCCTTGTCCACGTGGCTCACTATTGCTAGACGTCTTCCACCAAGCGGATCTAGTCTGCCTCAACACTGGGGTCCCCACATTTTTGTCTGCCTCCACGGCAAATTTATCCCATTTGGACCTTGCGGTCGGTACTGTTCCGCTAGCTCGGCGCTTCGAATGGTTCGCCCTTGATGATACACACTCGAGTGACCACTTTCCATGTGTTCTTAGACTGCAGCCTCAACTGCCATATATGCGCTCGCGACGCTGGAAGTTTGCCCAAGCCGATTGGACACTTTTTTCGTCTCTAGCGACATTCGATGACCGTCGCTTTCCCAGCGTCGACGATGAGGTCACACATTTTACCGACGTTATTCTCACAGCTGCGGAACGTTCCATACCACGCACCTCCGAATTGCCCCGGCGCCCTCCAGTTCCTTGGTGGAACGAGGCATGCCGTGACGCAATACGTGAGCGGCGACGTGCTCTTCGCATTTTCCGTCACCATCCAACTTTGTCCAACTGTATCCGATATAAGCAGCTCCGTGCGCGATGCCGTCGCGTCATCCGCGATAGCAAGAAGGCAAGCTGGAAATTCTTTACTAGCTCATTTAACAACTTCACTCCCTCCTCGGAAGTTTGGAGTCGGCTTCGACGGTTCTCAGGCGCGCCTAGTTTCTCCCCGGTCTCTGGGCTCACTGTCGCGCATGATACCTTAGTGGACCCAGTCGCAATTTCTAACTCATTGGGTCAGCACTTTGCTGAGATTTCGAGCTCTTCAAATTACCCGCCAGCGTTTCTCCCGAAGAAACGTGCAGCGGAAGTGCGACATCTTGCTTTCTCCTCTCAAAATCGCGAAAGCTACAATACTGTTTTCTCCATGCGCGAACTCCAACATGCACTCTCTTCTTCTCGCTCCTCCGCCCCAGGACCGGATGGTATCCATGTCCAAATGTTGCTGCATTTATCAACCCATAGCCTGCGTTACCTCCTTCGCCTTTATAATCGAATTTGGACCGACAGTACCTTTCCCAGGCGATGGCGGGAAGCTATTGTCGTTCCCGTTCCGAAACCTGGAAAGGACAAACATCTCCCCTCTAGCTATCGCCCCATTTCTCTCACGAGTAGTGTCTGTAAGGTTTTGGAGCGTATGATGAATTACCGTTTAGCTTGGTGGCTGGAGTCCCGCAGTCTTTTAACACCAGCCCAATGCGGATTCCGAAAGCATCGTTCTGCTGTTGACCATCTTGTTGCTCTCTCCACTTATATCATGAACAATTTTCTCCGGAAACGCCAAACGGTAGCAATATTTTTTGATCTGGAGAGAGCGTATGATACCTGTTGGAGGACAGGCATCCTCCGCACACTGTTCTCTTGGGGCTTTAGAGGCCGGCTGCCCCTTTTTCTTCGCGAATTTATGGCAGAGCGCACATTTAGGGTGCGGGTGAACACTACTCTCTCCCGTACTTTCTCCCAAGAAAACGGGGTACCCCAGGGCTCCGTGCTGAGTGTTGTACTGTTTGCCATCGCCATTAATCCAATTATGGATTGTCTCCTTCCTGATGTCTCGGGCTCCCTCTTTGTGGACGATTTTGCGATTTACTACAGCTCTCAACGGACCAGCCTTCTTGAAAGACGTCTTCAAGGATGTCTCGATCGCCTCCACTCGTGGAGCATCGAAACCGGCTTCCGTTTCTCACCCAGTAAGACCGTTTGTGTTAATTTTTGGCGATGTAAGGAGTTTCTTCCGCCCTCCTTACATCTAGGTCCTGTCAACCTTCCGTTTTCCGACGTCGCTAAATTCTTGGGTCTTATGTTTGACAGAAAACTGTGCTGGTCCTCCCACGTTTCCTATCTTTCGGCTCGCTGTCTGCGTTCCCTTAACACCCTCCGTGTCCTGAATGGTACCTCTTGGGGAGCGGACCGGGTGGTCCTTCTCCGCCTCTATCGCGCCTTAGTGCGCTCGAAATTGGATTATGGAAGCATAGTCTACTCCTCTGCTCGGCCGTCTATTCTTCGGCGTCTCGACTCTATCCACCACCGTGGATTACGTTTAGTGTCTGGAGCTTTTTACACCAGCCCTGTGGAAAGCCTTTATGCTGAGACTGCTGAACCTCCGCTGTCCAATCGGCGGGCAGTCCTTCTGAGTCGTTATGCTAGCCATCTGTCTTCCATGCCTGCTAATCCAGCCCATAACCTTTTTTTCGACGCCTCCTTTGATGTCGGGTATGCAGGCCGCTCCTCCTCCCTACTACCCCCGGGAGTCCGCTTCCGTCAACTGCTCCATTCTCTTTCCTTCCGCTTTCCTAAAACCTTCTTGACAACTTGGGGTACAGCACCGCCTTGGCTCCGTCCCCGGATCGACTTGCTCAGAGACCTATGTCAATTTCCAAAGGATGGTACCCCTACACTTGTTTACCGTCGGGCATTTGCTGCTCTATGTGCACAAATGACGGAAGCCACATTTATTTACACCGATGGCTCGAAAACATCGTTAGGTGTAGGGAGTGCCTATATTGTTGGCGACACCCCAAATCACTTTCGGCTTCCCGACCAGTGTTCGGTTTATACTGCGGAGCTTTACGCTGTTCTCCAGGCTGTCCACTACATCCGCCGCCATCAGCGGATACAGTACGTAATCTGCTCAGATTCTCTCAGCTCTCTCCTAAGTCTCCAAGCTCTTTACCCTGTGCACCCTCTGGTCCACCGGATTCAGGACTGTCTGCGCTTGCTCCACCTGGGGGGCGTCTCAGTGGCGTTCCTCTGGCTCCCGGGACACGCTGGTATCTGTGGAAATGAGGCGGCCGATATAGCGGCCAAGGCTGCAGTCTCTCTTCCTCGGCCAGCTATTCAGTCTCTTCCGTTTACCGATCTACGGAGCGGTTTATGTCGCCAAGTTGCTCATTTATGGCATGCGCATTGGTCAACACTTCCCCACAATAAATTGCGGGAAGTGAAAGCCGTTCCTTGCGCTTGGACCTCTTCCTCCCGAACGCGCCGTCGGGAGGAGGTAATTTTAGCTCGACTCCGGATAGGGCACTGTCTTTTTAGTCATCGACATCTTTTAAGCGGTGATCCTCCCCCACTCTGTCCCCACTGCTCTCAGCTGTGGACGGTCAGACACCTTTTAATTGAATGCCCCTATTTTAATCCGTTACGCTCCCGTCTACAGCTATCGCCTGATCTATCGTCTATTTTAGCAGATGACACGCGCTCAGCTGACCGCGTTCTACAGTTTATTAGTGACAGTGAAATGACGTCAGTCATTTAAAGCTTTTTTTTGGGGGACAACCAACCCCTTTCTATAGTGGACTTTTAAGCATTCCTTCTGCCTTTAGTTTCTCAAATTTTCTGACTTTGTTTCCATTGCTGCTGATTTTAAATTTCGTTTTTTTCCTGTTTTCTACGTCACGGGCTGGGCGCTAATGACCATAGAAGTTTTGCGCCCTAAAACCACAAACAAAAAAAAAAAAAAAAAAAAAAAAGCGACGTTGGACGGAGAACAGAAATATGATTTATGTACGCAGCGGACTCGATCTCAGCATGCGCCATCTCCGTGACGTAATCAAATGCCGGCCTTTGTGCGTGAAAGTGGGAGCCACGACAGTCAGACTAGGTGCCTGGTGAAGGAAGGCATCGAAAGCTTGGGATTTTAACCGAACTTCAGGCGGCAAGTTAACTGGGAACATTTTATCCAGTGGGTCCGTCGGAGAATACTTCGTAGCCATCACTTGCAATAGGTTCCCAGTTCATGATTGCTGTACGCCATGTTGTTCTAATTGACTGAAAATGAACGTTTTAGACAGTCAAACGTCTTTGACAGAACACAATCGCCATTTTCCATTTCGGTAGCGTTCTACAGCAAGGATGGTGGTTATTGCAGAAACAATCTGTTTTCGGCTACATCGGTTCTTTTCGTCTCCAGTGTAATTTGACCGTTTAAACAGCCGGTTTCTGAAATAAACGATTTTTTATTTTGTATTGCTATTACTTCCAATAATAAATTAAGGCATACAATAAAGATTGAGAAGTTCTAATGAAGCGGAGGAGCAAGAGATCACGATTGAGGCTCTGGCAGATATTTGTCTCATTGTCTCCAGCAAAACTGCGAAGTTGAAGCAGATGGGCGTGGCCACAGCGAGAGCTAAAGGTCACAAGTTGACGACTTTCCTGCGTCGTTACTTTTGGATGGTATCAGTTTTTCACCGTCGAATAACGACAAAATTAACGATTCAGTTATTATCCTAAGTGTACAGCATATCAGTAAAGTTATATCAGCCAAAATTACCTTCTCTTCCAAGAAACATTGTGGATGTTTCCTTCTTACGTGATGCTCAAGTTTGTTGTGCCTCCCCCCGTTCTTAACACTTTAAAGCAAATAGACCATTGTTCCTGGTCGGGAATCGAACACAAGCCCCTTCGCGTGGCAATCCTCCGCGCCGACCCCGCAGCTGCCGAGGTAAACCAAACAGCATTTCGTAAAATACCTTCACAAACGAGGGACATACCTTTCTGTAATATTACTAATGCCCGAAGACGGCAGCGAGGAACTACGGTATAGACAAGATGGGGAAATCTTGCACATTGCATGTACATGCGTACGTCACACGGCAAAAGCTAAAGTATTGTCGCAGCAGTGTTGTATAGATTCTTATGTCATGGTTTAGTTTCTAACTACGGGCGTTGTTATTAAAATAGGGCGATCGCTTTCCTCCGTTTCAATAATTATCCAGTATTTCGAAGCAATGGAAATTTTGCGAATAAATGTTTCTCGTTTAAAAAAAAAATATTTTAACCAAAAATTTTAGCATTACTGCTATGGCAAATTGAGATGCCTGTTTTTTTACCCAGCTATTAGTAAACATAAAAAAAGCTATTATAACAAGAGACCAAACCTATACCGAAAAATACCGGTTACTCAGAACTAGAATAGAGGTGTCGATTTTAACCGGTCGGTTATTTTCTATCCCTAGTTTTGGTCATGGAAACAATCTACTGCAATACAAACTCTTCTGTGGAGTAGTTGCAACGATCACTTAACACCAAGTCAGTGTTTTAACCGTGCTTTCAGAAGTTTCGTCTCGTACGGTAACACAGAGCGGCGCTTCTGGGGCAGAACTGCGGGCTGCTTGGCCGGACTTCTGGAGACTCGTTCATAGCCCAGCTGGAGAGCCGACGGCGGCGCTGCGGGGTTAACTTTGACAATATAGCGTTCGTTCCGCAACTTCCCGATTCCAATATTGCTGCCATACTGTTCTCCCTCGGGATGAGGAAATACAAAATAAAACGGTAGGAAGGACGGCCAACTGGCTTGCTGGAAGCGATTGCTGGTAACTGCACAGAGAAATTCCCGACAGTTATTTTGCTAGAGTACCTATCTCCTGGCCTACACAGCAGAGACTGTTACGCAGACACACAATCAAATGCGTTTTCCTAAAATGGTTCAAATGGCTCTGAGCACTATGGGACTTAACTTCTGAGGTCATCAGTCCCCTAGAACTTAGAACTACTCAAACCTAACTAACCTAAGGACATCACACACATCCATGCCCGAGGCAGGATTCGAACCTGCGACCGTAGCGGTCGCGCGGTTCCAGACTGTAGCGCCTAGAACTGCGTTTTCCTCCCGAGGTCGAATAGTCCACGTGTGAGCCTGTTAGGTCGTTGTGGGAAGAAGCCAAGCTTTTCATCACACGAGAACCTAGCTAGAGTCCTTGGTAGTTACCTCCTCCCTCCCACTCCCACGCCTCTCCCCCCTCTCCCTCCCTCCTCTCTCTCTCCCTCCTCTCTCTCTCCCTCCCTCCTCTCTCTCTCCCTCCCTCCTCTCTCTCTCCCTCCTCTCCTCTCTCTCTCCCTCCTCTCTCTCTCTCCCTCCCTCCTCCCTCCTTCTCTCTCTCCCTCCCTCCCCTCCTTCTCTCTCTCCCTCTCTCCCCTCCTTCTCTCTCTCCCTCCCTCCCCTCCTTCTCTCTCCCCCTCCCTCCCCCTCCTTCTCTCTCTCCCTCCCACCCCACTCCTTCTGTCTCCCTCCCTCCCACTCCTTCTCTCTCTCCCTCCCCCTCCTTCTCTCTCTCCCTCCCTTCCGTCCTCCCTCCCTCCCTCCCTCCCTCCCGTCCTCCCTCCCGTCTCCCTCCCTCCCGTCCTCCCGTCTCCCTCCCTCCCGTCCTCCCGTCCTCCCTCCCTCCCGTCCTCCCGTCCTCCCTCCCTCCCGTCCTCCCGTCCTCTCTCCTTCCCTCCCTCCCGTCCTCTCTCCTTCCCTCCCTCCCGTCTCCCTCCCTCCCTCCCTCCCTCCCGTCTCCCTCCCTCCCTCCCTCCCTCCCTCCCTCCCTCCCGTCTCCCTCCCTCCCTCCCTCCCTCCCTCCCGTCTCCCTCCCTCCCTCCCTCCCTCCCTCCCGTCTCCCTCCCTCCCTCCCCCCTGTCTCCCTCCCTCCCCAGTTGTAAAACCCTACCTTTTATTGTTAGTATTTAGAACTAGATTGCTGCTGCAATCTCCTACTGTGTTGACAAGTTGTTGAAGCTCATCTAAATTATTAGCAGTCAACTCGCGAAAAGACTGTGAAGGTAAGATCAGACGCATGAGTTAATACAGAGGCTCACCAACATTCGCCACTGGAACAGAAAAAACGAGAAGTAACAGTGGCAAAATACTCTCCGTACACGCCGTAAGACATCGTTGTGGAAGAGGATGGCTCGTACGGATCAGGTCCATAAATTTCAGCTCTGCCGAAAGTTAATGGCCAATGTTTTCTGGGAACGTAGAAAATACTGTGTGTGTAAAGAAAAGCAGTAATTGGCGGGCACTAGTGCAAGTCGACGAAGACATTTTGGGATTTAATTGCAAAAGGGAGAAAAATCTCCTTTCAGTACACCAAATGTGCCTTATAAACTGTTTTGCTAAGGGAAGTACGGTTTATTGGATCATCCCAATTTGCCAAACTTTCCATTCATTGGGTCTAGCGGTTCTAGGCGCTCAGTCCGGAACCGCGCGACTGCTACGGTCGCAGGTTCGAATCCTACCTCGGGCATGGATGTGTGTGATGTCCTTAGGTTAGTTAGGTTTAAGTAGTTCTAAGTTCTAGGGGACTTATGACCACAGCAGTTGAGTCCCATAGTGCTCAGAGACATTTGAATTTTTTTTTTTTTTTTTGCGCCATTCGTTGACTTTCACACATTCCCACATTCAAACAAATTACGGTGGAAATCGTTCAGTCAGATGGGGAGGTTTAGCTACGCGGCGTTGAATTGTCAGAAGACTGCAGTTCCGCTTTCACATCGTGAAGCAGTAACGGCGACAGGCCGGACTGCGTGAAGTTCGTAGCAACGGAACACCGGCGGCATTCCTTCATCATGTTTCCTATCTTTACGCTATCGCCGTAATGTACACTGTTGGTCGTGGAGGAGGAAGACTGATAAACACGCAACGACAGGTTTGTTCCGGACATACAAGAGCGGGGCGAAGTCTTTAACTGGAGGCTCGTACACCGTCGGACTCAAAGACCGAAATTCTCCAAGAGCTATCGAAATAACGGGGGCACACCATCCTTGTCATGTAGCAGGCTGTCCGTATACAATATTCTCTGTTTACCTCGTCCAAGAGTACACATTCTGAAGAATTGCAGTTATTATACATACTACTGTCTCTAATGGTTAAAGAACTCCAGTTTTGACGTAACATACGTCAGTATGCTGGACTACTACTGTCAGTAACTTTATCTCGATCGGCATTATATAGGAAGTAGCAAGAGAAAACTAATCTTGCGAAGAGCCATGTGGTGCAAGTAGTTCCCTGCTCCTTCAAACATTGCAGTCAGTATATCAATTTATTTTGTTTGGTTTTGGGCTTTGCTTTCGCCGTGGTTAATGGTTTTCATCTCCAAAAAACTTATTCTAGCATAAATATCCAGAGTGCAAACCAGCAAAAGAATTATTAGCACTGCAACGAAGTTTTTTACTGCTGAAGTTGTAGTCGACCGACCACATTAGACTAACAGCCTGAATATTTCCTCGTTCTACCAAGAAGCTGGATGCTCAGTGGAAAGTTTTCCAGGCTCCTAGCAGACTTCAGATAGTAGCTGTCTACTTGGCACGTAAAATCAGAAAGTGAAAGAGAATTGCGAACGCTTTGGCACGATAATAAATTCAACAGTGCCACCCCCCCCCCCCCCTCTCTCTCTCTCTCTCTCTCTCTCTCTCTCTCTCTCTCTCTCTCTCTCTCTCTGTGTGTGTGTGTGTGTGTGTGTGTGTGTGTGTGTGTGTGTGTGTGTGTGTGTGTGTTTTCCTGAAATGGTCCTTAATGAGGAAGAAAAAACATGCAGGTTATCGTGTACTGCACTAAGCAAACCAATGCGCCTTTTAATGTGCTTACGGCAGCAGATGATTATAAAGCTTTTGGCTAGTGAGTTCGTCGAAATGGGGAAACTTTTCCAGTAGGTGAGGGGAGTGGCAGTCATCGTAACGTCAGGCCTTTTCGACGAACCCACTTTGCTGGAAACTTAAGTGCTTTGAATTAGTTTAACTCTTCGAGAAAAACGAGACTATTTGTGCTGCTCATCTTTCACAGAGTTGTTGTAGCCGACACACAAGTTCCCACACGCTCTCACTTCAGCCAGTTAGATTTTCCGTAGTTTCCCTAGATCGCTTAAGGCAAATGCCAAAATTGTCCCCTCCAGAAGGATAAGGAGGACACGAATGATTCCCATCCCCCACCCTCCCCCATTTACATCTAGGCTCCATCTGTCGTAGACGGGACGTTAAACTCTTCCCTTTCTTTTCCCCGCTACGTCGTGACATACTAACCCATTCAACTGTTAGTGTTCCTCGGTACCAAATACGTGAGGCTACGACGTGGCTACTTTTAAGAGTTGAAAAATCATACCTTCTTTTCCATCGTTGCTTGTGTAAAATTTATGGTGATTCATGTGGGTATAACATGCTGCTCGTCACCTTTTTTTAACCTGATGCTTAATTTACCATTAACTACGTTTCGAACCAGTGCAGGCTTAGACGTAGGCGTTTCAGGAGCATTTTGTTTTGGAATCTGGACCATGTGGAACTAGACGCTAGGGTTGTGCGGGCCGAAATAGATTTAGTGGCAGTAGGTTTTGAAGTAAACGAACATTGAAGGCAAGCATAAAGAATATGAAGTTAATAGATATCCCGATCTTTGAAATCAGACGCATTAAATCACAGAATAAAATGTTTACGCACTTGATAATTGACGAGTGAACGTTGCGAGCTGCAAATTTTCCCATACGATGTCAATATACTTATGATATGTATGAAAACTTGCAGCTAAACAAATAGTGAGATATTTACGACTTAATGAAAAAGTGACTTTACTAGCGTATGTGACGTAGGTAACTACGGAACGCCGTAGGTGTGTACATAAATTAAGCTTTTGCTTGTGGAACCGTGGCAACAGATAAATGAAAAGTGAAATAGTTCTTGCACTATTAAAAAAAAATTACGAACATAAAAGGCGGACACAAATGAACATAGGAAGTTGTTGGCATGTATTTGAGCCACTGGTTGCATATTGGTGAAACAAGAAGTTAAGCTTGAGGGTCTAATTTTTATTATTTAAGGCTCGTAGTGTATTGTACCTACATAAATCACCAATTTAAATCACTGCTGCAGTTTTTCATGCAAAACAGATCTAAAGTTTAAGTAGAACTAATGCATTAGCTGTCTCCACGTTATACTGTTTTTAATATTTCGCTGTTTGCTTTGGTAAGACTTCTTCTGTTGCGGTTTCTTATTCTGTCTGACCCTCGAACGCGCAGAATTTGAGTCGTCACGGTCAAATTATTTATCTTTTACGGCTAATGTCAAAATATAACCTTACTTTTTTGTCCGCTGCTTGACTTGGCAGTCATTAAATGACTCTTTCTGCGTCCAAAATATTGCCGTCTTTGGCCATTCGACCTGCTCTTTCATAGTGTGTGTCCATCTACATCTCGTATTTCTAATCGGTAATCTTCTTTTCTTCGAAAGCGTAAAGATAATACTTATCGAGAGATACGACAGAACGTGTTACATATTCCGCGTACGGGATGAGGATCGTATACATTTTTCCTTGTAACACAGGTAGTGCTGATAGCTGGTCTGTCCTGCTCTCATCTTTCCTCGTTAACGGTTTTTCACTTCTCTCTCTCTCTCTCTCTCTCTCTCTCTCTCTCTCTCTCTCCCCTCTCTTATATATATTAAGAGACGCGTATTTGTTCATAAGACGCCATTTCGTGTGCAGGTTCCTAACAAGGGAACCTCCCCATCGCACCCCCCTCAGATTTGGTTATAAGTTGGCATGGTGGATAGGCCTTGAAAAACTGAACACAGATCAATCGAGAAAACAGGAAGAAGTTGTGTGGAACTATGAAAAAACTAAGCAAAATAATACAAGCTGAGTAGGCCATGCGGAAGATAAGCAACATCAAGGATAGTGTGAGCTCAGTAGCGCCGTGGTCCCGTGGTTAGCGTGAGCAGCTGCGGTACGAGAGTTCCTTGGTTCAAGTCTTTCTTAGAGTGAAAATTTTACTTTATTTTCGCAGAGTTATGATCTGTCCGTTCGTTCATTGACATCTATGTTCACTGTAATAAGTTTAGTGCCTGTGTTTTGCGACCGCACCGCAAAACCGTGCGATTAGTAGACGAAAGGACGTTCCTCTCCAATGGGAACCGAAAACATTTGATCGCAAGGTCATAGGTCAACCGGTTCCTCCACAGGAAAACACGTCTGATATATTCTATACGACACTGGTGACGGCATGTGCGTCACATGACAGGAATATGTTGTTTAGTTGTAGCGTCCCGATACTACGGCGCAGTTACCTCGCATCGGACGGACCGACAAGTAATAATTGAAAATAAAAAATTAAACTTTTCACTCGAGGGGAGACTTGAACCAAGAACCTCTCGTTCCGTAGCTGCTCACGCTAACCACGGGACCACGGCGCTTGTGAACTCACATTATCCTTGATGTTGCCTATCTTGCGCATGAACTACTCAGCTTGTATATTTTGCTAATTTTTTTCATAGTTTCACACAACTTCTTCCTGTTTTCTCGATTGATCTGTGTTCAGTTTTTCAAGGCCTATCCACTGTGCCAACTTATAACTAAATCTGAGGGGGGGGGGGGGTGCGATGGGGAGGTTCCCTTGTTTCTCTTGCTGAGACTATTGGCGGGCTATATTGTCTTGCCGGCTGGTAGTGCTGCGCCCACTTCGCCAGTGACGAAGACGCTTGGATCGTGGGCGTCGGGAGCGCTCTTGTGTGCCTGGGTCCGGAAGCGGTGGTCCCGGAAACCGCAAGCCGTATAGCGTCGCCTTACAGCCACGCCCCATTTCACCCACCCCCATCCCTCCCCGCCACCAATCCCCACCGCGATAGCATTGGCGCCCATTTTCGGAGAAATACGCTCATGTTCGTATCGGCTGCACTCAGCACGTGCTTGTTAGCTCGGGCGTGACTAGCGGTCTATGCTCCCCACTCCACATTATGCTGTACCGCGCAGTAGAACTACTCACTGCTGTAAGCTGCTGTTCACTGCGGAAGTGCCTTCCTATTGGCAGAATTTCTGGGCCAGTGTATGCTAAGGGTAGTTTCAGACCTTTCATTTATGTTTATTTTCTGCTGATAGTGTGCTGTGCTATTTCTACACCCGCTCATAAATTGCGTGAACAGCTGTGCACTGCTTAAAGACAATAAGTTAAATCATCTTCCCATCTCCCTCCCCTCCCCTCCCCTCCCCTCCTCTTCTTTAATGCTGTACTCTGTCCCAATAAAACGCGAAAAATGCTAGTGTGTATGCCTTCGTAAGAGCCATAATCTGTCATATATAATCCTACACAACCAATAAAATAAATGCTATCTGGAAAAGATACAATTTATTTAACATCGAATATTGAGGTAAGTGTTACGTGGAAAGTGTCCGTCTGGAGTGAAGTGCTATGAAAATGTGAAACGTGAAGTAAACAAAAGCACTGGAAATATCGTGCTAGAGAAGAAGAATGCTTAAGTTTACTGGGTAGATCAGATAGTTAATGAAGATGTAGTGAATCAAATACCTTTAGAGCACATCTTGATTAAGATAGGAGATTGGTTTGATAGGACTCATTGTAGGCTCGAGGGAACATCTAATTCAGTAATGAAGGGAAGTGTGGTCGTTAACAGCTGTAGAGGGAATAGCCAACCTCTGCTGCTACGGTCAGGTTCGAATCCTGCCTCGAGCATGGATGTGTGTGATGTCCTTAGGTTAGTTAGGTTTAAGTAGTTTTAAGTCTAGGGGACTGATGACCTCAGCTGTTACCCCTCATAGTGCTTAGAGACATTTGAACCATTTGTAGAGGGAAGTACATGGACGTTCGCAAAAATATTTTTTTCTGGGTAGGTCAAGTCTCTAAAGTTACTCTTTATATAAATGCGTTGGTCAGTTCCAAGACCTGTCACGCCATAAGAACTAATTTTTTTAGGTGACCCAAATACTAAATCTCAGAGAATGGATGATCACCCACGCGATATACACTCGTAAGACAGAAGGCGCACCGCGAAGCATTTATCTGAATCTGACGGAAATCGGTAAATGTGATATACGCACACAGAAAAAAAAAGATTACAATTTCAGAAAAATTGGAAAATTCGTTCAAGAGAAGTACTGCGTTGGTTCACCTCTAACCCTTATGCAAGCTTGTGTTCGGCTTGGCATTGCTAGATAAAGTAGTTGAATGTCCTGAGGGATATTGTGCCAATTTCAGTCCAATTGGCGCCTTAGGTCAGCAAAATCCCGAGCTGGCCGTGCCCGTAATGCTCCAAATGTTTTTTGTTGGGGAGAGATCCGGCGACCCTGCTGGCCAAGGTAGGGTTTGGCAAGCGTGAAGTCAAGCAGTAGAAACTCTTGCCGTGTGCGGGAGGGCATTAGCATGCTGACATGTAAGCTCAGGATAGCTTCCCATGAAGGCTAACAAAACTGGGCGAACAATATTGTAGACAACAAAAGGAGTCCTGCTATGAAAAGAAATGGCAGTAGACCATCACTCATGTTTGTCGGGCCGTAGGGCGAGCGACAGTCAGGTTAGAATCCCACCGCTGTCAGGGGCGTCTCCAGACACGTCTTCAGCCTGGAATCTCATTGACTGGAGTAGAACTGTCTTCAGTGGCGAGACCTGCTTTTAATTTAGCCTTGATGACGAGCGAGAAAGTGTCTGGAGACGCCCCAGACAGCGATGGGATACATACCTGACTGTCGCTCACCCTACGGCCCGACAACCTTGGGTGCCATTTCTTTTCATAGCAGGTCCTCGTTGCGTGTCATCCCCCGCACCCTTACACCACGGCGGTACGTCGACAATATTTTACGTACCGTTTTGTTGCTCTATGGCAGGGGGTCTCCAAACTAAGGCCCACGGGCCGGGGCCGGACATCCCCGGTATTCGGCCCGCAAAATATTTGAGGTGGTACCCATACTGCCAACAATCGAGTTTCGAGGCCTATAGCGACCAATACACCGCGACATTGTCGGAGCTGTATCTTTACAAAGCAGAAGGTCATGGTTAAACTTGTGGCTATCCACAATAAACAGACACACCATTCTCCGCGATAGTGAAAAAGAAAAGAACGGTTAACAGACTAGTTTGGCGAAAACATTTTAAGTAAAAAATTTCTTTGCATTTTATTCTACTCAGTCCGGTGCAAGTCCTTCAAATGGACGCCACTTCGGCGACTAGCCTTAGTAATCCATCATTATGGAAGATGCTTCTTAAGCGAGGTTTCACTTTCTTTTGATTACGTTGTAAAATACACATTGCAAGTAAATCGTATAAAATATTTTTATTTAAAGGCAATTTAAAGAGAATACTATACCTGGTGTACATAATGATATTGGATATTTTAGTTGTAACTGATGTATAAAAATAACTGTAATTAATTTATATCTCGAAAACTCACAGTGTTAGATTATTCACGTAAAGAAATTTAACATCTTAGTGATAATTAGTGACTTTTATGTAGCTGTAACTTTCCTTTCATGTCCATTTGTGGATTAAGTTTACTGGTAGAGGTAATCATCAGCGACTTCAAATGCTCATCACTTAGTTATGATCTGAAAATACTTTTTGCATGTTTCATTTTGCCGAAAGTTTTTCACACAAATAAGTACTGCCAAAAGCGGAAAAAAAGCCACGGGCAAATTTATGTAAATTTGGAAACTGTGTGGATGGAAGACGCTAATAAATTCCAGTAATGTTGACATTGAATGTTTTTCTTTAAAAAAAAAAAGTCTCCATAGAGTCTATGGCAAGGTATCCTGGGCTTACATTCCAACAAGATAATGTCCGCCCACACACGGGCAGAGTTTCTACTGCTGGTCTTCGTGCTTGTGAAACCCGACACTGGCCAGCAAGCTCGCCGGATCCTGCAACCAGCTCAGTATTTCGACAATGTAACGTGCCAGTTGGACAGAATATGGCACGAAATCCCTCAGGAGGAATCCAACAACTCTGTCAATGCCAAGCGGAATAACTGCTTGTATAGGGACCGGAGGGGCCCAACGCGTTATTGACTTGCTCACTTCGTGAAGCTCTTCCTCTTGAATAAATCGTCCATTTTTTCTAGAATTATTGTAATAATTTATCTGTAGATGTACATCAGTTCTACCGATGTCCGTTCCATTCGGTTAATTCCTTCATTTGTCGGGTACCGTCTCGCCTCACCTCCGGCCCCACCCTTCCGCCTGTGGGGAGCAGCAAAGCTTGACTGCAGTAAGCAGTTCAAAATGGATTAAGGTGGCAAGTTCTCATATCACGTAAGTCATGCACTTTAGAGCCCTTAATACTAGACATTTTCTTTCATGATTTGGTGTACGGAATCTGTCCCTAAAGTTTGTCGGTGTTCGATATTTTTTTCCAAGTAGAAGCGTTTTCCCATATTGCTGTGCAATTCAGCAAGCTAATATTCTGTTGTTGTTTTGAAAGAGTAATCTTACGACTTAGTGAATCCTCCAGTGGCAACCCTAAAGTCGTAAACAAGACTACTCTTGCATGGTCCTAGAAAATACTGTCTCTGTCAGTAAATCTTAAAGGCGGTATTTTTTAATTTTTTCCCCTATATTCCATTGAATACTGAGTCTACATGGATTGTTTTTTTCTGTTGCACCCGGTAAATTCAATGATTATTGTAAATTCTAGAAAGTAGGGTAGTGATCCGTGAACATATAAAAAGGAACTACAATGAGCTGTAAACAAATAGCGCACACTTCAGTGCCGTGTGGTTAGTTCATGAAGCTTGATCACAATGTCAGTGACGAATATTGTCAAACTGTCAATACTCGATATAACATGCTCAATAATATTGAGAATATGGTAATCAGTAATACGAGTATTGACATAAGTCAGTATGCGCCGCCAGACGGGCGACATATTGAGGGTTTGACAATTATTATTGACAGTGTAAGAGGCGCTTGAAACGTCTTGCTGGCTGTGTGAGGCTCAAACGCACACAGTAGCAGAAGTGGAAAAAAAACATTGTGCACCACATCTGTTGGGCGGTTACAAGCTTATTTTGTCCTCAGAGTTAATGGAACACCCACTAAAGATAACAATCGTGCTGAAATAGTTTTGTGAAAGTAGATAAAAGTGCTTTCGTTGTTCCGCGAGAAAGGGGATCCTTATTAGTATTCCTTAACCGTCTCGAAACTTCAGATTGAAGTGCGTCATTCTCTTTCCCTCCCCAGGCAGAGCGTACAGGCCGTACTAATTCGATGAGTCGGGATTAGCATCCTTAATACGCTGAAGGGGAACGAGGCTGGTGGTGAACTTCATCGCGGCCATGAATGCAGATTGCAGGGAGCGTGTCACCAATTAATAGGGAAACGTGTCTTCCTGCCGGAACAGTCTTATCTGGAACCACTGCTATTCGAATCGCCGTGTAAAAGTTCGTTTACACGTCCATATTTTATGGGCAATGTGCTGCTACAATAATTTCGCCATAAACATTGCTCCAGTGTGTCTGCAATACACAGCGATATCGCCTTGTAGCCGTTTAATATTGCTGACGCAGCAGGCTGTTGTAGGTAGCTGCCGACGTGTTGCCCGAGTAGTCCTCCTCGTGGTAATTTCGTATTTCGTACAGCTGTTTCTGACTCTCTAAATGCTTCCCCCTCACTTTGAACTTTGGCTGTTGTCCTAAGCCGACAGTGCTGCAGCGCCGGATCGCGCGATGTGAGTGGCTAGTGGCTGGTTGCCGTATTTCTTACAGTAAAATACTGTCATTCCAATTCGAAAACTGGAGACTGTGCATTGATGCATCCCATTCCCTTGTTGCCTTACGAGACGAGTAAAGAGAGAGCTATGAATTTCATCAACGCAGTAAATCTACCAGAATTGCGGGACGTAGAAATTCATTTATGCAGAGAAAATAGTCTGAATGACATTCTCGTGTTCACCCTCATGTTAGAAATTAAGCAGAATACAATTATGGCTCATTACCGCAGATGATCTGAGACTTGTAAATTTTTCTAGGCTCTATAGTGTGTGTTTTGGTACTCATTGAGCAGCAACTTGCGAACCGTCCTTTCTTTTTATTGCGATGTATGTACGCTTTATTTTCCAAGTCCCATAACTGTGGTCGTAGATGCATTGCATTTACATAGTCATAGTTCTCTCAGTGTGCTGGTGAACCATAATAAAACATTAACATTTGACTAGCGTAACACTTTTTGTAAATAGATATCACGTGTTATTGTCTCGTGTGTTCTTCATCCTTGAAGATACTATCACTGCGGATTTATGGAACCAAGAGTATATCTAATCTAATTGTAACTTCAAACTTATCTTAATTAATACCTAGAGTCTCCCTACCAAAGTGTGGCAGGCTTATGACACCAAATGGCGTGCCGATGAGAACTGACTTTTAAAGAAGTGCATCAAACTTCGGTACGGATCACCGGTTGCCAAAACCTGAAGGGTGAGGGCCAAACTGATTGTGTTGTAGTGTTTCCGAAGGTTGTACTGTTTTCTCTATTCCTGCTTCAGTCAGCCTTTCCGACTTCAGAGTTTGGAATCCTTTTGTAACCTCATGCAAATGGAAAAATTCCTTGCAGTACTGGGGATAGAAGCTGGATACCCCATGTTATATAGGGTGATTGCGTGATTATGTTATTACCTGAACACGATACTGTTGCACTTGGTCTGCCGTGACTGCTATCGGAAACGTGCCGTGGCGTTACAGCAAACAAGTACAGTGGTGACTAACGAAAACTCATCGCATTATGAATGATTTCAAGACAGTTGTGCATATACTGTCAAGTGATTCATTGTGTCCTTGTGAAATGTCACAATAAAAACTAGAGGTAAACCGACCGGAGCGCCGTCGCTCCCAAGCGCAGTAATATTGTGTTCGACTATTACAAACTTTCAGGGATAATGGAGAGCGGTAAATTTATTAATTCGAGGTAAGGGATCCTGGTCCGACAATGACTGAGCCGTAAGCTATAACTGAAAATCGTTCTGGTACCTCTGATAGTGGACTATTTTACTGCAGGCTCTTTGCTTTCCGTACTTTGGGAGGAGGTCGTATGGACCAAAACAAGGAAAAATTGTTCTGTAAACATGGGCTCTGAAATCCCTAACTTCAGAGCTATGAGCACTTGTTCAGTTAAAGACCCATGGGGCATGAAGTATAATAAATACCTCGGCACCCTTTCGGAATAACATTCACTCCTTTTTATCATAGAGGTTTCTTTTTAACGGTGTTGATGTTCGATGCTTGTATAGAGTGCCCTGCTCAGTCCCACTATAATTGATCTTAAGTCAAATATAATCTTTTTGCCTTCGTTATACAGTGACTTAACCACATCTAAGATACGAATATTATATGATTAATATTTTGTGTTGACTATAAGAAACGATAATTTCATGTATAATCAGACTGAAGCACAATGACTTTCATCTGATCTATGTCTGGTGGGTTTGACAACTTGTAACATACACAATGCGAGAAATGCTGTTATGTTTTAATGCACTGACGTAATGTAATTTTTGGAAAACTTTTCTGTGTGAACTCAGGATGGGGCTGGCAGTCTCGAAGAAATTAAAAACCATCATTTCAGCCAGAGGCTAATTTAGTTACAATTTCATCTGCAGTTTTCAATAGGAACATGTCTAGTAAAGCATTGTAGGGTTCGGATGTAGTTACTGTGAGGAATCAGTAGTTTACCCGAATAAATATGAGTTAAAACATTATTTACATACCATGAATTGAGTGCGACGTACTACAACTGAGATGACCGAAAGGCGGAAGTGAGGGAAGCCGATGGAGACTGCTGGACTTATACAGCGTTGCTGCGTTGTGCTGACGGGGCGAACTGTAAACTTTACTGCCAGCGGGCGTCGTAAAGCAGCGGTATGAAATGTTAATTCCGGAGTATCGCCTGATTTGCATGCTCTCGTCCGTCACGCATTGCGCCCGTCCGCGCATGCGCGCTACCGTATTACCCAATTTCGCAAGATGGTCGACACGGCATATATAGCGGAGCTGACTGACGACGAGACGTAGGTCCCACCGGGCTGGCAGATCCAATCGCGCGACATGTCAGACGCCTTCCTGCGGGTCTTACTTTAACAAGAAGCAAACTGTTTCAGAAAGAACAGTTCCCTAGCTAGGTCAGTCACACGGCGACACGACGTCTGGAAGAAGTTTCCCACACAACCTCTAGACAGATCTGCATCCTGCCGAATTCCGACGTCAGGCTTGGACAGCAACTTCATGGAATTCGGTTTTGTTTTGGTATTTCACGAAGGTGATCGGTACACTTCCTCTCAACTTTCGTTGAACAATGCAGGGTATGCCCACATTTTTAGTAAATAAATGTCGATGACAAGACATCACGTCCGTATTAAACAACTTACCTGAGAGCCATATGTGCTCAAATTATATTTATGTCAAAATTTTCGCTTCCTAGGGCTTTGGTCGCAAAATAATTGTCAATAGTCGAAGTACGGAGGATTTAAAATTAAAGATACGCAGACTGGGAGTACCAAGCAAAGCCTCCGAGAAATTTTTAACACTTGATATAAATTCAGATATTTGGAAGTCCTTCTGAAGGTGTTGGTCTGATTTGTAGACTTCTACGAAGTGAACCGTTGTGGATAAACAGTTAGGGCAAGTAGAGAACAGAAGCTTTCGAGGTAGGGACTACAGAAGAATGTTGCACATTTGGTGCGTAAATCGAATAACGGGCGAAGAGATACTGGATAGGTATGTTGATAACTATTAATTTAGATCGGTCTAATCACATTTTTCGTACCATATGCGTTTAACATTTATTATTGCAAGGTATGTGCAGTAGTCTGGAACATCTATATTTGTGTTTAAACTATTTTGCTTTATATTTTGGGCATTATAAGTATTATGAAGGGTTCTGGCACTTCTACCTACCAATGACGTAGTAATTCCATAAATTTGTGCTTGCAAATTTCTTACATGCTGGTCTACATGTGTTCTCTTTTTTTAGTATTTTTGCCACTCTGTGTGTTAATTTATGTGTGCTTCCTTTCTGTGTGATGTCATTGTGCGAGGTGTGATCAAAAAGTGACTTGACTTTTTTAACTTCGCTTGCTTTGTACGTACGATTTTCAAAATTTTTGTTCGTCTTGCCGGCCTCAGTGGCCGTGCGGTTCTAGGCGCTGCAGTCTGGAACCGCGAGACCGCTACGGTCGCAGGTTCGAATCCTGCCTCGGGCATGGTTTGTGTGTGATGTCCTTAGGTTAGTTAGGTTTAACTAGTTCTAAGTTCTAGGGGACTAATGACCTCAGAAGTTGAGTCCCATAGTGCTCAGAGCCATTTGAACCATTTGTTCGTCTTGTTGGTACACAATCTCTGACGTTTAATTTAGAAAAAGACGAATCCAATGATGTGGATTATATTGTGCTTGAAAAATGGAATAAAATGGATTGAAGTACCGCGTTCGAAATGTTGACTGTGGCTCTTGGCGAATCTGCTATGAGTAGACAAGAGTTGACGAGTGCTATAAACATTCCAAAGACGATCGAGAAGACGTCGAAGACAACAGCCGTGGACGCCCTAGCACGTCAGTTACTAATGACAGTGTGGAAGAAGTGAAGAAAATGGTACTGGAGAATCGCTGAATCACCACCAGAGAGATTGCTGATTACACTGGCATACGCTTTGGCTCATGCCAAGTAATTTTTTCGGTGTTAAGGGCGCAAAACATGTAGCAGCACAGATCGTTGCTAAATAATTGAATTTCGACCAAAAATGACGTCTTTTAGGAACCGCTAAATGAAGTCGACAACGATCCACCACTGATAAAGTAGGTTGTAATAGGTGACGAAACATGGGTATACGGATATGACGTCGAAACCAAGGCTTAATTGTCCCAACAGAAACTGCCTGAAGACCGAAAAAGTTCGAAAATTCGGATCACATGTGAAGGTTCTTCTCATTGTTTTCTTCGATTACAGTGTGATAGTGCATAATGAGTTCCTACCTTATGGTCATACGGTTAATAAGAAATACTACCTAGAAGTTATGCGCCATTTGCGTTAAGCAATCAGGAGAAAACTACTAGAATTGTGGCAAAACCACTCGTGGAAATTGCACCACAGTAATGCTCCGGCTCACACCTCAGTGCGTGTTCGTGATTTTTTTGGCAAACAACAAAACCATTATGTTGCCTCAGCCACCGTATTTGTCGGAGATAGCCCCCTGGGACTTCTCTGTATTCTCAAGGCTGAAGAGAACCTTGAAAGGACGTCGTTTTGCCACCATTGATGAGATTAAAACAGAATCGCTGAAGGAACTGAGTTCCAGAAGTACTTCAAAGGTTAGAAAAAGCACTGACACATCTGAGGGGGGGAGTACTTAGATGGGGTCGAAGTTGATGTTGAATAAAGATAGTTTAAGAAAAAGAAAAATTCCCGTTACTTTCTGAACACACCTCGTATATATATGTGTGTGTGTGTGTTGCTAGTGTTCGTAGATTCGAGTTAGGGATAAAAGAAATGTACGGCACAATTTGATCAAAGGAATGGCTCAATTGTTGCGACTTATACTGAGTCTTAAAGCAATCGTCTGTTTGGTAATCGAGAGAAATGTGAGGGGGGGAGATAAAATTGTAGGAGGAGACCAACGCTTGAACAAAGTTTGCAGGTTAAAATCGATATAGGGTTCTGTCGTTCGGATATATGAAAATATTTGCACGACATAGAGTTGTGTGGAGAGGTGTATCCTATCAGTCTTTGAGCTGATGGTTACATCTACACGAAAAGCAGTCGTTTTGTGGGATACCAAGTTCACTGCATGAAAACAGTCGTGGGTGTGCTGTTGAGAAGCCATCGGTCATCAGCCGTGAGAGCGACACACGGTTCTCGAGGCGGCCGGTGGGTGCTGCTGCTGGCGGATTCCTGCCGGCTGAGTCACGGCTATTGCCGACACCAGGTTGAGTGGCGGACGCGATGTCACAGCCTGCCACCGACTGAGATTCCGTTCCACGCCGTCACTCAGACAACATGGCGGCCACAGCACGCCGTCGCGCCACTTGGGAAGCTGTCGCAGACTGCGGTGTCTTCGCTAATCGAATACCTACGAATCGTGGGTTGCTCCCACCAGAATGTTCAGCGTTTCTGACTGGATGCAGCTACTATAGTTTAGTAGTAGCAAGGCTTCAGGACCAGGTGAGATACGTACAATATTTTATAAAGATCATGCGAGAGAACTTTCTCCCCTACTAGCAAAGTAGCAACGCCAGAAGATAGTAAGAATTTGCAGAACGACCTGCAGAGAATTGATGTATGGTGCAGACTCTGGCAATTGACCCTGATCGTAAATGAATGTAACATATTGCGCATACATAGGAAAAGAAATCCACTACTGTACAGCTGCACTATTGATGACAAACAGCTGGCTAGGCGTAACTATCCAGAGCGACCTTAAGTGGAATGACCATACAAAACAGATAGTGGGAAAAGCAGACACCAGACTCAGATCCATCGGAAGAATGTTAAGGAAATGTAACTCTTCCACGAAACAAGTGGCTTATAAGGCGCTTGTTCGCCCGATTCTTGAGTATTGTTCATCTATCATGGTTCCCTATCAGGTAGGACTGATAGTGGAGGTAGAGTAGATACAGCGAAGAGCGGCGCGTTTCGTCACGGGATCGTTCAGCTGGCGAGAGAGCGTTACGGAGATGCGAAACAAACTCCACTGGCAGACGTTACAAGTGAGGCGTTGTGCATCACGGGGAGAGTTACTACTGAAATTTCGGGACAGTACTTTTCAGGAGGAGTCAGGCAACGTATTACTTCCCTATAGGTACACTCGCATATTGACCACGAGGAGAAAATTCGAGAAATTAGAGCCAACATAGAGGCTTACCGACAATCATCCTTCCCAGCACTACCCGCGAGTGGAACAGGGTTGGAGGGATCAGATAGTGGTACCGAAAGTACCCTCCGCCACGCACCATTAGGTGGCTTGAGGAGTATGACGTAGATGCAGCTGTAGTGCAATAATTCCATCATTACGACTTCAGTAGTAGTGTAAAACTGAGTTGCAAAGCTC
The DNA here is from genome assembly GCF_023864345.2 of Schistocerca serialis cubense. NCBI lineage: Eukaryota > Metazoa > Arthropoda > Insecta > Orthoptera > Acrididae > Schistocerca > Schistocerca serialis. The sequence goes on along the minus strand of NC_064638.1, from coordinate 640,615,962 downwards.
ATCAGGATAAATATACAGCGCAAATAGGACAAAATGACAGAACTTTCTTCCTTGTTATATTAGTGACCTAAGGTCATTAGCAGAGTTGGCTAAGGCAAGCATAAGTATAAACATAGCAAGTATAAAATTTTAGTGGTTGATTGTAGAGTATGTTAATTGCTTTGATGTGGCGTGTTATAATGTTGATAGGGCACTGTCAGTTTATAGAATGCAACAATATAGGTTTCTCTACATCTACAGTAGTGGAAATCACTATAAAGGCAATGATTTTTGTAGGAGAATTAACATTATTGGTTGGAATAGTTGTGCACCGTGCATACGCTTAGATTTGGTATACCGACAAATGCTGCCAAATAGTACAGCATTTGATGTCAGTGGTATGTATATATCAAGACTTCAACTAGAATGAAATTTTCACTCTTCAGCTGAGCGTGCGTTTATATGAAACTTCCTGACAGATTAAAACTGTGTTCCGAACGGAGACTCGAACTCGGGACCTTTGCCTTTCGCGAGCAAGTGCTCTACCGACTGAGCTATGCAAGCACGACTCACGACCCCTTCTCACAGCTTTACTTCCGCCAGTACCTCGCCTCCTACCTCCCAAATTTTATAGAAATTATCCTGCGGAACTCGCAAGATTAGCATTTCTGGAAGTCTTGCAAGTTTCGCAGGAGGATTGTGTGACATTTTGCGCTTTAAGAAACGTAATGACAGCCCTTGTCTTGGAACGCGCCTCCGTTACAAAAGCAGTTTTGAACACCACGCATAGCATAGCGCCACCACCTATCGTAACTCTTGAAACTATGGGAGCTGAAGCCGGAATACTCAACGATGCCCCATAAAAAATTCCGCATTTTTCCAACCTTAATTGGCCGAGGGAAAAAATGTTGCATTGCTTATTGAACGCCCCTTCTAAAACAGTTAAGATCTTAAGACGCCAGAAAGGCATCTGGCCCAGACGGCATCCACGTAAGATTTTATGTTGACTATGCTTCAAATATAGTGCCATTCTTATCCGTCAGCTATGAGATCATTGGAACGGCGGAAAGTTCCACGGGACTGGAAGAAGGCCCAGGTCATAGCAATCTATAAAAAGGGTAGAAAATCGGATGCTCATAATTACCGGCCAATTTCACCGACATCGATTTGTTTTAGAATCATAGAACATATTTTGTGTTCAGACATAATGACCTTTCTAGGCTCTGAGAAGCTCATCTGCAGAAACCAGCACGGTTTTAGGAAACAGCGGTCATGCGAGACACAGCTGGCCCTCTTCGTGCATGATATACAACAGGCTCTAGATACCGGCTCCCAGGTTGATGCCATATTTCTCGACTTTCGAAAGGCGTTCGACTCAGTTCCGCACTGTCGCTTGCTACAAAAAGTGCGCGCTTGCGGTCTGTCCGATAATATATGCGGTTGGATAGTAAGTTTCCTGACAGACAGGGAGCAGTATGTCGTCCTGAACGGAGAAACTTCAACAGAAACAAGAGTAACTTGAGGTGTGCCCCAGGGCAGCGTAATAGGTCCTCTGCTTTTTACGGTTTCCATAGACGATCTGGTTGATGGTATTGACAGCGCGGCCTTAGATTGTTTGCCGATGATGCTGTAGTCTACAGGAAAGTTGTGAACAAATCAATGAGGATTTGGAGACAAAAATGCATGGTGTAATGACTGACAGTTACCTCTCAATATTAGTAAGTGTAACCTATTGCGTATAACAAGGCGAACATCCCCATTAATTTATGAGTACAAAAAAAGATCAGTCTTTGGAAGCGGTAATATCAGTGAAGTATCTGGGTGTGACTATTGGAAATGATCTCAGATGGAATGATCAAATTACACAAGTAACTGGTAAGGCGAACTCTAGATTGCGGTTTATTGAAAGAATCCTGAAGCGATGCAGTCCTTCAAGAAAGGAAATAGCTTACAATACATTAGTGCGTTCAGTCTTTAGATTGTTGTTCTTCTGTATGGGACACTTACCAGTTGGGTCTGATTAGAGAGATTGAGAAGGTCCAAAGAAGAGCGGCAAGATTCGCGACTGGTACATTTAGCCATCGCGAGAGCGTTACAAATCTCATAGAAAGTTGGACGACGCGCTAAACAAAAGGGGCTGCTCACTAAATTCCGAAATCCAATCTTCACCGAAGATGTAGAGCATATATTATTACCACCAACCTTCAAATCGCGTAATGATCATTATTCAAAGAGAAGGGAAGTTAGAGCTCATACTGATGCGTTCAGACAGTCGTTTTTCGCGCGCGATCCGCGGTTGGAACAGAGAGGGGGGGGGGGGGGGGGGCAAATATGACTTTGGAGCGAATTGTGCCCTCCGCCAAACACCGCTTGGTGGCTAGCGGAGTGTATATGTTGATATAGATGTACAAATGTGATTCCAGACGAACGAAGGGAGGAAGATTAAAAGAGTTCTAGGTCCCGTCGACGACGACGTTATTAGAGACAGAGTGCAAGCCCGGTTTCGGGAAGAATGGGAAAGGAAATCGGTCGTGCCCTTTCAACGAAAACGTCCCATCTTTCACCTCGAGGGATTTGAGAAAATAACGGGAAACCCAAATCTGGATGGTCGGACGTGGATTGGAATCGCCGTCCTCCCGGATCCGCGCCCGCTGTGGGCTGCGCCTCTTGTGGGCTGAGGACTCCGTCAGAACGTCGGTCGTCGACGTCGGCGAAACAGTTACGGCCCGCGTCCAGCGGCAGCCGATACGCGGACGTATTTATAGAGCAGCAGATAGCGCTGGAACGCGCCTCTCAGGAGCCCTTACCGGAAATAAAGCCGCCGGCAGGAGCCGCCGTTTCGGTCGGCCATCGGTGTCGCCAGTGGAGCAGAAGTGGACGCACTTCCACGCCACCGAGAAAGCGCAACCGTGCTGTTTCTACGGGGAGTCGGTCGTCAGGAAAAGTGTATAACTGACCGTGTAGTGTCACCAAATATCCGATCTACATCTACGTGATTACTCTGCTATTCACAATAAAGTACCTGGCAGAGGGTTCAATGAACGACCTTCGAGCTGTCTCTCCGCCGTTCCACTCTCGAACGGCGAGCGGGAAAGACGAGCACTTAAATTTTTCTGTGCGAGCGCTGATATCTCTTATTCTATCGTGATGATCATTTCTCCCTATGTAGGTGGCTGTCAACACAATTATTTTCGCAATCAGAGGAGAAAACTGATGATTAAAATTTAATGAAAAGATCCCGTCGAAACGAAAAATGCCTTTGTTGTTTTAATGATTGCCATACCAATTCACGTATCATGTCTGTGGCACTCCACTATTTCGCGATAGTACAAAACGAGATGCCCTTCTTTGTACTTTCTCGATGTCATCCGTCAGTCCTGCCTGATGCGGATCCCACACCGCACAGCAATACTCCAGAACAGGACGGACAAGCGTGGTGTAAGCAGTCTCTTTAGTAGACCTGTTTCACCTTCTAAGTGTTCTGCCAGTGAATCGCGGTCTTTGGCTTGCTCTACCCACAGCATTATCTATGTGATCGTTCCAATTTAGGTTATTTGTAATTGTAATCCCTAAATATGTAGTTGAATTTACAGTCTTCAGGTTGGTGTGCATTATCGCGTAATCGAAATTTAGCGTATTTCTTTTAGTACTCATATGACTAACTTCACACTTTTCTTTATTCAGGATCAAGTGCCAATTTTCGCACCATACAGATATCGTATCTAAATCATTTTGCAATTCGTTTTGGTCATCTGATTACTTTACAAAACGGTAAATGACAGCACCATCCGCGAACAATCTAAGAGGGCTACTCAGATTGTCTCCTGTGTCGTTAATATAGATCAGGAACAATAGACGGCCTATAAAACTTCCTTGGGAACGGCGGGTATTATTTCTGTTTTACTCGATGACTTCCTGGCTGTTACTATGAAATCTTTCTTCCAGCAAATCATGAATCCAGTTGCACAACTGAGGCGATATTCCATAGGCCCGCAGTTTGGTTAGAAGACGCGTGTGAGGGACGGTGTCGAAAGCCTTCTGGAAATCTAAAAATGTGGAATCAACTTGACATCCCCTGTCGATAGGACTCATTACTTCATGAATATAAAGAGCTAGTTGTGTTTTGCAAGAACGATATTTTCTGAATCCGTGCGGACTAGGAGTCAATAAATAGTTTTCTTCGAGATACTTCATTATGTTCGACTACAGTATATGTTCCAATACCCTACCGCAAATCGAAGTTAGTGATATGGGCTTGTAATTCAACGGATTACTCCTACTTCCACTTTTGGGTATTCGTGTGACTTGAGCAGTTTTCCAGTCTTTAGGTGCGGATCTTTCTGTGAGCGAGCGGCTGTATAAAATTGCTAAATATGGAGCTATTGTATCAGCATAATCTGAGAGGAACCTGACTGGTATACAATCTGGACCAGAAGCCTTGCCTTTATTAAGTGGGTAGGTGCGAACTGTCTTCAGTAACAGTTGTTAATACACTTAATTTGACAACTCGTAAAACTGTCCTTGTGAAAGAAGACAGCAGGAAACGAACAGTTAAAAAATTAGAGCCGCGGAACGTTCAAGCCTCGTCAAATGCCGGGTATTTAACAGTATGAAATTTTCAGATAGACTGCGACCATGAAGCGCTGTCCAGCCAATCCTAACAAAAAGGCGATATTTTTGACGCAATCATTAAATGAAGTCGAAACAATTCCTTGGAAACAAAATCAAACTGTCGATGAGTGTGGATTTTTTCACGAGCTAGTGGTATGCCAGCGTGTTGCGTGATGCCATTATCGGCAGGAGAATTAATGATACACAACATCGCCAAAGTTTCAGTAGCGGGGACCGAATCGTATTCAGTTGTTAACGATTATTGAATTTTTAATAGTAGGAAGAACATAATTAAAATAAAAGCCAAACAGTTTTCTCATTGCCATTCAAAACACGAGATGAATGGTGAAAATTCGTATTACTGTAGGTGAAATTTACCTTCTTCAGAAATGTAATAGGTCCAACACTGAAGTTATTATGTCGTTGCTCTAAGGGAACAAGAAAGTGAAAATCCGTCGAAATAACATTTTTTAAAAAAATTGTGTTGAGTTACACCGCAGTCCTTCGTGAACCAGAATATACATGGTTTTTGTATGTTTGGCACATGTTAAGGAAGAACGAGCATTTGCTAAACAGCGACACGCTCCCTTCTGTCTGCTGTCAACTGTGCAGTGTTTATCCCGGCTGCAGCAGACTTTGTCTTTAATCTATTTATTATTCGATCACTGCTTTGCAAGTTGGTCAGCCTGGTGCTAAGTGACTGTAAGTAACAAGTGCACATCAGTTCATGGTTCTGTTTTTGTTTTACTCGTTTTAGTGATTGGAAATAGTATTTGATTTTAGGAAGTAATCTTGTGTTTATAGTTATATTTTATTCGTGCAGATCGTAAATATGGGCAAAATAAGGGAATTTAATAGTAGGAATAAGTTTTAAGGTAACAGAGGACCCCTGTCACTCACTGTGTCCAAATGTCCGGTAGTCGTGGTGTAAGTTATCAGGGAGCTAGTGTAATCGGTGACGAATGTAGACATAACCATCTCCTACTAATGTCAATAAAACTTATCTACGTTTAATTATTGATCAATATAGACATAACAATCCCCTAATGAAGTCAATGAAAACTATCTATAGTGTGTTAGCTAACGAAAGTTGGTCAAAATCTCATCAAATGTTTTAATAACTGTGTGTGGGAATGAGTGCCTGAAACATTATTTGTGGACCCCAAAAACCAAATAAACTGGTGTCATGGATGCAGTGTTGTGATTCAATGACGGACCAGCCAGCAGGCTGAAAGTTTTCAGTGTTACGGACACCGAATCTGTGGCGGAAATTGAGAATGCGCTTCTGACAGGTGACAAGCTGAGTTTGCGGGAGGCTGAGAAAACAATCCTACCGATGACGAGAGATATCAGAATTCATGAAAAGGTTCCAAACATATGCAGGATACAGAAACCCGCAACGATGACAGGTATGGACCTGGCGAATTTTAAACTTGGATGTAGGTTCAAAAGATTGAAGTAAAACTTCAAGTGCATTTTCCCGAAAGTATGAAGTTTTTGGATTTCGGTACAATTTTCTGTGAAATACATATATCTTACGTCAATGAAACTCGGTACAGAGATTAATTAAATCAGTTCCATTAAAATGTACCAGAATCACGGCAGTCAAATTAAAGGTTTGACAAATGTTCAGATATTACTTTTTTTTAAATTTCAAGTCACATACATATAGTGGTAACAATGCTACTGGCATATAAGTAATATACTTCGACGAAATCATGCACAGTTCAAATTTGGTTTGATTTGAACACGACCTGGTTCCCTCAACCTTCTTACTTCAATAGTTGCATTAGATATCGCCGATACAGCTTGTTACCCAGTGTGAACGGGCCCTCTCGAGCGATCAGCAAACTGGAATCCAACCGTTGACTAACGCCATGATCTTTGCTCCTTTCTAGTACTACTTCCGTGGCCCTACCTTTCTCCGTCCCGTCCTGTCCTGTACCTTGTGGGATTTTCACTCCTGAGTGATGCGGATAATTCTTTCGAGGGGTTAGTTGCTCGCTTCCGAGGCAATCTATTCGCACAACGAGGACCCCTCTATGCAAACGTTTCCCTCCTGTGTTCTTTCCTTGCCCTCTTTCTACCACCGTCTTTTATCTCAGAGGCCTCTATTTATCGTATACGTACATACCTCTCGCGGTCCCACAGAATACAGTAACGAACTGGCAGCGCTGTCAGGATTGGCCATCGCGGCTCAGCTGTAAAATAAATCGTCAGTATTAGGATGTTGTGTCCACGTAGGCATTGCGAAGGGGGAGGTTGGGGGGGGGGGGGGAGGGCGGAGAGGTGCAAGCTCGCGAGAGCGCACTCTCTTCTCGACCGACACCGAGATACACTGAGGGACGCAACGCGCGCAGCGGTTAATTTCTTTTTATTTTTTTATGCTTCGGCAGCATTTAGCGGCGGGTGCGCGACTTGCGGGAGCCGTAAACCTCGCAAAAACTCGCCGCCAGAGGTTTATCTCCAGTAGCGTCCATCGTTCGGATAACGCGTGCGCGCCGTTGGCCGGCTGCTGGTGGAGAGCCCGCCTCCGTCGGCATTAAAACTTAACGCGGCCGCGAGGAGCGACTCCCAGCCAGCCATACGTCTTTCGCCGCAGCCGAGCTTTCCGGGCCGGAGATTAAGCCGGGGCCGTTTCTGGTGTGTCCAAACTTCTCTGGCGCCGTTTCCAAGACTACTCCCATAATTAAGCACTGCTGTTAACAGAGCGGGAGATCACCTCGTCCAGACTTCGCAGATTTATCATCCACCATCCTGACTCTTTAACAAGCGAGTACCAGCTGAAACGCGCATTGTACACGATTAGTACTGATGCTTCAGTCTTTCCTTCTTTCCACGCTGTTGTCGCCATCTCTCTGGTTTTTGTGGCGAAATTGGATAACGCTGATCTTCTGGTTTTCAACCGAGTTGTTGTTTCCATTCGAGGCACAGTAATAAAAAAGTGTACCGGTTTTCGTTAGTTGGTATCAACTGTGACAGAATTCATGAGATATTTCCATACATCGTGTCGGACCTCCTTTTGCCCAGCGTAGTGCAGCGAGTCGACGTTACATGGGCTCCACAAGTCGTTGGATGTGCTCTGCAGAAATACTGAGTCATGCTGCGTCTATAGCCGTCCAGCAGTTTCACCGGTGCAGGACGTCGTGCACAAACTTTCTCGTTCATGTACCATATATGTTAGTTGGGATTCGTGTCGGGCTTTCTCCGTGGCCAAATCATTCGCTCAGAATCTCAAGAATGTTCTTCAAACCAGTAGCGAACAAATGCGGCCCGTTGTTTGGGAACATGGAAGTTCATAAATGACTGCAGATGGTCTCCAGGTAGTCGAACATCACTATTTCGGGGCAACAATCGGGTCAATTGGACCAGAGGACCCAGTCCATTCCATGTCAACACTGATCACACCATTACGGAGCCACCACCAGTTTGCACAGTATCTTGTAAACATCTTGCGTCCGTGGCTGCGTGCGGTCTGAGCCACACACGAATTCTACCACCAGCTCTTACCAACTCAAATCGGGGCTCATCTGATCAAGCCACGGTTTTCCAGTCGTTCGTGGTCCAACCGATGTTGTCACCATTGTCCTAATGGATACGTTCGTCGTACGTCCGACATTGATTTCTGCGGTTAATTCACGCAGTAGTGATTGTCTGTGAGCACCGACAACTACGCAAAAGCCACTGCTGTCGGCCGTTAGGTGAAGGCTGTCGTCCACTGCGTTGTCCGTGGTGAGAGGTAATGCCTGATCTGGTATTCTCGTCGCTCTCTTGATTGACACTGTGGATCTCGGAGTATTGAATTCCCTAACGATTTCCGAAATAAAATGTCCTATGCGCCTCACTCCAACTACCATTCCGCGTTCAAAGTCTCTTAATCCCCTCGAGAGGCCATAAGCACGTCGGAAGCTTTCTCACAATCACCTGAGTACAAATGACATCTCTGCTAATGCACTGCCATTTTATACGCGTACGCAATTCTACCGCCATCTGTGTACGTGCGTATCGCTATTCCATGACTTCGGTCATCTCAGTGTTACGGGGGTTCTCCATGACACCTTCAACTCTACTGGCCACACTTTCAATGAGTTTTCAATTCAGTAAACTTTACCAACAGCCGTACACTTTGAGACATTTTATTTCGAAAGCAACCAGTTTCGGCAATTCATTTTGCCATCTTCAGGCCCCATACGCTTTTTCCGAATCAACGAGCTTATCGTATAGCGCCATAAACTGGATATCGTGCGTGAATCCCAATCATTGTGCAGCTGATTTATACGAAAGCGTTGACAGCAATTATTTGTCTGAATTCCGATAGAGGAATGGCTTCTGAAGCGAAGTCGACGTTCTGACTTACCCCAAAGGTGTTCCGTTGGATCAGGTAGGGACTCTGGGCAGGCCAGTCCACTTCAGGGATATTATTGTACACATATTACCTCACAGACGCTGTTTTCTCAGAGGGCATTGTCATGCTGGTAAAAAAAAAAAAAGTCTTCATCTTCTAACTTTCTTCTTCTATAGGCAGTAGACTGTGTTTGAAAATGTAATCATATCCAACCGTATTTACCAATTTCTTAAGCGCAAAAGGGGAACACAAACGTACCCACGGAAAACACTAACCTAAGGACATCACACACATCCATGCCCGAGGCAGGATTCGAACCTGCGGCCGCAGCAGCAGCGCGGTTCCAGACTGAAGCGCCTAGAACCGCTCGGCCACATAGACCGGCTCTCCAGGCATTCGCCGAATCCATTGGATTATAGCGTGATTAATCACTAAAAATGTCTCGTTTCCAGCCAGCTAATGCCCAGTGGCGTCGCTTTTTACACCACTTCAAGCGTAGCTTGGCATTGAATGCAGAAATGTGTGGCTTATGAGGAGCCACTAGACCATTATACCCATTCTTTTGAGTACCGTGATTCCTTCCGCTGATTTCGAAGAACCATCGTCTGGAATGATCGACGGAACACCTGAAGGAGTCGAATGGATCGGTCGTCAAAATATTGCGCTTAAAATAGAAACAACTACTCCGATGAACACCGAGAAGTACATCATTAACAATCACGCGGAGAAAACGTGGGAGATTTGTCAGTATTGTCCGCATTTAAGTGGGCGTTCGTAGTTTGTGCTTTCCGTTACTGGCTACCCTGTTCCCGCATTAGCCAAAAATCCCAAGATATCGCGAACATTGTTTCCAACGAGAAAGCATTTCTTGCTGTTACTTTTTTTTCTGCCTTAGAGTGTAATGAAATGATCGCATGTCATTATTGGCCGGTAGACTCGTCTGGGGCTGTTGAGCCGCCTGATAGAAGTCTCCTTGACACCACATGGGTGACTTGCGGGCCTTTGGGTATAGATGAGATGAAGTAATGAAGACAACACCACCCAGATTTCCTGAGCGAAGAAAGTCTCCGGCCCGACGGAGAGCCGATCCCAGGACCCCCCGATCTAGAGGCAGCGCCGCTAACCTTTAGCCGCGGTATTGGACTGTAATTAAACAAGATTTTCAAAATGCAAAGCTGCAAACAACGGGCTTTAATTACAAACGGTGAATCCGAAGTACACCAACAAAATTTCGGAGATCGTTCGAACTTTTCAAATATTTGCATAGTATTTTGGCACGAGAGGACAAAAAAATTTCGCTGTATCGGCTTTAGAATGACCGGAAAGCCAAAAGTGCAAAAAGTGCAATAGTGCAGTTCATGATCGAACAGTTTTTAACAATCATAGTCGACGATGACTTCTTTCCAAAAGGGGGACGCGCCAGCAACGTTCTTTCTTCGAGGCCCCCGTAGCTGCGACTCTGCGACCAAATTTCCTACTGTCGCAGATAAATTCATTCCCCCTGTCGAGGGAAGTATTTTTTAATGGCGCATGCATTTTTTATTACAACAGTAAATCGCCGTTCGCTCCAGAGTCCAATTAATTACACAGGAAAGAAGAGGAGCCACTAGCGGCAGCCGTTATGCATTAAATGCGTTTCTTTGTGGTGAGCGATTCACAGCTATGCTGTTGGTTCCCTCCCCTTTGCGTCCCTTTGTACAGGATAAGCTTAATTAAACAGTCGTGAGACATATGGCTGGGCCGGCCATTTGATATCGGTTCCCTTCACCGCATTGCTCTGCTTGCAGTGATAATTCTTTCTGTTGATAAAGAGATTAGCGGTGCTGCGTTCTCCCAAAGACCAGAAACGCCAGCACTAATTTTCCGGGTGCGTTCCCGTATACTTCGTTTATTTGAGTAAGCACGTTTGTAAAAGACGTCCGTTTCGTTTCGCACTTCGCTGTAAGTGCTGCAGAAACCAGAGTGGTAGCAATATGTGCGAACTGTCTACCTCAGGTTGTTGAGGTTGCTAAGTGTTTTGGTATGGGAGCTCGGGCAAAGTGTGGCGAGAGACCACCTTTAGCGTCTAAAACACACATTACACCCATGTAAGGCTACATCGAGGTGTATACACGGTCCAGTCACACTATCCACATTTTCCGTAAGCAAGCGAAAGAGTTTGCTGTGTGAAATAATAGGCCCATGGGACATCAATTGTTGTCGACGCTGCTTTTATGTAGCTCGTTGAGTCGCCTATAGCAGAATGAAACTAGCTTGTTTCCCTCTTGATGTCGGTACGGAAGACAGGTAGGAGACTCAAAAATATGTGGCAGTCTGTTACATTGTAGAATGCATCCTCTCACAAAATTCACAGAAATTCAGTACGTTAGCAAAATGTGTTTCCTGGCTTACAGAATAGACGAATATCTTTAACATGTGTGGAAATACAAACATATTGTCGAATTATAACAAATATCGAACGGGAAGAGCTGCAGACTCGAAAAGCGCCTACAATGCGACTTAAGCTTGGTCGCGCTAAACGCCATCGCCTACCTTCGTCAGTCATTCGGCAACGTTCGATCAACGATAGCGCCGTCACTTCATTTATAAATTAACATGTAAACTGCATCTTCATAACATCACATCAAATGTCATTTACATGCACAATTTCCCCCTCCCCTCATTTCTATTTGCGACTACTGTCTTACATTACCAATAAAAAGCCATCGTATTAAGGAGCGCCTGAACTACGCGTCGCTCCTCTTACTGTAAGATACCGCTCACCCCCTACACGCTTACATAAGTTACTTTCTGAGTATTGATGTCTGGTACCTTACACGTAGCGCATCGCGCAGCAGCATACCTGCCAGGGGAACCCCCAGTGATCGAGAAGCTCGGTTTGCCCCCAATCGCGGGTGGCGCGGAAGGCAAGTAGTGGGGATCGTGGCTGGATGTAAGGCTTGATTGGACGGTACGTGCCCGCGTGCCACGAGAAGCTCTATAAATTCGGTATATGTTGTAGTGTTCGTGAATTGGATTGAGAACTCTTCAATATTAGAAGCAAGTCGTAAGGAAAGATCGGTGGAAGCAGTGGCTATCTCAGAAAGATTTGAAAAAAAGCTGAAATAAAGAGTGGACGTCAGTGCGTGTGTTTAGAAACGTAAGCAACGCACCCCCATCGCTTGTACTGGACGCAATAAACCTTTCAGTTTTATGAAGTCAATCTCTCGTTTCGAATCTGTTAGAACTGAGTGCGAAGATTTTTAATGGCAAGTTTGCTGATTTTGATAGGGCATGTACCGGCAGGCACACTGCCCAAGTTTTAGTCTCCAGGTGCGTGTTCCTTGGGAGTAAATACTGTGCAACACACACGTCAGGTCCGATCGCTATGATTATGTCAACACAGCTGGTTTTAGAGGGAAACTGGACCGTGATGGATACGATTAAGGGAAGTAGGCACCTTAGACCTGTCCCTTCCACACCCTCGCCCCCTCTCCCCCTCCCCTCCCCCTCTCTCCCCTCCCTCCCTCTCCCTCCCCTCCCCCTCCCTCCCCTCCCTCCCTCTCCCTCCCCTCCCCCTCCCTCCCCTCCCTCCCTCCCCTCCCCCTCTCTCCCCCTCCCCTCCCCCTCTCTCCCCCTCCCCTCCCCCTCTCTCCCCCTCCCCTCCCCCTCTCTCCCCCTCCCCTCCCCCTCTTTCCCCTCCCCTCCCCCTCTCTCCCCCTCCCCTCCCCCTCTTTCCCCTCCCCTCCCCCTCTCTCCCCCTCCCCTCCCCCTCTCTCCCTCTCCCCTCCCCCTCTCTCCCCTCTCTCACCCTCCCCTCTTTCCCCTCCCCTCCCCCTCTCTCCCCTCCCCTCCCTTCCTCCTCCCTCCCCCTCCCTCCCCTCCCTCCCTCTCCCTCCCCCTCCCTCCCCTCTCTCCCCCTCCCCTCTCTCCCCCTCCCACCCCTCTCTCCCCCTCCCGCCCCTCTGTCCCCCTCCCCCCCTCCCGCCCCTCTCTCCCCCTCCCACCCCTCTCTCCCCCTCCCACCCCTCTCTCCCCCTCCCACCCCTCTCTCCCCCTCCCACCCCTCTCTCCCCCTCCCACCCCTCTCTCCCCCTCCCACCCCTCTCTCCCCCTCCCACCCCTCTCTCCCCCTCCCACCCCTCTCTCCCCCTCCCACCCCTCTCTCCCCCTCCCACCCCTCTCTCCCCCTCCCACCCCTCTCTCCCCCTCCCACCCCTCTCTCCCCCTCCCACCCCTCTCTCCCCCTCCCACCCCTCTCCCCCCCTCTCACCCCTCTCTCACCCTCTCACCCCTCTCACCCCTCCCACCCCTCTCCCCCCTCCCACCCCTCTCTCCCCCTCCCACCCCTCTCTCCCCCTCCCCCTCTTTCTCCCCCCTCCCTCCCTCTCTGTCTTTCATTGGCATAGTCCGATCGCTGTGGTTATGTCAACACAGTTGGTTTTAGAGAGAAACTTGATCCTGATAGATACGAATAAGGGAAGTGCGCACCTTAGACCCCTCCCTTACACACACACACACACACACACACACACACACACACATATATATATATATATATATATATATATATATATATATTCTTCCTCTGGCACAATTGAACACGCCAGATGTCATACATGGTAACTACGGGCTCCGTAGTTGGGAATCATCCGTACAGCGCTTTAGACAGCTATCTCTGCTCATCTACAGTAAGAGAATATTGCGCTGTAAAATTAGCTTGGATGAATAATAACTATATTTAATAAAAGGGTGCTTATAAGAAACAAAATTGTCGTTAGTATAGTTGTTTCGTAATTCATGAACAACAAAGAATCGAGTAAGTGTGAAGAGTTTGTTTTGAACTTATTTGTGTATTGAGCAGTCAGTTTCACGTCGTTGTCTGTCTCTTCAGTTCCAGGAGTGGAGCAACGGCGCGCACGGCAGAGCGGCGCCAAGCTGCGACATTCGAGGCATCTGGCGGAGAAATCTGCTACGCACCACGCCGTGCCGCGCGCAGATCCCTCAGACGCTGTGAGTACCGTCGTCCATGCAGTATCCTCAGTCGCCACCATCGGCGCGGTGGAACTAGCTTTGAAATTATCATTGTAGTGTACATCGTAGTAGCAATAGTATCTTTAAAGGGAGTTAGCCTATACTTGCTAATTATTAAATGCCCCTAAAGTAATACATTCTGTTTGCTTTCTAATAGTTCGACTCATCAACGGCTTAGTTACGGGAGGTCGATAAAAATACGGAAGCATAAAAAACCACATTACCATACATAATACACTCGCCAGGTTAGCCAAAAAAAAAAAGAGCGCTAATGCGTTGCTTCCTGGACTCAGGTCGGCGCGTCGGCCCCGAACGAATCTGCCCGGCGGATTAACGACGTGGACCAGTGTTCCGGCCAGCCTGGATGTGGTTTTTAGGCGGTTTTCCACATCCCACTAGGTGAATACCGGGCTGGTCCCCACGTCCCGCCTCAGTTACACGACTCACTAACATTTGTAACGCGTTCGCACTATTTCTTGGTTTACACTACATGCAGACAGCTGGGGTACACTGATTCCGTCCTAGGGGGTGTAGGATGGCGGCAGGAAGGGCATCCGGCCATCCCTATAAATTAACCATGCCAAATCCGTTGTAACAGTGCGGACCCTGCGAAAACTGCGGGATAAAGGCACAAGCAAAGGAAGAAGAAGAAGAAGAAGAAGAAGAAGAAGACGACCGTACATAATACCTCATAAGCAAACTGTTAGCATTCAAAGGTTCTTTTGTAATTGTCTTAGAATGAATAAATACAGCTCCTTTACGCTTTTCAAGGGAGTTTATACCATTCTTTCTGCAGAATCGTGGCAAGTTCAGATAATGGTGATGAAGATGGATAGCTATCACGCACCATCCTCTCTAAAGTAGACTGTAAAGGCCTCATAATATTGAGACCCGGTCACTGTGGTGACCACGGGAGCTGTGACAATTCGTCATTGTTCTTTCAAAACTAGTCCTGGGTGATGACAGCTGTGTACCAGTACCATTTTGGTCACAGAGTGTCTGGACATTTTGTTTTGGTCCACCTGCCGCTTTGACATCAGACCAAAATTTCTTCTTGCGGCTGTACATGCCAGTGACCAGTACTATTGTGTACAGTGCCGACATTCGTGCCAAATCTTTCTGTAATATCGCAGAAGGAGCATTCATCTTCTCGTAGCCCTATAACAGGACCCCTTTCAAACTCAGTTGAGGTACTGATAATGCCGTGTCACCTTAAATGCATTCTCGACTAACATCAACTCACCACGTCGAATCTCGAAGCTCACTTTGGTGTGACGTCATAAGCGCGTGACTGCGTGTGAGATCGCTCTCTAAGTTTTCATCTATTTTTAGGTTTCAGATATATATTTTAACTGTTTTTGTGATAATATTTACTATTTAAGTGACTTATTAGTGGTTTCTTCATTCACCTCTGCATTTCTTATGTTGTGGCCTGATATTTGTGAGTGTTTCGTATCGAGCAACTTAACCTCTTACCCGTGTTTACATTCCGCGCTGACCAGTTGCAGCTATTGCGGCGCATCGAAAGCTAAGTACTAATTAATTGTTTGTGTATAGTAGTTTATTTAGGAACTTTAGTAGTCTTCAACCGGTGTTCTTGGTGTTTTCCGGTGAAATAACTTCAGAAGAAATTTTTGCGAACTGCTTTCAGTTTCGTTACTGTCATTAGACGTTTGATTTTCTTTCTGTGTTAGTATTTTGTTATATTCTCATTTGTTGTTGATTAATACTGTCAATAATAGTAGTTACTTCCCTTGTAGAGCAAGTTTGTGATAATTGTAGTCAGTTTTTAACATCTTATTATTGTAGTAGCGGAACTTAGATAAAGTTGTTTTCTTGTTTCAATAATTGTAAAATTTTACCATGAGTGAGAAGTGTGGGCTTTGCTGTAGGTTCGTGAGTAGTGGATTGCGGTGTGAGACTTGTTCGAAGTATTTTCACTGGGGGGAATGCAGTGGGGAAGCCAGTGGGCATTCTGGTGAGATCCTCTCCTGGAACTGCAGGTTATGTAGCAAGAGTAAGTTGATAGAGGAGCAGGAGCGTAAGATCTGTGCCCTTCAGGTGCAGTTGAAAAACGCACAGGAGGAGCTAGATAGGATGAGGAGGGAAAAGGGGGTTGGGGAATGGGAGCTGGCTGTTGGCAAGAGATCTGCTAGGAGAAGGAGATTTTCAGATAGTTTTACTATTGGTGTTTGTAATAGATATGGCCAACTGTCAGAGTCTAGTGGAGAGGAATCTCTAGTAGCTGTAGATGTAGGAAGTATGCAGCAGACCTCAGCAGTTACGGTGGCTAGGACAGTTGCAAAGTCTAAGAGAAAGAAGAAGGTTCTGCTGTTAGGTAGTTCTCATGGTAGAGGTGTAGGCCAGCAGTTGCAGGAAGTTTTGGGGAGTGAGTACCAGGTCACCAGCATTGTGAAGCCTAATGCAGGATTGGCTCAGGTGACTTTTAACATAGGGGGGTTATGCAGGGATTTTACTAAAGAGGATCAGGTAGTGATTGTGGGTGGGGCTGGTAATAGTATTGATAGGGATGGGGAGTATGACATAGATGGTGACCTGGAAAAGATAGCCACTCAGACTGGCAACACGAATGTGCATTTCGTGGAACTGTTTCAGCGTCATGATCGGCCTCATCTTAATACAGCCGTCAGGCGTAATAACATGAGACTTGGGGGTGCGCTGATGACAGAAGGCATGAGTCACATTTCAGTGGTGTCGGTGGAGTCTATCAGTAGGACGGGTTTCACTAGACATGGCCTGCACCTCAACAGGTATGGGAAGGGGAGGTTGGCAAAACTTATAGGTGACAGCATAGGTGGGGGTGGTGGGATCACTCATGGGAAAATTCCGGTAGTTGTGGGTGTTAGAGCTGTACCTTTTTTAGATTGAAGTCAGCTGATAGGTATTCCTGCTTAAGGGAAGTCTCTCTAACAAAGAAACCACTTTCTACAAAGCTTGGGTATCCGATTAATGAGGGAATTAGTATATTTCATCAAAATATACAAGGTATTAGAGATAAAGTTAGTGAACTGCTTATAGATGTTGACTCTGAAATTATTGGTATATCTGAACACTTCTTAAATAAGGAGATAATTCAGAGGCTTCCTTTACCAGGATACAGGTTGGCTGGCAGCTTTTCTAGGAGCTCTTTGCGGTGTGGGGGAGTAGCCATGTATGTGAAAAACGGTATCCCATTTGAGTCAGTTGATGTTTCAAAGTACTGCACTGAAAAGGTGTTTGAATGTTGTGCAGGTGTGGTTAAATTTAGTGGAGCTAAACTTCTTACTGTTGTTATTTATAGATCCCCAGACTCCGATTTCACAACATTTTTGCTAAAGCTAGAGGAGGTTCTTGGTTCACTTTATAGGAAATACAAAAAGTTAGTTATATGTGGTGACTTCAATATTAATTGTATAAGTGATTGTGCAAGGAAAAGGATGCTGGTAGACCTCCTTAATTCATATAATCTTATGCAAACCGTATTCTTTCCAACGAGAGTGCAAGGGAACAGTAGAACAACCATAGACAATATTTTTGTTCATTCGTCATTATTAGAAGGGCATTCTGTTAGCAAAAAGGTGAATGGCCTTTCAGATCATGATGCACAAATTTTAAGTCTAAAAGATTTTTGTGCTGCAACACATGTTAAATATAGTTACCAACTTTTTAGGAAAGCTGATCCAGTTGCTACACAGACTTTTGTAAACCTTATCAAGGAACAAGAGTGGCAAGATGTTTATAGTGCTGATACAGTAGACGATAAATATAATGCTTTCCTCAAGACTTTTCTCGTGCTCTTTGAAAGTTGCTTTCCGTTAGAACGTTCAAAACAGGGTGCTAGCACAAACAGGCAGCCTGGGTGGCTGACTAAAGGGATAAGAATATCTTGTAGAACAAAGTGGCAATTATATCAAAACGTTAGAAACAGTCAAAATCTAAATGCAGCAGCCCATTACAAACAGTATTGTAAGGTGCTTAAAAAAGTTATTAGGAAGGCAAAAAGTATGTGGTATGCAGATAGAATAGCTAAGTCTCAGGATAAAATTAAAACCATATGGTCAGTCGTAAAGGAAGTGGCTGGTCTGCAGAGACAGGTCGAGAATATAGAATCAGTGCGTAGTGGGGATGTCCGTGTTACTGATAAGTCGCATATATGTACAGTACTTAATAATCACTTTCTGAATATAGCAGGTGAACTAAATAGAAACCTAGTCCCAACAGGGAATCATATAGCGCTCTTAGAAAAAAGTGTTCCGAGACTGTTACCTGAAATGCTCCTCCATGATACTGACAAGAGGGAGATTGAGTTAATAATTAAATCACTTAAGACCAAGAACTCTCATGGATATGACGGGGTATCTAGCAGAATACTGAAGTATTGTTCCACGTATGTTAGCTCAGTACTTAGCCATATCTGTAACTTTTCCTTTAGGAGTGGTCGGTTTCCTGACCGATTAAAGTACTCGGTAGTGAAGCCACTTTATAAAAAGGGAGACAGGGATAATGTTGACAATTATAGACCTATTTCTATGCCATCGGTGTTTGCTAAAGTTATCGAGAGGGTTGTATATACAAGGTTACTGCAGCATTTAAATTCACATAATTTGCTGTCAAATGTACAGTTTGGTTTTAGAAATGGCTTAACAACGGAAAATGCTATAGTCTCTTTTCTCTGTGAGGTTTTGGACGGATTAAATAAAAGGTTGCGAACGTTAGGTGTTTTCTTTGATTTAACGAAGGCTTTTGACTGTGTTGACCACAAAATATTACTGCAGAAGTTGGAACATTATGGAGTAAGGGGAGTAGCTTACAATTGGTTCGCCTCCTACTTTAAGAACAGAAAGCAGAAGGTAATCCTCCGCAATATTGAGAGTGGTAATGATGATCAGTCCCAATGGGGCACTGTTAAATGGGGCGTTCCCCAAGGGTCGGTGCTGGGGCCACTGCTGTTTCTTATTTATGTAAATGATATGCCTTCTAGTATTACAGGTGATTCAAAAATATTTCTGTTTGCTGATGACACCACCTTGGTAGTGAAGGATCTTGTGTGTAATATTGAAACATTATCAAATAATGTAGTTCATGATATAAGTTCGTGGCTTGTGGAAAATAATTTGATGCTAAATCACAGTAAGACTCAGTTTCTAACCCATAATTCAACAAGAACTGACATTTTAATCAGACAGAATGGGCATGTTATAAGCGAGACGGAACAGTTCAAGTTCCTAGGCGTACAGATAGATAGTAAGCTGTTGTGGAAAGCCCATGTTCAGGATCTTGTTCAGAAACTAAATGCCGCTTTATTTACCATTAGAACAGTATCTGAAATAAGTGACATTTCAACACGAAAAGTAGTATACTTCGCATATTTTCATACGCTTATGTCATATGGTATTATTTTTTGGGGTAATTCTTCTGATTCAAAAAGAGTATTTTTGGCTCAAAAACGGGCTGTTCGAGCTATGTATGGTGTAAGTTCGAAAACCTCTTGTCGACCCCTATTCAATAGTCTGGGAATTTTGACATTGCCCTCACAGTATGTATTTTCTTTAATGTCGTTTGTTGTTAGCAATATTAGCTTATTCCCAAGAGTTAGCAGCTTTCACTCAGTTAATACTAGGCAGAAATCAAATCTGCATGGGGAATGCACTTCCTTGACTCTTGTGCAGAAAGGAGTGCAGTATTCTGCTGCATCCATTTTCAATAAGCTACCACAAGAACTCAAAAATCTTAGCAGTAGCCCAAACACTTTTAAGTCTAAACTGAAGAGTTTCCTCATGGCTCACTCCTTCTATTCTGTCGAGGAGCTCCTGGAAGAGCTAAAAAATTAAGCAAATTCCAGTGTTACATTCTTGATTTTCTTTATTTAAACTAACGACTTGTCGCCTGAATATGTTTCTTATATTTCATTTTATGTTTCTACAATCGTGTTATAATTTCATGTATTGACTCGTTCCATGACCATGGAGACTTCTCCTAAATGTGGTCCCACGGAACAATAAATAAATAAATAAATAAATAAATAAATAGGGACCCTGTTGTCTTGGAACCCAGTATCAGCATTAGGTCCAGTGTATCATGGGATGGACCTGATCAGCCAAAATAGTCACATAATCCTTCACAGTAATGCGATCTCGTGAAGTAACGTGGGCCCATGGAGTTCCACAGTATGGTTGCCCAAATCGTCACCGAACCCAGCTATGTTTCATGGGGCGTAACTCTGCTGGAATTTGGAAAAATTGTGAAATAAGACATATCCGACCAAACGACTGTCTTTCGTTCCTCCAGAATCCATTTTGTATGGCTTCTGCACCGCGTTTCCCTGTTACGGGGATTTGTATCACTGATAAGTGATTCTGGAATTCCAGCTCACCCTGCAATTCCCTATTTCTGGAGCTCCCTTCGTGTTTTTGTGGTCGGACAGGTTTCGCGAGTGCGATATTCAGTTCTTCAGTGACCTTCGCCGCTGTCGTCGTTCACGGCCAGTCAGTGGCGTTGGGCAACAGCTGAAATCGTTAAAAATTGAACAAAGCTCCGCGGACCTATGGAGTCCTCGTCAGATTCCATAATGAATAATGCGGCTGAGTTAACCCTCTTCTAACTATAATCCATCAAAGATCCCTCGAATCAAAAATCTTGCCCAGTTCTTGGAAAAAGGCACAGGTCACAGCCGTCTACAAGAAGGGTTAGTACAAGTGATGCACAGAACTACCGTCAAATATCCTTGACATCGATTTGTTGGAAAATCTTACAACATATTCTGAGTTCAAACGTAATGAGGTATCTTGAACAGAATGACCTCCTCAATGCCAATCAGCATGGATTTAGAAAACATCGTTAACGTGAAACCCAACTCGCACTTTTCTCACATGACATACTGAAAGCTTTGGATCATGGCAGACTTAATGAAAGCTTTGGATCTAGGCAGACAGGTACATGCTGTATTTCATGGTTTCCGAAATGGTTTTGATTCGGTACCACACCTACGCTTATTGTAAAAAGTAATGATCTTACGGAGTATGAAGTCAAATTTGTGACTGGTTTGTGGACTTTTTGATTGGGAGGACGCAGCATGTTATCTTGGATGGAGAGTCATCGTCAGATGCAGAAGTAACTTCGGGTGTGCCCCAGGGAAGTGTGTTGGAATGCTTGCTGGGCATATTGTGTATTAATGACCTTGCAGACAATATTAATAGTAGAATCAGGTGTTTTGCAGGTGATGCAATTATCTATAACGAAGTACTATCAGAAAGAAGCTGCATAAATATTCAGTCAGATGTTAAGATTTCTAAGCGGTACCTAGATGGGCAATTTAAATATTCAGAAATGTAAAATATTGCGCTTCACAAAACGGAAAAAAACGTTGTATCTTATGTCCATAATATCAATGAGTCACTGTTTGAATCGGCCAACTCGTATAAAAACTGTGTGTTATAGACTTTGTAGGGATATGAAATGGAATGACCCTTTCTACATGGTTTCCAGGAATGATGATTCACAGTCGTCCATTTACTCAGGTTGAAAAAAGAAATTCGACACAATTTTCTAAACACTTACCACCTCGTTATTGTTTTTTTCTTACTTACATACGCTTGGCGCATTCACATCTTGCTTATCCTCAACGACTGGGGCTTTCAAGTCTACCTACCGATTAATCTTTGTCAGTTTTTACTCTACAGATTATTTAGAGTTACAATTGGTACATCATTCAGCGCGCAAGACAAGTGTCGCTCATGGCTCTGCGCTGTTACTATAGTCCTTATCACCATCAATCGGCTAGCTCTGACGGTAATTCGTCCTTCGTTCACGGAATGTACACTGATCAGCCAGTACATAATAACCACCTAGCTAATAGCCGGCACAGATAACAGCAGCGACATGTTATTGCATGGAAGCAATGAGGCCTTGGTAGGTCGCTGGAGACCCAAGGCACCTAATTCTCGTAAATTCAGGGGAGGAGGGGCAACGAGCTCTGACGCCACGTTCAATGACATCCCAGATGTGTCAATTTGAACTCGCCACTTTTTTCCTCAACCAGCCCATCACACTCCAGACCTTGTGACATGGTATATTATCTTGTGCCACTGCCCTTGGGAAACATGATAATCACGAAGAGGTGTATGTGGCCTGCAACCAGTGTACGGTACCCCTTGGTCACAATGCGGAAAACGGTTATTTTTGACATGTTTAGAGTTTGTGCTATCAATTGAAGGCTCATCCATCTGAGTTCAAACAATCTCGCACTATAGTCACATTTTCATCGACTCGTGCGGTTGATGGCCGTCCACTGCGAGGTTCGTCGGTCATCTCATCTCGGCCCTCCATGAACGAGTTGTGCCATCGGAAAACTTGTGATTTGGACAAGCAATCAGTCCCAAAGGCATGCTGAAGTAATGGAAACGTTTCGGTGGCGGACTTTCCAAGTTTAGCGCAAAATTTTATAGCATACCATTGCTCTACAGAATGATCCAAGTCCGCCATTTTACATAAACTCAAAACTCGGGGTTTACAGAACCGCATGTCCTGACTTTCCGACAGCTCGCAGCCAAATGAGACAAAGAGCGTTTTGAAGCTAACACCCCCCTCCACTTAGCCCAGCCGGTTACAACACGCTGTGGTGTACCGTTGCATCAGAAAAAAATTGGTCGCATTACTTATGGATTGCACTCTGTATTTCCTGTTAATGATTAAAACTATTTTCGGCATATTTGTGATGTAGTCAACCACAGTAAAAGACACACCAAAAATTGCACATAGACTTTGCTGCCTCGTATAGTGTTCAGAGAATAATTCTGTATTCTGGGTCAAAGAGCTTCAGTTAGCTCTGGTGCGACATAGGGAAAGAAATTAGAAAAGCTCTCGTTTGATGTAGGAAAATTCCTATAACTAGTTCTCTATGCAGAATCACTGTTGCGATCACTAGGAGTGCTATCTGTCGTTTGTGGTGAATTCAGGTATTAACCAGTTCAGACCTAAGTTTTGCAGCTGCCCTGTTACCCATATTTGGAAAGAGAAGATGACAATTAATGAAGTAGAGGCTTCATAAGCGGCATGAAACATAGGTGTATTACATGCACTGCACAAAGGGTGTGGAAGTTACTCCCCGTGCACCGCCTTTCAATTGTAGGTGAAGATTCCTTGTTCCGAACCCCGCATCTCATTTTCTCTTAGATCAGGAAAAATACTATCCATATGTCAGTGTAACTTGACATATGAAATGCGTTCATAATATATACCCAAAGCAATCAAAATGCCCGAGAAGGTGTCTTAGCTGATAACTTTGTCATTTGATTGCATCTTTATAGATTTTTTCCCCATTGACTCTCTCTGTTAAACAAATGTTTTCGTTTTAATTTGTGTATATACCTTGAAGAAGGGTGCACCACAGTCCTCCACCAGTTCCATTTAAGGCACGATCAGAGTACCTGTTTTTGATATTTCTAATAATTTGTTGACTGTTGTGTGTTATTTCTATTACAGAATGACACTGGCACCAACAGCGAGTGATTTCCATTAATGTAGTTTACAACTAATAACATGCAAAAATGAAAGTTTATTACATAGGCCTACATTCTGAAATGTCCGTGATGGTAAGAACAGTGTTGTTAATAATTTAACCTTGCTGTTCGTGTTTCATATTAATAATTATTGTTTCTTTCAGGTTCCTTTGATTGTACATGACAATCATAAACCAATGTTTACGAACTGTTCAAACTATCAGCCATCTGTCAAAGAGGAGCAGGATATAGGAACATATGTTGCACAGGTTTGTATAAGACAACTTCAATATTAGCTCAATCACTGATTGGTTTTATTTGTTCCTTTGTTCGTCATACTATATTCCAATCTGTTTAGTGAAATGCATTTGCCCAGAAGTTGTCAGTGGAAAAATATTTTGCCAAGGAATATAACTTAATATAGCTTTAGTAGATAAAGTTCTTAATTATTTTTAATAGAATCTGTGCCACTTTTATGCGGGAGTTAACAAAATTGCCAACAAACCATCCTACTACAAATTTGTATACATAAAACAAAAGTACTACCCTTTGGCCGTGTTCATACTTTGAAAATGCTTTGTCACCAAAAGGCTTGTTGTTGTTGTTGTTGTTGTTGTTGTTGTGAGAAGGTGTCTTAGCTGATAACTTTGTCATTTGATTGCATCATTATAGATAATTGTGTAATGAGGGTTGTAATTATTTTCAGGTGAAAGCTGAAGACAGAGACCCTCTTGAATCAGGAGGCACCATCACATATTCCATTGTAACTACAAAAAATGACAGGGAGAAGTTCTCAATTGATTCAGCGACAGGGATTATCAGAACCAGCCAAGTAAATAATTTATTGTCTATGTTTTCTGTAATACAGATGTAATATAATAGAGTTATTTTATTAACATGCATGTTGTCTCACTCTTGCACCATGAAGCAATTTGATCGAGATGAGCCACGCCGTGAAAAAGAAGTTTACTTGACTGTTCGAGCTACTGATAATGGTCTACCACAGCTTGATGATGTCTGCACAATAAAAGTAACGATTGAAGACATAAATGACAACAAGCCCATGTTTGATAAAGTGGTAAGTTTTATTAAAGTATTACAGATGAAAATTTTATTCATTTTTTAAAAAGAATTAACAATTTTGGTTTTGCCATATACTAAACATAATACTTTTTAATGACTTTCTGACAGGACTTGCGTCGATCAGGATGGAAGGTGTGTCGATCTACATTTTCGTTAGTTTCTGCTTGCTATTTTAAAATTGTAGCTACTGTAGTCTTGGAGTGTATGGTTGTTTTTGATTTCACTTGAATGCTGTGTTATATTGTTGCATGTATTTTGTACTTTCAGTTGCGCTACACATTATTATTTTTAGTTTATCCAAATATCTCTCTCTCTCTCTCTCTCTCTCTCTCTCTCTCTCTCTCTCTCTCTCTCTCTCTCTCTCTCTCTCATGGTCGTGCATGTTCGTACAGTGATTGAGTTTGCAGCCTGGCAGTTAATGCTGTCTCACAATTCTCTACTTCATGGCACCATTGCCACATGCCTCTGTTACTGTTGTTAACCTCTAGGATAGCAGCATCTAATTCCTTGGTTGATCCACTTTTGAACTTCTGTGGGTTTTATGTCAACAGACATAGCATTCCAAAGAATTCGTTAGACATCCTGATCGGGTGAGAACTCACTGTGATTCATTCAATGTTAAGCCGACTTCATGCTGGACGAGTTAGCTAAGGTTACTGTGGAGCAATCACTTTCTGTTATTTCACATTGAGGAACTATTTTCTCAAGTGAAACACAAAAAAGTTTATTTTGGCAACGTGCCACATAAAGTGTCCATTTATCGCTTTGTTTTTTTCTTTGTTATGACTTATATGTTCCAAAGCACCAGCGCATTGATGACTTCTCGAGAAGGTGTCATTGGTACGATTTGATGTCATAAAATCACAGGATATGTCATATTGGTGGTTAAAGGCATTTTGTGTTTAGTTATTTTCATATTATAACTTGCGTGTTAGGAAAGTACACAATTTTAAGGCAGTGGCAGACAGGTGATTCAAAACTGTTAAGACTGTTGTGGCCACTTCTTGACAAACTGCCTGTTGGATTCTGTCTCATGTTCTTCAGTCGACATCTGTCTCATGATTTTTCTGATGTTTCGTCAGCACAAGTGACTGGCATTGTCAAAACTTCACCCTCCATTGCCGGTGGTGGACTGCAGCCAAAGATTATATGAATCTGGTGTGCCAACGTCAAAGGGCTTTTCTGCAGTCAAATCTGGTACAGTTCTCCTCTTGCTACCTGCAACTGTTGTTCGCCACAGCATTCCTGTGGAAGCCATTCTCATGTTTGTGTATTTCTATAGCTTCTCTGAACAAGCACGTTTGATAGATCTTCTCTACAGCCAGAACTCCTATGTTAGCTAATTTTTCTATGTGGTTGGCATCAGACAGTGCGTGCTCTACCATGGCAGATTTCTCCATCTGCCCCAACCTGCCATGTCGCGTATGTTCTGTGCTCCTGGTGTCATCCAGTCATGCCAACATAAAACTTTTCCACATATGCATGGTATGTGGTATATATATTCTTGACACTGCGAGTGGGTCTCTTTCCTCCTTTATTGATATGAGACACTCTTTGGTCTTCTTTGTCAGTTTGCAAATAGTCTTTATGCCATGTGTGCGCAGCATACGGCCAATTCTCTCTCTCTCTCTCTCTCTCTCTCTCTCTGGGAACGTATGGCTAAAAGGCCATACCTTACATTCCTTTCTCTGAAGTGTCACTTTGGCGGGCATATAGAAGAACCTGCACAACACAGAAGCTCTACGACCTAATGCTGTATGTATTACCAAAAATCTGTAAGAATTATGTTCCACTGAGTCTGATTGTTACTGCTACCTGCTCACTGACATGCAAACTGGCAAAACACCTGGCCTCGCTGCTCCATACGCACATGGGTAAGATAGACATGTACGTAAAGGAATCAGGATATTTCACTGAGGAGCTGAAGAAACTAAAACTCGCCCCAAATGTCATCCTGGTCAGCTTGATGTTGTTTCTTTGTTTACCAAAGTGCCACTCAGTGACACTCTGTAGCACATCAGTTCAATTAGGTTGCAAGACAACACCAAGGTTTTTCATGCATGTCTCACCCCAAGTTATTTCACATGAAATGGCAACTTGTATGAACAACTGGAAGGCTTCAGCATGGGTAGTCTTCTTAGTCCAGTGGTAGCAGACTTCTTCATGGAATATTTTGAAGTACATGCACTGGACTTAGCACCTTGTAAACCTAAGGTATGGTACAGGTACATCGATGGTATCTTCACTATGTGGATACTTGTTGAGGAACAGCTTTGTGACTTCAACAGCATCCATGCCAACATAAAATTTACCGTGGAAGTAGAAAAGGACAGACAACTACGATTTCTAGATAGCTGGTCGCAAGGGATGGTGAAAACCTGGGACACAGTGTGTATCGAATACCAACACACATGGACCAATACCTGCACAAACTGTCATATCACCATCCGAGTCAGAAGAGGCATGATTAATAAGCTTCTAATGTGAGCAAGACGAATATGTGAGATGCAACACCTCAGGCACAAAATGCCACACCTGGAAGGTTGTCTGAGGATCAATGGGTACTCCACCAGTTGTATTAGAAGTATAACAGAGTTAAACACTCGGTGAAGTGACACATAGGAAAAAGATGTTGGTTATGGTCTTTCTGCCACACGTTCCCAGAGTGACAGGCAGAATCGGCCATATATTACATGCACGCCGGTTGACTGCAGTGTTGTGACAGGTGAGAGAAAAGCTGGTGGGAGACAGTCTTGGGAAGGTATAGCATTCCTCAGTCGTTTCCTGCTGGCCATTGACCAGTGCAGATTGCTCATAGGGTGTACCTGTGTACAAGTGATGCATTAAGAGAACGAAAGGCCATGATCCACTGAACAGTGACATGCCATTAAATTTTGTTACATCAGGGAAATCAGGCTCTGAGAGTGTCACTGCAGAAGCAAGCCAAAAAAGGCAAGAATTGCAAAATCCTAGGTGAAGGCGATACTTGGCCTCTTTCTTGATTCCAATAGTATATCCGCTCTGGGTTTGTGCCACAGGGCCAAACTGTCAACAGCCAGTTTTACCTGCAAGTCCTTGAAAGGGTCCAAAACCGAGTGCTTTGCTTCAGGAGGATATCATGGGAAACTGGGGGACTCCATCATCACAACACGCCATCTCACACTGCCTTCACTGTTAGCGAGTTCCTGACCAGGCACAGTGGGGCATTGCTGCCCCAGCCACCATACGGTCGCAAGCTGGCACTGGTAGACTTATTTTTGTGTCCTCAAATAAAGAGAAGCTTAAAAGGGCCGTAATTTTGGAATGGTAGATGATGTGAAAGTTGCTGTGACAATATGTCTGAAGGACCGAACATGTTCCAGAAAGCCTATTAGTGCTGGTGGAATCACTGGAAGAAGTGAAGTGAAGTGATGTCCAAGGGTGCTATTTTGAAAAATACTAAATATTCATACTTTTGTTTTCAATAAATTGTTATTTATGGACTTACTCAACTTATTTCTTGGACACACTCTGTATTTATGCAAAGTAATACTACCATATAGTAAAATAAAGTTGAATGTATGACCAAAATCAGGTGTTAGTGTTTGAAAGAGCAATCCATTATGATTTGCAGAGATAAATGTAGAGACTGCAAACCTACAAACTGAAAATAAAGCCATCCTTGGTACTCATTGTGGTTTATCCAAACAGTAAATAAAATTTTTTGTTAGTGACCTTATGATGCCGCCATGAGCTACTGCTACAGAGAGGCTGGCGCAAGCTACCACAGGGTTCCTAAATGACCTGTGATGTAGTCTGTATTGGATATTAAGCAAATGAGTACAGATGTGTTTTTGGTGCACAGTTACTGTTCAAGGGGTGTGAGTACCATATTAAACATGGAACAGATAATATTTGTAGATCCTGAGAGCTTTCCTGGGTATGCTGTTTAAATATTTAAAGTTACATGAAACTGATGTTATTCAGTTACCTAACGATGTTCTCTGAATTTTGATCATAACCCAACACAGTGGCCCATAAGCAAAATTACTGCTATGCCAGGCAAATCGTCCAGCCACAGGTACGTGATGCTACCTGTGCAAAGTCAGGGCATGTCACCTGTGTGAAACCAGAGTGAGTCACTACTTGCATTGTTGCTGTAGCAGAGTATGGGTTTGCCAAAATATTAAATTTATTTTGTGTGAAAGGCACCAATTGCGTTGTTTTCACTTTTTTGAAATAGTTCACCAGTTGAATAGCTATCATAGTTCTGGTCCAAGGTATCAGTCCTACATTTAATTTTGAAAATTTTGTGCAATTAATAAATAAAATTACTTAATTTTTTTGCAGCATTACCAAGAATCTGCACCTCAAGATCTGAAGCTTGGACAGGAAGTGATGAGGGTGTCAGCACTGGACATAGATGATGGAAACAACAGCATTGTATCGTATGATCTAGAACCTGCTCCAAAACAGCCAACTGACAGAAAATACTTCCGCATTGATAGAAGTTCTGGCGTTATATTATTGGATAGTCCAATTAATGATGTAAGATACTTACTCATAACTTTCACAACTGAATTTATTGGTGCACACAAATGCTGAATCGTGTTATAAATATGTTCCAGAAAGACATAGGCTACACGTTCAGATTGGTAGCTAAGGCAACTGATCATGGGGTCCCACCACTATCGGCAACTGTTGACCTGGAGATAGTTGTTGTAGAGACTAACAAGAAGAGCCCTACAATTGAGCCAGACCCTTTTGATAATGTATACCAAATACCTGAGAACTATTCGGATTTCAGTGCTCCTATTATTACCATCAAGGCCCAGTAAGTCATTTATTTTTTAAAATTTGATGGTCTTGTAATTCAAAAACATTTGTGTTAATTAAAGATGATTCATGTTTTCCTTGAAAATATTTTAGATGTTAATTAGCTTTGTGAAGAGTGAATAGCTCTGATTTACATTTAAACAAAAGTGCTATTCTGTAATTAATCTTACACACTCCCAGTTTGGGTTTTAGAACAAATAATGTTTTGGTGTGTTTTTCAAGATTATCAGAAAAAGTGGGATGTTACATTAAAATTAATGGTATGAACAGTTATGGTCTTATAGCACTACCAATAACAATATAGTAGTTTGTGTTGATAAAAGCAAATACTGCCCTGCTTATAGAGACCTGTCAAAGAACCTTAGAATTCTTACGCCCAAGTATCAGCACATTTGCTGTGTAGTTGTATTTATTGTCAATGGCAAAAATCATTTTCAGCAGACCTGTGATTTGCAGAATAGAACACAAAAATAATTTTTTTCGTAAGCTTGCCCTGTTTCTCCAGTGGTCCAGTCAATGAAGGAAAATTAGGGGAAAAACTTCACATAGTCCCAAATTTTTGTAAAATAGTAGGGGGCAGCATAATGAATAACATACTGAAGATCCTGATCAGTGGTGCGTTTAAAGGTAACTTTTTAAGGTTTTTCTCGACTTTTCTTGAGTATCTTGAAAACCAAATTTTGTTTGGAAGATGTTTCCCAGTACAGAATTAAACTATTTAAATTTTCCGGGGAAGGGGGGGGGGGGGGAGAATAAAGCACTTGTCAGAATCATTGCTGGCTTTATGAAGAATCAGCATCTACTGGCACAGCCACAGCCACTCAAAAACAGCTAACCTTCTGTTTATTAGCTCAGTACTGGTATGATGTGAATTCGCATTTGTCGTAAGGGATTAAAATTCATGTTCATTTGGAAATGAAGTGGGTTAAGAACAAATAATAAATGTTGTACTACATCAAATATCACCAGAGCCATATTAAGGGGTAAATAGTTCTATGGGTGTAGCAGGGTGGAAAGCTAGGAGTGGAGATTAGAAACATGAGGGAAGGTCGGTCACTGGATTGTGGTCATGAACAGGCAATGGCCCCATTCTCTTTACTGCACTATGTCACAAAAAGCAGCGGCAGGGTGTTTCATAAATTTATCCCGACCTTTTCACAGCGTGTCTTATGACTCGCTGACTACTTGGAATACAGATGAGAAGATCCTAAAAAACGACCTTCCCAAATATTTGTTTCATATTTGAGGTGGAAAAGTATAGCTGTCTTCCGTTCTTTGATGTGTTCGGTAAGAGGAAGATTGATGGTACATTGGGACGTGCCATTTATAGGGACTCCACTCCCACTGACTTGTATCTGCATTCTGATAGTTGTCAAGGGATGCTTCTTACCTTGGTTCACAAGGTTCACTTCATTTCAGATCCTGAGAGTTTGTCAGCCTAGTTAACCCATATGGTGGTCATGTTTGGTTAGAATGGATGTAGTAAAAGACAGATCAGATGAGCATTGCACTATCAACAAACTGTGCACTGGGCGAGTGGTTATAACACTGAGGTGGCACCGAAGTGTACTGTCTTTTTGCCATATACAGGGAGCATTTTGGAGAGGGTTGATCATATTTTGTGGAAATATGATGCGAAACGTGTTTTTGACGTCTGTCTAAGACAAGGTTCTTTAAGTTTCTGTGAAGAATGATCTTGGTTTGTGTAAGGTGGGTGTCTACTGTATACCTTGCAGTTGTAGCATGTCGTCTATTGGCCAGACTATCGGGGCTGTGTAAGACCAGTATGCTGAGCATAGGCGTCACACACACACTTAACAACAGGAGAGCACATGTGCCATAGCAGAACCCTGTCTTGTCAATCACCCTATGGAATACAGCAACACAGGATTCTGTCATGCACTTCTAATTGTTTAGATAGTGTTACTAAGAAAATGCTTGAAATTAAATTAGCAAGTAATCTTATAAATAGAGGTGGTAGTTTTTGTTTAAATTCTGCATGGAATCATGCTCTCTCACTTCTCAAATAACAGAGGGCAGAGTTAATCACCCATGATTATTAATTTCCCTATCTATAACTTCTGATGTCAGTCATCTTTGGTTTCTGATGACACTACTGTTTACAGGGTTGGTGTGCGGCCATATGTGTTTCTGTAGTCTTTCCGCAAATTGAGGTTTTAAATCCTCTTGCATAGCAATTACTGCCTGTAGTTGTGCATTGGAAATGGCAGAACTGGCAAAATAGTGGTGGTTGTCGATGATGTCACCCAGCTGCGCTCTCCTACATTATTTGAAGATTGTATACGCCGGAAGACTTTTGGGTCTCATCGTATATGTGTCTCATCGTATATGTGTCTCATCGTATATGTGTCTCATCGTATATGTGTCTCATCGTATATGTGTCTCATCGTATATGTGTCTCATCGTATATGTGTCTCATCGTATATGTGTCTCATCGTATATGTGTCTCATCGTATATGTGTCTCATCGTATATGTGTCTCATCGTATATGTGTCTCATCGTATATGTGTCTCATCGTATATGTGTCTCATCGTATATGTGTCTCATCGTATATATGTCTCATTGTATATATACAGACTGCAGCACAAATGAAAATTGGCACCAAGGCTAGGATTTGAACCTGGGCCTTCTGATCACAACTCAGGTGGGCTAACCACTACACTGCCCTGGTGCAGTGGCTTTGCTCAACAGTATGAACTACCCTAACAATACTTCCCCGAAAATCCCCATTCCCATTCATGCCTCAGCCCACTTGCTATTCCCCCTAAACTTGAACAGCATTTCATAGGCTCGCTAACAGTATTGTAAGAGCACCTCAGCTTCGAAGGAAGTGGGGGGATCCTGCCTGAAACCCAGACATGGGTGCTGTAATAAAATGATACTATAGGGTTCCAGAAACCTTTTAAAGTCTCAAACATCAGTAATGTATAAACTACCAATATATTATAGTAAATACTAAGCTACCAGTGGAAGATATTAGAGAGCAAACGGGACCTATATTTTCTTAGTAGCAACTTTACTGCCAGTAATATTAAGATACAGTTACCTCATGTTAACACACATCGTGCTAAGCAGTATAATAGGTTATTGTTAGTGCAGTCAGCAGAAACAGTTACTAAGAATAGCTCCTCTTTTGTAAATGTATGCTTGACTTGTTACACATCCCAGAAGATTCTTCCTCTTGATAGGCTATAGAACGTAGAGAATGAATAGAAATATTTCAGAGATAAGTTTATATCCTTAATTAATAACACAGCGCTCATATTTCCTTTTGTAGATAACTTTTCTCTTTTATTGTTATTCACATGTAGTATATAATTCATAATCTAATTAAAAAGATATATGATTACCATGTTTTTGTTAAAGATACATGACCTTTCGTAAGTTGCAATGGATGCACTTAAAAAACAATCATTTGCTTGTAATGAAACTTTTTATTCACAGAATTTGTTTGTTTTCAGGTCAAATATTCCCAACTCTCCTGAATTACAATTTCTGCTTGTTAGTGGACAAACACAGCAGTCAAATTCAGTTCCCACATTTCGCCTGGAGACAGATGCAAAGAAGGATAAGGCCTACATTAAACTAGCAGGGAAAGAACTCGATTATGAAACAATAACAGAATACCATCTAACTGTTCGTGTAGAGAACAAGTATCAACTTGCACATCAGCAGCGATATACCATTAAAATTTTGGATGTTAATGACAATGTGCCTATTTTTAGAAAAATTGAATCGGGATATGTTTCTGAAAATGAGCCACCTGGTACACCTGTATTGCAAGTTAAGGCAATCGATGCTGATGGCACAGAAGCACACAATCAGGTAATATGCTTAATGAAGCAGATTAGTGAAATGCTTTCTTCAGCTTATGCGTTGCACAGGAATAACTTTTTGTTAGAATGTAGGGTCATTTAAGAGTGTTGAGGTTAGTTGCTTCAGCTTCTACCCTTCTCTGTTTTTACCATTGCTTTTTGTATTTACTAGCACCACTACTTCATTATTATTAACTGAAATTAGATTTAATAACATGCAGAAACAATCTGTTGAAATGGATATTTAAGAAAAAAATCACAGAATTGTAAGCAAGTGTGCTTGTTTTTACAATACATTATGCTAAATTATCCAAATGATAGGAAACAGGTGGATCTAAAGAAATTAACGTCATCTTGAAATATAGGTTCTGACTCTTGCTATGTCAGCAAATGATTCACTGCTCGTAGAGTTTATTTTAGCTTATGTTTTAAATGCAAGTAATAATCAAACTTGATATAGGGATTGGTTCCTGTTAAGTTTCTTTCCATTTATTGTCTTTTGAGGTTTTTAAAATCCAAATGTCTGTGGTGTAATGTGAAGTAAAGTTTGTGGTGTCCTTTTGTAGCCTCCATTTTAAATTATCAGTATATGTAAAACAATGTAATACAAATTTTGAAATATCCAAAATGCATAATTATATCCCCCAATTTACTAACGATGTATATTATCTTAATTTTACCCAGTCATCTACTCATTTTAGCAGTTTCATCAGATAAACTAAATCTGACCAATAGTTAACATTTCATTGTCTTATTGTAAAACTGCGATTCACAGTGAAAAACTGTCCATATGATTGATAGTATCGTATTTTACAGACCTCCTTTCTAATCTTTGTGAAGTTGTATAATAGGACATAAACAAAAATGGAAAGAAAAAGTGCAAGTGTTGAAAGCCAAGTTGCACCTAACTTTGGTTAAAAGAAAGGAGGGGACTGAATGCAAGTAAAATGATGTTCAGTAGATTTAAGAAATAACAGATAGTTCTATAATATACCATTGCTTTCATGAACATAATTACTCTGTCTGTATTGCTCTTCACACAGCATTCGTAAGTGTATCACTTTATATGCATTATGCTGGACTGACGTAATTTTAATGTTCACTTATTTTGAGTCCTTCAATTGACTGTATCTGCTGGTCTGCTCAGCCAACCACTACTCTTTCCAAAGCTTCTATTCTTAGTCTGTTCCTTACATAATATTTTACAGCAAGCAGAGTAGCTTCAGGACATCTGTAGAAATTAGTAAGCTCTATTAAGTATGCCATTTCACCAATTAATGGATCTTGGTTCTCTCTTCCATTTATGGTACTGAATTTCCAGTTATCCTCGTTTCCACTCATACCTATGGTATGTCTTTTCCAAAAGAAATACTAATATGTTAAACACTTGATACACTCGAAACTAATGATTCCATTGACTACTGCTATAAAATACATTTTATGTTTTCATCTAGCAGAAAGTGAAAGTAGCCTAATTTTTGTGGATAACCAGATTACATTTAACTACTTCTTTCCATTTTTCTCCCTATGCCCTCCTTGATAACTGAAATGGTATAACTTTACTTTTTTCCAATTGATTTTCCAGCCCTTTCCCTACAGTTCTGCCTTTCCCTACAGTTCTGCCTTTCCCTACTGTTTTCAGATAGGAGACTCTTCGATCTAAAGCCTTAGAGATATCATCATCTGTTGTATGCCATGAGCAGATTGCATTAATTTTTTTGAATTTCAGAGAGTTGTGGTATATGGTATATTACATTAAACATCAACAGAACTATGGTAACAATGGCTAATTAACAGTTAATGGCCACATACCTTTTACTAATGGATGAGTATGTCCACTTTAAAGATGCCTTGATTTGGACAGAAGACAACAATATTTAAATGATGAAATCCATGTATTATTTGCTGTAAATTGAGAAGTGGGTTGTACCTTACTTGCTGCTCAGCTGGTGGCAGAAAAAGAGGGGGAAAATCTGGAACTTTAAAGTTGTCCCAGCTATTATATTCACTTTTCCTCTTTCAATCTCTCACTCATAGACTTCACTATCTCAGATGGAGCTCTCATTGGACAGAAGGTACCGAATTTATAGGTGTACAACACAACTTTCTGTAAGAGTGGTGACCAAGTGAGAGTGGGACTGAAATACAATAGCTCGATATTTTTCACTTCCTCAAATTTAAATGTATATGTTCTTCATGTTACAGGTGACATATGCACTTGCTGATGACAACACTGATCTCTTCAGTATTGATCCAAAAACTGGAAACATCACAACAAAAAAGTCTTTCGACAGAGAAACAAACACAGTTTTTTTAGTTAAAGTGTTGGCGTATGACAATTCACCATCTGCATTACTATTAAATGGTAAACCAAACAAAGGTATGTATTTCTACATTTTAAAAGTAGTTTGACATATTAATAACTAGGACTTAGTTTTACCTTTTTATATTATTATGAAAGAACAACATTTTGAAACAGTATTTGTTAATTTTGGATAATGTTAAGATTCTCTGTAGGAAACTACTACACAGATTTTGTTGTGTGACTAATGCCAATTGGTTTTCTTTATGAGGCCATTAAGCACACTTATTATGTACATTACAGCCAGTGATATGACATGGACAACAATGGTTATGAAGTGATTCTTCAGTTTTTCATTGTATATATTATGCAGCAAAACTTCTCATTTAAAAGGCCATGTCACTAGACATGCACAGTGTTTGACCTACAGAATGAATTATCATCATCTTTACAGATGAACTAATGGGAAAAACCTGGAATGTCTACTATGTACACCTGTGAGTGCTCTGTTTCTGTCTGCACTCCAGTGCCACACTTAACTCATTCTTGTAACTTCCAGTGTTCCTAACATTATCTGTCTATCTTGTTGTTTGACTTTGCTTTTTCGCACTGTGGTCTAGGCTCCCACTGTTGCACAAATCACAACAAAAGCAGGGTGACAGGCTTCAGTAAGGAAGCACCCTGAGTAACAGTTACGATGGGTCTATGTGATATTAATTTTGGAATCAGTTTATTTTAAAGTGACTGTCCATGGCCTATATAAATTGTATGGTGAAAAATAAGAAGGGCTTTTCTTTGTGGCATACTTCAGCTGCTGTCTGCACATGATATGTTTTCACTGTCAGATCTGCCAGTTACCTGTTATAAATCTTGTTGTTGAAAGGTCGCTTTGAGAAATTGTTTTGGGGTCCAGCTATACCGTCCCACTGCCGTGTACAAATTTGCTTTTCTTCTGGAGTTCAGTCCTTGCTGTGTGATGCTGAATTGTTTGATCATAATGACTACTTTGAGCTGTTAAATTAACTGCTAACTCTTTCATAATTATCTGTATTTAAAGAGGCTTTAGTGTCTGAACATCAGACATTAATACCTACTAATACATAATGCCTGACCATCAGGCTGCACATCAAAAAATGATTCATTTGTTTTGGGCTAATGTCCATGAAGTTTCCAATTCAGATTGCCAAAGCATAGATGAAGCCTTGAACAGCAAGTGAACATCAGCATCGCCTGATGGCTCGTCACTGCCCTTGCTGTTATGGCGCAGACTGAGGCGCATAGAATCTGCTCCTTTCTTATACATTGCCCCCCCCAGGGGGCTCATGGTTCTTTCATCAGTTCATGCCTGGCGCATACAGGGCCCCGAGCTATTGCAGCCAATTCTTCCTTCCCTGGCTGCATTTCCTCCACCCTGTCCTCCCACCCTCTCCTCACTCCTTTCCTGTTGCCACCTGCTTCCCCCCTCTGTGTTCTGGCTTTTGTTGACCTGTTTTCCAGTATTGGTTGCAATTTTTGATCCTTTTGCCTGTTCTTTCATCCTTTTTGGCGTGTAGGTCCCCACTTGAGGTTTGACCTCAACTTCAAAATACCCTGTTTCTAGTATGGGGTGGAACTCCCTCCCTAGCATCCACAGGTGTGGATTCCCCTCCCCCCTTCCTTTGTCTCACCCTTCCCCACAGCAGCCCCCTTCCACCCTGCTAGGTGAGCAGCACATGTTGCCAGTCTGTGTTGTGGGGCTGTTATGTACACATATGACTGAGCCCCCTGACAACACAGGAATCGCACTACTGATACCTGAGCTGTTCCCTCCCCATGTATGGCAAGGAGTGGTTGCTTATCTTCTTGGAGCATCAGAACTCCCAGCAACAGCTGCCAAGCAAGACGGCCCTTGCTGTGGCTGGGTGGTGCCCATGGGGGAGAGCCCCTGGGCGGAGTGGGTGTTATCAGGGCAGATGCTTAGCACATGAAGCGTATCGAGCTGAAAAAATCTGGCTGTTCTCAGACGGACATCTCTTCGAATGGTGAAGGACCATTGAATGCTGCTTCGTTTGAACTGGGAACCGTTGCTTCCCTGGCTACACCATTGGAGGAGGGCAAGGCTCACTGTCTTGGGATGAAACCCTTTCCCTGTTACCTTGTCTGCACTTGGGCAGATGGGGATCCGTTCATTGCCACAAAGCCATTGTTTTTCATCAAAAATATTGAAGACAGATTTGGTGAAGTGGAGTCTCTTAGTAAGATGCGGTCGGGCTCCCTGTTGATTAAAGCTGCTTCTTCCACCCAATACACAGCTCTTGGTGCCTGTGATTGCCTTGGCAGTATCCTGGTATCTTTCACTCCTCACCAGTCACTGAATACGGTCCAGGGAGTAATTTTTCATAGGGACCACATCCTGCAAACTATGAGGAGTGCCGGGCTAATGTGGCGTGGTGTGGTGTATATTTTGTTTGACGTTTGCAGGAGGGTCTCGCAGACAACCACACCGATACTGGTGCCTTCATTCTGGCTTTCGAGGGTGTACCCTCCCATGGAAGGACAAGGTTATGTGCTAAAGATGTGACGTGAAGCCTTAACGTCCCTTCACCTACGTGGTGCTTTCGGTGCTTGTGTTTTGGGCATTTGTCTTCCCGCTCTACAGTGGACCCTTTGTGTGGTGAGTTGCCCACTCACCCCATAAGGGAAGCCCCTGTGTTCTGCCACCTGTGTGTGTCAATTGTGCTGACTGCTACTCCCCTCGCTCGCTGGATTGCCCAGCTTACTAGAGAGAAAAGAAGATCGAAGAATATAAATCCGTGGATTGCCTGTCTTATGCTGAGGTTCACCAAAAGTATGAGCGACTCCATCCAGTGTCATTTCCTTCACCTTTTGCCTCTGTTACTTCATTTCCTCCTCCTCCTCCTCCTCCTCCTCCCTTACTTACCCCACCCCTGTTCTTCTCTCCCCTCTCCCTCCTCTGGAGTTACCACGACCTCCCATTAGGGAGCCGCTCCCCCTTCTCGAGCGAAGGAGTGTCCCCCCTTCTTCGGCATCACTGGTAATCAATCTCCCTGGGGCCCCTCTCCCCAGCATCTCTCAGGCCAGAAGACTCTTACCACCATTCGACCACGGGGCACACCATCTGTGCACCCCAAGGTCGCCCGCTCTCTTTCGGTTCCAGATCTTGCAGAACCCTGTAGCCCTCCTGTGCCCTGCCCTCCTCCACCTTGGATAGAGGAGCCCCCCCCACCCCTCCGCCGCGCAATCTGAGTCTGACATCTTGTTTGTGGCTATCACCCCATCCTTGGCGGTGACCTCCTCCTCGGCATTTTTATGTCTACCTTGGAGTCTTGCCACACTATTATCCAGTGGAATTGCAACCAATACTACTGTCACCTATCAGAAATACAATGTCTTGTCTCCTCCTATGCTGCATTCTTTCTTGTTCTTCAAGAAACGCATTTCCATGATGACAACTCTCCAACATTTTGTGATTTTCAGGCATTTTGTCAGAACCATGATGGTACCAGGGTAGCATCTGATGGGGTCTGCACTTTGGTTCGCTCCCATGTCACTAGTGACTGGATCCTCCTATGTACCAACTTGGAAGCAATAGTGATCCGAATGCAAACGACTTTGCCAATCACCATTTGCAATGTCTGCCTCCCTCCCTCAACGACAGTTCCCGTATTCACTTCAGTGCTGCTCATGGCACATTCTCTGCTATCGATCTCACGATATCCTCCCCTGCCCTCATGGCTTCCTTACATGGGTCATCCCTTGATGACCTTTGTGACAGTGACCACTTTCCAGTGATTCTATCGTTCCCCTGCTGCCCCCCGCCCCCACCACCACATTGGGCATTCTGCAGGGCCAGTTGGCCTTATATACAGCCTTTATATACACTTGCTATGCACTTTGACTCCTCCCTTTCAAATTCGATTGATGTAGTCATGAAAGGCATCTCTGCCATCATTCTTCATGCTGCTGGCACTGCTGTCCCCCTATTCACAGGTCCCCCTCGTTGTCAACCAGTACTGTGGTGGACCAAGGATGTCACAGTCGCTGTCCAGGACTGCCGATGTGCGCAGCAATGATTTAAGCGACACCCTTCACAGACCAACGTCCTCACTTTTAAGTGTCTCAGTGCAAGGCTTGTTACCTTATTAAGCAGAGTAAAAAGGAATGCTGCGACCACTATGTTTTGTCCCTGGGGATGCAGGTTTGGTACAAGATCTGTAGCCTTCTGGCCCACCAGTGAAAGTCAACCATACAGGGTCTGAACCTCCAAGGTGCTCTGTGCACTGATGCATTGGTCCCCGCAGAACACCTCGCAACAAGCTTTGTGATGGCTTCGTTGTCCTCTTCTACCCTACTACCTTTCTCTTGCAGAAATGCAGAGTTGAGCTGAGGCCCCCCCCCCCCCTCCTCCCAGAGCCCCCCTCTGTTTTTTGCTGCACCACATTGAGCCCTATAATGCTCTCTTCACTGAATGGGAATTAGCTCTTTACGAGGCACAGCCCCAGATCCAGATTCCATCCACAACCAGATGATCCAACACTTGGATGTTTCCTCGAGGCAACAGGTCCTCAGGGGTCTTCAGCCACATCCAGTTTAGAGTTGGCACTTCACTCAACACCTCTCAGATTCAGGAGAATGGTATCCCACAGGGTTCTGTGAATTGTCACACGCCACCTCATTGCCATCAATGGGCTTGTGACCTCTGTAGGGCCTCTGGTTACGCCGGCATTTTATGTCGATGATTTTTGCATCTGGTGCAGCTCCCACTCGGTAGCATTTGCTGAGCGTCAGCTCCAAGGTGTCAACTGACGGGCCTCTGCATGGGCTTCCAGTTTTCTCCCTCCAAAACGTGGGTTATGCATTTTTGTCATCGACCAATAGTACACCCCAATCCAGAACTTTATTTGGGCAACCAGCTCCTTAATGTTGTAGCACAGTCCCCTATCTTGCGCCTTATTTTTGATAACAAGCTGACATGGCTGCCCCCACGTTCACCATAGAGTGTACATGTATGTGGAAGCTTAATGCTCTCCGCCTCCAACTGTTCCACTCTTCTCCATTTTGACTGTGGCTCAGCAGCTCCTTCCACTCTGAAACTCCTTGACCCTGTCCATAATTTTGGGTGCATCTGTCTATTGGTGCCTTTTGCACTAGTCCTGTTGATAGTCTCCTCACAGAAGCTCGACTTCCCACTCTAGACATCTGACAGAGCCAACTCCTTGTTTCTTATGCATTCGCCAATTCCCTGACCATCCTGTGTACCCTGTGCTCTTCGCCCACTAAGTATGCCTCCTTCCCTAACACCTAGAACACCTGGCCACGGGTGGGATCACCAGTTGGCATGTGTCTCACTTCCCTTTGTCGGGATCTCCCATCTCCACTCACTGGACTGCACACGTCTTTCCTCCCGTAACCCCCCCCTCCCTTTTGGATAGTGCCTAGACCATGGATTAGGACCAACCTATTCCAGGGTCCTAAGGCCTCTATTGCTTCTATGGTTTCCCGGCATCTTGTCAGTGCCATCCTTGCAGAGTTCCTGGGTGCCACCATCTTCTACACTGATAGTTCTAAAATAGTCAATAAGGTGACATATGCTTTCACGTGCCCTACTGGCTTTGAACACCATTTATTACCAGGGTCATG
This sequence comes from Schistocerca serialis cubense, assembly GCF_023864345.2. Classification (NCBI taxonomy): domain Eukaryota; kingdom Metazoa; phylum Arthropoda; class Insecta; order Orthoptera; family Acrididae; genus Schistocerca; species Schistocerca serialis. The sequence continues at coordinate 640,574,841 of NC_064638.1, read as the reverse complement.
TATAGTGTGTTTGCAGCAGAGCATCTAGCCATTGACAGGGCCCCCCTTTTTGTTTCTCAGGTCTCCCTCCACAGTGTTTTAATTTGTTCAGACTCCATGAGCAGCCTGCAGGCTATTGACCGATGCTAGTCTTGTCATCCTTTGGTCTCTGCAATCCATGCCCTTCTCTCTGCCCTTAAGCGTGCCGCCTGTTCAGTCATCTTTCCCTCTTTCTCTCTTTCTCTGGGTCCCAAGTTTTATGAGCATCCCAGGGAATGAACTGGCTGACCATTTAACTAGAGAAGCAGACAGACACTTAGACCCTTTTTCCTTTCATGATTCCACCTGTGGATATACGGATCTACATCAGATCCCTCTTTGCCCAAAAGTGGAATGTCATCTGGAGTGGTACTGCTCATAGTAATAAACTCCACACAATCGAGGAGTCTACTGTAGTTTCGCACTCTTCCTTCTGCTCCTTTTGGAAGGAATCCACTGTTTTATGCCGTTTACGCTTTGGTCATACCTGGCTCACCCATTGTTCCCTCCTACATAATGACCCACCCCAACAATGTGGCTGTGGAGCCAGACTGACGATATCTCTCATATTGGTGGAATGTCCCTTTCTTTCAGCCCTTCGTGTTAAGTGTAGTCTCCCTGATCCTTTAAATTTAAAATTAGCAGATGATCCACAGATAGTTGAACTGGTCCTCAGTTTCCTCCGTGAAAGTGGTTTTTACTTCCAGATATAAGGTTCTACTTTAGTTTTGGAGCAGGGGTAGGTTGATTGTGGTTGGGACTTCCTTTACAGTCTTGACCGCCTCCCTTTTTTCCAGTTTTTAAATTTGGTCTCACCTTTTATGCCCTTACTGTGTGTGTTTAATGATCGTTATTTTATAATTTGACTCCCCTGACTGGATGCGTCCGTTTTTAGTAGACCCTCTTTCTTCTGTGACTCACTTTGGAACTACGGGACTGATGACCTCACCATTTTGTCCCATAACCCGTCTCAATTAATTAATCAATGAATCAATCAATGTCTTACATATTGCATGACAAATACTTGCTACCACAGAATCTTCAACTGGAACAAATATCAATAGTTGATCAGGTATTTGATAAAATGCCCTGCTACACTATAATTGAAATTTTTTGCCTGCTTTGAATGAAACTGTTGAACTGGCATTTAGTACCAGTAAAGAAAACAGTGAGAGATACTAGCAGAACATAAAATACCATCAGGTGAACTATTTTCACATTAGATTACATACATGAATAGGCAGACTAATTTTTATTATTATAACATTGATTTTTCAATAATTTCAGTAGTTAAAGTAAGACCAGTGGCAGGTGAACTGAATCTGCAACATTTATCTTCCTTGTACTAATAGGGGTGAGTCTAAAGTTAGTAGGTAAATGGCTACATACTGAATAATTTGAAAACCAATATCTGTTTTTGTAGGTGAGCAACAGTTTCAGATTTGGATAGCTGACAAAAACGACAATCAACCTGTTTTCGAACACAAGCTGTATACAGCACACATTGAGGAAGATGCAAATATAAATTCCATGGTTACTCAGGTGAAGGCTATTGACAATGATACAGGTATTTCCTTTTACATTTACAGTGGAAGTATAGAAACATTATAGCACAAATTAATAGTTAAGGCATTTATTATAAACTACAAAAAATTGTTACAGCTTCCATTGTAATGTACAGCATCATAAACAACACAGCCATTGGTGAAAAGGATGACAACCCTTTCACAATTGAGCCACGCACTGGTAAAATTAGAGTTTCTTCCCAATTAGATTACGAGAGGACTACAAAGGCAAGCATTTATTCTTATCACATTTCATTTTACTTGAGAAATGAAATGATTGGTTAAAAATTTAACTGTTTAATTCATTAACAACTTCTTTTTCAGTATACACTTCTTGTGCGTGCGTTTGATGGTGTGTATGAGGATTATACTACAGTCAATGTCTTAATTGACAATGTAAATGATAACCCACCTGTTTTTGAGAAATATGAGAAAGAAATAGAAATTTATGAAGAAAGAATTCCAGATGAGAAATGTTTGGTCACAGTAAGTACCTTCATGAATATTAGGACTGAACCAGATATTTTGTATCATTATGAATCTTAATATTCAAATTTTTTCAGTTGAAGGCATACGACCCCGACATAGCGGACAGAAGTGCTCCTCAAAATATTGTATATTTTGTGTTCAAGGATGAACAGAAAAAATTGCTGGACATTGATAAAGATGGGTGCCTGATGCTTCTTAAGGTATGTTAATTGATCCAAAAATAAATTAGGTATACATACAAGTAACCATGCTGCCTATTAGTGTAACACCTGTTTGTCTTGGCTGAAGAAGGAATACGATACAATGTTCTTTAAATATGACTTAACATGTTTGATATGAATAAAATAACTTTTCCCACATATGTAACTTCCTGGCAGATTAAAACTGTGTACCACACCAAGACCTGAACCTGGGTTCCTTCAAATTAGCACACACTCCATTGCAGAGTGAAAATTCTTTCCAGAAACAGTCCCCCAGGGAGTGGCTAAGCTATGTCCTCACAGTATCGTTTCTGCCAGGAGTGCTAATCCTGCAAGGTGTACAGGAGAACTTCCATGAAGTTTGGAAAGTAGATCTGGTACTGCTGGAAGTAAAGTTGTGAGAGCAGGTCGTGAGTCACACTTGGATAACTGTGTCAGTAGAGTGCTTATCCACGAAAGGCAAAGATGTCAGGTTCAAGTCCTGATCTGGCAGGCAGTTCTAATTTACAAGGAAGTTTCATATCAATGCACACACTGCAGTTGAATGAAAATACATTCTGACATTCACACACATTTTTAGGAGGCAATCTGAAATCCATAGAAATAAATATTGAAGCTCAGTTAATACATTCACCATGTTCCATAGATATAATCTAGAAGGTTGAACTGTCAAGGATGTGGAGCAAGTCAAGGAAGGGTGCCAGAGAAACTAATGAACTGAGTAAGAAGATATTATTTAAAAAGGAAAGGTAACACTTCGGTATAATAGCAGAGAAATGAAGAGTGGAATTTATAACTGCTGAAGTTGTAAATAAAAATAGAAGCTATAAATAAATTTGTAAGAAGGATATTCAACTGTTAGTGCTCAGCAGTTATACAGTGCACTCAGGAAATAAAAGGAATGACTTGAAATGTTCACATATTCTGAGACTGATTGTAGAGCAGTTTTAGAATCTTCATTATCTGGGAACAAAATCTGTTTGACCTAACATAACACAATGTTGCTCAGATTGGATACTTGTTACATCTTTTTCTGTATGACATACATGATGAGATATCCAGCAATGTTCTACAATAGATACTATGTCAAAATACTCTATCAGAAAACTGCTTAAACATATTTGAAATATGCACATGATGATTGTGTGCGTGTGCGCGCGAGGGGGTCCAGCATCTTGGGCCAGAATGCAACATCACATGGGGTGAAGCAGCAATCCGGAGGGGGCTGGGCAGGGGAAGGGGTGGTGTACAGGTGGGGATAGAGATGAATGATCTCTGGAGGAGTGTGCAGGGACTAGAATGCCAACAAGAACAGCATCAGGATGATGTGGGGCAGGGAGATAGGGAGAAAAGGAGCAAAAGAGGAGAGGAGCATGAAAAGACAGGCAAATGCATTGATGGTGAGGTACAAATAAACAGGGTGGGGGATGGGGATGGGGAGGAGATGATAGGACATGGGGGAGGGTGGAAACTGTTCAGTGGAGGGTATGGGAACAGTATGTTACCGTAGGTTCAGGCCGGGATAATTACAGGAGCGGAGATTGTGTTGTTAGGAAACACCCATCTGCGCAGTTCAGAACATCTGGTGGTTGTGGTGGTGGGAAGGATCCAGATGGCTCGTGTAGTGAAGCAGCCATTGAAATAAAGTGTATTGTGTTGAGCTGCATGTTGTGCAACAGGGAGGTCTACTTTGCTCTTGGTCACAGTTTGGTTGAGGCTGTTCATCCTGATGGTAGTCACACCAAAATAAAAACCTGTGTAATGATTGCAGCAGAGCTGGTAAATGATGTGGCTGCTTTCACAGGTGACCCAGGCCCTGATGGGGTAGTATAAACCTTTGACAACACTGGAATAGGAAGTGCTGGGTGGGTGGATTGGGCAGGTTTTGCACTTGGGTCTTCAACAAGGGTATGATCCTTGTGACTAGGGGGTTGGAATTGGGAATGGCATAGGAATGGATTAGGATGTTGTGGAGGTTGGCTGGGTGATGACAGAACTCCACTTTAGGAGGGGCAGGAACTATCTCAGGTAGAATGTCCCTCATTTTTGGATGTGATGATAGGTAATCAAAGCTGTGATGAAGGTTGTGGTTCATTTGTTCCAGTCTGGGGTGGTATTGGGGGTGGCTAGTTCTTGGGGGTGTGAGGAGAATTGGCATGGGAGATCTGTTTGTGGATTAGGTCTGGGGGGATAGTGTCTGTCTGAAGGCCTTGGTGAGACCTTCAGCATACTGAGCAAGGGAGTATTTGTCACTGCAGATGGGCTATCCTCCGATAGCCAGGCTGTGTTGGAGGGAGTTTTTGGTGTGAAAGGGTTGACAGCTGTCAAAATGCAATGGTGGTTAGTGGGATTAATGTGGACAGACGTGCGGATGGAGCCATCACAGAGGAGGAGGTCAACATCCAAGAATATGGCGTGCTGAGTTAAGGAGGACCACATGAAGTGGATGGGAGAGAAGGTATTAAGGCTGTGATGGAATGAAGATATGGTGTCTTGGCCCCGAGTCCAGATAATGAAGATAACATCAATGAACCTGAACCGAGCTGGGGGTTTGGTGTTTTGGGAGGCTAGGAAGGTCTCCTCCAGACAGCCCATAAAAAGATTGCTTGGTTGTAAGCTATGCCGATGACATATCCTTAATCAGCTGTGGCAGTTATATGCAGTCTGCAGCTAACAGTGCCGAGATCAGTTTCAATACTCAGTACGCATACCTTACAGCAAACAAGCTTCTTGTAAATAAAGACAAAACAATAATAATGAAGTTCATCCACAGTTATAATGATGCTGATACTGTATTTACATCCCCATTGGGTCTTGCATATGCAAATTCACATAAATTTTTGGGCATCGTTGTTGATGAGCACTTATCATGGAAAGACCATGTAGATAATATTTGCAAGAAAATCAGTAGAAATGTGTATCTACTGACACGGGTCTCGGCCTTCTTGGACCATGATACTTTAAGGTAAATATATTTTGGGTTAATTCATCCGCACCTTCAGTATGGTATTGAGATATGGGGTGGGGCATCAGCATTTCATTTAGATAGACTTTTTAGATTACAAAAAAGGCAGTAAGAATGGTAGCCAAGGTAAAGAAGAGAGAGCCTTGTAGAGACATCTTTAGAAAATATAAAATTCATACAGTGTACTCCATGTATATACTGCAGACAGTCATGATCGTGAAACAAAATCCTAAATTTAATATGGGAAACAGTAATGTACACAACTATGATACATGGGGAAGGGAAAATTTTCATAGAATTGTGACCAATAAAAAGGCAACGGACCACAACCCACACAGAAAGGGAGCAATTTTCTACAATGCACTACCCTGTGAACTCAAGAAAGTAAATCTAAATATGCTAAAGAGTAGACTGAAGCAATTATTAATAGAGAAGTGTTATTACTCTATAGAGGACTTTAAGTTGTAGTGCCATCCTGGAAAACAGTGTATATAGACAATGTCTCCGATCTATCAGTGGTATGAAAGAATGTAATTATACACTGTATTATATGTACTGTACTATTATAAATATTAGCTAAATTGTGTTACATTATAGAGGAATCTACTTGTAGTGCCCTTTTGAAAAATAATGTGTACAGACATGTGTCTGATCCATATGTTGTTATGTAAGAATGTAAATATTTTACTGTATATGTGTAATGTAATCTAAATTTTCCTGACAATGTCCGAAAACTTTGTTATATGGACAGAAAATAAATAAATAGATTGGCATTGAAGGGTGCTATTTGGGTGCCATGGCTGTGCCACAGATTTGTTTATATACCTTCCCTTCAAATGAGAAGTGGATAAATAGGGAACCAAAACATTACCGTAACTCTGTTCTTAACCTATCCACCAAATCCAGCAGCTCCACAGAAGTCTGTTCTAGCCAAAGGCCTTACCTTTAGCCCTACATCCAAATTTAACCATGCTGGACTTGTCAAAGACCTTCTCTCCTTCTCCTGATCCCTGCAACTGAAACACTTCTGTGCCACCAATCCCTCCAACCATTACCACCCTAATTCCACTACTGAACCATGCCTCCTCCATTTCATACCACCATCTAAACATGATACTTCACCCCTCCCAACTAACCAGCCACTGGTAACCTTCCTTGGTGGTTGGTGGGATTAATGTGGACTTACCTTTAACTTAGTCTCACCATCCTTTCCCAGGTCCCTTCCTCAGAACACCAACCTTTCAGTAGAAGAAAAAACAGCCATACACAACCTCAAAACAAATCCTGAGCTAATCATCCTACCTGCAGACAAAGGTTTCACCACGAATCTTATGACTCACAATGACTACTTGCCAGAAGGCCTTTGCCAATTGGCTGAGTCCTGTACCTATAAATTCCACCAGATTGATCCCATTCCGTAGTCCAACACAAACTCCAATCCCACCTTAAACCCTTAGGCCCTACCCAGAACATCTCCCCTGAATCTATTTTCCTCCTCACTCCTTTGATATCTCACACACCCAACAATCCTGGGCCCCCATTGTGGCTGGTTATTATGCCCCCACTGAAAGAATTTCGGCCCTCATTGACCAAAATCTCCAACCAATTGCCCATAATCTAGCCTCTCACGTCAAAGACCTGAACTACTTCCTTCACCGACTTTCCACCATCCCCACCCCTTTACCTCCTGGATCTCTATTTGCCCCTGTTGATGCCACTTCCCTTACACAAACATCCTACATGCTCATGGTCTTGCTGCCATTGGACACTACTTTTCCTGATGTCCTTCAGACACTAAACTCACTACCTCATTCCTTGCACACCTTACTAACTTTATCGTAACCCACAACTACCTCTTATTTGAAGGGAAGGTTTATAAACAAATCTGCGGCACAGTCATGGGCCCCAAATGCCAACCATCAAAGCCAAACATTTTTTTATCAGCCATCTAGAAGAGACTTCCGTAGCCTCCCTAAACACCAAACCCGTAATCTGGTTGAGGTTCATTGATGTTATCTTCATAACCAGGACTCTGGACAAGACACCCTGTCTTCGTTCCTTCACTGTCTCAACACCTTCTCCCCTGTCTGCTTCACATGGTCTTTCTTAACCCAGCATGCCACCATCCTCCCACATTGACGTCCTCCTTTCTGCTGGCTTCATGCACACCTCTGTCCACATAAACCCATCAACAGCACCTGCATTTTGACAGCTGTTACCCCTTTCACACCAAAAAATCCCTCCCACACAGCCTGGTCATCTGGGAAAGACACATTTGCAGTGACAAATACTCCCCTGCTCAGTATGCTGAAGCGCTCACCAAGGTCTTCACAGATCTGGTCAACAAACAAATCTCCTGGGCCATTTCTCCTCACACCCCCAAGAATCAGCCACAAAGGAGCATCCGTTTCATCACCCAATACCACCTCAGACTGGAAAAAAGGAACTACATCCTTCACCAGGGCTTTGATTACTTATCATCATGCCCTGAAATGAGGAACATCCTACATCAGAGATCCTTCCCACCCCTCCTAAAGTGGTGGCCCATCGTCCACCCAACCTCCAAAACATCCTAATCTGTCCCTATGCCATTTCCAATTCCAACCCCCTGCCACAAGGATCATATCCTTGTGGAAGACCAGGTCCAGAACCTGCCAAATCCACACAGCCATCACTTCCTATTCCAGTCCTATCAAAGGTTTATCCTAACAATCAGGGGCTGGGCCACCTGTGAAAGTAGCAATGTCATTTACCAGCTCTGCTGCAATGGTTGCACAGGTTTTTATATTGGTATGACTACCAACCAGCTGTACACCAGGATGAACGGCCTCCACCAAACTGTGGGCAACAACAAAGTAGACGTCCCTGTGGCACAACATGCAGCTGAACGCAACACACTTGATACCAATGACTGTTTCACTACCTGAGCCATCTGGTTCCTTCCCTCCACTATCAGCTTTTCTGAACTGCACAGATGGGGAATTATCCTAAAACAACATTATCTGCTCCCGAAATTATCCCTGCCTCAACCTACGGTAACCTACACTGTCCACCCAATAGTTTCCACTGCCTCTGTCCTATCATCTCCTACCCATTCTCATCTTCACCCTGTTTATTTGCACCTCTCTGCCAATGCACCCGCCCATCTTTTCCCACTCCGCTCCACTCCATTCCATTCCACTCTGCTCCTCTCCCTCTCCCTCTCCCTCTCCCTCTCCCTCTCCCTCTCCCTCTCCCTCTCCCTCTCCCTCTCCCTCTCCCTCTCCCTCTCCCTCTCCCTCTCCCTCTCCCTCTCCCTCTCCCTCTCCCTCTCCCTCTCCCTCTCCCTCTCCCTCTCCCTCTCCCTCTCCCTCTCCCTCTCCCTCTCCCTCTCCCTCTCCCTCTCCCTCTCCCTCTCCCTCTCCCACATCCTCCTGAAACTGAGCCTGTGTGAATGGTGCGTGCCTCTCTTTTACTGATGAAGGCTGTGCCTTTGATTGTGCTTGTCGGCAACTTCAAGTGTCTTTTTTACAATAAGTAGCAATCTGTCTTTTCCTTCATTGCTGATATTCTTACCTGGAATTTCCACTGTTTTAATGTACTGTTAGTGACACATTAAATGTAAAGCATAAAATTTCACGAAAAAAAAACTTTTACTTTTTGTTTTTAGCCTTTGGACCGAGATCCACCCAATGGCTATGAAGCCTGGCAGGTTTTAATAGCAGCAGATGATGAAGGTGGTGGACCAACTTCCCAATCATCAATTACAGAGGTCATTATTAACCTAATAGATATTAATGACAATGCACCATTCCTCAGCATGGCTAAGCCAGTTATATGGGAAGAAAATAAAGAACCTGGCAATATAACTGCATTGAATGCTACAGATTACGATGGCCCGAAAAATGGTCCACCATTTACTTTCAGGATGAGTGTAGAAGCAGATAGAGACACAACTGAAAAATTTGAGATAAGAGGTATGTGTAGGTATAATTGATTTACACGATATGGAAAAGCAGTCCTCATAATGATAGCAAGTTTTGAACTCTGTTCATATAGGATAATGTCTTCCTTTTCTTCCATTGCAGGAAACAGTTTATTTGCACTGAAGGTATTTGATCGAGAAGAGAAAAAGAAGTACCTTGTGCCAATCACCATTACAGACAGTGGAGAACCTCAGCAAACTGGTACAAGCACACTGACAGTGATAATAGGTGATGTCAATGACAATGCTATGCAGGAGGGCAGAAGTTCCATTTTTGTATACAATTATAAGGTGAGAGTAGCAAAGAGCCAGATTTAACTACAGTTCGTTCGTGTGCATAAGCTATATAAATAAGCTACAAATTTCTCATGGTTTTGTTCCTTGCAGGGGGAGGCTCCAAACACAGAAATAGGTCAGGTTTATGTTGAAGACCCTGATGATTGGGATTTACCTGACAAACATTTTAGGTGGAAAGGTGAATCACATCCTAATTTCAATTTAGACGCTGGCACTGGTATGATCACAATGCTTGCTGGAACACAAGGTGGAGAATATCTTCTAGAATTCACTGTAAGTAAATGCACTACCGTAAACGACAAACTAAATGTGAAGTAAACTTGTGAAATACATGTTTTTGTGCTGCAAAAAGTGGTATTATTTAATGATAATTCTACTTCAATAGCAAGTCTTTCCAAAATGTTGCAGGTGCGAGAAGAAGGAATATTTGTGAAGGAACATGAAGTAAATGCTTATGTAAATGTCACTGTGAAAGAAATTCCTGAAGAAGCAGTGGACAAATCGGGTTCAATTAGATTTTATGGTGTAACAGCAGAAGAATTTGTAGCTCCTGGACCAAATGGGGTTTGTACTCATTTGCATTTGTACCTGTAATTGAAACTGCACAAACTGATGTGCTTTTGGATTATCAAGGTTCTTCACTATAATTACATTTGTAGATGTGCTGTGACTATTATGCTGTCCACATGTGCACAAAACAAAAATATAAGTGCAATAATAAAACAAAAGTAGCAAAGTTGAAGTGTTCATTATTAATTACTGGAATTATCTTGACGCAGCATTTTCAGTGGAGTTATTTTGTGTTTGGAGCTACTTGTTTCATTACTATGACGGTTACTAGTGGGAAATAAACCCATTAGAACAATTTACAGAAGCACTAGGACACATGCTTTAAGAAAACATCAGTAACATCAGTCAATAGCTTTCTTATATGGGTATTATATTGGAGATGCAAACTTTTGCCATCAGCCAATGTGAATCCAGGAAGGTCATTTGATGTGAGAGAGGTGCTTGTCATGCAAAAAATATGAAGGTACAAAGTCACCATGCATTTACAGAAATATGAGAATTTTGTAGAAATAACAATAAAATTGAATATCATTAAATAATGAACTACATTTCTTTTAAAACTACTGTACATTCTGTATCTAAAGCACCTAAATAAGGAGCAAATTATACAGTATAACCGCACTTTTTGTTACCTACCTTTTCTTGAAATTTTGCCCTCCTGTTTTACAGTGGTACGACCATATCAATAACCTGCTAATAGACATCTGTAATCTCCATCATGAGATCTCTTTCAGTAGAAAGCTTTCCCAAGACTAAAATATTTCCTAGTTGATAGAGTTCGTTAAGAATGTTTTTATATTTTTCAAAGTGGAAAAACACCCTTCTGCTTTGACTGACATCATTGTAATAATTAGCTTCACCAACTTGAAAGATTTAGTGATCATCATCTCTGGATTGTTGGTTGTTATAAACTCTACTATACTTACAGCACCAGACAGTGACCTGAATCCTTGTGCTAAATAGATGACAGACAGTTCATGAAGTAGTTTCAGGTTATCCAGAAAGATATACCCTGAACGCACTGTCTTTGATATCTCAAGGCAACTTACAATAATGTAAATGGAACTTCCGTGGAAGAAACGATGATGTAGCTATAAGGTGCCCTGACACACTAAAACAATATCTAGCCCAGGAAAGTGGTGTCGAACACTTTATTCGCTTCTCTTTTCCACACAGGCCTGTCTAGTTTCCTTTTCTTCAGTGAGCAATCATTGGGTTCATTACTGCTGGTGAGATTAATCTCTTCTTAGATCTTGGTGATATTTACATTGAATGCTGACACGGCCTTATATGCAGAACACACACCAGTGTCTGTGTTGTAGCTGACTGAAGAGAACTTTGGCCAGTGGTGGAAATTCACAGAATAATTCAGCCAATAATTAAAATTACATCTGGAAAGAAATTTTTGTGACAAAGAAGTGTTTTGCAGTTTCACTCTTTACATAGCCGTCGTCCAGTATCTGGTTACTGATGTCTTTCTGCCAGTCGTAAACTGTGTTTACAGATTGGGGCTAAAAATTCTACCTAGCAGGGCAAGATCATGATAAATACTTCTTTACCATCTTGTCAAGGACTGCAGTCCAATCTTTTCATTTTGGATGGTTTCGGATATTCATTTGAACACAGTTGGTTTGTCTTAATGACCTTCCACTGCAACATCCAGTTCGGTGCTAAAATTACTTGGACCTCTGAAAACACCTAGGTTTCATGATGATTCAGCTTCAACATTACCAATTAAGGCCATTTCAAAAGAACCACAGAAACAAACTTATTTTAATAAAAATTTACCACATACATATTACCCCTAACTACTTAGTTATAAACTGCAATTTTCTTTCTCTCTGCACTACCAAATTGTACAGCTACATTGACTGTTCCAAAAAGTGACAGTCTGAAATAGTTCTGTATGCAAACAGCTGAAGATCCATATTTCTTTAGTTTGGCACTTAAGTGGTTTATGTCAGTAACTACTGCTTTGATCCGCAGGAGTTCTCTGTTAAGCAATATGCATTTTTAACTCCACAGCCACATAATCAATTAATTTTTTTTTTTACAAATATTCCTATTAAATGTTCTCTTAAACTTTTGATTTCCAGTATTAACATTTTGTGCAGTACTTAAATCAGATGATGGTCTTCAGAGAGTCTTTGCATTTAGTTTCTCCTCATTAGAAAGCTGAAAAAACTCCATAACTAGTAAATTATGCGATAAATCACATAAATCTGAAGGCTGTAAATTCAGCTAAATAATTATGGATAACAATTAAAAATAACCTAAATTGGAACAATCACATAGATAATGTTGTGGGTAGGGCAAACCAAAGAACACTTGGCAGAACACTTAGAAGGTGCAACAGGTCTACTAAAGAGATTGCTTATACCGTGCTTGTCCGCCCTGTTCTGGAGTACTGCTGTGTAGTGTGGGATCCGCATCAGGTGGGACTGATGGATGACACTGAAAAAGTTCAGAGAAGGGCAGCTCATTTTGTATTATTGTGAAATAGGGGAGATAGTGCCACAGACATGATACTTGAATTGGAGTGGTAATCATTAAAACAAAGGCTTTTTTCATTGCGATGGGATCTTCTCAAGAAATTTCAATCATCAGTTTTCTCCTCTGACTGCAAAAACATTCTGTTGGCACCCACCTACATAGGGAGAAATGATCATCATGATAAAATAAGAGAAATCAGGGCTTGCACAGAAAAATATAAGTGCTCGTTTTTCCTGCGCGCTGTTCAAGAGTGGAACAGCAGAGAGGCAGCTTGAAGATGGTTCGAACCCTCTGCCAGGCACTTTATTGTGAATAGCAGAGTAATCACGTATGTGTAGCTGTAAATGTAGATGAAAACACTTGGTCATCTCAAAAGTGCGGTGTGTGTCAGCATAAACATAACACCCACAGTAAAGCCAAGAATGCTGTGTTGCTATAATCCATCCTCTTTACCAAACCTGGTGGTTTGACACTAACAAGAGAAACACAAGTAAATTGTATTTTTGTAATTTTGTTCAGAGTTCAAATATCACTCGCCCAAAATAGTTTCATGCAACTCTCAAAAAAATTCTTAAGTAAATTGACTTAGAAATTCTTCAAGGGACTTTAATTCATTAATGGTAGAATGATTTTTGATGGACGTTGTGGCTTTGTCAGTAGCGCTATGGAGGGGTAATAATAACTGGTTTAGCCTTGCAAGATTTTCATGCTCAAAGCCGCAGAGCACTTACCTGCTGCGCTGAAATGCTACTAAAGCCATGGCTATCCCTCATAAAAGATGTGTCTTTTCAAACCGTAGTGGTATTTGCTGAAAGCCCCTGTGGCCTGCTCCACAGGTAATTCCACTAGTGTAAGAGCTGGGATCTCGGTTACCACAACTGTCACTAACTAATAGTAGCAAGCACACTGCAGGCTTGAACTGTCATCTTGAAGAGGTGCTATTAGTATTGTGTTGCCCTCAATTCACATTAAATTTTCATAAAAATGATAATGAGATATTTGTTAATTACCATATCTTTAAATTTAATGTTTTAATGACATAGGTATTTGAATTTGGTTGGGGGATGGGTTTGCAACAAAAAAAGTATGACCAAAATGAGATTAGAACCAGCGATCCAGCAATTACCTCTTGAGTGCTCCCAATAGAGCCATACTGACTTTGAAAATTGTTGTACCATTAATGATTTAGAGTCACTTGGTTAACTTCAAAACTGATTTTCTTGAGAGTTTTTAGAGTTGCATGAAACTGCTTTGGGACATCAATATTTGAATTCTGAACTTCACATATCGTAAATAAAACAATCAGAAATCTGTCATGTCCTTGTAAGTTCGATTTACAGTTACAGTTGAAGAAAGCATTTCCGTCTAAACTCTATCCTTGTAGCAAATTTATGTACGAATCATAATTTTTATGATTCCTGATGAAATACTGAAGTTGGTGAGTTATGGCTGGAAAATAAAGCATAATTAGTGGCATGGAAAGAAATTGCCACTGCGAGAGGTGGCAAAACCAGGGCTGAGATTATCTCAAAGAGTGATGCAATCTGAGGGGGCAATTGGCACTGTTTCATCCTAGGGGATTTGCTGGTATAACGCAACATCCAAGGACAGACACTGGCAAGTGTTCTGCCTGTTACTAAGTACTGGCTTAGGCCCATCCCTGCCGAGACAACGCTGTGGGGTATTTATAACCTGTTATGTAGTTGCACAATAAAAGCAGCCGTAGAGTTTGATCCAAAGCGGGTAGTGATTATTGATCCATTAGGACATCATATGACCACAGATGATCAATTTTAACGTATTTTAGAGGATATGTTAGGTTTATTGAATTAAGAGGTTAGAAGAGAAGGTGGCAAGTGAGTGTAAAATTATTGGGAGCTGTGCAACACTGCAACAATATCTCACACTGCCCCAACATTTGGGCATTTACAGATCTGTAATTGACTGCTTCTAGGCAGTTCTTTGAGTCTTAGAAGCTAAAAACTGATATTGCTCCTTGCTTGCAATATTGAACTGAAGTATCTTGAAATGTATTATATTAATATAATTTTCTTGTGTGTGCTGCCTCCAGAAGTCATTGATCTGTTCTGTTGTATGTTCATCTAAAATAATCAGCTTACTGACCCCTAAAATATTCAGCTTTACTGATAGTCACTTTCTACTTCTCACATAAGTGATATTGCACTACGTATTTTTAATGCTACCCGATTTTTATATTTCAGAAACCCAGCATGAAGAACCTGCTTCAGTTAAAACTTTCAAAATTCCTCAATGTGAGCCTTGAAAATGTGGACGTTTTTACAGTTCTCCATTCACCTCACAATGATAGCACGGATGTACTAGATGTAAGGTTTTCGGCACATGGGTCCCCTTACTACCAACCAGAACGGTTAAATGCAATAGTGGCAGAGCATCAAGATGAGGTGAGTTTATTGCTTACTGACTACTTTTGGGGAGTATGGTGGAACAGTAGCATGAAAGTCTGTCCTCCTCCTCCCCCCCCCCCCCTTTCCCCTTTTTTCTTTTTTTCTGATGAGCACTTAGGTTGAATATTTAGATTTAGTTTTGTCACTTAAACATATCGTACTATGCACTCCCTATGGTGAGCGTGGTATGATATATAATTGATAGTTCATATGTTTTGTGATTGCTTTTCATACCTCTTTATTAATATTATTACTGCTATTATTGCTACTCTGACATAACAGAATTCAAAGAAATTTTACGTTAGAGGAACCATTTCTTTTGGAGCTGTGTGTTTCTAAAAGCTAAAGGAAAAGAGAGATTTTGAGGATGAAGTAAGGGAACAGAAACACAGAAACAAGGAAGTTGATCTACGTTACTGCAGGCATAGATGACTTTCTTACTATGTCAGATAAAGTGTACTGAATTACATTGAATTCAATTGTTCATGGTTTTGTATGTATCAAACACTAAGATTCAGTTGTTATAATTTCATCATTGTATTGGCAGTAGCAGTTCCAAATTGAAATTCTTGCATATTGGCAGCTTACAGCCTGAGAAGGGACCTGGTCAGGATTGCCATGATGTGGGCATGCTCTTGGGGGCCATTGAATTATAAGACCTAGATTATCATGAACAGAAAGGAATTTATTCCTTGTTTGGAATACGACAAATGGGCCCACTCAGGTTGTTTTGTGAAGTCTTGTTAGCCCATTACAATAGTCATGACATTAATTTCAATGTCAGAATAAAATTTGAAAAAAAAGCAGGGAAAGAATCTTATTATTGCTAGCTGAAAGGGAGGGCCAGAGAGAGTCCTCAGTTTAGAACTGATGTTCCAGGCAGTAGCCAACAGGCAATATGTTATTTCTCTCTCACATTCACTCCTTATTGGGTACAGACAGTGGGCCTGTAGTGGGCATATTGTCAGAAGATCGTGTTCGATAGGAGGAAGCAACCTTTGCTGAAGCTACAATCTTACTTGGGATGTAGGCTACAATGAATTGTACTTGAATGTTGTAGGGGAATATTAAAGTGAGAAATTAAAAATAAAATAAAAATTTTTGAATACAAATTAACTGGCAAGGCAAAATGCATAGCAGAGAAATTATTTCAGAAATGAATATCTTGGTTACATGTAATTGGCCTTCTTTCACAGTGATTTTCACCACATGATAGAAAAACGGCTTGCGCCCTTTATCTTATGTCCCTTTGTATATAAAAAAAAACTGAATGTGAATAATCGGTATTGGCACAGATTTTAAAGTATTTGTCAGTTGCATGCATTAAAAAATGTAAGTTTCAGGGCTGAATGGGTCGACTAGATGTAATAAAAAAACTAAATATGAGATCTGTTCAAAACATTCCAGAACACCTGTAATTTAGTGTCAGTTGTTCGTTGGAGCAAAATGTGATTGGTACCCCTGCACACGCCTGTGTTTAATGTGTAATGGACAGAAGTTTCATTGTTTTATGCCTGTTAGTTATTTTTCAGTGCTATATTGAGTAGAACAATGTGTTGCACAGTTTGCGAATTTTGAGATGGCAGAGTTAGAGGAGCAATGCGCCTGCATTAAATTTTGTGTGAAACTCAAGTAAACCTTTAAAGACACACACCATGTAAGTGCCTATGGTGATAAGTGCTTAAACTATACTCGATGTTCGGAGTGGTTCACACGGTTTAAAAATGGTTGGATGGAAGTTAAAGATGATCTTCATTCAGGATGCCCTTTGACATCTACCGATAACGCTCACCTCGGGAATGTCAGCAAAATTGTGTGCGGCAATTGAAGACTGATCAGACAGATTGTAACATTTCAGTTTAATCACGTCATGAAACCCTGTTGCAGCATCTTGGAATGCACAGGAAACCTGCACCTCACAATCTGTCTAGTGCTTTTGGATCATACAAGTGAGAATGAGATGTTCATTAAGAGACTCATAACTGGTGATGAGATATGGGTCTACAGTTATGAATGCATGGCACAGGACCAAACAGTTAAATTGATGGTACTATCGGGATGTGTTGCGATTCCTGCGAGAAAATGTGATGAGACAATTCAGGGCTTTTGCATCATGATAATGCACCTACACATTCATCCCCAATGGTGTGTGGCAATTGTGCAAAACACAAAATCAGTGTGTCGCCTCATCCTTCGTACTCTCCAGACCTGGCCCCTATGGACTTTTTTTTTATTTCCAAAGTTGAAAATCCTGTTGAAAGAATGGAGGTTTGCAACTATAGATGAGATAAAAGAAAATTCGCAGACAAGACTGTTTTCAGAAGTGGAAATGGTCTTAGGGAGTGGTGTATCAGTTGTGGAGGAGAGTATTTAGAAGGAGACCATTCACAAGTAAAAGGTAAGCATAGAAAAATTTTGTGGAGGAAGTTCTGGAATTTTTTTGAACAGACCTCGTACATCTATGAGCAGCATGGGGTGGAGGTTGAGTTATAGAAAAACAACGATGCTTAAAATAGTACATTCATTTGTTAGTGGAAAAAGAGTGCATAAATAGTGACTCAGTTGCTGTAATTATTGAATTTATTACTTTTGTGATGCTGTTTAAACAGTATGTTCTGAACTTAATACTACTCAAACGAGATGTATGTAGTGTAATAAGAAGAGTTGGAAAATATTTGTGTTCATGAGATGAATGTGCAACACTTGTGACCTGTATGAAAATTTTCATAATAGTGTCTGTTTTTGGTATCTAAGAACATTAATTAACACACTACAGATGGAATGAAAATAAGGGAAAAAGTTGTGGGCTGCCTGGTAGTTGCAGTGACCAGTGAGAAGACTGAATTATTAAGGTTCACCAATTTAGTGTGTTCTCTTTTTCAGATTGAACGAGACCTGGGCGTGAAAATGCTGATGATAAATATTGATGAATGTTTATTAGAAAAAGTATATTGTGAGTCGTCTTGTAGAAATTTTCTCAACAAAACAAATAAACCATATGCTGTGTATACAAATACATCCTCATTTGTGGGTGTAAGGGCAGTAGTAGATCCCATTTGCAGCTGTGCAGTTCTACCAGAGAGAATTGTCTGCCTCAATGGAGGCACTGCAGTTGGTGAAAGGTATGTTGTTGCTTCAAAGCTTATGAAAAGAAATTAGAGAGAGAGAGAGAGAGAGAGAGAGAGAGAGAGAGAGAGAGAGAGAGAGAGAGAGAGAGAGAGTACTTTAACTAAAATTATTTATGGTGTTCAACAGGCTTATAAATATAAATTATTGCTAGAAAATTTTGACTTTATTCTTTGTGATGATTTTACACTAGTATTACCTCATGTTTGGAAGAAAGTCTTGTCACCAAACTGATACAGACTTCTTGTTATTTTCTACTTGCTGCATAAACTTCAGGATAATGCATGAAAACTACAGCTGATTCATATTCTGAGGTTGATCAGATATTAATCTAAGTTTGCTAGAATTGTAATTTGTCTTAAATATTTGCTTGATGTACATAATGCACAGTTTAGTTTATATTACACATGCCTTGTTATTAGTTTGTATAGAAAACCCTCCCAACCACACTACTGTTATGCTATACACTCAGTTTCACCCATGGAACATGCAATAACATTTTAAAAAGGCCAAAATATCACTACAGTGAATCTAGCACTCCTGAAAGAAAGGCACACAGTTTTAATCTGCCAGGAAGTTTCATATCAGCTCTCACTCTGATGCAGAGTAGAAATCTCATCCTGGAAACATCCTCCAGGCTGTAGCTAAGCCATGTCTCCGCAATATCC
Source organism: Schistocerca serialis cubense (assembly GCF_023864345.2). Lineage (NCBI taxonomy): Eukaryota > Metazoa > Arthropoda > Insecta > Orthoptera > Acrididae > Schistocerca > Schistocerca serialis. The sequence goes on along the minus strand of NC_064638.1, from coordinate 640,556,060 downwards.
TTTCTTTCAGGAGTGCTAGTTCTGCAAGGTTCGCAGGAGAGCTTCTGTTAAGTTTGGAAGGTAAGAGACGAGGTACTGGCAGAAGTAAAGCTGTGAGGACGGGGCGTGAGTCATGCTTGGGTAGCTCAGTCGGTAGAGCACTTGCCCGCGAAAGGCAAAGGTCCCGAGTCCGAGTCTCGGTCCGGCACACTGTTTTACTCTGCCAGGAAGTTTCAAATTTGTGGTGTTTCATACCATGATAGGTCTTGACAAATACAGCATGAGAAGAAAAAAGATCTGCTCTACCATCTAGTGAATTTAACTGTGGCCCAGAAAACAGGAAAACACACAGCTGTAAAACTCATTGACCAATACGATATTCCAGTGCCTATGTTATTCTGATTATGAAGCAAAGTTCCTTTGGACATTCATGCATGTCCTAAGGAACAGGCACTGTGGTGACTACACCCATTATGGAATACATTACAGAAATTTGCAATTGCGAATGAGGACAACCATCAGCTGTAGAAAGGAATGACAACAACGAAAATTTGTGCTGGATCGGGACTCGAACCCCAGTTTCCCCTCTAACCTTACCATTTACCTATTCATGCATGGCTCACAGTCAGCCCCAAACTTCAATATGCTGTCAGCCATGTGTCTGCAACTTGTACTTGTACATTCATTATGTACAGTTCAGACGTTATACTTCAAAGTCGCTTGCCCAGAATCGGCAGATAAATAGGGTATTGCAGTGCCTGTGTTGTTCTGATTACAAAGCAAAGTTCCTTTGAACATGCATGCATGTCCAAAGGAACTTTGCTTTGTAATCAGAACAACACAGGCACTGAAATATCATATTTATCTGCCAATTCCAGGCAAGCGACTTTAAAGTACATCTGACCTGTACAGGAATATACAGAATGGATGTACGAGTACAGGTCATAGAAGCATGGTTGATGACATACGGAAATTTGGGTCTGACCGTGGACCATGCACGGATAGCCAAATGGTAAGGTGACCACTCACGATAAGTGGGAAATCCGGGTTCGAGTCCTGGTCCGGCACAAATTTTCGTTGTTGTGATTCCATTCTACAGCTGATAGTTGCCCTCATTTGCAACTGAGAGTTCATTTAATGTATTTCGTTGACCATTGTCTCACAAAAATCATGTCTGAAAACAATGGTAGTGTTTTAAATAGAAATTGAAGTAGTTTATCTTTGATAAGTACTTTCATACCATTTAAGAATTTCGTAAATGAGTGGAATAAATGTGATCAGCAGAGCATATTATTAAACAAACTAGAATGCCAAAAAGTTTGGGTGCCATGCTGATCCACAACTGTTTAACAGCAACCCGCAAGTGGTGCAGATTTGAGGTACAAGAGATCATATTGCTCTAGACAGCATCACAGATATGTGGAATAATATTGAATTCAGATGGCTTTGGGTCGAGGCAAATATCTTCACTCCTTAGAAATTTCACTGAATGACTCAAACAGTTTCGAAGCAGTTGTTTATTCTCCTTTTCTGAGTTAGTATTAGGTTGGTGTGCAAGTTCGTAGCTTGTTCCCATAAGTATTAAACATAGCAGATACACATGACAGACATTGGTCATCAATAATACATTCTCCTTCACTATTTACAACAATCTGCTAATACTGGGGGTAATCTCTTGATCCCATGACTGTAGAAATATTACAGTTTTAAAACAAAGAACTTGTTGAGACATGTTTGAAGCTCATTTTCATCCAGAATTGAAGTTCCATGAAGGTTTTTTGATAGAGAGCAGAAAAGGTGAAGATCAGAGGGTGCATGATCAGGTCAATAAGGTGGGTGCAGAGTGACCTTGCCACCCCAACCTTCTCCTTTTTACCGTAATCTACCATACAATTTTATCCCGCCTATATATATATATATATATACTCTATAATATGTAACCCACTTCCAAACCATAACCAAAAATTTTTTTTCCACTTTCAACACTACCGCTGCTATAAAATCCACCGTTTCCAGTTCAGAAACAGTTCCTTTCACCTATTAAACAACCATTTCGGCTAGTCCTAATAACTTTCGCTTTATTTCCATTTCCGTTTTTCCCACATCACTGATCATTTTTAGCCGCTTCCCACGGGTTTTAACGTCATTATTTCTACGTCAGACAATTGTTAGCCTCATTTTCATAATCTGCCACCACAAAACCACTCCTTTTAACACATTTACACGCAGTTTTTTTTTTTAAATTTTCCCAAATTTCTCCACCCTTTAACGTGTTTTGGCGGCAACACAACCACCTAACCTTTGTGCACATTGTTGTTTACCAACCCAAGTTCACCACAGGATCAACATTGCTCAGCTTTAACCAACACTTTTTCGACTTTTTTCACACCATATCTCCAGTTGCTTTCTAGTTCACCTTTATCTCTCCCCATATATTTTTATTTTCATTTTCATTTCAGCCTCATGTTACACTTTCCACCTTCTAATACCATGTCACCCTCACAACATTCCCACAATGACCCCATTAAGTTTTATTTACATTCCCTCCGCAAACATGCCTTCGCCGTAGCCAGATTACGCTCCCATATTTTATTTACTCGGGCTTGTATGACATTTGGCATTATCCCCAAAGGCCTCACACTTAAAAGTTCCCATCTCTGGCTGTAACCCTTCTATCCATCAGTCCCTATACCAGTTCCAAACTGAACAATCCATTGCCCTCACCCACGTAATCCTTCATGAACACACCCGTCAACTCCTATCCTTAATAAAAGTCCTCAATCTTTCCTCTCCCACATCCACACCGGCTGTTCAGAGCATCCTCCTACAGGCCAACCACAAATTAGAACAGCATGCCACCCTCCACCTCAAAAAACTACCCAATCTCCTGGTTTCCCACCTCCGGAAAGGCAACTCACTCACCCTTCACAACCTTTCCAGCAAACCTCAACTTCCTCTCATTGCACACAGACCCAGTCTCTCCCATCTACTCAATCTCCCACTTCCAGCTCCACTCCCCCCAAAACCTTAAAATTCTAATCAACACAATCTGGAACCACAACACCCTAATTCAGTAGTTAACCTTTCCTCCAAACCTCTCTCCCAATCCAAAACCTCTGTCCTATCCAAAGGCCTCACCTTCAGCCCTACTCCCAGATTCAACCAAACAGCCCTTCATCAAAGATTTACTGTCCTACACTCATACTCTCTGCTGGAAATATCATTTTGCCATGAAGAAAAATGATCCTAATCCTAATCCTACTCCTACTCCTAATGATCCAACTCCCCAAGACACTATCCAAATTGAACCGTGCCTGGAACAGTTCCGTCCTCCGTCACAGCAGGGCCCACCTCCTCTTCCTCAAAATCATCCTCTCCAAACCTTCCAGGAATTTCTCACTTCCAGCCTTGCCTCTCAATCCTCCTTCAAAAACCTTAATCCTACTCCCAACATCACCACTGCTGAAGCCCAGGCTATCCATGATCTGAAGACTGACCGATCCATCGTCATTCTTCTGGCGGACAAGGGTTCCACGACCGTGGTACTTGATCGGCGGGAGTATGTGGCTGAGGGACTGTGTCAGCTTTCAGACAACACTACATACAAAGTTTGCCAAGGTAATCCCATTCCTGATGTCCAGGCGGAGCTTAAAAATCCTCAGAACCTTAGGCCCCCTACAAAACCTTTCACCTGGCTCCATTAACCTCCTGACCCCACCGACACCTTCTACCTACTTCCTAAAAGTCACAAACCCAGTCATCCCGGCCACCCTATTGTAGCTAATTACCAAGCCCCCACAGCATGTATCTCTGTCTACGTAGATCAACACCTTCAATGCATTACATGCAGTCTCCCATCCTTCAACAAAGACACCAACCACTTTCTCAAATGCCTGGAATCCTTACCCAATCTGTTACCCCCGGAAACCATCCTAGTAACCATTGATGCCACTTCCTTATACACAAATATTCTGCACGTCCAGGGCCTTGCTGCCATGGAGCACTTCCTTTCACACCGATCACCTGCCACCCTACCTAAAACCTCTTTCCTCATTACCTTAGCCAGCTTCACCCTGACTCACAACTTCTTCACTTTCAAAGGCCAGACATACCAACAATTAAAGGGAACAGCCGTGGGTACCAAGATGGCCCCCTCGTACGCCAACCTACTTATGGGTCGCTTAGAGGAAGCCTTCTTGGTTACCCAGGCCTGCCAACCCAAAGTTTGGCACAGATTTATTGATGACATCTTCATGATCTGGACTCACAGCGAAGAACAACTCCAGAATTTCCTCTACAACCTCAACTCCTTTGGTTCCATGAGATTCACCTGGTCCTACTCCAAATCCCATGCCACTTTCCTTGATGTTGACCTCCATCTGTCCAATGGCCAGCTTCACACGTCCGTCCACATCAAACCCACCAACAAGCAACAGTACCTCCATTATGACAGCTGCCACCCATTCCACATCAAATGGTCCCTTCCCTACAGCCTAGGTCTTCGTGGCAAACGAATCTGCTCCAGTCCGGAATCCCTGAACCATTACACCAACAACCTGAAAACAGCTTTCGCATTCCGCAACTACCCTCCCAACCAGGTACAGAAGCAAATTACCAGAGCCACTTCCTCATCCCTTCAAACTCAGAACCTCCCTCAGAAGAACCCCAAAAGTGCCCCACTTGTGACAGGATACTTTCTGGGACTGGATCAGACTCTGAATGTGGCTCTCCAGCAGGGATACGACTTCTTCAAATCCTGCCCTGAAATGAGATCCATCCTTCATGAAATCCTCCCCACTCCACCAAGAGTGTCTTTCCGACGTCCACCTAACCTTCGTAACCTCTAGTTCATCCCTATGAAATCCCCAAACCACCTTCCCTACCCTCTGGCTCCTACCCTTGTAACCGCCCCCGGTGTAAAACCTGTCCCATGCACCCTCCCACCACCACCTCCTCCAGTCCTGTAACCCGGAAGGTGTACACAATCAAAGGCAGAGCCACGTGTGAAAGCACCCACATGATTTACCAACTGACCTGCCTACACTGTGAAGCTTTCTATGTGGGAATGACCAGCAACAAACTGTCCATTCGCATGAATGGACACAGGCAGACAGTGTTTGTTGGTAATGAGGATCACCCTGTGGCTAAACATGCCTTGGTGCACGGCCAGCACATCTTGGCACAGTGTTACACTGTCGGGGTTATCTGGATCCCCGTTGGTTGCGAAAGCTTGAATTTTGTGTGTATGTTTGTGTGTCTATCAACATGCCAGCGCTTTCGTTTGGTAAGTTACATAATCTTTGTTTTTATATATATAATATATATCACGGAATAGCATCATTTCATGCAGTTTTCCTGGTCATAGTTTTTGGTTTGTGTTGAAAAGACGTCTCAGTTGTTGACAGTAAATGTTAGCAGTGATGTTACACCTTGGGGAGGCAATTCCTGCACACCACTCCATTGCTTTTTCAGCAGATACACAACATTATCTTTTGTGGATGCATGCAGGTTCTTGTATGGGTAGTTGCTGCTTTGTTTGGGCTCAGCCATTCCTTTTCTTCCCTTATATTTGCATAAAGAGACCATTTCTTGTCACTAGCAATGATACAGGATAGGAAAAGTTGGTGCTCTTCACGAACCAATTGATGATGAGCAAGTAGATATGGCTGTCTGCTGATTTTCGCAAATTTGGCTTAGAGTATGCAATACCCATACCCCAGATTTTTTTAATCTTCCACATTACATGCAAATGTCGCATGATGGTGGGATGTTCACAGTTTGTCGCATTTGCCAGTTTGCAATTACACTGACATTGATCATTGTGGATTAATGTGTTTAAACAATTTTCATCAAACACTGAAGGTCTTCCTGAACCTGGAGAGATCCTAATGTCAAAACGATCCTCCTTAAAACAAGGAAACCATTTTATTGCTGTGCTTCGTTCGGTTGCATTGCCCGTATACATAACATAACTATTCCTGGTTGCCTCCACTATTGTTATCACTGAATTGAACAGAAGAATACGTTAGAAATGTTCATATTTCTCCACTTGGCACTCTATTTTATAGCATCCACAGCTCCACTTGTTATCTTCAAGTGACAAAATGACAACTCAGATAGCAACAGTGAACAACATATGATGACAGTTGATAAATAAACCCATAGCAGCTGCACTACCAACAAACAAAAGAAAAACTCTATGAACTTGCGCATCAACATAATATTTCTGCTTTAGTTTTAATACTAGACTTGATGGACCTTCCTTAGTGAGTTTCTGTAATTAAATAAAATATAAACTCTCTGAATTTGAGAGTGAAAAATATTTTGGTAACTCTTTTGCAGGTGTGAATGTCTTGAAGGCTTTGAAGGTCCACAGTGTGAGATAATTTCTGTTGGATTCTATGGTAATGGCTATGCGTTGTACCCATCCTTGGATGCTTGTGAACAAGGCCATATTTCACTGGAACTTACACCACATTTGGATGATGGATTAATATTTTATGTTGGACCAGTTACTCCAACTTCTGGTCATAATGTCAGAGGTATCTATTAAATATTAATTATTTCATGAGAAACATTTTAATAAATTTCAAAGATTGGAGGAGATAACTCCTAGTAGAATGATACTATATTATTAAAATATATTAATGTATTTCCTTACTGTACCAATTATCCATTTTGTGTATTGTGTTCTTTAATTTAGTACATGCATTAGTAGATGCAGAATTTTAAAAAATAGTGGAAAAAGCATTTGTCAGAGGAGCAGAGGGTCTGTATATGTTGTAGAAGTGCAGCAAGTTAAACAGAAAGGACAATTGTCTTATATTCATTCGTTTATTCATGCAGGACAGTGATCAAGTTTAGAAGTTCATAACAGCTTTATTTATCTTATCTAACTCTTCACATGGGGTAAAATTGCTGGCAGCAGGACTTGCCATTACTTACCTTCAGAAATCACAACTCCCAGCACCCATGATGATGATGACGATGATGATGTCGTCCCATACCCTGAGGAGCATAGGGGCGATGCGGGAGACATACACTGCTGTACTAGGCAAGGTCCTAGTGGAGATGGTTTGCCATTGCCTTCCTCCGACCTTAATGAGGGTGAATGATGTTGGAGAGAGAGAACAGGGCTGAAGGTATTTGATGGGGTGGGGTGGGGATGAATAAGTAAATAATAATAAGAATTTTATAATTATTATCTTGCACACCAGTATAGGAAAGAAGAAAGAGGATGGAGTTAGGCTGTACTCAGATTAAAATTACTTTGTGATTAATGTTTAAGGAAGTCGAGTGGTAGGGACCAGCAGCCAGCCAATTGTACTTCTTTCTTGAGCGCCATATGCTCGATGTGTTACTGTTTTTTTTATAGGTATACACAGTGCCTTGTGAAATGTGACTGGCTTAATGCTGGCAACTGTCACCCACCACTGCAATCAATCAATCAATCACAAAGTAATTTTAATTGGAGTATAAGAGGGTGGGAAGACAAGATAAAATGCTGGAGATAAATTCCTATCTCCATAATTCAGGAAATTGGCACTGCACAAGAGGATCCAAATGGCCCACATGGTATAGCAGTTGGATCTTTCGAGTCTTGCTCTAGTATGGACAGTAGCTACATAGTGGACAGCCCAAGGGCAGACAGTTCTTCTATGTCCAATCATACACTCTGCCAATGTGGTATGCTTTTCACTGCAGTAGACAGCTTTTAATGGTCACTTCTCTGCCATTTTTAATCAGCCGTGAGGCTGCACATGTATGCAGGACACAACACCAGTAGGAAGTGCCCACTGCAGTGGATTGTGTGCATTTGCACCCTCAGGACTGATTGAAAACTTCACTTTTTTAATCATTAACAGCTGTCCACTGTATTGGATGCTGTGCATCTAGGTGTAACATTGCAAAGCGATATGGTATGGAATGAGCGCATCACATTGGTTGTAGGAAAGGCAAAAGCTTGACTTCATTTTATTCGGAGAATTCTGCAAAGTGTGTCTCGGGAAGATGATGCTTTTTTTTTCATGAGTCACTATTGTGGAAATTTAGAGAATGTGCATTTGAGGCCGACTGCAGAATGATTCTATTGCTGCCAATGTACATTTTGCAGAAGGATCATGAAGATGAAATGAGTGAAACAGGAAAGGAAATAACTAGTTTTAGATGTGGTACCCTCTGCTATGGACTGTATGATGGCATGTGGAGTATGTATGTACATGTAGATTTACATGTATGTGGATAATACTAAGGAAAGATAATCATTTCAGCGTTTTACTTGAGAAGGTTTTAGTTCTGGTGGGATAATCTATTAAGGCACTGAAGTTCTGGGTGATAGTGAGCAACAAAAGGCAAAGTTATAACCGTTGTCTAAATTTTTTTCTGTTTCCAGTAAGGTGTTCAATTCTTTCTTTCGTGTCATTGTTTGACACATTTATGGCCTTTTTCGTGTGCCATTATCTAAAATATGATGTATTCTCCATAAACTGCATCAGTACTGACAAAGTGTTTTTGCATGTGCCCAGTGATGAAAATTTGAAATCAACCAGCTTGAAATGTATTTGTGTATGATTTGTAGTCTTCATGTTCATAATCAATGTAATTAGATAAATATGTTAACTGCTTTTTTTTCTCCAGATTTCATGGCTTTATACCTGCACAATGGATTCCTTCGGCTGCTAATGGACTATGGTTCAGGAACAGTATCAGTTGAACAAAATCAAAAGCTAACTGATGGAAAACCTCACTTCATTGATATTCTTTGGAGCAAAACGGTAATAAAATTATTGTGACAGACTCCTGGATAATCATAATTAACATATTTAAGGATTGAATTGTATTGATGCCATGATGTTTCTATCACTTGAGTAAACATTGCTAAATACAAGTTAAGAATTAAATACAGCAGAGAATAAACATATGTATTATTTTTGGCAAGCATTGAAAACAGCATTTGGAATACATGTGCCCAAGGCATATTCGAAGGGGGAGTTGTCAGGAGAGTAAATCAGAGATAGCACATTGGTAAGCAATGTACCAGCTTCTGTTACGAGATAAAGACAGAGTGAGAAGTAAATATGTATTATGACAAAATTAATTAATGGTGCAGTTAAGAATTAAGACAGAAAACTGCAGAAAAGAAAAGAAAAAGAAAATATCATAATACATGAAAATAAAAAGTACAATCTTATGTTAATCTCAAACAATTACCCCTACCCATCCCCTACCTGTGCAATAATTCACACTGCAAAAGTTGCCCCATGCAGCAACCCACTACTACTTACTGCAGATCCAACACTGGCAAGTCTTATGATATTAAAGGCAGAGCAGCTTGTGGAGCCAGACTTGTTTATCAGCTACTTGTGTCCAGTGTGCAATGTTCATATAGACATGGCCACCACTGAACAGATGAAGCGCATAAATGGGCATAGGAGAACAGTCCATCTTAGGTACACCCAGTAGCCAGTTGTTGAACATGCTCCACTGCTAGACTCGAAGGACCTGAATGCTTGCTACACCACACAGGCTTATTTGGATCTCCCCACCACACCTGGTAAGTTTCCCTGAACTCTTCACATGAGAACTTGCACTCCAACACATCTTTAAATCCCAAAACCCTGCAAAACTTAATCTCCTTTTCTGATCCCCTCCCTCACTTTTTTTTTTCATTTTCGTTTACTGTGACTTCTTTCTTCTATCCTAATTCATAATTACACTATTCATTTCTCTCTCTCTCTCTCTCTCTCTCTCTCTCTCTCTCTCTCTCTCTCTCTCTCTCTCTCTCTCTCTCCCCCTCCCCCCCAATCCCCGCACCCCCAATCTGCTAATCTATTGTTTCTTCTTGTTCTGTCCGTACTGTCTCTCTGATTCCTTCCACTAATATTCATCTACACTTGTTGTCTTGAGTGGTGGTTTCCTCTCATCCTGAGGTCTGAGTGACTTAACTTCCCTTTTAACACAGCCTTTCCCAACCAACCAACCAACTTCATCACTCCATGAGAAAGTATCTATGAGTTAGGAAGTATGGAAATTTCATATATGTTGACGAGAAATATTGTATATTGTTCACAGTAATAACCTAGTTATTATTCAGAGCTACAGAGGCTTTTTATACAAATAAACATTGCACGACAAAAAAGGGAAAAAATGAAAAGTTTAATTTTCTGTGTCTCAGTTTTAAAGACCAACTGTCAAAAGATCAAACTAAGTTCCGTGTGAAATCAAACAATGGAAAATCCGTGCTTGAATAATGACAGTAATTTGGAAAAGATAGATTGCTACACACCATATAGTGGAGATGTTGACTTGCAGACAGGCACAACAAAAAGGCAGCGAAACAAGTAAGCTTTCGACTGAAAGGTCTTCCTCTGGAGTAAACAACTCACACTCTCACGCAACCTCAGGAGTGAAACAAACAAACACACACACACACACACACACACACACACACACACACACACGTAAATGTAACTAGTGCATTCATGACCAATGTCTCTGGCTGCTGAGGCCTTGGCAACCAGAGACAGTGGTCATGTATGTGAACTGCATTTGCATGAATGTATATGTTGTCCACTCCATAAGGCCTTTTGGCAAAAAGCTTACTTGCTTAGCAGTCTTTCCATAGTGCCTGACTGTGACTTAACATTTCCACTAAATTGTGAGTAGCAACTGTACTTTTCATAATATTCTCAAAGTTCAGTGTGAGTATTATGTGACTCAGTAGAATGTTGCTTGATTCAAAATTATTGCATTCCATTGTAAAATGTCCACAGCAATAGGAAGCAGTCTACAAAAATTTTAAATCTCCTTAAAAAATTTCTTATGAAATGAGGGTGCAGTATTATAAATTTAATATTTAATGGGTGCCTTTTGGTGAAATAGGACGTGTGGCAAATTTGTGAATGACGTAATTTAATGAAGTTATAATAATGTTTCTTAAGTACCCTTGCCTTGTCCCTCAAAAATGTCTGTTCACTGCACGCACGCGCACACACACACACACACACACACACACACACACACACACACACACACACACACACCTACCTACCTACCTACCTACCTACCTACCTACCTTTCCTGCCCAAACAGACATTTAGCTTTGCTGAACAATAATTTCATATGTGCATGCTCTTTTATGTAAATATGGCTTTAAATTAAATACGTAATTCGTAGATGATTTCTGCGATCTATACTTACACTGAATATATTAATCAAGTGAGATTTGACTAAGCACTTGTAATATTTTTGGATCAGTGTTTTAAGTTCAAAACTTGTTATTTGGAATCAAGCAGATCAGATTAAAGCTGTATTGGACTGGATGAGAAATTCTCTTTCCTTTTTCCCCTTTAAATACTGGTGCAACATGTGGTTGTAACTATTGACCACAGGGTTGATTTCAGAAAATACTCCTCTTCTAAGAGGAAAATTTGAGATGGCTTTTGGTTTTGTTGCTCTACACCGATGTTGCTTTCATTGGTATTTAAGGGCTCCTTACTTGTTTGTTATTACCATACAATTTCAAATAAAATTTTAGTTGTTGACCACATTCATAGAGATTTCCTTATTTATTTCAGACTATTGAGCTGGATGTTGATCATTGCCAGATGAGCTCATGTGTGTCTTTTAAAGCTCCTGTACCACCAAACGAATATCTCAATGTGAACGGCCCATTACAGCTGGGTGGAACTTTTACAGACCTAACTGTGATTGGTGCAAGACTAAACTGGACTAATTTACCTGTAATGGAAGGTTTTGGTGGCTGCATTCGTAACCTTACATTTAACGGGAAGGTGAGTAATATATGGATTTTACCAATTACATTTCATCCATTAGTTTAAAAATTCTTCCTATTATATTCTCTTTGCCCAAAAGAACTATTTGGAAGGCAGTTGTCGTTATGGTTGTCCTGAGGAAAGAGCTACATATATTAATGAATTTGGTTTATTTCAAATGTATTTTGATAATGTAATGCTCAACAGATGCTTCATGACAGTAAGAGCAGAGAGCAAAAAAAGAACATTACACTGACAGCAGTTACTTCGAAGTTTAATGTCACTGATACTTTATTTGTGGAAATGGTGTCGAAGGAGTCTGTTTATTTCTTGACTTGTAAGAACTGTTTGGTAGAGCAGAACCTCGCCCTTTTGCAGACAATCTTTACTAACTGAATTATCTAGGCGCACCTCACATATCCTCACAGCTTTACTTCTGTCAGTACCTCTCCCGTACTTTCCTAATTTCACAGAAGCTCTCCTGCGTGTCTTACATGTCTAGCACCCCAAGAAGAAGTGATATGGAAGAGAAATGGCTCAAAGAGTTGTTTCCTGGATGAATCCTTTGTTCTTCAGTGGGATGTGCACTGTTTTGAGCTTTCTGCATGTCTGGTCGTCTGCAAAATAAAAGATATTTCAGAGAGGAACCTGAAACAGATGCACAGTTTCAATATAGCTGAAGACAGGGACTAGGGGAAGTTTAGACTAGGTGGACTGTGAGGACAATGGGTGTGGTAGAACAACTGTTATTACCTATGCAGTTTAGAGGAAATGGAGCAGTTGTAGGGGGATGAAAATGGTACTACTATTGAAACAGTTGTTGAAGTTATTGGTGTTGTGATGTGCACCACATGCGAACTGGGTGTTGAGATGGTGGTTGCCTCTTAGTTTCACAGTGGGCTGTCATGCGAACAGACAGCTGGTTAGTTGACATACCAGATGCAATGCCACAAAATAATGGCAGCATTTCTGTCATATGATGACATTGCTTTTGCATGTGGCCCTACTTGTAATTGAATAGAAAATATCTACGACTCGACTGATGCAGGAAGTGGTGGGTGAGTAGGTTTATCGAAAAGGTCTTGCAGTTAACTCATCCCTACAGGAGCAGGGTAGGCAGCAAGTATGACAAACTTTAGAGCATGATAGTTCAGGTGAGTGAGAGAATGTTAGTGAGGGAGAGGAGGGTTATTTCTGTGTATGATATCCCCCATCGCAGAGTCACAGGAGACGTACAGTATAAACCCACTTTTGCGTTCATGGAATTAACATGTTCCCATTGTTTACAACATTTTTTATCATTCCTGTCAAATGTTTTATGTCCATAATGTTAATTCACATTTGATTTTGCGTCGACATATTTATAATTTTTCCGGATTTAGGCTTTATGAAAAAATGCTTGTGGGGGGGAAAAAAACTGATGTAAAATGATGCTGGCATGATGTTGGCCATCAAGTAGTTTAACACCAGGGTGCTCTCCTTACCAGTTTTAAACTGGTAAATGTGTAAAAGTTGGAACTGTTCGTGTTGCATCTCCTGCCACTGCCAGTCTTTGCTCTGCATGGTGGCTGATAGGAGTAACTAGGTTCGTACAAATAAAGGTATCCTGACCAATTACAACGATGTCCAAACTGTCTCTACAGCACATGAGCAGTTCTGTGATTATTGTAATTGTCGTCACACCTTTGTCGAACCATATTTAGTGTGTTCTGTCTTTTATCCGCTTGTAGCGCTAGTTGGCACCTTCATTTAGTTTGCATTGTTCCAATGTTTTTGGTTTAAACACGGTGTGAATTACATATATTCTCATGCTGAGCAAAACATGTTTCAGGGATTTACTCTCATTGTTAAGAGCAATATTTACATATGTATTTTTTGTGATGTTACACAAGAAACGTGTGAGTGATCGTTTGCATGTGTGGGGCTTTCTACATAACTAGGAAGCACAGTACCGGATAACCTCAAAAAGACAACTACAGTTAAAGAGATGCAGAACAACACATACGCAAACAACTAGCGAAATACCTGCTTGAATATTTGCACTTGATATGGAGGAAAAAATTTTCCAAAAGCACTACGATAACCTTAAAAAAATTTGTAACTGATGTAGTGTTTCATTATTTAAATAATGAATGACAGCTGCAGGCATTCCAAAAACATCTATAATGATATGTGAAATTGAGTCAAATGTTCCTGCTTCCCAGTTATCAGTTCCCATATCAGCTGATTTATTAGATAATAAACAATTGTTAGATAATAAACAAGTCCCTGACATGAGTATTTTGACGCCTGTTATGTGCACATACATAAAGTGTGAAAATGCAGGGGGTATCCTATACACAACTTTTACAGCTTAAAATGTTATTTCCCATGATTTACATTTTCCCACATTTTACACAATTTTCTGAAGTCTCTTGAAAAGTGTAAAAGCGAGGTTTCTTTGTGATTGAAGCCTGAATGAAAGAAGAAACTTTTATGGTTCTGTCTGTAAAGGTTCTAACCAGTAGTTAGTATATTGGGACAATTCCTGCTTCTCACTGCAGATGCAGCACATGTGAGAGGAAAGGTTCTTAGTGAGGTACTTTTGATGTGGAATGTGGCAGTTGCTAATGTAGTGGTAGTGTCAGTGATTGGTACATTTTATATTTACAGTAAATTCTATGGTGTATTAAGAGAGATTAAGATCAACATTAAACAGGATTGAAAAGTTGAGTTGAAAAACGCCAGGTAAAGTGGATTCACAAGTTAGTTCTTAGGTTCTGGGAGAAAGAATTGTGGCTGTCCTTGGTGTGGAACCAGTCATTGGCAAATCTCAAACTGACAAGGTGTTTTGTGTGTTAAATGAACAGAAGCTGTTCCTGTAGATGCCGCATAAAGTTGGATGCAAGAAGGCACGATAACAGTACCCATATCAGTTCTTCAGATGTGTTTGTAGATGTTGCCATCAGACAAGAAGTAATTGAGTGAACATGTGTTTCGCCAAAAGAGTAAGGAAAGGAGTGCTGGATAGGTGTCCAGACATTAGGGCAATTGTGATTCTGTGGCACAAAGGCCATGGACATGTGGGATATTTATGCTCTGGGGCATAACATTCACAGACAGAAGCAAGAAATCTGATATAATGGGGTAACAAGATGGAGGTTGTGGAAATGTAGTGCTAGAAGTGATTAGTTTCTTGAATCTAGGACTGCAGACAATTGGTTGGAGGTGACAATAGGTGAAGGTGAAGCACCTTTCTGTGAGAGAATTGCAATTTTTGACTTTGGAAGTAGGTAAAAGTGGATATAGGCATTATTATTATTATTATTATTATTATTATTATTATTATTGTTGTTGTTGTTGTTGAAATTGTTGTTGTTGTTGTTGTTGTTGTTGAAGGTGGTGGTGTTGAATTCAGATGATTGGTTTTGAGAAGCAGTTAGAAGCCATTTTGGGCTTGTGAGATGTGATCATAGTGATTAGGTTTTAAGCAGAGGGGGTCAGAAATTGGATGAGACTCTCAGGCCAGTAATTATCATGATTCATGGTGCCCTTATCATAAGGAAAAGTGATATGTTCAGAACTGATTTTATTTTAGATGATAGCTGTGTGAGAAGGGTTATGGGAAAAGATAATGAAGCCAAATTGGAGTTCAGGGGTTCATGGAAGGCTATTGTGTGGTTAATGGTAGAAAGAGTAATAGTTGGAGGGTGACTGAAACTGATCAAAATAAAGTTCATTGTTAGTTCCAGTAGGATGGGCAGCAAAGAAATGCTTTCACTGAAGGGAGTGGATACTAGGAAACATTTAAGGAAGAGTATGTTGAAATGATTCATAACTATGATGAAGAGAAGTTTTTTGGACTGGTAGACTTTGTAATTGGGGACAAAATGTGATAGAAGATGTATTGAAAAATAAAGAAGCAAGGATAGAAATAATTTTAGAAAGAAATGGGTGATGCAGTAATAGAGAAGGGTTTCACGCGCGCACGCGCGCGCGCACACACACACACACACACACACACACACACACACACACACACACACACACACACAGGAATTTGTGTGTGTGTGTGTGTGTGTGTGTGTGTGTGTGTGTGTGTGTGTGTCTACATATATAATGCTGTCACAGATATTGATTTAGTGGTTTCAGTACATCTTTACTTCTTTGTAAAATGGAGAGACTAAGCATTTCATAATTTTCTTCCAGACATACAACTTGGGCATGCCAGGTGATGCTAAAAATGTGGATCCTGGATGTAATCGTGGGTTAGCAAAAGCTGTTTCATTTGGAATTAACACCAATTTCCTTGTGGCGATACTAATATGTATTGCAATATTCCTCAGTAAGTATACTACTGCTGCACACATTTTAAATAATGTTAACAGAAAAGTAGAATATGCCATAGAATAAAAAAATTGAAGGGATTTGGCGTCATTGGTTATTCTTAATTTGTAAAATATTTGTTTGCAGTTATATACTTCCCTTGCTTATAAACAGTAATTGTAACATATAATATGTTGTCCCCTTGAAATTAATAGTGAAATAAATATGTTTCAGTTCTGATCCTGGCAGTAGTTGTGCAGAGACGCAAGTCTGATGACATGTATAAAGACACAGATGACATCAGAGAAAATATTATTAATTATGAGGATGAGGGAGGTGGTGAGGGTGATATGACAGGTTATGATCTGAATGTTCTACGTTTCATGTATGATGGACAAGGTCCAAATGACAAGGCTCCTGTTAAGGAAAACTTGAAGAAGAGAGGTAACATTTTGGTTTTTCATTGGCAAAAGTGACACAGCTGTTCAATTTCTTAGTCATTGGTTCCATAAAAATGTTGTTAATTCTTTACTGAAATAATAATTTCGATGTACTTTGTCAACAGCACCAGATGAAGTGCCAGATATATGTGGATTCTTAGATGGGAAGAAAAAAGTCTGTGACAATGACCCAGAGAGTACGCCTTTTGATGATGTCAGACATTATGCATATGAGGGTGATGGTAACTCATCAGGCTCATTATCATCATTGGCATCTGGTGAGTAGAGGCTAGTGTAATTACGTTTGGTGGTGTCTATGAATATTAAATGAAACTGCAACAGTTGTTTAATCCATTTTCATGATTCTAAAGTTTCATTGTGTTAGCTCTAATAGTTTTTCAACAAAAACTATTTAACATAACAACTGTATACTGATGATTGTTATATGAATTTGTAAATTGAAGAATGCTGGGCAGGAAGTTGCATGTTATGAGGAAATGATTTTTAACACTTTGACAATGAGCCCGTAAGACCATTGTGTTTTGCAACCCAGGTGCCAGTTATCGATTGGAAACTGAAAACTAATTGCAAGAATATCTGGTTACCTTCCCTTTGTCAAGTGATATCATTCACTTACAGAATCCAGCATAATTGTAGTGTCTGATGGAACCAGTGCATTTTTATGTTGTTGTTAGACTTGTGTACTACTCTTTCTTAAAATTTTTGACACCAACATCTCGCAACTTCTTAAGTCACAGAAGATGCTCATATTTCATGTTCTCTTTATGGCTGCAACCAAAACTTGCATTATTAAGCCCGAGAACAGGAATCCTAATAAAGAAAATAGCCGACATTTGATGGATTTATCAGAAAATGGATTTCCAGCTACAAATTCGGCAACTGAGGAGCAGCTTCCAACTAGAATGCTTCAAAATGACAAATTTTACAAAATCTGATGACAAAGCGAGTTGGAAGGATTCAGCATGTTTTATAAGAATTACCAACTGCTCATGTCAGCCTACATTTTTAAAAATTTTGTTCTTTCTAGCTGTTACTGTTTTCAGACAATTTGTCCATCGTCAGAGTAATTTTATCAGTTGTTGAATATTTAGAATGCTATGATGTCCTACAGTGGGCAGCAAATTTAAATTGAGGTATATTCAAAATGAAAGTCTAGGATAAATTAAAGTTACAAAGTGAAGAATTAATTAATGGTCCAGGGTACCATTAGAGGGGGAGGGGTTGAGAACTGGTTGTGTTGAGATTGCAATAGATTTATTTTCATGTCAGAATGCCGCAAAATGTTATTCAAGAAAGTATAATCCATGACTGCAACCAACATATAATACCACGTATTTTAGTCTGTAAATAAGTTTCTTATCCTGACAGTACTTTTAACTTTTCTTTGTTGTTGTCTAAATTGTTATTAATCAGATGATTTAAAGCCTCGCTCTTTTGCAGTGTGTGTTGATGTTTGAAGTACCATGCATCCGTAGTCTCCCCCTCAGCAGTAAGCCTCATGTGTCTTGCCTTGCGGGGTGCATTTTATTGGCAGCACATTCAAGCCTTGTCTACATGTGTTCTGTGAACCTGCAGTGGTAGGGTGGAGTAGTAGTGTTCTGTGTGCATTGCAGCTGTTAGGTTGTGTTGCTGTCTGATTCTTGTGTAAGCTGATTTTAGTGAGAATGCTAACTTTTGCAGAGAGAGTGGGGTTACTGGAAGTAGTTTTCCATGCAGGAGGAAAACTAATAGAGCTTGTGAGGCATTTTCCTGCTTTGAAGTGCCCACACTGTGACACAATAAGCAAATTGCAAACAATAAGTTCAGTTCATGATGCACCACAAACTGGTAGGCCCACAATTTTACCAGAATGGAAGCTTGACGACATTTAGGGCATCGTGTTGCAGAGTTGCCTTTCAAATTTGAGCTGAGATTGCCAGTGTTTTGTTTACAGTCATGTAAAAGAGCAAAATGAAGTAATACTGAGTAAAAGCTTGTTGAAGGTAACTGAAAACTACGCAGCCTGAAGTTCTATCAAACCCTACTGTTAGATGTCAGCCCATACTCTTGTATATTGGTGCTGATGACCTCTGTTTCCATTCTTGCTTGATATACCATTTGTGTTCTTTTCCACATTCTATGTAAGGATATATATTTGACAATTGTTACTCCACTTGGTATCTACAGTGTTCATTGTATCTACATCTCTGTTCTTACAATGTGTTGGTAGTTAAGTGTCTTTGGGCAATTACAGTCGGCTTATGATAATTCCAAGTTCAAGCAATCCCAGAAAAAGTTGAAGTAATTGGGAGATAAATTTAACAAAACTTTGATTAATCAAGGTGGAATCAAGAAAAAAATCAAAAAAAGCTTGTCACCAATAAAAATGAAGTTATGATATTTTTTTGCTTCACTGTCTTCCGGTGTGCTTTGTAAGTGCATTGACTATTATCATGAAAGCTGAAAACATGGCATCATTTACTTCATTCAAAGGATGTACATGCACAACATTTTAAATGACATCAGAACCATAAAATCGTCAAATGTTACATTTTATCCTAAGTTAGGTAGAAAGCCCCAAGTATTGTGGAAACCCAATTTAATTGCTCTGCTCTCCTGTTGTTGCACTGATTCTGTGGCTTCTGGATAAATCCACATTTCTTTAAACATTTGCTCATCAGGGTAATATCCTTTCACGCTTATATCAGCTTTAGTCATCTGAATATCCAAAGTTCTACCCAATACCATCATCACTTCTTTACAGTAAAAAATTTTGAAATTCTGAATTATTCTCAAGTAAAGTGGTTTTAATGTAGAGTTGCTGTTTGTGGGGTAGCATATTATGCAGAAGTGATGGGTTTTTGTGAACTGTACAATTGTCCAGAAAAAGCAAAATTTCTGACTTCCATTTTCATATTTGTGTCAAGGCTCAACGCCCACTCATTGAACAAAGTTGTCATCGACACCTTTTTGTTGAAGCAATAAGACACAGGAAATGATTTGATGCCTGGAAACATGAAGGATTAGCAAGTTTTGCTATAAAGATATTTTAGGTTCTGAGGTATATCTACATTCACTTCAAGCAGAATGCAGCTTCTTTGCCATGGCATTATTCATCTTTGAAAGCCAATGTTCAGTCACAAAGACACTCAAAAAATGTCCCATTTTATTGTATTGAAAACATCAATGGATGGTAACTTGCCAGCAGTCATACAGGTCAGTGAGTCAACCCAAACTAATGGTGAACCTCTCAGTGCTCAGATTAATAGTGAAATATTTTCCTTTTCTTTAAATGTATAACTTCAGACATTTAAGTTTCTTCCTCTAAATTGACTAAGCTTCTTCCATAAGCATTCTGCAGAATGTGGAAATTTACCATGCCAGGTCCACTTCCTTCCTCCATGTGGCTCATTTTCAGCAATATAATATTTCTGCTTTAGTGTTGTTGACAGTGTGGATGGTAGCATCCCAAAAGTTTTCTCTGCTTACTTTTGTTTTTCTCTGCTTACTTTTGTTTTTCTCTGCATACTTTTTGTTTTTCTCTGCATACTTTTTGTTTTTCTCTGCATACTTTTGTTTTTCTCTGCATACTTTTGTTTTTCTCTGCATACTTTTGTTTTCCTCTGCATACTTTTGTTTTCCTCTGCATACTTTTGTTTTCCTCTGCATACTTTTGTTTTCCTCTGCATACTTTTGTTTTCCTCTGCATACTTTTGTTTTTCTCTGCATACTTTTGTTTTTCTCTGCATACTTTTGTTTTTCTCTGCATACTTTTGTTTTTCTCTGCATACTTTTGTTTTTCTCTGCATACTTTTGTTTTCCACTGCAGCCCATGGCCTCAAAAACCTACTTCTTTTCTATTGGAATCAAACACTTTGACGAATTTGAAGTCATAGTACAAGAGGTTTATGTACTGTGCTCTAGTGTACTATGTGCCATTCAGTAAACAACGTAGTATCAGGAAGAGTTGAATGATGACACAGTTCAATTGCCGAGTGTTAGTCACCAGTTTAAAGTTATAGCATGTGTGGAGCATCACTCTGTCTGGACAACTGCTTCTATTCTCAAGTGTAACAAAATATGTGGCATTTATTTGATTTACAGAGGTTGTTTGTAGGGGTCAGATAGTGAGTTAGATTTACTGAGAAATTTGATATGTTGAGGTTCAGATTAGCAAGAGTTTACTGGATTAGTGAACTTACATAAATGTTCAGCAAACAGTGGAAGAGATACAGCAATTATCCTGTGTAATTGAGAAACCAGACTGTGCAAACACAGACAGAATATAGTAGATAAATGACCGATAATTGTTAATGAAATTGGGATCATATTAATGTTTTAAAGTTAGGATCAGTTTGTCAACTCTAGAACTCTTTGTATGAATGAATAACTGCCCATTGACTGGTCTCAATGCTTATTTGTTAAAATGTTAGTGTTATTTATCCAACAGCGGCAGTTATTGCAGCTGTACAGTTGAATGTATTACTGAGAAATACCAACATCATTCATTTTGTTGCTCTTCATAGTAACTTCATAATTGATTTAATGGTGTGACAATGACTTGTGTTAATGCCTTTCTGGATATTACAGGCACAGATGATGGCGACCTCGATTTTGACTATCTCTCCAGCTTCGGCCCTCGTTTCCGTAAATTGGCTGATATGTATGGCGAAGAGCCTAGTGATGAGGAAGATGATACTTTCCACAATCCTGCATCAGAATCGTGGTGCTGAAACAGGGATTTGTACTGGCTGGCACAGCTAGTAGGGACCATGGGTGCAACTGTATGGCAGCAAGCTCCAGTGAACTTCAGAAGCTGGTGGTAAACAAGGGCCAGCCGGTAGTTTTTATCAAGACTGACAAGCATCCTCTATGGTGCTGCAGTTGTACTGAAATGACATATCATTTCAGTGATAACTAACATAAACTTTCTGTGTTATAAATTATATACTACTTGTGCAATAACAGATTGCATGTTTTGAACGTCTGATGCATAAGAAGAAACAAATGATGAGAAGTGTTGGGTACATTGAATGAAGTGCCAAATAGTAAGTAATTGTGGTGTATTACTTGTGAAAAATGGGGGCAAAACTGCTGTGGAATAATGGTTGTTCTTTTTAAATGTTACATCATTTGTGTTACTGGGATGTCGCTGCAGAAAGTAATCCAAAAGTTAGCAGCAGATTTTGCTTGTAAACATTCCATATAATTATGTTAACTGCACAATTCAAATCTTCATTGTCCTATGTAAGGCAGTTAAAGTACATGTATAGAACACTTGACTGTGAGACTCAGTTGTGAAACAGTGTTGTTAAACTAAAAAAAAAAAAAAAAAAAAGAAAGAAAAGTCAAGTGTACTCAAGTATTGACGAAGTTTCTGTGAATGTTGGACTTGAAGGTTTGTTCTTGTTTTTATGTTTACAGGCGATATTAGGAAAATATATTTGTATTTAATGCTGTTGTGCACAGCCACATCAGATTTATTTTGTGATCATTCCATAGATTGAATGCTTTATTAATTTATTTAATGAATGAGGATTAATGCAGCTGAACTGACTGTGATGACACAAATTACAAACTTTTATGTTAGGAAGTAATAGTATTTAAGGCACAAGATTCAGTAAATTTTGTTTGACTGAAAACAGTATTTTATATTGAAATATTAGTTAGAATGCTGTATGCTTTGATAAAAAGTTGAATTTATCATATTTGCTGTGTGAAAGTGTTCTATTGTACTTAAACCGGAAGATGATACTGTGATTTTTTTTTAATAGTATGGAGTGTTAATCAGTAGCATGTGATGTTCATTTGCATACCAAAGAAATGTGACAGGTAACTTGAAGGTATGTTTAAAAGGTTTCATACATTTCAGATTCACAGTGACTGTATAGTCCTGTCATAAACATACATAAAAAGAGATGTGGACTAGTTTGAACACTCTAGAAGATTTTTTAAAAGACATTGTTAGTGAAGTACTATCCTTTGTATTACTGTGGGGAAAAATACTGCAACGGCCAAGTTTGTAACAGTGAAGAAAATTCTTGCTCTGGAAATTCAAAACCAAGTGAATGATTCCCATGTCATCAGTACTTTCACAGCGGAAAAAAGGCCTTTGTAAGAAGTCTGAATTCATGTGTTGGGTAAAATACACTTTTTTCCGGAATAATGCCTGGTATTGTTTCATTGTGTTAGTACTATGTTTGCAAGTGATGGATAACTGATACGTGTTACATTTGTAATGCATATGTTTCCTCACTCTGTTGTCTAGGTAGTTCTGGAGTAATTGTTAAGATTCTCACAAAGTAAAATATTGCTATGTGCCTTTTACTAGCTTTGAGACAGGCTGGATAAGAAATATCATGCAGCAGTTCATAATTTCATTTTCTACTGAAGAAAGGTAAAAAACTATCATGTGTTAGAGAGAGAGAGAGAGAGAGAGAGAGAGAGAGAGAGAGAGAGAGAGAGTGACTGATTGATTGATTGATTGATTGAGTCTGTGATTACAAGACAACTCTGAAAATTTTTATGAGGGCATAAGTTTGTAAACAGACATTAGAATACAAGGTTCTGTGAATTAAAGTATGCCCATGATAATTTACATTTTCAATGAAGCACCTTATAAACTGAAAAATATGATAATTATTACATTGACAAGTGAAAAGAAGGCCACAAATGTTGAGAGTTTTTAATTGATACTGGAATTTGTGTATGGCTTTGTCATTCATAATATTTAGTATACAAAGGCCTGTAGAATTTAACTATTGTTTCTACATATGATAGTTTAGCATACACAGTCACAGCATATCATGCAGCATATATTTGTGTGCACTTGCAATTTTTTTAATGGAAGTTGTGTGATGATACCAAAAATTTAAATATATGCTTTAAAACTATATTTGTGGACAGTAATTAATTTTTTTAAATGGCTGCTCAAACTAACTTTGACATAATTGAGAGGAAAAAATGGAATGTAATCAGTTAACTACAGGCAGAATTTCGAAAGTAAAAGAATCAATAAGT
This sequence comes from Schistocerca serialis cubense, assembly GCF_023864345.2. Lineage (NCBI taxonomy): Eukaryota > Metazoa > Arthropoda > Insecta > Orthoptera > Acrididae > Schistocerca > Schistocerca serialis. The sequence goes on along the minus strand of NC_064638.1, from coordinate 640,532,542 downwards.
TACTGTTATTTTTAATTCAAAGGCATGTTACTGTTGTATATTGCAATAAACAGGAATGTTAAGTGACTCAACTAAATTGAGTATTCTAATAATGTACTTTCAGGATCACACGAATTCATTGAGTTATTTTGGTAAAAATGTGGGCAATGTTTATTGATATTTTTCTGCAAGAATTCTAATTTGAGTACAAATATTTACATTCACTAATTTGTTGCAACTTGGTATAAATCTAGTATTATGATGATGATGATGATGATGATGATGATGATGATGACAATTACTATGGCAAAAATTGTTGAAATATTAAGTCTGAACACAGTAAAACAAGTAAAATTAATAACTCCTTTTGTGAGAAATTATTTTTGAACTAGTTCAGGTGCCTGTAATTAGTTGACTGTACTTTTGAATCAGTTGACTTGAATCTTAATTCACAATTATGCTTGTTGCAGAGAAAGTAAATTTTACCATGTAAAGTAGTGTTTTCAGCTACAAACAGTGAATTAATTTAAAACATATGTCAGGAACTTCTGTCAAATTTTCCAGCATTTAATTGTACGTACATTCCAATGGAGAGGACTGACGCATGTTATATATATAAAGGTTTTATGTACTATTTTGAAAAAGTGAAAGTGATTTACTACCTTGTTGTTATTGTTTTAAGTTGTACTTTCCCATCAAATAGATTGCAGTTTTGTTGTAGGTCATACAAGTTGTACTTCACTGGAAATTGTGGTTCAGTTCTGAATTTGGCAGATGTATTTTAATTTAATCTAAATGTGATTTATATTTTAAGTCTTAAGATGTAAGCCAGTGCCATCTGCAGAGAATATGTTATTTGTCTTTTAAATATTGATGCTTATACAGAGAACTTGCTCTAGTTGTAAGTTTCCACTTGTAATACCACATTTTAACAGCTTTTTAAAACCTGGCTGTCTTTCACCTGTCAGTGCATGGAGAGAGAAGAAATTTGGACAAAAAATTCACACATCATACTTATGAAAACACATTAGCATTATAGGGGCCAAACTGTCAGTGCTAACAGTCCAGATCTCATGTTGTGTGTGTATATGGGTATTCAGATTTAACATTTTGTGTGTGTGTGTGTGTGTGTGTGTGTGTGTGTGTGTGTTAGAAGAATGCCAGACTTGTTTACAACTGACCTGAGTGTGAGTATTTTATACTGTAAATGTTTTGATAAATAAGAGTTGTGAAGTTTGTCTTGCTGCTAATATTGCAGTATCTTCCTGTGTAATCAGCGATATGGCACGCAGTAGTGTAAAGGAAATTCACGAACGCATTGTTTTTGTAATAAGCGTGACTGCAAATTGTCCTACAGTTGTCCCATATTTTGTACTATTGTCACATAACTCTGAATGTTTTTCATGTATATTTAAAAAAAAGTGTGCATATTGTAAATTGCCTTATACAATGGCCTGTCTCATTAATGCATTTATTTTAGTACTGTAATAATAAGTCATTGTGATTTGTAGTTTTCTTTTCTGTTTTACGCATCCCTCTCCATTTATTTTACTCAAAAATATTACTGTTCTCCATCAAAAGTGTATGCAAAAGTGTAGTTCTACAGGAAGCAGCAGAAAGAAATCCTTCATTTGGAAAGCTAATAAATACCATAAAAAACATGACTTCCATTATGAGAAGTACAGAGAATGCCATTTATGTCAACACATTTTTAACAAAACGACATTCCATTCCTGGCCATGAAATTGATAGGCTAATTTAATTCATCTCGATTGTTATTCATGCACTTAAGAGCCTTTTGAGGTGTACAAGTTGCAACTTTTTGTGGTACTGCCTCCTTTGGGTACATTGTATACCTGTACTTTGAGATAAACCCTTCCCATCCGCCTCGTAGAAAAAGTTCCTGGAGGGGCGGCGTGGGGGGGGAAGAGGAGATGCAAATATGGCCAACAAAATCCCCACCAGACAAACATGCCCAGGAAATATTTCTCTCAAAAGTTAAAGGTAGCCGCAATATGTGGTACCTGTTGCATGATCTTGCTGAAGCAATATGTCATCAGCATCATGATCATAATGATTGTCACTTAAAGTGGGCTGGAAATGTTATTAACAGAATAGATACTGTGATTCTTCAAGCTTTCCCAGCGGATGTGTCTTAAATAGTCTTCATGGGTTGCTGCCGCATCATTTTGTGCAAATTCCACAATATTTCCTCGGAGCAACTGTCTGATATCTTCAGGTGGTTCAACCTTGCTGGTGTCTAGGTACTACTGACGGTATCCACACATTGGCGCCCCGTTTCTCGAACGCGCATGCAAAGAATGCGCAGGCACAGAAATTGCACATGCGCAATGATTTGCAGATAGATGGTGCCATATTCAAACTCCCTCTGCCGAAAATAGGAGCGAGGCTCACCTGCGCGTGTGCTGTATGCTGTGTTAGCCAACAGTGCAGCCAGATGTTACTCAACAACAGCCGTACTGTACCAACATTATGATGGGCCTGTTATCAAAGAATCTTGATTCTCAGAAAGATGATGCCAGGGATAAAACTTCCGTCTTTTCATAAATCATCTGATATCCTGTACTCAGACAGAGTTCCGCAGTTGCTGACTTTTTTAGTTGACAATGGCGTGAATGATGCTGATGTTCATCGCAGTGTTCTTGTACCGTGCGGCATGTCTGGCCTATATATGCTGCCCCACATTGACAAGGCATCTTGTATACACCACATTTCTTCAGGACAAGGTCATCCTTAACTGAACCCAACAGGTTTCTCAGTTTTGCAGATGCTTGAAAAACACACTTAATTCCGTATCTTCCGTGGACTCTTCAGATTGTTGATGACATAGCACCAAAATACAGCAAAGAGGCCAAAGCTGTATCTTCATTCTGCTCCATAGATTGAACTCGCCCGGGCCCGAATGCATTATGTATCTGTCTCTCAGAGTAACCGTTTTGTCGGAACACTGTCTTCAAATGTTGTATTTTACTCTACAGGCTTACAGGGTCAGGTACCTCATGTGCTCTATGAACTAACGTACATAATGCACTACCGCATTGTGCAGGATGATGGCAGCTTGTGGCCTGCAGATATAGATCTGTACGTGTTGACTCGTGGTAGATGCTGTGTCCCAAGGTTCCATCTGCTTTCTTTTGTACCAAAACACCATAAAAGGTAAAGTTCCATCTTTTTCCACTTCCATTGTGAATTTTATATTCGGATGGAGTGAATTCAGATGCTGAAGAAACATAGGTAGAGTATCAAGTCCATGTGGTCACATCACAAATGTATCATCCACATACTGCAGCAGAAAACAAGAGGGTTTGAGAGTGGCTGACTGTAGTGCTTTTTCTTCAAAGTCCATAAAATAATTGGCCACCACAGGAGATAGAGGGCTTCCCATGGCGACACTGTCCTCTTGTTCAAAATATTGGTCATGAAATAAGAAGTATGTTGAAGTAAGCACGTGTTTAAATAATGATACTATGTATTCCTCAAACTTGTTGCTAATGAGCTCCAAAGAGTCCTGTTAGGGCACCTTTGTAAATAAAGACACAACATTGAAACTTGCTAACAGATCCGATGACTGCAATCTAAGAGTTTTCAGGTGACCTATGAAATCTTCAGAGTTTCGAATGTGATGGTCGCACTTGCCTACAAGAGGTCCCAATAGTGATGTCACATATTTGGCAACAAAATAAGTAGGTGCTCCTATGTTACTTCCAATGGGGCAGAGAGGCACCCCATTCTTATGGATCTTGGGTAGGCCATAAGTCTAGGAGGAACTGCAGTCTGTTGACTCAAATCCTTTGTGACTTTTGCTGGAATCGAGCTCTTCCTGATGAGTTCCACAGTCTTTCTCTGGATCCTACCTGTTGGATCACTTCACGAGTATGTTCGAGAAATGGGGCGGATACTGTCAGTCGTACCTAGCCACCAGCAAGGTTGAACTACCTGAAGGTGTCCGACAGTCGCTCTGAGGAAATATTGTGGAATTTGCGCGTGATCTGGTGGTAAACCAGTGAAGACTATCTACAGAGTAAATAGTGCTGTTCACTGTAATTGACAAAAATGTGTGAACTCAACATACCAAAATTAAAAAGGCAAAGTACACTTTCGCTACGGTATTGTATGCTGCATGTTGGTTCCATAAATCAGTCTGGAGCCAGTGTCAGGAGTTGTGCATGTTTAGTGTGCCGAACCTTCTAAGATTTGAAAAAACACACACACACACACACACACACACACACACACACACACACACACACACACACACACAAATCTCTGCTTTGTGGAGATGTATTCACAAATCTCTCTGCAGAGTTCTCACACTTCTGTTAGATAATTGTAATGCCAGTGTGCATTTCTCAATCAAAGCCTTCATGACTATCACATTTCCCAGTCCTATTGCAGCAGAAGGATGACTGGGAGATTTATATTTCAGTGCAGAATCGATTTGCCTGAACTTTGATACCTGAAGGTAAATCATTTTCTTATAAGGAACACACTCCTCTTGTTGAAGAGCAAAGCAGATGCAAAATGTTTCCTAACGTCCTATTGGCAATGTTTTATAAACTAGAGTATAAATGCTTGATAATCTCCTGACATGCCATGGGTACACTGAAAGCAGTACATACATTCCTGTGCAATGATATGCTCCTCTTATAAGGGTTAGGTTTGTATCTCCTGCACTCTACATTAATGTTTTCCATGTGTTGGTTAACATTTTTACAATCTAACAGACAGAGGATCAGTTTTGCATACTACATTACTTAAAAAACTTATCAGAAGCACTGTTCTTCAAAATTTTGCACAAATTTGTTAAAAATTTATGTTTCTGAAACCTGTTTAATAGGACTGAATACAAAAATCAACAAATATTTGTGCATGGTTGAAACTGTGAGCCAGCTGCAACTGAAACAACAGAGCTGTTAAGTGTGCTCCATCAGCTGACACACTGCTGCATTCTTGTGGATTAATTCTGGAACATGTTCTATAGGATCAGCTAGTATAACAACACACACAAAAGATTTCTGCTCAAGTTTTGTGGGTCTGTTTGTGCTGCTTTACAATCAGTAAAGTGCATGACAGTGTACAATCCACTTCATATTAAAAGTATCATTCTGGAAGAACATGTGTAGTATGCAGACTCCCATTAAACAACATGAGATTTGCAGTCCATAATAAGATTGTCTCGGATGATCAGTAATGCATACACAAAGCACGACCCAGATAGTGAAGTTGCTATTCTCACTTTTGTCCAACCGGTATTTTCACTTTGCCATGCAGCTCTGGAAAGTTTCTTTTGAAATGACATTCTGTAACAATGATAAACTCTATTTAATGTCAGTAATTCAGATACTGATAATTAAGAATTTATATTAAGAACAAACTATTTCGGCACTTTTTAACTGTGTTCCACACGTGTGTGGCCCTATGGAGTATTTTCATACTGTGGATTAACAGCACGACACTCGGAGAAAAGCAGTGCAGATTGTACATGATTAAGAAAGATTTTGATGGCTTTAATACATTAAAATATTTAAAAGTTTCATTTAACATAACTTTGTAATAAGATATCTAATACTTAAGAAGGGCCTCCTTCCAAGAGTGTAACACCACCAGTGTATGTGTGCTACAGCTTCTGACCAATCATCACATTTGTGTTTTGTTTACATCAGGTTTATTCTTATGCTGAACAGTGCATAGCAAAGGATGAGGCCAGGGAGTTTAGGAAATGACTCCCACTTTGTAGTTGAGAAAGTCTGATGATGGTAGGAAGAATCCATATGGCACAGGCTGTGAAGCAGTTGATAAAGTGAAACACACCATGTTTGGGAGCATACTGTTGCTTGGCAACAGTATGGCAATAGCCATTCATGCAGACAGACACCTTTTTAGTAGTCGTGCCCACATTGATTGTGTAACTGTAGTTGCAGCAGAGTTTGTAGATGGTTGCTTTCACAGGTGGCTCTGCCTTTGACCAGTTTGGAGATGCCTGTGACAGGACTGGATTTGGTGGTAGTAGGAGGAAGTATAGGAGACACCTTGCATCTAGGTGGATTTGCAGGTTTGTAAGACATAAGGTAAGGGGTTGAGAGCAAGGATGGACAAGGATACTGCATGTGTTGGGTGGGTGGCAGAATAACACTGAGAGGGGTTGGTAGGATAGTGGGGAGGATACATATCATTTCAGGACATGAGAGGTAGTCAAAACTTTGGCAGAGAATGTGACTCAGTTGCTCCAGTCATAGTAGGTACTAAGTCACAAGAGAAGTGCTGCTTTGTGGCTGGACTGTAGGTGTACAGAGGTGGTAGGTGACTGGGGAGATGAGGCTAGGAAATATGTTTCTGGACAAAATTGAGATGGTAATTTTGATCTGTAAAGGCTTCAGTGGGATCTTTCGCATTTTTGAAGTGACTGCTCATCAGTACGAATGTGATGACCATGGGTGAACAGGTCATATGGAAGGGACTTCTTGGTGTGGAATGTGTGAGAACTGTTACATTGGAGACATTGTTGGTGGTTGGTAGGTTTGATTTAGATGAGGCAGGTGGCTTGTTGGGCTGAGGACGACAGATGAAGCAAATAGCAGGAGAATGTGTTGAGGTTCTGGAGGGATGGGGATAAGGTGTCCTCATCCTCAGTCCAGTTCGTGAAGATGTCATCACTCAGTCTAAATGAGGTTGAAATGTTTAGTTTACTGGCTGGTTTGGAAGGATTCCTGTAAATGGCCCATGAATAGGTTAGCAACCAATATTCCAACAAAGGATGTTATTGTATCCTGCATCTGCAGGATAATACTGCAGCAACATAGCATTAACAAGAGGAAGAAAAAACGAAAATAAAACTTAAGTCACAAAGGAAATCTGCCATATACAACAACAAAACATAGTGCTCATACAGGTGTCTGCCAACAGCAATGTGTGTCAAAGGCTTTAGAAAGACTATGCAATGAAACGACAAATTGCCTCCGATGAACGTGACGTGACAGCTGTTGACATTAGATTCATTTGAGCAGTCACGGACGGGCTGTTGTGCATGTGCATGTGCAGTTGAGTTGCATATGGGTAGTACCTTCTCCTGCTTCTGGCTATGGACGTGTGGCTGGGCGCCACTATCTAGTATTGCCCCAGTTCGGAAATATCGTAGATCCGGGGCTGATGCACAGAGCAGTCTGAGTTGTTGTGGGAAAGTGGGTAGTCTCCACATGACCAGTGTTTACCTTTAGTGATTTTGCTATTTCCTCTTCATTTATTACTCTCACATCAAATGAAAACAAAATGGATTTCTGTGGCCAGGAGCTATAAAATGAATTAAAATACGTTTGCATAACTACAGAAGGCTAAAGTATGTTATTATTTTCAGGTTTTGTTTCTACCTTTCTGACAGTCAAGCATTAATCACCTTTTTGTCACTTTGCTAAAGAGATTTGGCTTTTATTAATCTTTTGTGCTGAGGCAGTCAATTTATTTGAAACGAAGTGTTTAATTTCACACTGTTGGCTAGTTTCAACTGTTCGCTGCATTTCAAGCTCACGTTTTCCATGTTCTAGCTCACATGGCATTATGCCATAATAAAGAACCAAACATTAGATAATACAGTACTGGTACTCAAGAAAATTTACATCTGAATCTGGACATACGAATGTGCACTTTAAGCCCAATTATGCGTATTAATGTGGTTCACAAAATTCTGATGAACTTGAAGTGTCCTCTGATGTCTTGTTTCTTGTGTGACATAGTACAAGATCTTTTAATGTTTTACGCGTACGAACATATGGGCTTCCTGTGTCACCGTAGCTGCCCAAGAGCGGTGGCGCCTGTTATCTGGCACTCTCTGGCAACTGCTGAAACGAATCAGTTTCTAACAGGTCACGGGAAAACATTGTGGATGGTGGTTTGAAAAGCATTACTTTCAAAGCAAATTTCCTTTTACACAAGATGAACTATATGCGAGAATGTACGATGAATTTCTTAAATCACAGAGCGTTTGACTCTCAATTAAAAATCAACTCTTTGAGGACGACCATCTAGAAGAATTTCGAGCCCAGATGATCAGACATTTACGTCGTTATTAAAAATTTTACTGGCACATTTGTGTGATATATCTTGAAGTGTAACATGCGCAAAAAAGATCAACATTATATGTGGAAGCTTAGCTTCTCTTGCAGCTTATTAATCTTCGAGACTACGATTGTATGTGAAACCTCTGTTTTTCGTGTAGCAACACTATGTATATTAATTTAAACCATCAAATTTTCTCATTTGTGTGTTAGCGTTATTTAAGAGTGATCTTGCTATTGGCCGACTACATCATGTGTCCTATGCTGTCATCAGCTGGCGAGATCACATGGCATGAGCTATGACTGGCTTACAAAAGCGCGCCCCAACCTCGATTTCAATTCCTTGGAAAGTAACATTCGGTGTTTAGTGGAACTCGAATTTGTATCTTTGTAATACAAAAATATGCAGCGTACATGTTGCTGCTGCATATCAAAGATCTTTCCAAAACGTGCCCCCCTCCCCCTCTCCCTCCCGAGTTTCACTTTATAAAATGTCGGGAAATTCTACATTCAGAAGAATGTATTTTCACCCGGGAGAAACTGTATTTTCAAATGAGAAATACGGGAATTTCTTTTCCTTGTCCATGTATACACCCTGATTGAGGGAGATGACATCAACAGTGACAAGTAGTGGGCTGGGTGGTAAAGGAACTAGAACTGAGGAGAGACGTGAAAGAAGTGGTTGGTGTCTTTTTGTTGGTGGTCAGGTTATGGGTAATAGGCTGAAGGTGGTGGTGGTCCACAAGGGCAGAGCTTCTCTCTGTAGGGACACATTAATCGGCCACAATAGGGTGACATGGGTGGTTGGGTTGAAGTACTTTGGGAAGCACATAAACCCAACAGCACCTAGCAGCCCTATCCTGTCCCCATTACATCCTTGCACTCGCTCACAGGCAGCACTAGCATCTTCCCCCACACTTAACCTACTGCCTTCCCCCCTTCTCCTCTGATACCCTCACTGTCATCCTCATCTAGATTGCTGCCCACAGCAGGTGTAACTGCAGTTAGGGCTTAGTGGCTTTTGTGTGTGTGTGTGTGTGTGTGTGTGTGTGTGTGTGTGTGTGTGTGTGTTTTGTAGTCTGAAAGCTGAACACTTCTAGCTTGCTCTTTTTCCAACATTGTTATTGGCTGTGATTCAGCACCTTGTCTATGTGATGACTAACAATCAATTTATATGATTGTTGATTTTAGAAATGAAAACATACTCGGTGGTTGTAATCAAACTGACTGTGTTCTGTGTGGTGGGGGCTGTATACATCACATGATGCTGAAACTCTGTATGTATATTCATGAATGAGTGTGCTCTGGGAGTATGCTGGATAAAAATAATAGTTCTACTTTCTGTCACCAGGTGAAAAATATGGCAATGCAAACAGTCAGCATGTGAAATGTTTCCTTTTTTGACATCAATATGCCATTTGTTGTTTGGTGAAGTGTGTTGATGTAAAGGGTTAAGATGGTTGAAGTTTGCTATATGAAACAAATTGGCTGTTGAGAAGAAAGACCATGCACTGCTGGTAAAGTTAGTTTATCGGAATGGTAGCAATAGCACCACTATATTACAGAAATATGGCTGAAATAAACAGCTATGAAGAGGTCCCATATTAATAAATAGGCTAAAGAATATGATACCGAAATTTGAAGAAATGAGTGAATTAAGTGGTGTAACAGAGAGAGGTAGATGGTCAATTCCCATTGCAGTTTTTTGATGAATTTGCTGTAGGTATAACTGGCCGTGCAGAACATTTCAAATACTGTAGCCATTACTGTGTTATGGGAATTCTCTCTCGCCTGGTCAACAGTTCAAAAGATTTTGTATTGCATTTTACACTGGTATCCCAAAAGATTCAAAATCAAGCCCCGAGATAGATTACAACACCATGTCTTTGCACTTCGTTTCTTGGCATGCAGGGAGGTGGGTGACATGTGGCTATGGAATATTCTCTGGATGGACAAGTCACAGTTTACTCTGACACAAAGTCGTGAATGCACAGAACTGTCACATATGTTCACATGGTGTGCTGGAATATCCACTGCAATCATCATCTGTGATTTTGTGGTGTGGTTTCACAAGCTCCTTCATTCTCAGTCCATTTTTCTTCGATGAGATGACACCTTTCAGACCTGTTAGGTTACAGTGACATCTGCATGTTACATTGTGACCTCATTGTCCAGAGAACAACTGAATCCACATCACTATTTTCATGCAAGATGGCGCAATGCCACATGTCGCTTCCCAGGTGAAAGAGTTGCTTCTTGGTAATGGAAGCATCATCACTAGACAATATCAAGATGTGCGGCCTTCCAGATCCACTGACCTAAATCCATGTGACTTCCAACTGTGGGGTTATCTGAAAGATCGTGTCTACCAGGCCTCACCCAAAACATAGCATATGATGACATATCACTCTTAGTGCACTGGATATTCTGTGAGCAACTATTGACCATACTATGTTATGGATGTAACATGTTGCTGAGTTTGGAGACCATATTGAACACACACTGTAACTTGTGACAATATACTAATAAATTTCCAGAGCCACTGTTACCATTTATTTGATCATTCGTCCCATTTTCCTGCATCCACACCACTTACTAACTGTATTTTTACCTAATAGCAGAAGGTGGAACTACACTAGACCCTTGCTAATCTGGCCATTCCTTGCACATATGGGTCCCAGATTTGCAGAAATGCTGGATTATTGAGGTTCAGATGTACTTTATTAAATCCAAAGATACATGGTCTGCAAGGCATAGTGTGACATGTTTCCTTTTAGAAGACATGATACTGAACTGTGAAGACTGCCATAATTTCAAATAAGTATAGCATTGTAATTCACTAGCAACATTGTTGCACACAATAATTCGTTGTTGTGTGTCATTTCGGATATGGGCCTGACTTCTAGTCCCACAAACTTGACACTTGGTGCAGTGGCTTATTGCAGTGACTGTAAATGGTAAATGCCTTTACAGTCACTTCCATCAGCCACCACTGTGCTGAGTGTCAACTTATTTTGCACAAAAATTACTGAGGGGCCAGACTACTGAGGACTGTATTAGTGAGTTTAGTTGTGTGTGAACAACATGCTGTTGGAAAAAGCAAACTCTCAAGTTTTACACAGTTCCCACTATGTAGCAGCAGTGTGTGTCCACTTCAGTTCTAATAAAAATGGTGTCTGGACAACAGAAAGCAAGTTGTGTTCTACGTTTTGTGTAGTGCGGGTAAGTAATGACTGTTCAGTGTGACTTCCGTAGTAGGTATGATGTGGCTGCTCATACAGAACAGAGCATTAGACAATGGCATGAACAATTCCAAGAAATAGGTTGTTTGTGTAAAGGCAAATTGCTGGGCTGTCCCCAAGTGTCCGACACAGACGTTGAGTGTATCTGCCATAGTTTCACAAGGAGTAAGCAGATATCCGTTCGCTGTGCAGCTCGACAGCTCAACATGCCTCCAATCTCCATCTGGTGCGTGCTGCATCGATGTTTAAAGATGAAACCATACAAAATTCAGCTACTGCTAGCTTTTCGTCAAGGTGACAAACGACATTTGGAGTTATGTAATTTTGTTCTTGGCAAGATGGAGGATGACAGTTTTCTTCCACACTTTGTATTTAGTGACGAGGCAACATTCCATTTCAATGGAAAGGTGAACCTAATAGTGTGATAATATGGGGTACAGAACAACCACATGAAGTTATGTAATGTGAGAGGGACTCTCCAAAATTTAATGTGTTTTGCGCATTTTCACAGGAAAAGGAGTACGTCCATTTTTCTGTTCCGAGAATACTGTTAGAGGAAGTACGTATCTCGATATGCTTGAGAACTTTATTTTCCCACAGTTGGAGATTGATTCAAATGACTTCATTTACCAATCAGATGGGGCACTGCTACATTGGCATCTGGAAGTGCAGGAGTTTTTAAATCAGAGGGTTACTGGATGATGGCTCGGTCACACTGGACCAAATGATTCAGCCTTACATTACTGCCCTTCAAGGTCACCGAACATGAATGTGAGTGATTATTTCTTGGGGGGGGGGGGGGGGGGTGTACAAAATACTGTGTTTATGTGCCTCCATTACCAACAACAATGAATGAATTGAGACATCGCATAACAGCAGCTGTGCACATGCTTGCTGCACTGTGGGAACAATCTGAAAACCACATTGATATATGCTGTACATCTCAAGGGGAGGAAATTGAACGTCTATGAAAAATAACTTTTTGAGTTTCCCATTGATCAAAACATAATATTCATTGCAGAAGTTTATTAGTTTCATGAATACAGACATGCCAAATTGGATGATACATGGTGTATCATCATCTCAACGGTTTGAGAGAAGCACTCTCATGCTGCACCTTAAATAAGTTGCACTTGAATACTCACCAGTCGGAATTTCTCCAGCAGTAAGGATGGACGGACAGGCTATAGAAAGTTAGAAAGGAGGGGCAGGTCACTCAGACTGCAGGATGAGAGGAAGCCACCTGTGTGAGGACCGGGAGAAGTTAAGATAAAGGTAGTATCTATTATTACTACATAATGAGAACGATAAATGCATAGGTCTTGTACTTAAACCAGTTATCAACTCATTGAAGTAAGGACACTTGTGGCTATGGTACAAATAACAGTTAACGTCTGTCCAGCCGACATTAGGAATGTAGTTCTAACACACTTTCATGCAAGTCTTTAACCAAAAATATTCAACGCTTCTGTACTCTGACTACAGACTTGAAATTAGCTTTGTGTGTGTGTGTGTGTTTTTTTTTTGCATTAGTAGTGCCAGAGGCTATATGCGGATTGTTTTCAACTGTGAGTGCATGCTAGCGGCCCCTGGCCCCCAAATTTGGAGGACAGTAACAATAAATATCTGCCCCGCCATCTCAATATGCCACTAACAGCATCGAGAGAACACTTCTCCGTTAATTCAATTACAATAACTGAAATCAGACTAACGTGCCAATTAAGGGATATGGGGAGCTGAATTAGAAAATGTGCACTTGGTGCAGTCAGCTGCGAACTTCAGAGTCAGTAATGAAATAAATATCCACTGTCCCAATATGACAGTTGAATTCAATTAGTCTACAATACATGATGCACTTGACAGTGTGGCTATGGCTGTTGTTGTTGTTGTTGGTGTTGTGTTCACTCTGAAAACTGGTTTGATGCAGCACTCCTTGCTACTCTATCCTGTTCAAGCCTCTTCATCTCTGAGTAACTACCGTGGTCTCCTACTACAATTTTTACCCACCGTGCTTCCCTCCAGTACTCAATTGGTGATCTCTGGATATCTCAGAATGTGCCGTACCAACTGATTCCTTCTTCTGTAGTTGGAGTCACTAACAATTGTGGTCAAGTGTAGGCTTGTTCTACGAACGTACGTCATGCACATGCATACTGCGACAGCCAGTGAGCATTCAGTAGTGTTCAGAGTGCTCTGCTATGAATGGCATAGCTAATGTGAGCATTAAACATGATTGTAGAGAGTTGTTTAGTGAATTTATATTTGATTTCCTGTGAGTTGTCATTGCTGAAGGTGGTGGTAAGTGGTAAAATCTGCATAAGTAAGCGAGATAATTTGCAGGATATACCCTTCCTTCAAACGGAAAGCACACACATGCGAGTGCCGCAACTGTCGCTTACAATCATCAACAATGCCATTACCATACATGTCTCGACATGCGCAAACCTCCATCATTTGTGGTCACACTACAGTCAAGGTGTGCCATAAATTTCTTTTCTCCCCAATTCAGTTCAGTACCTCCTCATTAGTTATGTGATGTACCCATCTAATCTTCAGCATTATTCTGTAGCAACACATTTCAAAAGCTTTTATTCTCTTGTCTGAACTCTTTACTGCCCATGTTTCACTTCTCTATGAAATGAACTCGTGCACATGAGACAAATATCTCTGAAAAGATTTCCTAACATTTAAATCTAAATTCAGTGTTAACCAATTTATCTGTTTCAGAAATACGTTTCTTGCCATTGACAGTCTACATTTTATGTCCTCTTTACTTCAGCCATCATCAATTATTTTGCTGCCCAAACAACAAAACTTGCTTACTACTGTAAGTATCCTGTTTCTTAATCCAGTTTCCCCAGCATCACTTGATTTAATTTGACTGTGTTCCATTATCCTTGTTCTGCTTTTGTTGATGTTCACCTTATATCCTCCTTTCAAGGCACTGTCTCTTTCGCTCAACTGCTCCTCCAAGTCCTTTGCTGCCTGTGACAGGATTACAATGTTATTGCAAACCTCAAAGTTTTTATTTATTCTCTGTGGAATTTAATTCCTACTCCAAATTTTTCTTTGGTTTCCTTTACTTTTTACTCAATATACAGACTGAATAACATCAGGGATAGGCTACAACCCTCTATCACTTCTGTCTCAACCACTGCTTTCCTTTCATGCCCATTGACTCTTGTAACTGCCGTTTGGTTTCTGTACAAGTTGTAAATAGGCTTGTATTTTACCCTTGCTACCTTCAGAATTTCAAAGAGAGTATTCCATTCAAAATTGTCAAAAGCTTTCTCTAAGTCTACAAATGCTATAAATGTTTGCCTGCCTTTCATTAATCTATCTTCTTTGAGAAGTTGTAGAGTCAGTATTGCCTCATGGGTTCCTACATTTCTCTGGAATCCAAACTGATCTTCACCAAGGTCGACTCATACTAGTATTTTCATCAGTCTGTAAAAAATTCTTGTTAGTATTTTCCAACTGTGACTTATTAAGATGATAGTTTAGTGATTTTTCACACTTGTCTGCACCTGATTTCTTTGGGATTATTATATTTGTCTTGAAGTTTGAGGATATACATCTTGCTCATTAAATGGAAGAGTTTTGTCATGGCTGGCTCTCCCAAGGCTATCAATAGTTCTAACGGAATGTTGTCTACTCCCAGGGCCTTGTTTTGACTTAGGTCTTTCAGTGCTCTGTCAAATTCTTCATGCAGTATCATATCTCTCATCTCATCCTGGATGAGGCAGTCTAAATAACAACCAGCCAGTTTAGTAAGACAGCTGATGGTCACTCATGACTGATCATCAAAGTCAAGATGACTGTGAAAGATGTTATGCCTGTTTTTCCCTCTGGATAGCCTACAGATTCCTAATTAAGGAAGAAATTATAATGCTGTGTTCCTAGCTCATCACATATTTCAGTGGGAAGTCTTGAACTGAGAGACCTGCTCTTGTGTAATATAGTTTTAACAGCCATGTCTAAAACTGATTTCAAATCCTTTCTAATGCTTTTTTTTTTCACATTGGGCCAAAGGCATCGTTTCCACCGTAGTGTGGTGGTTTTTCTCCACACTCTGATGTAGGGCAGTCTTCATGTCCATACCACATGAACTCCATTTTTAATTATTCTTCCTTCATACAGCCTCATTTTGAGTCTTTGCTACTGAATGATGGTATGTACCAAACAGTGGTTTGAGACGCACTATATGATTGTTGCTCTGTATGTACTGAAGTTACTTGACCAATGCTCTGCAATTGATGTTCGATAAATTACCCGAAGATCACTCTCAGTCAATAAATTTAACAGTTTCTCATGACTTCTATGAACTGTATTCCAGCTCTGGGCCAATATGTCCCAGGATACAAGTCTAGACCAGGATTCTACAGTATTATAAATAACCTGACAGGTATAATCTGGATTGAGACATCATAGAGCAGTGCCAGTATGCCGTGGTTGCCATGTTCGATCCCCGTCCCAGATCACGTAAGAAACAGATTGACCGTCCTTACGGCGGAACAGGCAACCGTAAAAATAGTTTTCCCGTTGGTCAACAGATGTACAGGCGTCTAAAGCTAGCGAAATGAGGGATGCTCAACTACCGGACCTACCGATAGATGGCTCTACCAGCTTATTACTGTCGTCTGTATTGCCCGCCATATTCGAATTTGGCAAGAAGTTTCTCTCGGTCTGTACGGTGTATAAGCAATTACGGATTATCGAAATGGTGATTTCTTGTTCCGCTTTCAATTGTACGAAGCGATGGAGTACGGAGAGTGACTTACCATTTCACAGGTAATACGACTACCGATACAATACGATAAAAATACAGACTTAGTGCGTTTGCGAATTCGATGTTTTTGAGCAGGTTTCCTCTAAAGCACCCAGAGCTACTAAAGACGTGGATTACTTCCGTGAAGCGGAAAGATTTTAATCCTACGTCTTGCAGTTTTCTTTGCGGAAACCGTTTCCGACAAGATGATTACGTAGTGAGCCCTGGAACGTGGAAGAAACGTTTCAAACCCGAAGCAGTGCCATCAGTTTCCGACACATTTGATGCACCAAATTAACAGCCACGACGACATGTTGTTAGGATTTTGAGTGACAACGATGATTCTACATTTGAGGTAGCTAATTACTTTCCTTGCTGTGTGTGCGCTTTTTACTTTTGTGAATTTATTTC
Organism: Schistocerca serialis cubense; assembly: GCF_023864345.2. Lineage (NCBI taxonomy): Eukaryota > Metazoa > Arthropoda > Insecta > Orthoptera > Acrididae > Schistocerca > Schistocerca serialis. Next base: position 640,516,073 of record NC_064638.1, on the reverse strand, counting down.
GTACGGTACATAGGTCTAAGCAATGTTGTAATACAGGTCCATATTTTTGTTTTTAGCGTTCTGTCATGGAATCCGTGCTCGATTTGCCGATTGCAGACGCTACTGATTGCGTGGAGAATGTTGTCAATGAGAATTCTTCCGTGGAAAGCATGTCCCACTTATCCAATGCAGAAGCTGCGAATTGTGTCGAAAACGTTAGTATAAGGATGTTTTCACACCCCCAACGTTTTCTTATAATATTTTTTCATCAAGCCTTGAGTTATTTCGATCGTATATAACGAAATTATTTCCTTATTTAGAGTGCAGTTGGTTCTTCAGTAATTGATTGTGGTATACAGTCGAAAGTAGAAATTGAGGACAAGGCGACCGAAACTTGCATTTTTTTTCTCAGACATTGTGCACGAAATAAAACGTAAACTGAAGTGCGTCCGTGAAAAACTTCGAAGAAGAAAGTGTTTTCCGTGGATGACATCATAAGTTCATTGAAGGAGAAGGGGCATCTTCCTGAGAAGTTACATAACTTCCTCAATCATCAGAAAGGAACACAAGTGGAACTAGTGTGCAATTTAGTGAACAACTCTGTCTCATCAAAGGGTAATAGATACACAACAAATGTGAAAATTTTTGCGATGACTGTGTACTTTTATTCACCAGCAGCATATGAATACCTGAAAAAATTAATGCCTCTGCCCCATACATCATTGATTTCAAAATGGGTGGCAAGTGTAGACTGTGAACTTGGCTTCTTAAAAGATGTTTTCAAGTACATTGTAAGCGACCAGTTCAGCGATTCATGTCTAATTGTAGACAGTATGGCAATTAGGAAGCAAGTAGTTTGGTACCAAGGAACTAAGCAGTACACAGGTTTTTTAGACTTTGGTGGGGAAGTGCCTCAGTAAAAGAAGTAATAGAGCCATCTGAGGTTCTGGTTTTCATGCTTGTCTCTATTAAAGGCAAATTTAAATGCCTGATTGCATATTTCTTTAGCAACGGTGTACAGGCAAATAATCAGGCCACACTGATAAAATCTGCTTTAGAGAGGCTGCATAGTTCTGGCATTAGGGTTTGGTGTGTTACATGTGATGGCTGTAAGGTAAATATAAGCACTTTACATTCACTTGACTGTACTTTAAATTTTTACAAGGGTGAATTTAAAAGCTACTTTCCTCATCCTGTGGAAAAATACAATGTTTAGTGTATCTTGGACATGTGTCATATGATTAAGTTTGCCAGAAATGCTCTAGCAGAAGTATCTGCTATTGAGTCTCCAACTGGCATTATTAGATGGCATTTCATTGAGCAATTGAACAAGGTACAACAAGAAGAAGGTATGACATTTACCAACAAACTCTCAGGACAACATATAAGTAGTGTAAATAGAAAAATGAATGTTTCATTAGCTGCACAGACTTTGAGTTCTAGCATGGCAGATAGCATAGAGTTTTTGAGGATGGTTGGTGATCCGAATTTTAAAGGAAGTGAAGCAACAGTAGAATTTTTGTATTATATTGATAGGATTTCTGATATTCTGAACTCCAGAAATCCATTAGGTAAAGGGTATAAGAGCCCCCCTGAGACTTGACAACAAATCTTATTGGCTTGGTATTTTCAGACACTCAAAATTATATCAAAAGCTTAAAAATCATTGGTGTTCCATTGCTGCTCCATGCAAGAAATGTTAAATCTGCATTAGAATGTATTTATCTCTATGCTTTTCCCAATATGGCCAATAAAAATGCATTTGTAAATTTTGTTAACTAGGGAAAACTGTTTAAAACAAGTGACTGCATGTACTCTGTTGTAGAATACTCAGAAACTGTTTCAGATGTTTGTGATTGCTGGGGATATGCGTCAGAAATATATACAGGCCAAGATTTTGCATTGTGTTAAAATTAAATTTGTAGATTACCCATTTCCTGCTCCTGCTCATGATTATCATTATGAAATTGGGATTGAGGATTTACATCAGACTCAACTTGTTTGTAAGATTGCATCCCTGTACTCCTGCACATGCTTAAAAACATATGCGAAAAAAAGCCCGCTGAGAAAATTTTAAACAACAAATCAAGTATAAGGCAGAAGTTAAATAAACTCATATTGTTTAACCATGTATAGTGCTCAAATTGGAAAAGATTATGTATTGGGACATTTCATGCAGATGGGCGTGACATTTTGACAGATTTTTTAAAACTATTTTGTCCATAGATTTGTTGTTGTATAATTATGAACTTCAAACGATGAATCACATTGAAGTAAAATTAACTCTTCACATCCTGTGTAGATATTGTAACAAAATTATAATTATTTCTTACATAAGCTTATTGTAGGATGTTAGGTGTTACAAAATATGCAATTGCATTAAAAACAGGTGATTTGTGTGAAATTAATGAAAAAAAGTTCTGAGACTTATTTGACAGTTAGCTTTCAGTGTGAGTAAATATTTCCCTCAATAACTGTGTTAACTTGAATTTTTCAGTTTAAGAAAACAGTTTAATCACAGAATGGGTGTGATATAATGGAGTATGCAGTGGCCCTATGTTTCAAACAGTAATGTTTGTGGATACTCTGAAACATAAGAGCAATAAAATTGTTACTCTCTTAATTCTTGTTTTAATACTTTTTAGAATGAACACAATGTTCCAAATGATCGTAAGCATTCTTATTACTTTAGAACCATTCTAGAATAACGGGGCCTGATTCAGGCAAAACCTAATTTTCTTAATTTTGTCTTTATTTTGCTAGTAGGTCTTTCTATTATATTTTTCTGTGTTGAGGGAGGGGGGAGGGGAAGAGAATGCAAATAATCATATAGAATTATCTTTCTAGCACTACAAAGTACTGAATACAGTGATTACAGTTACACTTGGAAATCTAGGAAATTTCAAAAAATGGTTCAAATGGCTCTGAGCACTATGGGACTTTACATCTATGGTCATTAGTCCCCTAGAACTTACAACTACTTAAGCCTAACTAACCTAAGGACATCACACAACACCCAGTCATCACGAGGCAGAGAAAATCCCTGACCCCGCTGGGAACCGAACCTGGGCGCAGGAAGCGAGAATGCTACCAAACGACCACAAGTTGCAGATTAGGAAATTTCAGTACTCATGTTACATGCCTAATTTTCATCAACATTTACCTTAATTATAAAGTTACACTTTTTGCTGATTTGAACTGTGTACTACATGTTAAAAAGACTTTGTTTGGTCATAGTAATAAAAGCATTTCGTTTTTTTTTTTTTAGGTCATGTCCTATATGGAACTGAAATTATCAAGTTACAATGACAAAGGAAGGAATTAACATTAAGGAATCTTACTTCACAGAAATTATGTAACAATGGTTACACTTTTTGCAAGTTAACTTTAACATAAACCATTTAGTTTTCCATTAAGAGTGAAAGCAGTTGCATGAGTCACGTAAAGAACAAAGTTTCCCATAGGGAACTAAAGTATTTTACATTTGAGTTATTGCAGACCCAAAGTATTGTGATCTTCATATTTCTATTTAAAAAAGTTTGTAACTCAAATTCACAGACATTTTGGAATCTGTACATACATGTGTGTAACAACGTACTTTTCATGTGTCATGTGGAACCTTTAATTTTCTGGTTTTTTCAAAATATAATTACCTTTAATACCGACAATGTCTGAATGCAATATTTGCCATTTAGAAGAAGAAATATTAGTGTACAGAATAACAAACCTCATGAAAAATGCGAGAGATTGTAATGTACCGAACTTGGAATGGCTCTTTATCAATAGCAGGTAAAAAGAAGGCTTCTATTAAATGTTCAACGAAACCAGTCAGTACCTCTTAATTCACCACAGAGGTGATACAGTAATAAAAGAATTTACTTTTTTCAGAATTTCTGCTAAGTATTGAAAGTGTGAAGACCTATTCAATAAGTATTTGCTTTACCAATAACCTATAGTACAAGCACATGTATAAGCAGGTAATTAAGGGAGTCAAGACTTATGTTAAAATTAAAGATACTGACTGGCATTACTTGCTCACAAAATATTGTAGTTGCTGTACAGTTTATGCTGTAAGTGGTGTACTCAACATAATTCCTGGAGGACATAATATTCTGTTATCCTATGGGAATGCACTGCTACCACACCTGTTGAAAGTAAGTTTTGCTGTGGAATAGTTGTATCAGACGTCTGTACCAGAAAACAAATCTCCACTGTGACACCCTCATGTTCTTGGTATGCTATTAGCTATTATTACAGGAATACTCTTCACATGGAGGAGGGGGAGAGAGAGGGAGGGAGGGAGGGGGAGGGGGGGGGGGGAGGGAGAGAGAGAGAGAGAGAGAGAGAGAGAGAGATGGGAGAAAATCATATTCTTAGGAGGAGCAAGCTTTACAGCAGCATATGCTGTTAAAAGCATAGTGAGATTTTCTTTTTCATCATTTCCAACGTCATACACAACTTTCTTGCACTTTTATTTTATCGCATTTTTCCCTTGAGAATGGAGAAGAGAGAGGAAGAAGAAAAAAAAGAAAAAGTAAGCGAGTTTTCATAAAAACTGAACTCTACTTGTGTCATTTGTTATTTTCAAAATGTTACTCTCTTTCCAAATCCTGTTCTATTTTTTCAAACCAATTCTGAATGTCTCAGGTTATTACATATTACTTACTGTACATTGTCCAGCAATACTTCTGGTTGTTACTGGATAGTTTGTAATTTGGCACTACCTTTGTACCACTGGTATGACTGGACTAGAATGTCCTGTCAGTATAGGACAAATTCAGACAATATGGAACTTTTTACACTAAATGTGCAATATAATGTCACCTTAGCCTAACACAGATTGTAGCAGCCATTGGGGTGCCTGCATGGCCAGCTTCTACAGCTTTCGCTTTCAGGTTTGTTTTTTGCTTGGGCCATATCATGACAACCAGTCATTCCAGTGATTGACACCATGTCGAAGACTGGAACCAAGATTCACAGAAATAAAATTCCATGGTTGTAATTCATAGTGTAATTAATTTTGCTCACTGACATGTTTTGGGACTAGTGTAGCAGGGGATACAACCCGTCGGCTTTGTACAATGACGTCACAAGTGGCCAATCGAGAAGCGATTCTTCTTAGTGTTGTAGCTCCCTTCAGTGGCTGATAAGTGTTTTTTGGCTTTTCAAAAAAAAATCTCACGAGATAGAATAAACAGATCCACTTTAATAAGCAATCAGTAAAAAAACGAAACTGAAACATAACAGCAAAAGCGAAAATGGTAAACTGCTCTCTGGCGACTTGTGACGTCATTGCCCAAAGCCGACGGGTTGTATCCCCTGCTACACTAGACCCCATGTTTTGAATTCAATTTTAAAATAAAACCATGGTACCAGTCATTATTTGGGTGTCAGACTGGAAAATTACAGTTTTAAGACACCCCAACCTTAAAATTAACAGCTGTGATCAATGTTATTTTCAACAAGTTCCTTCACTTCCTACATCATCATGGATCAGTCCAATATAATATTATTACTACACTTAACTTCCAAATGATACAAGTTATGCATTCAAGAGGAGCCTCAACGTTGGCCTTTGTGTTTGTCTCATTTAAATGTATTTCTTGTCTCGTATCAAAGACTGAAGCACTGTCAAAAACTGGTGCTTCTACCTTATCACTCAGTTAAAATACATTGTGACATATACAGGCGTTACTAAAATCATGGCATTTAAATTTCTGATCAAAGAGAGAGCCAAATTCGTAAGTGAATGTTGCAATTACAGTGTCAGCATATATGGAGATCGGTAATGCATCACTTCAGATAAAGAAAAATAACAGTTTTTCCGTTTATAACTAAGTAATACTTTAATAGTTCAGTTGTAATTTCTGTTGTCAGTAAAGATACGCCTAAGCAAACGATGTCAACTTTTTTTCAAGACACGTCTTCACTATTTTCCACACTTGATTTTCCGAATTATACCTGTAGTTAAAAGCTTTGGCAACCAGGGTAATTTGTTGAGCTCCATTGAATCTCAAATAGTATTTTAAAACGGGCAAATAAGTAAAACACTCATAAAATTAATAGTAAACAATTTATAGGTCAGCTTGTCAAACTTCCAAAACACACTCGAATTTAGGAATTCCATAGCAGAACTGTCACTGTTTTTTCTCACTAGATTAGAAACACTTCATTACGTTGATGTGTAGATATCTAGAACATCCAATATAAAAGACTTATCAGGGCGCAGAACGAAAAACATTTTCATCCGTGTTTTGACGCTTCGTTTTTCGCCAAATTCAGATATGGCGGACACTCAATGATATGATCTTTGGCCGGCACGCGCTAGAGCCATCTGTCGGTAGGTCCGGTAGTTGAGCATCCCTCAGGCCGGTATTACACTATCAAATTTCTTTGTCAAAGATGTGATCCAATATTCCGTCCAATATATTTGACAAAGATCTTTGACGTAGCGCTACAAGGGGTATTACACTGTCATCAAATTTTTCGTCAAAGTTCAAGATGGCTGACAACAACTTGTTATTAACCGCAGCAGTTCTACGTACTCCAATTGCATTGTGTGCACATGCGGAAAAGAAGTGGGGGGAAAAATGGAACCATACATACGAGGTTGACAGTCTTAAAAGTCCTGGGATTACAACTTGATAATAAATTCAGTTGGGAGGAGCACACCACAGAACTGCAGAAACGCCTTAACAAATCTGTATTTGCAATTCGAGTGTTAGAAGACATAGGCAACATAAAAATGAAAAAGCTTGCGTACTTTCATTCCATAATGTCATATGGGATAATATTTTGGGGTAAATCTTGAAGTCAAACAAAAGTTTTCAAGGTCCAAAAGCGTGTAATACGTATTACTTGTGGAGTAAATTCACGGACCTCCTGCAGAAACCTCTTCAAAGAACTGGGTGTACTAACTACTGCCTCTCAGTATATTTACTTCTTAATAAAATTTGTCGTAAATAATATATCTCTTTTTCCAACAAACAACTCAGTTCATACATACAATACCAAGAACAAAAATGATCTGCACAAGGACTTAAAAGCACTTACTTTAGTTCAAAAAGGGGTCCACTACTCGGGAACAGTCATCTTCAATAATTTGCCAGGAAACATAAAAAATTTAGTTAGAAATAAAGATCAGTTTAAAAGGAGCCTGAAAGACTTACTACTGGCCAACTCCTTCTACTCCATTGGCGAAATTTTTAATAGAAATAAATGATGTATTGTATTTATTCATACTATTAGTATTTTTATTTCAGCTTAAAAAAAATCGACATGTTCCACATCCACGAGGATCTCCTCAGCACGGATCTATGGAACGAAAAACTAATCTAATCTGGGTGAAGCCGTGGGTTTTACGACGACACGATAAAAGCATTCAACAAAACTTGTTACGTGAGCTTACAGTGGAAGACGTCAAGTCGTACATCAATTACTTAAGAATGGATGAGCATACATTTCTGTATGTGTTCAATGAAGTGTATCCTCATATCACAAAGCACAATTTTCACTTAATAACTGCTACATCTTCAGAAGACAGGCTCACTATAACACTCCGATTCCTTGCTACAGGAGAGGGTTATGTTAGGTTAGGTTAGGTCAGGTTAGGTCTCCAATCTTCTTAATCTATTTTTGTATTCAGGGTGCCTCACGTTGTAAAGCACCTCATCAGCTTCAGACATCTCTATTAATTCTGTAGATGTCGGCACACACCAATTGTATTTACCGGCAATGGTTATAAAAACACTACAGACGACAGAACGCTGCAGCGATGCTAGCGCTCCGCGTGGTAACATATCGCATTGCAGTGAACAGAAGACAAGCGATTTCTTTGATCAAATATACGGCCTCGGCCTAGATTTGATCAAATATTGGACGACATTTGTCAAAGATCCCTATTACACTATCAAAAATCTTTGACAAAGATATTGGACAAAGAAATTTGATAGTGTAATACCGGCCTGCGCTAGCTTTAGACGCCTGTAACAGATGTCGCAGGCGACGCTACAATGCTAACTGACCTGTCCATGTCGCGGAATTGGCAACGCTGTATCTTCGATGACGTGAATGACGCTGATTTGGGTTCGGCTAGAGCGCTGCGCGCGAAATGCATTCGTCACACAGCTGACTGTAGCTCATGATCGGCTGTGGTTTTTCCCGAGAATCGAAGAATCTAGATTATCTCCTGTAATTCTACAAACCAAATTTATTACTTCTGTAGGGATACTTCTCACAATCATATGCGAAATGAAATAAATGAAAAGTAACACACAAAATTTCTCGCGAGTTACTGTTTAAATGCAGACACTATTGCTGTCGCATAGTTTTTACACTCGCCTTCCATGCCGTCTATTTCCTCTTTGCTATACAGCTCTTCTGATATGGATTATGGTGGAAAAAAAGATCTCCACGTGCAAGTTAACACTAGAAAGTTTTCAAAATCCGCACTCGGTTATGATCTGAATTAAGGCTGGACATATTTCAATGCAGTCATTTCAAATTTAAATTCTTTAGTCATTTCAAATTTAAATTCTTTTACTTTGCATATAACTTATCGTTAATGATATAAGAGTGGCACAAAACGATGAATTTTGGATTGTTGTTGAAAGGGGCCTCCAAACGCGGTAATATACAAGTGAAAGCGTGTTTTTGAGCATATTTTGGAGGTGTCAACTTTGAAGAGCCACAGATGGCAAACCATAATTATATTAAAAATTTACTTTGTACAGTTTAAAGATAACCCGCAAATATTCGCAACAGACGTACGCTTTTATCTGCAACACAGTTATTACTGGGGATATCCGCACTCGCGCAGACCTGTTACTATAAGTAGTGTTGTTTTCGAGTGGAAGCTGTGTGAGAATCATTAGCGCACAGATAAAAAAAATTAAAATAGGCAGCGTCTATAGTTTGCATGCTATGCTCGTTCTCTTCTATTCTCCTCCCTTCATTCCAGTATAAACGCTTGTTCACAGGTATAAACGAATGGCAGTGAACATTGGCGTATTCACTTCGTTCGCTCTAGTATATACCAGGATTTAGAGGGACCGATGATCTAGCAGTTAGATGACGGCTATTATTCATTTATTTCACTGTTGCGATTTCAGCTCTAGAGCCATTTTCAAGTACCAAGGGAAAGGTCTTGTAAGGTAATGCTTCTTAAATTGTTTACCAAATGTTACCACACTACGCTTTGCATTTTGCTATCCATATCTTATATTTGTTTCAGTTTTCACATACACACAAAAATGCCTCTACAGCCAAAATTATGATAGTGAAGTGAATAAACAGTTTAAAAAAGTCCAAATGGCAGCAAAAATTTCATTTAAAAATTATATGATATGATTCTTGTACAGGAAGGGCTGCCACGTTATATCAGAATATAAGATCGACAAAATTTAGATAGGATTGAATGCTTAGGGCTCTTTATTAATTCTTACTCGTAACTAATTTATTGATTTACTTGAATTTAAAATCTACTCCCGTGACCTTTCTTTATCTTTGACGGGAAATCTTAACATTTTTAGTTCAGGATTTGTCTGTCTACTCCTTCCACAGTTGATATACTCACAGGCTCTCGGCATGACGACTCGATCCACTACCACTGTTATGTCAGAAACAACTGTACTTCACAGACGCCAAATAGTGGAAAGCTGCACGAGTTTGGACCATGTTACCACATATTTCACAGAACGGAGTGCCATCTAGTGGTTGGTGCCACAAGTAAGGGTGTGATGCTGTTGCCTCCTGGTGGCCGTTCTCTGACAAGAGTTGCCTGCTAGACCAAGCGATTGGGCAATCTGTTTCTTACGAGATCTGGGTCCCCGTGTTGTATTATTCCAAGTCAGCCATATTGGATTCTGATATCACAGCTTGTGCTCATATTCCAAGTCTCGGATTGTGACGTTGTAGAGCCAGGGCCAGTATTCCAAGCCAACCAACTTGACAATGCAGGGACTAGTGTAGCAGGGGATACAACCCGTCGGCTTTGGACATTGACGTCACAAGTCGACAAACGAGAAGCGATTCTTCGTAGTGTTGTACCTCCCTTCAGTGGCTGATAAGTGTTTTTTGGCTTTTTAAAAAAAAATCTCACGAGATAGAATAAACAGATCCACTTTATTAAGCAATCAGTAAAAAAACGAAACTGAAACATAACAGCAAAAGCGAAAATGGTAAACTGCTATCTGGCGACTTGTGACGTCATTGTCCAAAGCCGACGGGTTGTATCCCCTGCTGCACTAGACCCACAATGCATCATCTTGTGTTTTCTGCTATTTTATACTAGGACAAAAGACCTACTTTCAGAGGAAACACACTAGTGCAATTAGGCTACTTTTTAATTTCCAGTGAAATTTGAATTTCTTGTTATTGCTTACATAGGGCAATCAGCCTTTGTCAGGGATAGGGGGGGCGTTGAGGAGAAGGGTGAATTCCATGACTCTTCAATGATGACATCAACAATGCATTTGATGATGTCATCAATGATGTTGTCTTTGATGCCATCATCAGTGACATCTGTGACCTACTTTGCACCAGAAATGGCCTAGAATATCTAGTAATAATGTACTAATAAATAAATAAATGTACTTTTACTATCTTTTAATTGCATATCACTATGTAATGTGATATTCTAATTATATAATCAACAAAATTTACCTAACTGTACACACATACATAGGTGTACTCATGCCTATATTCCCTTTTGTAATTTGTAGTTTTGATTAAAAGAGTTTAATATAGAAGAATATCTACTTATTTCTTTTACATAAGTCATAAATTGGTAAAAATATTGAGACTAATGACAGTTAAACTACTGATGCTATAGAATCACTAAAGAGCCAAACAGATGGCTTGTGCAGCTATATAAGGATTGAAATGTCCCTTGTAGATTTGTTTTTACTCAAGTGACACTCAGTGACTAGTCTTCATTAGTCACTGAACTCTCCTGATTGTGCCATTCTACTGTCACTGCTTCTCTACTGCCAACATAATGCTCTTCATTTCTTTTATGCTGTTGAGGCTGCCTCTCATGTTATGCAGTGGTGAACTCTGCATTACATAGTTGCGTCTGAAGGTAATGCGACTATGAGAGTTCTGGCACAGTGGTTTATGACCTATCATTTATTTATCTTCCCGTCCAACTCCCTTGATTTATGACCCCCTCCCATCCTGCTCCCGATCTCTCAAAGCCAATTGCAGTACACACAAATAATGGCTGTTATCCTACTGGTTGGGCAGCTTGCATGGAGGATGTTATTTATGCATGTATTGATGAAATGAATTCATCTAACCAAATTTACATCATCTGCCTCTCTGAACATCAAGTGACCACTGGTATAGATATGTTAGCCATTTCAGGATTTAAGCTAGCTTCCTACTTCTGCAGAGTAGATATGGATGGAGGAGGAGTTGCCACATTTATTAAAAACTGCCATAAATTCAAGAACATTGACATTAATAAATTCTGTGTAGAGCAGCATCTAGAAGCATGTGCAACAGAAGTAGATTTCCATAACAGATCCTATATAATAGTATTTATGTACCGAGTGCCTGCAGGAAATTATAATCTATTCATAAATCATCTAGAAGCTCTTTTGGGTTATTTAACAGGAAGAAACAATGAAATTTTGATTGCTGGTGACTTTAATACAGATTATCTAATGCAATATTACAGTAAACATTTACTGCAGTTAGTAATGTTGTCTTTCAATCTAACTCACACTGTAAACTTTCCAACTAGGATCACGAAATCCTCAAGGACAGCCATTGATAACAATATCATATCATAAAACCTGTAATAAATGGACTATCAGATCATGACATGCAGCTCCTTGTTTTAGATGTAAATTCTAAGCAGATTATCAAGACTGCTAAATCTGAGTACAGGAGAGCAGTCAATCAACCAAAAATTGAGTGTTTTAGAAAACTGCTCAAAGATATGATCTGGAAAGATGTTTATAGTGCTCATGACATGAATGAAAAATATAACACATTCATGAACAATGCCAGTACCATGTTTGAAAACTGTTTTCCTCTAAAAGTTACTCAAATTAAACAGAAGTCTATAATAAAACCATGGATTACACAAGGAATAAAGATTTCCTGTAAGACAAAAAGGAAAATGTATCTGTCGACCAAGAATAGCTCCAATGCTGATGATTTAGCTAAATACAAGGAATACTGTAAAATATTAAAAAAAAGTAATTCAGACATCTAAACAAATGCACTACGAGAAGAAGATAGCAATGTCAGGGAACAAAATAAAAACAATATGGGATATAGTGAAAGAGGAGACTGGTAGAACGAGAAAGGAACAGGAGCAAATGGCATTAAGGGTAGAGGACACATTAGTAACTGATGGGCATAGTGTGGCAAATCTATTTCACAAGTACTTTATATCCGTTACTGATAGAATGGGATTGTCAGGATCAGTTAATAATGCCCCTGAATATCTGAAACTAGCCTTTACAAATAGCTTCAGGTACATGAATATGTCACTCACTTCACCAAAAGAAATAACCTCCATAATAAAATCTTTAAAAACAAAGCATTCTAATGGTTACAATGAAATATCAACAAAGATAATTAAGGCATGTTCTTGTGAGTTTAGTAAGATTCTAAGTTACTTCTGTAACCAATCAATTATAAGTGGGAAATTTCCTGACTTTCTAAAATATGCAGATGTTAAGCCTCTATCCAAGAATGGGGATAAAGAGGTGCCATCAAACTACAGACTGATTTCGCTTTTGCCAGCATTCTCAAAAATTTTAGAAAAAGTAATGTACAGGCTGATTCTCAACCATCTGACCACAAATAACATATTATCAAGAATACAGTTTGAATTTCTGAAAGGTTCCGATATTGAGAAGGCTATTTACACTTACAGTGAAAATGTACTTAATTCATTAAATAATAAATTACATGGAGCAGGTATTTTCTGTGATTTGTCAAAGGTATTTGATTGTGTGAACCACAACATCCTTTTAAATAAATTAGAATTCTATGGTGTCACAGGCAGTGCTGCAAAATGGTTCAAGTCATACCTCGCTAACAGGAAACGAAGGGTGTCAGTGCAAGGGACTAGTGAATTAAGTCATCAGTCATCATCAGAATGGGAAGAAATTACATGTGGTGTCCCACAAGGATCCATTTTAGGGCCATTGCTTTTTCTTGTGTACATTAATGATCTCTCATCAGTTACACTGCTAGAAGCAGAGTTTGTTTTGTTTGCAGATGACACAAGTATTGCAATAGTATGTCGAGTGTAGGTCTAGAAAGATCTGCTAATGATATTTTCATGGGTATTAATAAATGGTTTAAAGCCAACTCACTGACATTAAACTTCGAAAAGACCCACTATATGCAATTCAGAACCTGTAAGAGGTTTCCACCCAGCATATGCATTAAGTATGTAGAAGAGCAGATAGAAGAGGTTGACAGTCTTAAATTCCTGGGATTACAACTTGATAATAAATGCAGCTGGGGGGAGCACACCACAGAACTGCAGAAACGCCTTAACAAATCTGTATTTGCAATTCGAGTGTTAACAGATATAGGCGACATAAAAATGAAAAAGTTTGCATACGTTGCCTACTTTCATTCCATAATGTCATATGGTATAATATTTTGGGGTAACTCTTCAAGTCAAACAAATGTTTTCAGAGTCCAAAAGTGTGTAATACGTATTACTTGTGGAGTAAATTCACAAACGTCCTGTAGAAACCTCTTCAAAGAACTGGGTATACCAACTACTGCCTCTCAGTATATTTACTCCTTAATGAAATTTGTCCTTAATAATATATATCTTTTTCCAACAAACAGCTGAGTTCATACATACAATACCAGGAACAAAAATGATCTGCACAAGGACTTAAAAGCACTTACTTTAGTTCAAAATGGGGTCCACTACTCAGGAACATTAATCTTCAATAATTTGCCAGCAAACATAAAAAATTTATTTACAAATAAAGATCAGTTTGAAATAAGCCTAAAAGACTTACCAGTGGCCAACTGCTTCTACTCCATTGACAAATTTTTTAATGGAAACAAATGATGTATATACTCATACTAAAAAATGATGTATTGTATATACTCATACTATTAGTATTGTTATTTCAGCTAGAAAAAGAAAGTGACATGTTCCACATCCACGAGAATCTCCTCAGTATGGATCAATGGAACGAAAAACTAATGTAATCTATGCCCGTTGAGGAAGGCAATGTCAAACCACCTCCACTAGGACCTTGCCTAGTACGGCGGAGCGGGTTTCCCGCATTGTCCCCTATGCTCCTCGGAGTATGTGATGTCATCATCATCATCATCTTTATTGCTATAGTCTTGTATTAAATTCTTAAAGACATTAGGATTGATCCATGAGTCATAGGGAGAGTACAAGCATTATGAGACTGGACATGCAATAACACCGTTAAGGGATTGTTTGGAAGCATTAGACAAGGAAATATCTTCTTCAGGAACATTTAGATGAACACTGCTAGTTTAAGGGCATTCTGACGGTGTTTTATGTAATTTGAAGCTTGTATAAAATTAGTTGGAGAAATTTGCAAGGGCTGTCAGTTAAGTGTAGGTGGGTATTGTGTTTGTTGATTTCTGTTCCTTTTTTTTCAGTAGGAGCTTGGGTAGTTCTTGGTTAGTTGGGTGGGACGTTTTTGGCTGGCTTGATTCGGGAGGTTGGTTGTGGTGGCTTCAGGGGAAGGGAGGGGGGGAGGTTATGCAGTGTGTTATTTGTGTGGTTTTGGATGGAATGGGGGGCGTTTCATGCATAGCATTTCTTTTTCTTAATTGCTGTGTTTACCATCAGTTTGCATTTTATAAATTGGGTCATTGTCTGAGATATTTTGGTTGTCAATATATTTCATTTTTTAAAATTTTATTTATGTCAGTTTGGACATATCACTCATCTGGAATTACCTATTTGATAAGTTTTATTTTTGTAAGTAATCTACTTTTCTTATGTTTTAAGTAGTTTTTCTGTTGTTATACTGATGTTTTACAATCTGTTACATACCTGAACATTTTTTGATATTGCATTTTTTTAGATTGTGTTGTATTATGTTAGTTTTCTTAGGACTAGTTTTTTGGTATCATTCTCTGTAGTTTAGCAGTACAGGGCTTTCATAGTTGTCAGCTCCAAGTTTGTTATTTATTGTGTTTTTGCTATAGTACAAAGAGTGATACCGAAAAATTACTATCTTAAAATAACAACAAACATCTAATAAAAATCACAAACAATGACAGAATGTGGAATTGCCATTCAGAACTGACCTATATATTTCAAATGCAAAGAGCGATACAAAAATTAAATCCTAAAAGAAAGCACTATACACAACTACAAAACAAATGTGGAAAATAACAACCTTTGCAATCAACAAATAGAATTGACCTATATAGGTAAATTCTAGTGTTTCATTCCAAGTTTTGTTATTTTTTGTGAGTTTTTGGTATGTATGTCGTGTGATTTCTTTTAGTATTTCTGTATTGATTTTCTGCTATTTCCTGTTCGTCGTTTTTGAATTTTGTATGTGTTGTAATTTATCTGTTCTTGCCGTTGTTGTGTTAGCTCTGTTTGTCCTCGCCCGAAAACCCCACTTCCTTATGTTAGTTCCATTAGGTTCAATATTTATCGTTAAAAATTACCTTGATTCTACAGCATGAGTTTACGATATGGAGTACTGTAGTGGACGTTAAAAGTAGTCTGTCGTTGTAGTTCAGGCAAATTCACACTTGCCATCACATCATGTCACGTCAAAGCATTCTACAATTCATTTCAAGTGGCAGCTTTCACATAGGCTGCCAATGTCACATCACGTCATCATTAAGGTTTCTCAGTAACAAATTTTTTACAGTGACATTGGTGGACAGAAATCTATTGTTGTGTACTAACATTGGAAATTAACCTATTTTCCCCATGGTCTCTCATTTTAGAGAATGTACATTAAGCTTTTGTGTTTTATTAATATTTATTTATTTATTTTGCTCTGCTTTGCACCCTGTGTAAATTAAGTTGTAAGTGTGCAGTATATACCTATTTTTGTAACTATTCATTTAAGTGACATATAGTTGCAGGTTGTGAAACAAGTAGATAAAAAGATTTTCCATTTGGTATCTTTTGTACACTTGTCATTATGTCATGCCAAAACATTCCAAAATGCATTCCAAATGACAGCATTCATATGGGCTTTCAACAGGTTTCACATAGGCTTTCAACGGGTCTTCATGTCTCATCACCATCAAGGTTTTTAAGGATGAAAGTTTTGACAGTGTTGCCATCTGCTGAGGAAGTTCTACCTATTTGTGCCACACTTACTCATTTTGTATTAGTGTCTTTTTTATCTTTATATTATTTTGCTTTGTTTTTGTGCCAAACTGCAATGGTTCCATAATGACTTGCATACTGAAGGCCAATTCATACTAGACCTCATGTCGTGATCAATGTCAGGGTGTTTTCACACTGTAGTCACATGATATCAGTTCACTTAGCCCCGTACCAAATGGTGAAAGTAAGAATATAAGATATAATCTGTGATCCAAAAAGTTGAAGTATGATACTGGAATTGAGAAACTAGTAATGATAAAGTTTATTAATAGTCAAAGCAATCTTCATAACTGGTGTTCTTGACCAGTTTTGTATGTTAAATTGCTGAGAAGTGAAAAATCATTTCAAAACATTGACACTTTTTTCCTTGTGAAAATACATACACTCAAACACATCAAACGGCATTTATAAGGGAATACATAGAGCCTGTTGACCTTATTGATTACCTTTAAGCAACTATATTTTTCTGTTTCAATAGAGCTTACTTTTTCACTTAATAAAAGGTTGTAGTGACTCAGGCATTGATTACCTAAGCAGACTCTTTGGTCAGCAGTGTAGAGCTATACTATGCCCAGTGGCAGCTCATGAGTGTACATTCTGGGTGTTCACAAATTTTTAGATTTGAATAAATCTGAGAGATTGAAATTAACAGCATCTACTGTACAGCAGTTGTGCTAATCAACAAGTTTATATAACTACAGAAACTGCAAACAACGACAACAGTAATAATAATAACAAGAAGAAGAAGATGCATAACTTGCCCCACAAAAGAAAGAATTGTTTTCGTGGAATTTTGTTGTTTTGTATATAATTGAGTACAGTTCAGGACAAAAACAAAATAATTTGTAAGCTTTCGCCACTCTCCATTTCACATTTTTGTGTTAGTTGGCGTTTTTGTCCTTTTCCATTTTTTCGGACAAATGTACAAGATTCCCAACAGATATATTAGTTCAAGAATTTACTTCTGGGCTGAAAATCAGATATTCCTCCCCTGCACCCACACAAAAACGTGTGCTAAGTAAACACTTCCTTGATAAACGTTCGCTTGTAGTCAAGCTTATTTGAGTCTGTCACTCTCTCAATCAAAGGGTCTGTTCTCGGAGGTCCTAGTTTCTTTCTGGCTAACTTTTCCTGGTAATTTACTTTTCTGTTCCCAGAATGAGATTTTCACTCTGCAGTGGAGTGTGCACTGATATGAAACTTCCTGGCAGATTAAAGCTGTGTGCTGGACCGAAACTCGAATTCGGGACCTTCACCTTTCACAGCCAAGTGCTGTACTGACTGAGGTACCCGAGGACATAACTTTACTTTTGTCTTAGTTTTTAAACTAGTTGCAACATTTGTACACAAAAGCTGATTCCCGCACAGTAAACAACCAACTCCAAAAACAAAGTACCATTTGAGGACCTGATTAAACTCAACATGGTCACATACAAATGCGGTGCTGAGATCCATAAGGGTCTAAGGGATACTGCCATCGATCCCACATTTAAGTGAATACCAGAGCAACCACTGATACAGCTTTTCGTGAATTTTCATAAATTTAATGTGGGCCTACAGCATAGACCTCTCACTGTAAGCTCAACAGATTTCAGAAGCATGAACAAATACTATAATCTCACAAATGGTGGTGATGTGCTTTAGACTCTTACGATCCTCTGTGCCTGAAATGGTTACTGCATGCTAAAATTCTTAACTTAATGTACTACAACTCATGCAGAAAACCACAAAATAGGTTTACTGTCAGTACATATTTAACGTATACTGACATTCGATTTAATTTTACTGCAGTATACAGTGAGTGAATTAGCGTATCTGATGAGTGTGCTATCATTTAGCAGGATTTATGCTGAGCAAATGGGGATAAACGTCTGCCGCAGTGTGCTAACAGCTGGTGGCACTGACTTAAACTTCTAGTTGAATGGTAAGGGCTAGCTGTGCACATCAGAACCATGCACATTGTTTATCAAATCCGCATGTATTTGGTCCGTAAGGCAATTACATTACACGAGTTGCGCACGAGCAAAAGTTCCTTAAAATGTGCTCGCGACCCTGATGCCGAGTCTCATGTAATCTGGAGGGGCTGTAGTATGGTTGATTTAAGCGCCGTATCTTTCAGATTGCAGCATCTGTGTTATGTTTAACAGCAATCAAAGAAAAATTGCCAATAAATCCACAAGGTATCGAAAGTTAGGGTGTTCATGTGCTCTTCACTCTCTGCCTACATTATTTGTTATGAGTTTCCCTATCCATACCCTTTCCATATTGGTGACCCCTTGACGAACGTCTGCTACTGATTGCTCAGCATACTTTGTCTCATCACCTATGCACCAACAATGGAGCCATCACACATTTACAGTTCTGGCAAAACCCAAGTGCAAGGAAATGGCTTTCCTAGTGTTTAGTTTAGTGCAACGAATCAACGGGAGCAATCTACATTTTCTATGAAATGCAAAAACAATGCTTTTCTTTGACGTGCTGCTGTTTGGAACAATGACCCTTGTGTAAATGAACAATGCTTAGTGATTGCCAACGGTTTCAGTGATGAGTGTAACACGCTTTCCTGCCAACAAGACGCCACTCATCAGACTGCCACAGACAGACATATGAATTTATTGCACCAGCCGCATCATAAACATTTCCACCGAACCTTTTCGTGATGTCATGCAGAACCTGGCTTGTGGAGCTACATGAAATTTTCCTTCATGCCTCATTTGAACCAGGGTAGCAGCGTCTGCCGTTGCTCTCCTACCTCCCTTGCCACCACATCCATGCCAAAATTTCTGAGGAATTTTTATTTGACTGGGAACCCACCACAGACTAACAGTCTTTTGCCCAGAACAACTGGCAATCTGGTTTGCTATCATTAAGGGTATTATGTACACCTATAGCAATTTTCATGACAACTCCAAGCATGTCACACTACTGAGCCACATAGGCGAATATCCTGACATAATCAGTGAAATCATTCAAGCACCTCTGGCTGTTAACAAGAAAAAGTCCACAGTTCCTGGTCTAGTGGCTAGTGTTGCTGCCTCTGAATAATGGGATCCTGGGTTCGATTCCCAGCCAGGTCAGATATTTTCTCTGCCTGGGGACTGGGTCTTTGTGTTTTCCTCGTCATCTCAGTATCACTCGGGAAGTGCCGAGTCTAAAAATGGAAAGATCTGGAACTTGTACAGGCGCTGAAGACTGTGATGTTGAGTGCCCCACAAACTGACATCATCATCAACAAGAAAAAACATAGTGAAAGCAGTTTACTTCACTGGTTAGCCTGGACACCAGAACAACAACGACACAACGTCATTTACAATGAGTGACTAGGCACCAAGATGCCTTTTCAACTCATTCCTCACGTCAGACCATGCAATATGGACTCTGTGGATTGTCACGTTTTGACACAATTACAGATGACTATGATCTCACATGAGAATGAATCGATACAATGGAAACTATTTTTGGCTGACAGACTTTCAGCCATGTTTCAGAGCCAACAACAGATGGATTTCTCGAACAAAAATTACCACTGTCAGCCAGCGTTGGATAACATTGCAGCAAGCAGCCGCAGCTACCCGAGTTGCCCAGAGTGAGCGAGCATGCAGCTGAGGATTACGTCACTTAGTCACCGTGAGAGCAGTGAACTTCAGCCAGTCAAAACAAAAATGCTCCCAGCTGCCAACAACATTCGGTAGCTGGGCAGACAGATTCGGCAATGCCTCTGTTGGTTTCATGTATGCTTTGATGACAAAGTGTGCAACAGCACGGTACCTTGTGCTCACACAAGAGCAAGACACAACACAGTTTGCTTCACAATACAGGTTGCCTACAACCACAACCTGTGGGATAAACTACTTTTGCCCCAATTACACATGCCAGAGGCAGAGTATGTGCTATATCGTTCACACAGCCAAGACTTTCTCATCAACATCAGGTCAGAAGTAAGTACACTGCCAATGAGGAACCACTGACAGAGCGGACTATGCCAGCTATCCAACTTTGTATTGCACACCATTCTTCCATTGAATTTTATGATTCAACATCTTAGATTGTGGATTTTGGGTTGAAGGACATGCTCCTGTGGCAGTTTTTAGACGCCAATGTCAGAGAGGATGTACCTAGAATGGATTTCCATCATTCTCCTAACTTGGCATGAGGAACTCTTCTACGTCAAAACGGTGGCATCATTAACACACCACCGACATTTGAACAACTGCCTAAAACACGTACCATCTTGCAGCCATCTCATCCTGTCAATGCACATGATAACCTCTGGAAGATTCTCCAAGACTGCCAGGAGTTGGAGTTTTAGCTAAATGAGCACAGTGCTGCAAATTCTTACTTGTAACACGTCACACGCAATTGGTCACATCATTCCGACGTCATCATCATAAAGACAGCAGACACTGAGATTCAGCTCCAGTACCATCACTGACACAATCAACCCAGCGATTTTTCTTGTTGTGCCTGCACATCCCCCCATTTGTGACTTCCCCAGCCAACAGGTCACATATGTGATGTTACAACAGAGTTTTATTCATCACAGAACTTTATTTAAGCATAACGTTAATGCCACAGCGAGCCCCCAGTTCACCACAAAATGCAATGATTAGTCTCAGATAGAGTCTGTGCTACCAAGTCAACTATAAACAGATTATTACAGGGTGGAATTCCTCTACAGTCTACAACAGCTCCATCTTCAACACATCAAAAGACTGCTGCCCACAGGATTTTGACATTTAGATTATATTGCACAGTTTTTGATCTATGCCCAAAATCTTCATGGTGTAGAAAATGTCATCATTGATTATCTCTCCCAGGTCATGGCACTCTCAGTGGACACTGATTATGATGAGTTGACCAAGGCACAACTACAGGACATAAAATTGTGATCTCCTACACATCACCACAACTGACTTGCGAAAAAGATGTCACACTGTACTTGGTTCACCAGCTCAAATTTTATGTGACATGTTATGGAGATGCCCTAGAACCCTCGTCCCATTCATTATGCAGAAGACTGTTTTCGACTGACTGCATGGGTTGTTAACTAGACTCGTCATGGGCTACTTTGTATGGCTAATTGTCAAACATGATTGTAAACATTGGCTTGTACAGCCTGCCAACACTATAAAATAGGCTGGCATGCACAGCTGAAAAACAGCTACTGTTCAATACCTAAGACTCACTCCAAGCATGTTCACCTGGATCTTGTCAGGCCCCTTCCTGAATCAGGAAGCTTCCTTTACAATCTCTCGGCCATCAATTGAGCCAGCCATTGGGTGGAAGGCTTGCTACTCTCTGACACCATAGCAGAATCCTTGGTGAGGGCATGTGTTCACTTAAGGGTTTCTCATTTTGGCTGCCCTACTTCTGTCACAACTGATCAGTGCCATCAATTCGAATAGGTACTTTTCTCCAAGCTCTGCAACTTGGGCAGTGTTCAGCGCTTCTGAACCACGGCATATTGATTGCTTGATTGATTTCTTTATTAATCCATGTAACAATTTACATAGTGTGGATTTCGTCAGCAAAATCATATACAATACAATATACCTACAATTTGTACACATAAAATTGGTATTTACACACATTTTTTATATCCTTATGTAATTTTCTTATAGTACTGTACAATTCTGGATTTCATATTATAATTATTTCCTAATGTATTACAATGCAGGCTACTTTAATTACACTACATGTTGTAATTCAGATAGTCCGTTACTGCGTAATAACTTTTATTTAATAAAAAAATTTTTAGTTTTGTTTTGAACTGTCCAATTGTGACAATATCTTTTATATTTTGGGGTAATTTATTATATAATTTAACGGCATTGTACAACAAGCTCTGCTGAGTTTTAACTTTATTTTTCCTCTCTAGATGCAGATTGTATCGGTTTCTAGTTTCATGGTTGTGTACTAAAGAATTTTTCATATGGCAGTCAATATTTTTTTTACATACATAATACTTTGAAAAATATATTCACAGGGGACAGTTAGGATATCCAGCTTTTGGTAATGTTCAAGGCAGTGAGCCCTACTGCCACTCTTGGTTATTATACGAATTGCTCTTTTCTGTAATTTGAAAACTATTTCAATATTTTTACTGTTGACTCCCCTAAATATTATTCCACAGGTAATAACAGGGTGGATATAAGAAAAATATACAGATCTGACACTTGTAGTATCACACACTGCAGTCAGAATTCTAAGAGCATAGCATGCTGTAGCGATTCTGTTACTAAGTATTTTAATGTGTTCTTCCCACTTTAACTGACTGTCAACATGCATACCAAGTAATTTTGTGTAGTCTACACATTCTATAGTTTCATCATTTAACTTAAAGTTGTTACTTTGTGGTTTTTTGCAGATATAGAAGTTAACAGCATTTGTTTTTTTTAATTTAGTGTTAGTTTTTTATTGGATGCCCACTCACATACACTGTTTAGTGTTTGTTCGGCTTTTTCTTTCAGTGCATCTGGTGATCTGTCACTGATTAGAACATTTGAGTCATCTGCAAACAATATTGTTTGTCCATGCTTGTTGCTCTGTGGGAAGTCATTTATGTAAATGAGGAATAGTATTGGGCCAAGGACACTATCCTGTGGGACGCCTATATTTACATAATTTGGGTCTGAAGTATACTTTACAATATAGTTTGAACAACTTGAAATATGTGAAATTTCAGTTATCTGTCTTCTATTTTTTAGATATGACTGGAACCACTTTTTCACAAGTCCCCTTATTCCCAGTTCATCTAACTTATTTAACAATATGTTGTGGTCTACTGTATCAAACGCTTTAGTTAGATCAAGAAATCAATGGCTTTGTGGAAGATCGGCACCATATACTTAAAATTGCACTTGTGTATCGTGGAGAGATTCGACGGAATTCCAGCAATGGGTCTATAGGCGTGCATTCAGAGTATAAGAAAGACTTCTGCACCTCCCCAGTGGAAATTCTATATGGCCAACCTCTATCACTACTGGTGGACTTCGTATCACAAACACAACTGCCGATGGTCAAGGTCAAGCACCACACTGCGTGCCTCAGGATATCGTCCCCAGAGGCATAAAGATCACACAAAATATTTGTTCATCAAGCCCTAAGAGACTGCGACTACATCACGTTGAGGGATGACACAAGCTGTCCTACTTTGCAACGACCTTATTCTGGCTCCACACAGTGATAAAGTGAGGCAAAACATCTTTGATATTTTACTCCACGGAAAACTGTCAACTGTTACAGTGATTCATCTCAAGCCCACTTGAATCCCATATGACATCACCAGTATAGCTGATGTCGCTACAGCCTGCACCAATCCACACACCATCCAAGACAACATTACACAAAAACACCACCTTCATAATGCAGCTCAGTATGGCAATTTCAGCTGGGGGATGTGCCGGTGAAACTAGTCAGTGTCTTCCTCATCGTCGAAGGACAGTATGGGGAACAGCAGGCTGACAAAAGACCCCTTCCAAGATAATTCAATTGCAGCTAAAATCTTTCAGGGCATGATTATTTCACGGTTATCCACTGATAGAACCCTTACTGTTATGGCTGCAAGGAAACAACTTCCACTTCAGCCCTTGCAAAGAGAGTGTTGCAACTCCAATTATAACTGGAGTTGTATCACACTCTGTTTGCAAGCACTGAAGCGGGTGTTGTTTCCTTGCAGCCTAGACAGTAACGGTTCTATCAGTGGATAACTGTGAAATAATTGTGTTCTGGAAGCTTGTAGTGTGAGTGAATTATCTTGAAAGGGATCTTTTGTCATCCTGCTGTTCCTTGTACTGTCCTTCGAATGAGGAAGACAGTGACTAGTTTCACTGATATACCCCCCAGCTGAAATTGCCATACTGAGCTGCATTATGAAGGTGTCACCCCCCCCAGCCTGGCTCCCTGTCACCACTACCAACTATCATGCTATGGCTGATGACTAGAGACTGGATTATATGCGTGATAAATACCTTAAAATATGCGTGCAAATATGCATGAAAAATGCTTAAAATTGCATGAAAAGTGTCGAAATATGCAAGATCAAATAATAAAAAAAGTGGTAGTTACTGTGTGCATTACATCTCAAAGTCGAACCTGTGCATATCGCTTACGAGGAAGAGCGCCGGCCACGTGAAAAATCGGTACATTTAGAATACTGATATAATTTTCTGAATACTTTCTGGTAGAAGTTAGGAAGGGGGGCTTTCTTGGATTATTTTCAAAAAATTTGCAAAATGGGGACGCATACCGTATTTCAAGAACTGATCCTTCTATGCTATTGCTGCTATCTAACGAACGGATGCGATGCGAGCGAGTCGCAGTGAAACAATCGATATGTACATGACCAACATCGAGATATAGCGCACGCATCTGGACATGCTCAAAACCTCCGTAATATTTTATTTAAAAATCATCACACAATCATAATTTATTTTGAACAGCATTAACTTTTAATTAATACTATTGGACCAAAGCATCATTTACATTTATTTTACATTTTTCTGCTATGGTAAACAGAAACGCCCAAGTACCGTTCTGTGGCGTCTCTGGCGCAGAGCGCCCTATCTTTGAGAATCTTTTTGTTTGGACTAGCGAGTCTGGTGTGAACTTTCTGCTCGTGATATGTGTAACAGCCATAATTGTCGTATGTACAAGTGTTCAATAAATGTATATTTCATATCGATGTGAGTTATCTCTTGACTAATCTCCCTTGATTACCACAGTGGTGATGCAGACACCGTCGACGTCTCATCCAGCTTTATTTGTGCTTGTTTTCGTCATTCACTCACATCGCGTGCCAGACTGCATTGTTTACGCCGCGATGCATCTACCTGTGACGTTTGGTGCAAGTGTAATGGGCCCATTAACTCTGCCAATTGCGACCATGAGTGGACAAGTGTACTTCCTTCGAACTTGGTTAAAAGTGAACAGGTGTTTACGCCCGGCTATGCTGGCAGCCATCTAACCCACTTCAACATGCCCACCACCTAGCGTGGCAGCACAACAACAGCCACTACATGGACAGTGCCTGCCACCTAACCACAACGTGGAGGATGTTCCAGTTAAAGACATTGCGGTCTATCCTTTATGTACATCGTTACCTTTGGAATGCCTTGGCGTGCCTGAAAATTTCCAGGACTGTGAATGGAACATTACAATGCATGGGGTAGCACATTCTCATTTACATAGTGTTGCAGCACCCCCATTGTATGACATTTCGGCGATGCCAGTCACCTCGACCATGGTGGTTTCTGTGGCTGTTGCTTCATAATTGTTTCACGACTGCTTCCGCTCACTTTCATAATGGCGTCGGCCGTTCCACCTACGCTGGTTCACGGGTGCACCGCCCTGTGACTCCACCACAACTGCCCCCCGCCCGCTGTTGCAGCGGCATCGGCCGTTACATCTGCACAGTGTTCTTCATGACGTTGGCTGGCTGGACACACCTTGCCAGCTTATACACCCGCCGCCGCATCCGCTTCCTCCATATCGTGTGCTGCATGCGGCTTATTGTGGACTCAACTTTCACGTTCCGGAGCACTTCCTGGACGGTGTTCTGCTTCCGCCAGGGGACTGTTGTAGTGAGTGCGGCCAGCATTCTTGTAAAGGGTAGTGCGCGAGTATTTGGATGGCGTGTGTTGTGCCGTGAGTGTTCGATTTCGCGCTGTCAAATTAATACTGTGCTGACCCCAATGAGTTCTGTGTTTTGTTTACAAATTCTAGGGCTTTTACTTTTAGCTTATAGCAAATTATCTGTTCCTGTTTACTCTATGTTTAGTTCTGCGATTACGTGTAGTCCTTTGTAACGAGTCAACAAGAGGCTTATTCTTTCTCTGTCGAGTTTGTCTCTGCATACACTGCATCGAAAATGACAGTCCATATTATTTGATCTACGAATGAATAAAGTCATTGTCATCCCAGCAAAGGATACATGGTTTGTGGCTTATTTATTTTAATCTAAACAGGCAAGACTACCACTCAGATGACCCAGACTCAGCCCTATGACCAAAAGTTATGGTAATAGGCCTCAAACATTTAATATATAAAGGAGAAATTGAAACTGCTCTCATTCACTTCCCTAAAAGCAAGACTGATGTAGTGATATTCTGTGCCCTCAATATTGGCACCAAAGTTTTTATCTAAAATATAGGTAATCTTTAATGAACTTGCTTAGGTATAAAAACAATAAAATTTTCGTATTTGGTGTCCTTAAAACTGATGTGGTGACGCAAAATTCTAAAAGTAGACTACTGTTGGATACTCGTGAGTCCTAAAATTACATTTTCCTTAACTATAAGTCTACAAAGCAGATTGCTTATCTATATAATATTATATCTAACATATCCAAAGATGATGTTGTTTTGAATCTTGTTAAACTTTTGCCTCTGACTGTTACAGGATACCTTCCAAAGAGCAATTTAAGCTTCAGATATGCATGTAAAGTATTGTCAAACATTCTAATGTTGCAATTTGATACTAATTACAATGTGAAGGATAATAAGGTTAATAAGAAAATTCTGGTAAGAAGCTAAATAGAAAGCTCATGACTACATCAGATTCAAGTATTCTTAATATCCATACTCTGTAATTGGTAGGAATATTTTTTTGTTCACACTGAATCCACCAATTTGCTAGATTCTATGTACGTTACACATGTTGGGGCGATCTCTGTTTATATAAGTCGTAGGGCAATAAGGACATTACCCCACATTGGGGGGTGCCTACAGCAGAGAAAGTATACATTGAGGGGAAAACCTATTGTTCTCCTTTGATTGACAGGTCCTTAACCTAATGTTCTGCTAAGAGGATTAAGATCCCAGGGAATAATCCATCCTTTTGATTGACAGGCTGTGACAACCTGGGGGTAATCCTTCCTTTTGATTGACAGGTCCCTTACCTATTGTTCCCGTGCCCCTCCTCATTTTCCTCCTCACCCTCCACCTCCTCCTCCCACATCACTCACAGAACTCCCCTCGCCAATATAAGCACACTTTTGATACCAATTTGATTGACTAATTGATTAAATCGATCACTTAATTAAATATGCCCTCTGGGAAACCTTACCAGCCCTCCCCCTCCCCTCCCCCTCCCTGAAATTGGCGGCAAAAAAGACTCAATTTATCGGTCATTTGGAGGGAAATCGATTTCAGAGTATGGAATATTGTTTAAACAATTTAGACAATGTGTGGAATGTTGTTTATTTGAACAATTTATGGGATTCAAGGTGGAGTATGGAACATAGATTATTTATTTAGTTAAAGAATTGCCAGGAAATCTATTGCAGTGTATGGAATATTGTTTAAACAATTTAGACAATGTGGGGAATATTGTTTATTTACATGATTTACGCAATGCAATGCGGAGTTTGGAATATATTTTATTTATTTAGTTAAAGAACTTGGGAGGAAATTGACTGGAGAGTATGAAATACTGTTTATTTAGACAATTTACAAGATACAAAACTGTGTATGGAACATAGTTTATTAATATAAAGAATTTTTCAGGAAATCGATCGCAGTATGGAATTTTTTAAACAATTGAGGCTCTTTTCTATTCTGATTGCACTTGGAAACACTGAGTATGCTTACTTTATATTTTTGCTGCCGGGCCTAAGGCTATTATTATCTATTTCCCTCACTTTTCGAAGCATACTGGTGTCTAAGCACAGATGGGAAAATCAGCACAATTACAAATATAAAAGTTAATGACATATTTCGAAACCCACCGTCACTTTCTGCAGATGGACAAATGACTAGAATCTCAGTGACAAACTATTTTGTACAGACCGAGAAACATACAGCAGTCATACTGCACTAACAGTTAAACCATTCAAATCTGATCTACAGATCATGAATGGAATGAAGTGTGGTATAGTAGCCACCATTTGAGGTCTCCCGTGCAAGTCACTATCGTCAGGGCACTGTAACAAAGGTCAAAACCGGCCAATGTCTTAATTACAGATCACGTCACTACAAACTACCAACCATGGACCACATATCAGCCTCCTTTGATCTTGCAGCCCCCAAACAAAGAATAAACATTCTGTTGAGTGGGAAATTCCAGATGCGCTTCCTGTCTCTGTCTTTCTCAAGGGGCCACTCCCTGCTTGTCTGTGTGAACCAACATCCCTAAATATGCAGACGGAGTTTTGCATCTCGCCTCACAATACATTGTTCCTGTTGGCTAATGCTGGAGACAAAGGGAGAGCTGATGCAATTTCGATATCAAAAATAGGATGAAATAATCCATTTGCACTACCCTTTGAAATTAATTGTTTAAAAATTTACAGGAATCAAATAGATCACTTATAATACTCACCTTCACCTTACAATGATCCTTCTTCGTAACAAAACATATTTCCATCATTTGAGTATCACACACAAACATTAAGCAAATAAGTAAAGAAATTTCCTCCACAAATAGCCCTAAATATATCCGAGATCTTGTACATATCAACATTTGAGAGCACAAACACCCTCCCCCACCACAACGTTCCACTAAACATGTCTGATGGAAAAAAATATCCTACCGATCACACAAACTAACGATCGCGATCCTCAAGCTGTTCGCTGTCTACTGCATAGCACCCATCTGCACCAGCCAGGAGAGACCCACAGCAGAACGCATGCATGCACATAATATAACTACTTCAAACAATAAATTGATCAATAGGGAATTTGATGTTGCAACAGCATTTTTAAAAGTACTGTAGACTTCCTAAATTGGTTCTCTCTGCGACATTCAGAAAGAGGGAGGAATGTGCGTGATACAATAGAGACAACAGCAAATATCACTACAAGACAGAGCCTACTGTGATGTATTGAGAAACACTAAAGATGGCACACTTAAACCACGATCCAGTGCATATCAGTAGTTGTCATGAGTAGGTGTTAAAGATAGTTGGAAACACATGCACACCATGTGCGCTCCTGTCCCAAAATCCACACACAGTGTGCCCATCTCCATGTAAACTGGCACTGCGACGTAAAGAGGTTGGTGAAAATTACTGTCGCAGCCGCAGCTGCAGTCTTGGATGCACGTATATGCCAGAGTGCACCACTCCCAGCCATGGAGGACATCCAGGGATGATTGGAGTGGTAGGAATTTGGATGTTATCAATGCCTGCAGCGCCAACGTCCATCATTTTCAGTCTTCTCTCACATAACACCCACATGTCCGCTTCTGTTGCGCTCACCCAGCTGACCGGTCACTTTGCAGCCCTCGCTGCCTTGGGCAACATCACACAGGGCGGAGCATACTATGTAGCCCTCAGGCTGAGCAGATTCGTTACTTCTGGTTGCCAATTCCTCGTGACCACCACTGCAGCCAGCCGCGGTCCGCTGCAGAGCAAGCAGCTGCAGCTTGTACTTACACAGCAGTTCTAAACAATTCCACCCCGACATAGATCCACCAGTCTAAAAAATCCACTTTACCCAATTTGAGGCAGCAATGTTGTTGACCATGCACCTCGAATTTCTCACGTGAAATATAAATTCCTCCAGTTTAAGCGAGTTATTTTCGAAGTCAGTAGAAATCAGGCAATACATACGTTTTCACTTCGCTGAAGTATCGTTACTTCTTGTGAAAATCCTGTACAGGACTATGGCATAGGCTATATTCCGTCTAACTTTTCTTACATAAGGTAGAATAATATGTTTTCTTATCTGTCACGTTCTGCAGCGTAGGACTAGAATATCAAACCAATTTTTGGCTTGTGATGAAGTTTTTAGATCTACTACTACCATAGGATGCCTCCTCACTTTCGAACTCTCTCTTAAGATAACAGCACAGAGAAGTTGTAAATATAGGGTTCATGCTACATATCACTTTACAAATTCAGTAATACGTATGATTTTATTATGATGGTCATCTCTCGCTATGTAGGTGAGAGATTCAAACATCATTAAAAGATATCGCCACAATGGAAAAAACGCCAAGTCAAGAATCGCCTCCACCCACTAGGCAGCATGTCACTGGTATCATATTGATAGGCTAATTAATTAAATTGACCGTGAGAGTCACTTTGCATGTCGAGTAATTTTTCTTTTTCTGTAGTCAGATTATGCTCACCAGGTAGTTCAAATGGAAATCCCTGGAGGGAAGACGATGATCTTTTCATGGAACATTACTGAGAACCACATTTGAAGATTACCACAGTAGGACTCTACTGTAGGTAACATACATTTCACCTAAGTACCGTGCTATTAAAAACACGATCACAACTACTATGTTACTATCACCCTGCATAAAAAGCGGCCAACGTTCTACAGGCACACATAAGAGTCACTGAAAGCGATACGATTTCTGGTAGAAAGGCTGTCTGCGGTTTGGAATCAAGTCTATCCATTCAACCACATACACTAAGTGATCAAAAGTATCCGGACGCCTGGCTGAAAATGACTTACAAGTACGTGGCGTCCTCCATAGGCAATTCTGGTATTCAATATGGTGTTGGCCCACCCTTACCCTTGATGACAACTTCCACTCTAGCAGGCATACGTTCGGTAAGGTGCTCGAAACTTTCTTGGGGAATGGTAGCCCATTCTTCACGGAGTGCTGCATTGAGGAGAGGCCTGGTGAGAAGTCTGTGTTCCAAAACATCCCAGGGGACTTCCCTTGGATTCAGGTCAGGACTCTGTGCATGCCAGTCCATTACAGGGATGCTACTGTCGTGTCACCACTCCGCCACAGGCCGTCTATTATGAACAGGTGCTCGATTGTGTTGAAAGATTCAATCGCCATCCCCGAATTGCACTTCAACAGTGGGAAGTAAGAAGATGCCGAAAACATCTATGTGGCCTGTGCTGTGATAGTGCCATGCAAAACAACAAGGGGCGCAAGCCCCATCCATGAAAAACACGACCACACCTTAACACCATGGCCTCCGAATTTTCTGTTGGCACTACACACTTTGGCAAATGAGATTCACTGGGCATTCGCCATACCCACACGCTGGCATTGGATCACCACATTGTGTACTGTGATTCGTCACTCCACACAATGTTTTCACTGTTCAATGGTCCAATGTTTTTGCTCCTTAAACCAAGCGAGGCATCATTTGGCATTCACCGGAGTGATGTGTGGCTTATGAGCAGCCGATCGACCATGAAATCCAAGTTTTCTCACCTTCTGCCTAACTGTCATGGTACTTGCAGTGGAACCTGATGGAGTTTGGAATTCCTGTGTGATGGTCTGGATAGCTGTCTGCCTATTACACATTAAGACCCTCTTCAACTGTCGGCAGTCTCTGTCAGTCAACAGACAGATCGGCCTGTACACTTTTGTGCTGTATGTGTCCCTTCATGTTTCCACTTCACTATCACATGGGAAACAGTGGACCTATGGATGTTTAGGAGTGTGGAAATCTTGCGCACAGACGTATGACACAAGTGACACCTAATCACCTGACCATGTTCGAAGTGTGTGAGTTCCATGGAGCACCCCATTCTGCTCTATGACGATATCTAATGACTACTGAGGTCGATGATATGGAGTACCTGGCAGTAGGTGGCAGCACAATGCACCTAATATGAAAAACCTATGTTTTTAGAGGCGCCCGGATACTTTTGATCACATAGTATACCTGCATTCAATCCTATGGAGACGTCCTTTGATGATCACAGCCACTGATGAATCATATTCATGCCACTCTCATATCTCGAAACGAATCAGCTTTTTTCGAACCTGTCTGCTACAGCAAAACTCCACTGTAGTTTTTGACAGTCCCTCTGTATCATGTTACTGTTTCTCATCTCTGCCCCGCCCTCCCTGCAGCTTTGTCCATGTAATCATTCCAATTTATGTCCGAACTGAGCTGAAGTCTTGGAGTGCTATATCTACCACCTTCTAAAACTCATTTAGAAACTGGTTGAGCTGAGTTATAGCTACAGGATGGTCTTTTTTGACAACTCGGCGGAAATTGGGACATTATGTCGTAGCTCCGCCAATGGTGTACGATTTGTAAAGTCAGCGCCAAAATGAAGTTTTTCCTGCAACATAAGGCAGTGTAAAAGACAGTACGGGAACTGAAAGAAGGATGAGGAATTTGCTACTGCACTACTGTGTGTCTCCTAACTACATACAGGTATTACAGTCCAAAGGAGACCTGTGCCTCTCAGCGTGCATTCACATCTGTAACCCAAACATTCTCTCTGTTATTGTTAGTTTGTACCATCCAACAGAGAAAAACTACGAATTATAAGAGCTCTGCTAACTTCATGTGACAGAGAACTCGATAAGATTTTATCGTGTCCCTGTCTTTCAATATATGTATCGACAACAAATACCGTCTGTGTGCTGATATCGAGCATATGTGGCGATTCTATTAAATATACTGGTATTAATCCACTAAGTGACTGAAGTCATTTAGAGAGACTAATGTAGCACCTCATCGCCTGTACCATAGGAGGACCATATCCGACAGACTATCAGCCGCAAGAGAGGATCCCTGTGTTGTTGTCTGATACTTTTTTTTTGGTATAACACGTCCAAGCAGTAGATTACACAGCAAACATCTCCAAACCACAGTGATCAGACGACTCCCAACTCATGTATGATGTAACATGTCCTTCAATGGAAAACCTGTTTTGGTATTCTTCTTGTCTAGATGAACGAAGATGTATGCGAAGTAGGTCATTTCGCTGCCAAATCTTAGAGATAAATCGAGGCTTCAGTTTCATATAGGTACGAAACGACTTTTCCCATACTTTTTCATGCTCGTCCTATCCTAAGGGCAGGCAAGTGAATCATCGGGGAGAGCTCAAGTCTTAGGATTTTTTAGTGGGTTGGTGCAGAAGAAGCATAGATATTCTCGTAGAAAATCAAACAGCACATGGGTATGTCAGGAACATGACCATATATACACATCAAGAAAAGATTTTTATCACCCCATTTCCCAAAACGCCCGAAGATATACGTTGACTCTAGATACAGTATCACAGACAAAGTCCCGTTGACTGTTCAGAAATGTCACTAAACCTGCCCAAAGATGTAAACAACCATGCATGAACAGCGCCTATTAAACAGAGGGGGTCCGAAGCCGAGCAGTTCCACTCATTCCACCAGGAAGGAGGTACACGGCTCATGTTGTCTGAAGTTCAACCAAGCCTATAAGGTCAATACCGCGGTTCGATCGCGTCCGCATTGTTACTTTGTGCCAGCAAGGGCTCTCAACAAGAGAAGTATCCAGATGTCTCGGAGTGAAGCAAAGCGATGTTCTTTGGACATGGAGGAGATACAGAGAGGCAGGAACAGCCGATGACATGCTTCACTCACGCCGCCCAAGGGATACTACTGCAATGGATGACCGCTACGTACGGATTATGGCGCTGACGAACCTTGACAGCAACGCCACTGTGTTCAATAATGCATTTGGTGCAGCCACAGGACATCGTGTTACGACCCAAACTGTGTGCAATAGGCCGCATGATGCGCAACTTCTCTCCCGACATCCACGGAGAGATCCATCTTTGCAACCACGACACCATGCAGAGCGGTACAGATGGGCCCAACATCATGCTGAATGGACTGCTCTGGAATGGAACCACGTTCTCTTCACTGATGAGTATCGCATATGCCTTCAACCAGACAGTCGTTGGAGACATGTTGGAGGCAACCCGGTCAGGCTAAACGCCTTATTAGATACACTGTCCTGCAAGTTCAGCAAGGTGGAGGTTCCCTGCTGTTTTGGGGTGGCATTATGTGGTGGCGACGTACGCCGCTGGTGCTCATGGAAGACGCCGTAACAGCTGTACTATACTTGAATGACATCCTCCGACTGATAGTGCAACCATATCGGCAGCATATTGGCGAGGCTTTCGTCTTCATCGACGACTATTCGCGTCCCCATCGTGCACATCTTGTAAATGACTTCCTTTAGGATAGTAACATCGCTCGACTAGAGTGACCAGCAGGTTCTCCAGACATGAACCCTGTCGAACATGCCTCAGATAGATTGGAAAGGGCTGTTTGTGGACGACGAGACCCACCAACCACTGTGAGGGATCTACGCCGAATCGCCATTGAGGAGTGGTACAATATGGACCAACAGTGCCTTGTTGAACTTGTGGATGGTATGCCATGACGACTACAGGCATTCATCAATGCAAGAGGACGTGCTACTGGGTATTAGAGGTACCGGTGTCTACAGTAATCTGGACCACCACTTCTGAAGGTCTCACCGTATGGCGGTATAACATGATGTGTGGCTTTCAGGAGCAATAAAAAGGGCACAGATGATGTTTATGTTCATCTCTATTCCAGTTTTCTGTACAGGTTCTGGAATTCTTGGAACCGAGGTGATGCAAAACTTTTTTTGATTTGTGTACATTGAAAAACTGTGGAAAAATATGGATAAGATAAAATCGGCGAAATTCGTGGGAAATCAGGTATAATCACGAAAAAGTGATGTGATATACATAAAAATTGAGGGAAATACCAACAAAAACGTAAAATCGCGAAAACCCAGCAAAATTAAGGAAACTGAGAATACATAAAATTAGAGACATGAAAAGAGTACTGAGCAAAATCAATAAAATTGCATGTTATGAAGGAGGAGAGCAGACTGATGCTAATTATACACATCTTAATAGTGGAGACTTCTGTGTTAAGAGGAAAGTTACCAGGAGTGGTGGTAAACTGCGATAAAACTGTTACTCTCCTCTGGCTACTGATCGTAGTGTTTATTTCTGCTAAGATGTCACTGTTTGTTTGTATACATTTTTGGCTGCTGACGTTCATTTTATAGGGCTGTTGTGAACATATCATAATTTCCGAACTGTAATCAGGCATCAACTTTGTAAAGAGCAAGTGCCATATACCTCTGGAACACAATGTATTGTGTGTGCTACAAAGAATCGATGTTTTCTTTGGTGTGCGCGATAGTAGTTTTATCATTTTACAGTTTGTCACTACAGTATATCAAAGAGAAACTTGCATGGAGAATGTATGTCATGCTCTGGGGATATATTTATCTCAACAGTGTTGCGTTCCGCACAACTAATTACGCCGCTCTAGCATTAGCGTTAGCGTTAGGGTGATTTAAGTTCAGAACCATGTAGCCTTAGGAATGCGTGTGTTTATATCCTTCTTGATACTGACACCATACACTAGTACAATATTTTAGAATTGATAGCACTGTTGATTTACGTAAAATGGGTCCATCTGGAGTTCCATCAGACGTAAGAACCTCACGTTTCTTCTTCTTTACCGTCTGTTATATAATCACAACACTTTCATATCTACTATACACCGATAAGGGGCACTAACCTCCACGACATGCGTGCATCTGGAGAAATATAGTGTACTTGGATGGGTGCCATGAGTAAGACTGGTCCGGAACAGCAGTCATGGACTCGTCTAGCTCTGCTACTTCATGAGATGTGGATCATAGTGGTCTACTTCTGTTCAGCTGCACATTAAATTGGTCTCATGGTTGCAGGGAGGATTGGTCAAAGATAATGGGAGGAGATCTTTCAGTCTCTGACTTTATCCTAAGAATGCGAGAACGCTCTGTGACTCCTATCTGTATAGGAAAAGATGGGTAATCGTAATCGTAAATTACGCACTATGGTCGAAGTGCTAGAAGTATGTCGATCGCTGCCAGATATACTTTGGTATATACGGTCGAGAATTAACAATGAGTGGAAGAAGTGCACTGTCATCTGTCTGCATTCACAAAAGTACTCGCAAAGTAGAGGAGGGGCTGCTTTAACGATGATACAGGAATTGGGAAACTTGTGCTGCCGTGTCCCTCATTGGCACTGAAATTACATAAAAAAACTGGCAAAACTGCTAAAATTGATCGCACTATCAACTGTGCTGTCTGTCACAGTACATCGATGGTGTCTTTTCCATCCCATCCGTCCACTGGTATGCTGTTGATTATTACATAATGGTTGACAGACATCTCTTGTTTGAGATGGAGAAAGAGTCTTGGCAGAGGGGCAACACCTTCCGGGGATGGCCAGCACCGAAACAGTTTTCGGGTAATTGACTGCAGTATGAAGACTCAATCGAAACGGAACGCGACATCACTGTGAAAGATGAATTTAAATTTAGAGGTCATCAGTCACCTTTGGACAGCTGTCTGGAAAAGCTCCACAACGCTGCAAAAATCATCCAGTTCCCATATGTCATGACTGTCTTTTACTTAAAATCATCCAAAGTGTGTGTTGTGGGAGCAGCAGGCTAATTTACACCGTGCAATGTCCAGCTTTCAGTCATAACCAATGAATCGAAACATGTTAATGTCAGTTTAGAGGCTGGCACAGGTTTCGAAGTTGTGGTGGAAAAAACAAACTGTATGGCCATTTAAAAGCTGTATCATGTGCTGTTTGGACATATTACAACAGAAAATCACAATGTACCAGACAACAAAACAGGGATCGTCTCTTGCGACTGGTAGTCCGTGTGGTTATGGCCCTCCTACAGTACAGGCGATGAAGTGCTACAATAGTCTCTCCAAGCGACTTCGTTCACTGACTGGATGAATACCTGTATATTTAATAGAATCGCCACATATGCTCGTTATCAGCACACAGACGATATTTGTTTTCGATATACACTACTGGCCATTAAAATTGCTACACCACAAAGATGACGTGCTACAGACTAGAAATTTAACCGACAGGAAGAAGATGCTGTGATATGCAAATGATTAGCTTTTCAGAGCATTCACACAAGGTTGGCGCCGGTGGCGACACCTACAACGTGCTGACATGAGGAAAGTTTCCAACCGATTTCTCATACACAAACAGCAGTTGACCGGCGTTGCCTGGTGAAACGTTGTTGTGATGCCTCGTGTAATCAGGATAAATGCCACCATCACGTTTGCGACTTTGATAAAGGTCGGATCGTAGCCTATCGCGATTGCGGTTTATCGTACCGCGACATTGCTGCTCGCGTTGGTCGAGATCCAATGACTGCTAGCAGAATATGGAGTCGGTGGGTTCAGGAGGGTAATACGGAACGCCATGCTGGATCTCAACGGCCTCGTATCACTAGCAGTCGAGATGACAGGCATCTTATCCACATGGCTGTAACGGATCGTGCAGCCACGTCTCGATCCCTGACTCAACAGATGGGGACGTTTGCAAGACAACAACCATCTGCACGAACAGTTCGAAGACGTTTGCAGCAGCATGGACTATCAGCGTGGAGACCATGGCTGCAGTTACCCTTCACGCTGCATCACAGACAGGAGCGCCTGCGATGGTGTACTCAACAACGAACCTGGGTGCACGAGTGGCAAAACGTCATTTTTTCGGATGAATCCAGGTTCTGTTTACAGCATCGTGATGGTCGCAACCGTGTTTGTGTTTGACGACATTGCGGTCAACGCACATTGGAAGCTTGTATTCGTCATCGCCATACTGGCGTATCACCCGGCGTGATGGTATGGGGTGCCATTGGTTACATGTCTCGGTCACCTCTTGTTCGCATTGATGGCACTTTGAACAGTGGACGTTACATTTCAGATGTGTTACGACCCGTCGCTCTACCCTTCATTAGATCCCTGCGAAACCCTACATTTCAGCAGGATAATGCACGACTGCATGTTGCAGATCCTGTACAGAAAATGTTCGACTGCTGCCCTGGCCAGCACATTCTCCAGATCTCTCACCAACTGAAAACGTCTGGTTGTAAGGTGTCAGGCAAATCCAACACCTTCCATGAAAACCCTGACATGATAGCAAATCCGGCAGTATGGCACATAGCTCCGAATAAAGCCCGACATTAAATTAACCAAAGTAGTACGATCAACGAGTGAGCAAATGGAATACCACAGACTAACACAAGAACGCCTAAATGCATGTCATGCCTTCCCGCCGTGAAACAGACGCAGTTCCGAGGGGAGAAACGAGAACAGAAGCCGAGAGCAGAGCCGTGTAAGCTAGAAGGCCCTACGATAAGGGCCGATCGCAAAGAGCAGCCCCCAACCCATGTTAAAAGATAGAGCCCTCCAGAAGAACAGTATAGATCTTACGATAACTAAAAGGGCCACATCAGCTGCAAGTTTTAGCGTGAGACTATACGCGTCTCTGTTACGTTGCAAACATTAAAAACATTGCCTCCCCCCCCCCCCCCCCCCCCCCACGAAAAGTATAACGTTTCTCATTGGATAGACAGAATTTTTGTAGGCGGAGCTTAAGGTTAACACTGAGAACCTGATTTGTCAGTTGAAAACACAGCCAGATACCTTTTTTTAAAACCCACTTCAGTAAATTGTACTAAAGAGAAGTTAGAGAGTTGCAGCCGAGATGGCGAGGTGTGTGGACCTGCGCCGCCCGCCGCCGCTGCCTAACCACCGACAAGGTAATGAACGCACGCGATGCCGCAGAACTGCAGAAGTCTCATCTGTTACATCCCCTTTTTACGTAATACTAGAGTCGATCGTCAATTAAACCTCGTGGTATTCACATTTAAAATCTGAAACGCGATGATTTTTCTGTTATATAATTATTGAGAAGCTACATCAGCCACTGTAATTTACGATAAGTTAAATGAGTAATTAAAGATAATTGAGGGTCACTGTAGACCATTTTGATAGTTTTCTCTTTTATGAAACTAAATTTAAACCTAGACTATAGATGTGATACGGCATAGGTCATCCTTCGATCCATTGTAGAACTTGGAAACCCATTCAGGGAATATTCGTTCACATTTTTGTTGAACGTAGTTGGTTTTTATCATCCTGTATTAAAATAGTGCAATTTATAAACAATGTTTTGTGAGTAGAATAAAAATTCCAATGGTAAACTTAACTGCTTTTTCGTCGTTATTTTACCAGCTAACTAAAAATAGGAAAGCCTTGAACCCCTTCCAGTAAATTTAGTTAGTATTAAGATTCTTTGACAGGCAGTGCAGTGGAGCTGACGCTGAAATCATTAAGTATTTGATTATATCATCGCTAGTCTCACTGAACTCTTCTGAACTCTACATGTCATGTGTGGTCTGGCATCTCCTTACCAGCAACAGAGCGTCGTTGCGCGAAAGTGGTAGGGTGACACGACTTAGAACAAACAGACACCACGCAGAATGTTAGAGAATGGCCACTCTGCCAGGATGGTAAAATGCCATGATTGAAGGTCGAGTACATGCCTAACTAGATCAGAAAAATATCCTGTTGAAAAATTTTCGTGATGAAATATTTTTCTGAAAGGTATAAATAGTCGAAAACAGTAGCTGCAGCGATAGATAGTAAGAAAGTATTCATAGAAAGTGAGACATTCTAGCAGAGACAATAGCATAATTAAGTTATGAATTTTAATAGTGTTAGAATTAAGTTTTCTTTCCAATAGAAGCGCACAGGTGGCGGATACATCGTTGACAAGTAAGTGAATGGATTGTCAGTCTTGGGTATAATAAGTGTTAAGTCGTGTGAACAAAAAGTTTATGAAACGCGTGAGATCGTATGAGCGCATGTTAACGCGAAGTAGGGCGCGTGAATTGCTTTTAAAACAGAAAATAAGGGAATCGGAAAGATTAGCAATGGCAGATCGAGACCTTGACAGAATTGAGGTAGAGACCCAGCACGAAGACGGACAGAGAATAGTGAACAGTGCAACAGACGATGCAGTATCGCGAGAAATAGGACAGATAACGCACCATAACGAGGATAATGTACGCCAAGGCACAGAAGGCGTAGGTCAGCATACGACAGAGGAGCAGGAAAGTAGAGAGACAGCCGATGAGGATTATAACTTGCGTCTTGAATATGTAGAACCCATAGTGCAAGTAATCAGAGCTCCCTCGCAACAGAGTACAAGAATTCGAGCAGAAACGTGTCACTATACAGTTCAATGCAATCGGTTGCAAACCAACACTTGGGCGAAAATACAGAACGTAGGACGTCGGAAGAAAACGCAATAGGACCCACCAATCTGGCAGAATTATTACAACAAATGACGGAAACCATGACAAGGCAAAATAAAGAAATTGCGATCCAAATTAAAATCCAGAATGCAGAAACGACGAAACAAATGCGGGAACAAATCGCAGAAACCACGAAACAAATGCGTGAGATTAAAGAACAAAACAAAAAAATTCAAATACACCTAATTCATCTTGAAGACGAGGCAAAAGAATCTCGAGAAGTGATAGGAAACTTAATAACAGATCACAATCAATTGAGAACAGACATTGACAGGGTACAAGTGGACGTACAAACATTGCGTAATGACATTCAGGACGAGATCAAAACATTACCTAACAACACCCAGGGAGAAGACAAGAAACTAGAGAGACAGATAAACGTAATTACTAGACAAGCAGCAGGTACAGCGCGTGAAATTGTTGAAAACAGTGTGTTACACAAACGTATCACAAAAGCAGCGCTGAAAAGATACGATAATCGTATAGGCAAAATACAAGCGCAAACGAAGCAACAATTTCAGAAATTGCTAACAGAGTTGATGCAAACCATTGAAGAGCGTAGTGAACAGGATCGAACAAGCACTGAGTGTGCAACCACATCCGTATCTCTAACAGCACCGGAAAAACAAGCAATTAACGAAGATATCATGCATATGCGATTCCAATCACAGGCGGAAAGTAACTTACGTGAAATCAGACAGCCTGCACAGCAGCAAACACGTTTCGAAATTCTTCATGAACCAGCGGCACCACAAACACATGCGGAACCACAAATGTATGTTTCAAGACAATTTGGATCGTGCAATGAAGCGGCAAGGTTAGTCAGACAAAAGACACCGAACCAATACGTGACAATGGAAAGCCAGGTCGCGAAGAGTACAGTGCAATGCATTCAGCTACACGTTCACAACCTGTGGAATAAAATTATTGCGTACCACTCCAACGATATCACGCAAGGGTAGGCCAAAGTTACAGTCATTGATACAGACATTTAGAATCTCAGCGCACACTCCGCTGTAGAGTGAAAATTTCATTCTAGGAACTAATTTTTAGTTTAACAGCTGCCACATCACTCTCTGGAACTATTTCCTGCGTATAGCCCACAATTTATATAATGCTTGGTCTTACAAATTACGAAGTTTATAGGACTCGCTTTTTTGGTTAAATAAATTACGTTTCTTTATTCATTCAAAATCTTTTAAGACTGTGGGATACGCACACACACACACACACACACACACCGCCGCAGAAAGTCAAGCATAGGCTGCTGTTTTCGTACTTCTAGAAGTGGCGAACGTGTACCTGCCGACCATTGTTTTCACTTTTCAGAAATAAAATTAAAAAAAAACAAAAACAAAAAAAACACGGAAATCGAATGGCGTACAGCAGCAATCACACCGCGATAACTGCGACAAAATGCTCGTGTTTCCAGATACTGCCACCAGAGAGAAGTGATGGTAGGAAAGTGGCGCAACAAAGTACAACAAAGCTGAACCTTATGTGGCGTGACAAAAGTTGAGTCTCTTAAGTTGCCCGACTAAAAACTGGGAGTTCACACATGAAACTGTACTGGCTGTAATGTGAACCCGGCTTAACATTTCCGTTAACAGCATTTCGCGTGTATATATTTCTCTCTCATTTTAAGAAATTCGCTGGCCAAGCGTCTTGTTTTCTTCTTCTTCTTGCTCTTTAAACACAGAGCCAGAGTCAATGCTACAAATACTTTCTCTGCATTTTTAGTCATTCCCACTAGTGCCAAAATACAATATACACGAAATGAGTCTGATTCAAGGGAAGATTAAATTGACGCACTTTCTTGGCAGGTGTACAGTTTGTTCGACCCATCCGTAGCGAATTTGTCAGACAAGTTCGCTCTTTTACGAGTTTCGTTGTCCGTTCGAACAAAGTTGATGTAGTCATCAGGTTCAGAGAGTAATATTTGTTTTAGAAAATTTTTATGGATAAATCTCTCTCATTTTAAGTCATTCCCTGGATCAACGTCTTGTTTCTTCCTTCTTCTTTAAACACAGTGTTAGAGTCAATGCCTGGACTGCTTTGTCTGCATTTTTGGCAGTTCTCACTGCTGTCAAAATATTCACGAACAGCGTCTGCTTCAAAGTGATTGTGCGTTTACGGGCTTGTTTGACAAATTTGCGGCTAGACACGTGTGCGTTTGACAAACAGGTTTGCTGGTTTACGCATACTCTATGCTCGTTTCAAACGACTCAATATCTCTGACTTATGTGTAAGTTTCTGTCAAGTGTCAAGGATTGGTATTTACTGATCGTGGTTTGTTGTTGTGAAAAGGAACGAAGCGTGTTTGGTATTGGTATAAATAATTGTAAGTGCATTGTAAATTACTGATTATTGTAGCAAAGCAGCTTGTGCCTTTACTGCATATCTTATTTCATTTTAAATAATTTTATGTACTTATCGATGCATCGTGTACGGTGTTGTTGGCCTGAGGAGGACGACGCCAATACAGTATATAATTAAACTGTGTAAGAGTCAGAAATAACGTGATCCACAACGCGATAATGGAGAGGCACTTGTTTCTGCCACATATATTCCTTTTGTGTTTGTGGATTGTAGGACGATGCCCATGTACAACCGTACATGTACCGACAGTTTACATTACATTTGCTGACAGTGTTCTTTGTGTATGCTCTGATGAGACTTGACGTGCATTTACTCAGGACCATTTTGAACTGGTCACATAGTGGCCTATATGTTCCAAAAGGATATACTTACAAGGTTTTTCGATTTCGCTGCCACTTGTTACTGTTCAATAATACTGGCGCTAAATGTTTTTTAGGCGTCAGTTACTTTAATTGCTTCAAAAGAACTATTCATGACGTTTTTTAGGTCGATCTGATCTCTACTTATATCAGAAACATTGGATTAATGACTTTATTTACTATTGTGTTGGGGACTAGTGTAGCAGGGGATACAACCCGTCGTGTTAGAAACCCCTGCTAAGTGTTTGTCCCACTATTATGCTCCTGCAGTACCCCCAGTAATGCAACTTAGAATGAAAGTAGCCAACATTTTCTTCAAAGTGTCCACAGTTGTTTTAACATATGTTGTGTATCCTGATTTATTGTTTTTTCTTACTTGTCTTATCTGCCACTCCATAGTTTTCTAATGTTCACTATCAGAAGTCGTAGTTAGCAACTTATTTTAATGTACTTTATGTAGTGTTTTATTTATTGTTGTGCGCATTTGTTTGCATTATCACATATTTAATGCCATACCTGTGTATGTTTTAGATTTTCTACTTGTTTAGCTTTAAGGTGTAAATAACTGATACTCCCTTCAGCACACTTGCACAAAGTGGTTTTATTTGTTCTCTTACAGGAAGTGTGTGTTTTATTGAGAGAAGCTTGTTTAAGTTAGATTTATGTGCTGGAATTATTAAGATTTTGGGATCACTGAATTTTTCTCTTCAACATTCTCATGGCTGCTTTGTCTTGTGTAAGTTTGTGTTTCCAACTTTAAGGCTGATATTTTCAGTGTGAACATTTCTTCTGACATAGGCCTGCATGTAAATTGTTTTTATTTCATATATGAACAAATTTTTACTGGAAATACGGAAGTGTCCGATTCCAGCCGTCTGCTTTGACCCATGACGTCGCAAAGATGGCAGAAACGACCATCCACTACACTTAACCCTCCCACTAAGAAACACCTAGAAAATCAAAATTGCAATCGAACATTTCCCTTGACCTGTTATCCTTATGACATCTCCACATATAGCCAACCCTGGTCAGAGACGCCGGAACTTTAGTAAGCCTCATTTCTTCACGACACACTGAACACTTCACGACTTCAGCCAACAGGCCGAATAGCTGGAGATATTTTACTAG
Organism: Schistocerca serialis cubense; assembly: GCF_023864345.2. Taxonomy (NCBI): domain Eukaryota; kingdom Metazoa; phylum Arthropoda; class Insecta; order Orthoptera; family Acrididae; genus Schistocerca; species Schistocerca serialis. The sequence continues at coordinate 640,472,015 of NC_064638.1, read as the reverse complement.
AGACAACACACTGTCCCCCATCATTGCCGACAACCAAAAACTATTGACCTTGTCAGTCATATCCATACCTATCAAAGACATAAACAAAGCAATTTACCAAGATTCACACATGATGAACAGAAAAAAACTACAATAACATCAACACAACAAAACCAAAATCATTAACTCATTGAAAAATATTCCGCTGAAAGTACATACGTGCAGTGCTACCACACAAGTGAACCCCGTATGCCACATTAACATGCTACCCATAAACACACCACCAGAGAGAACGACTGACTGCTACAATACGCCACCTATAAACATGCCACACATGCAAACTAAACCAAAAACATCACCTAACAGACAACACATAAACACACCACCAGAGAGCACCACTGATCACATCAAAATGACACCTACAAACACAGCACTCTCACAAACTAAACTCCGTGCCGTCATGATTTCACACACCACAACAGCCTTACGTCACGGGTCAAAGCAGATGGGTGGGATCGAACGCTTCCATTCACCCAATACTGGATGTCATTTTTTATATTCAGAACAAGGTTTTTCTGCAGTTCATTCTCAGTGGCATCCGTAGCTGTAAGACCTGCATCGTGGGCTTAATGCAGTCCCTTGCACCCTCTGGTGTAGTTGTATCATTTATGTAAAGAATGAAAAGCAGTGGCTCCAGTACTGACCACCGAGCGAGGTGACGCAGTGGTTAGACACTGGACTCGCATTCGGGAGGACGACGGTTCAATCCCGCATCCGGCCATCCTGATTTAGGTTTTCCGTGATTTCCCTAAATCGTTCCAGGCAAATGCCGGGATGGTTCCTTTCAAAGGGTATGGCCGACTTCCTTCCCCGTCCTTCCCTAATCCAATGAGACTGATGACCTCGCTGTCTGGTCTCCTTCCCCAAAACAACCCCCCCCCCCCCCCCCCAGTACTGACCCTTGAGGCACACACTATTTTATTTGTTGAAATTTAGCTGGATAGTTTTAGTTTTGTTTTATTTCCACACACTATTGTGTTTTTTTTTTGTGCTGTATTGGTGAAGTTTCTGCAACAGTATATCATGATAATTGTAAGGTTTGGAGATTCAGGAACAAACTACAAATATTCTTTTGGTGATTTACCGTAATGCTGTCATTATTTGCCTCATGAAATTTCCAGTTGGTGATGTGGATGATCTATGTCTACAGAAACCATGTTCGTCATTGCTAAGGATCTTGTTCCTTTCTGTGAAGTGTACCAGTCTGTCTTCTATTAGTCTCTCTGTTACTTTTGACAAAAGTTATGTTTTAGTGACGAATCTGTAATTTACTTGGTCATACTTGTTGCCTCCCTTGTATATGGGGATCGCTTCACTGGCTTTGAGGAATTCAGGGAATCTTCTTAGTTCCATAGGATGGTTTGTTAATAATGTTAGGGGCTCTACTAAATGCTGCAAGCAGTACTTAATAACTCTGGTTAATATATCATCCATTCCTTTTATTTCTTGTTTCCATTCCATTGATTATTTTTGCCATCTCCCTCTTATCTGTAGAAAATAGGAATAAACAGTCTGTTACATTTATATTATTTTCAGTTATTTTTTCTTTTGTGGCATTTTGCTCCTGAATATAAGTAATACAATTATATAGTGTCCATTTAAAATGAATGAGAGAAATAGTGGTTTAAGATCTCTTAAGAATGAGAAAAATAATGATTTAATATCATATGAGGATTTGCAGGTTGTCATCAGATTAATTTTGTACCAGATTAATTGTTCAAGCCACGGATGAAGATATCTATGACTAAAAAGTACATTTATATAACTTGTTTGTAAGGTCCTCTTCTCACCTGCAGCCTCAATGGTGTAATTTTTTCATCCACATTTGATTTGGTGCACTTGACAATGTGCATCAGTGTCAGGGGCAGGACATGGGGATCCGTGGAATGCCCATCACATCCCAAGTGTCTATGCAGTCAGTCCCCTACTGTTGCGGGCCAGGTCACTACCTGGTTGATCCTTCATCAGTGGTCGAGAGGGAGGTTGTTTCAAGGTGTGGCAGCCAGCGAAAGATTTTCTAGGGAACCAATCAAAAGGCCGTCCTGGTTTGGCTGACAAACAGGCTTCAGTTGCTATCTGTGACTGATAAAAATCCTGAGCCAGATTTAGTCATGTACCCTGTTTCACAGAAAGCCTCTCAGACTGCAAGAGCCGGGCATTCACAGAGAGTGGGATTACTGGTAGCTGGGGGCTCCAATGTTAAGTGTGTAGTGGTCCCCTTTGGGATATAGCTGTCTAAGAGGGAAAGAAGAAAAGTGTGCACCCTGTGTGCATTTCAGAGAGAGTTATTCCAGATGTGGAACGGATCTTTCAGAGTGCCTTCAAGGGCACAGGATGCAGTCAACTGCAGGTGGTGGCTCATGTCAGTACTAATGATGTCTGTCGATTTGGATAGGAAGAGATTGTCTTCGGTTTCCAACAGTTATCTCAAGTGGTAAAGACTGCCAGTCTTACAGTTTGTCAGATGAGGGCAGAGCGTACCATCTGTAGCTTCGTCAACAGTTTCATTTGTGGGCCTTTGGTACAGAGCCAATTGGAGGGCCTGAATCAGAACCTTAGACAATTCTGTGAGCATGTAGGCTGCAGATTCCTTAACTTGCGCTGTAGAATGCTGTGGTATTGGGTTCTGCTTAATAGGTCAGAGGTCCATTACACACATAAGCCATCTACATGGGTAGTCGGGCTGTGGGGAGTGGACTAGGAAGTTTTTTTTGGGTTAGACCAAGCAGACAAAAATTTGCTTGACAACCTCATTAGAGATAGTCAACACTCCTTCCAAACTATGTAAATGTAGATCAGACATGGCTTAAATTCCAGGAAACTGTTTCGACGGCAATTGATTTATACCAAATAATAGATAGAGGGGCTGGCCAGTACCTACCTCACCTCAGTACAGCTGATAGATACACAAAACAGAACAGAAAATTTACGTATCCTAGATTTGGAACGTTGTTCCTTCGTCAGGGAGGAGAGAGGGGAAAAAAGGGCAAGAAGGGAAAGAGGATTCAGTTACAACCCAAGTTATGAAGCAACAGGGGAAAGGTAAACAGGGAAGGTAGCAAAGATGGAGGCATGGGTGTCAGAGGGAAGCCAAAGATATTCTACTATCCTATCCATTAATCATTTATACCAAATAAATTAATAAGAAATGGAACTGATCACCAGTGGACATAAAACAGTTCAGAACACTATTGTGGTGCAATGGAAAAAGCATAAAATTTTTTTAAAAAAACACACAAAATCTCCAAGGTTGATGAGGTTTTACTGAAGCTGAATATTTAGTGTGGACTTTGAGATTCTTTCATCCATGAAACTTTATCTTGAAATGTGGCTGAAAATCCAGAGAGATTCTGGTCGTTTTTAAAGCACACCAGCAGTCAGACACAATGACTACCTTCACTGCGTAATAGTAGTGGTAGTAATGACAGTGCCATTAAAACAGAGTTATTATATACAGTTGTCTGAAATTCCTTCACCAGTGAAGATGAAGTAAATATTCCAGAATTCAGACAAAGTCTAACTGCAAACTGAAGAATCGAATAGTGGAAAATCCAGGATAGAATGTAACAGTACTATGAAATGGAAAGTTGCTACTCATATAGTGGAAATGCTGAGTCGCAGGTAGGCACAACAAAAAGACTGTCACAATAGAAGCTTTTGACCATCAAGACCTTTAACAAAAATGCACAACAGGCATTCAGACACACACACGACTGCAGCCTCTGGTAGCAACAGTAGGAGTGCATAATAGTAGTGGCAACTGAGTGGGGGTAGCAGGGTAGGGGTGGGGGACAGTGGAGTGCTGCTGAGGAGCGCACAAGGATGAGATGGAGAGAGGGTATGGCAGCTAGGTGCAGTCTGGAGGTTAGACAGGGGGCAGGAGAGAGGTGAGGGGGTGGGGGGGGGGAGGTTGCAGAGAAGGAGATAAGTAAATATACTGAGTGTGTTGGTGGAATAAGGGCTGTGTAGTGATGGACTGGAAACGGGAAAGGGGCTGGAAGGGTGAGAAAAATGACTAACGAAGATTGAGGCCAGGAGAGTTACGGAAACATAGGTATATTGCAGGGAGAGTTCTCACCAGCGCATTTCAGAAAAGCTGGTGATGGTGGGAAGGATCCATATGGCACAGGCTGTGAAGCAGTCATTGAAATGAAGGATGTCGAGTTGGGCAGTGTGCTCAGCAACAGGGTGGTCCACTTGTTTCTTGGCCATAGTTTGTCGTTGGCCATTCATGGGGACAGTTAGCTTGTTGGTTGTCATGCCTACATAAAATGCTGCACAGTGGTTGCAGTTTAGCTTGCAGATTACATGGCTGGTTTGACAGGTAGCCCTGCCTTTGATGGGATGGGTGATTTTTGTGACAGGACTGGAGTAGGTGCTGGTGGGAGGATGTACGGAACAGGTCTTGCATGTCGGTCTATTACAGGGACATGATCCATGAGGCAAGGGGTTGGGAACAGGGGTTGTGAAGGGATGGATAAGTATGTTGTGTAGGTTCGGTGGAGGCGGAATACCACTGTGGAAGGGGTGGGAAGGATAGTGGGCAGGACATTTCTCATTTTGGGGCATGATGAGAGGTAGTTGAAACTCTGGCGGACAATGCAGTTCAGTTTCTCCAGTTCTGGGTGGTACTGAGTTATCAGGGAATGCTCCTCTGTGGCCGGGCAGTGAGACCTTGGGACGTTGTGGGAGACTGGAAAGATAAGGCATGGGAGATTTGTTTTTGTACGAGTTTGGGAGGATAATTACTGTCTGTGAAGGCCTCATTGAGACCCTCAGTTTATTTTGAGAGGGACAGCTCATCACTGCAGTTGTGACAACCACTTGTGGCTACGCTGTTTGGAAGGGAGTTCTTGATATGGAATGGGTGACAGCTGTCAGAGTGGAGGTATTGCATGGGATTAGTAGGTTCGATATGGACAGAGGTACTTATTTAGACATCTTTGAGGTGGAGGTCAGCATCTAGGAAGATGGTTTGTTGGATTAAGTAGGCCTTGGTGAAGCAAGTGGGGGAGAAGCTTTTGATGTTCTGGAGGAATGTGGATAGGATGTCCTCATCCTCAATCTGGACCGCAAAGATGTCATCAGTGAATCTGAACCAGGTGATGGCTGTAGGATTCTGGATGTTTAGGAAGGATTTCTCTAGATGGCCCATGAATAAGTTGGCATAGGATGGTGCCATGCGGGTGCATACAGTCATACCCTAGATTTATTGTAGGTAATGCCTTCAAAGGAGAAGTAATTATGGGTGAGGATATAGTTGGTCATGGCAATAAGGTAGGGGGTTGTTTGTTTGGAATCCATCGGGCATTGCAAAAGTAGTGTTCAACAGTGACAAGGCCATGGGCATTAGGGATTTTAGTGTAAAGGGAGGTGGTATCAATTATGATGAGCACCATGTGGTAAAGGGGCAGGAACTGTGGAGAGTCGTTGGAGGAAATGGGTGGTATCTTTTATAAAGGAGGGTAGATTCTGGGAAATAGGCTGAAGGTGTTGGTCTATGAGAGCAGAGGTTCTGTTTGGGGGGCACAGTAACTGACGACAATGGGATGTTCTGGGTGGTTGGGTTTATTTACTTCAGGAAACACGTAGAAAGTAGGAGTGCGGGGAGTGGTGGGGATTAGCAGAGAGATGGACTCTGGGGAGAGGTTCTGGGTGTGAGTTGCATTTGTTTGTGTGTGTGTGTGTGTGTGTGTGTGTGTGTGTGTGTGTGTGTGTGTGTGTGTGTGTTGTGTGTGTCGTCTGTTTTCAACAAAGGCCTTGATGGCTGAAAGCTTATATTGTGACAGTCTTTTAGTTGTGCCTATCTGTGATTCAGTATCTCCACTATATGTTGAGCAGCAACTTTCCTTTCATAATATTGTTGCAAACAGAAATTTAGATCTTGATATCCTCGATGTAACATATTAACTTAAATCACTTAAAAAAGGCAGGTCTTTTGGTCCAGATTTTATTCCAGTGTGGTTCATTTTAGAATATGTTGATATAATAGCCCCACACTTAGCAATCAAATATAACTGCTTGCTCGATGAAATATGTGTACCTAAAGACTGGAAAGCTGCACAGGTCATACCAATGCCCAAGAAATGAAATAGGACAGTCTGCTGAATTATAAGTCCATATCACAGATTACAATTTGTGGTAGGATTTTTGAATATCTATTGTGTTCACACATTATAAAGTGCTTCGGACAAAACTATCTGTTGACACGCTGTCACTACGGATTAAGTAAATATCACTCTTGTGAAATGCAACTAGCTCGTGATTTACATGAAGTAATGAATGCTGTCAACAGGATCTCAATTTGATTCAATGTTTTTAGATTCTCAAGCAACTTGTGTGCCTGTGGAGTATCTTCTCAGTTGTGTGAGTGGATTTGTGAATTCCTGTCACAGTTTGTAGGAATTGATAGAATGTCATCAAGTGAAACAGAAATGGTATCTGGAGTTGTCCAAGGAAGTGTTATAGACATTCTGCTGCTCTTAACATATATAAACAATTTAGGAGTACCTAGGAATTACAGTTATGAACGACTTCTGTTGGACTGATCATGTAGAAAATGTGAAGGCAAACTAAAAACTGCATTTTATTGGCAGAACACTCACAGGATGCAATAGATCTACTAAAGAGACTGCCCACAACACGCTTATCCATCCTCTTCTGAAGTGCCCCTGCATAGTATGGGATCCTTACCAGATAGGACTGATGGAGGACAGAGAGCAGCACATTTTGTATTGTCAAAAATAGGGGAGAGAGTGTCACTGACGTATGCAGGATTTGGGGTGGGTTACATTAAAACAAAGGCATTTCTTGTTGTTGTGGGATCTTCTCATGAAATTTCAATCACCATCTTTCTTCTCCAACTGCAAAAATATTTTTTTGTCACAAACCAGCACAGGGCGAAATAAACATCATAATAAAATGAGAGAAATCTGAGTTCGCATGGAAAGATTAAAATATTCATTTTTCCTGCACAGAGCTTGGGTGTGAAACTTATAGAAATACAAGGCTCATCCAGAAAGTAAATTTCCCTAATTTTTTTTTTAAGAAGAACAAAGACAACAAAGTTGCATGAAAACTTTGTTGGTAACAGTTACAGCAGTGTTTGAGCTATTTTTCGACATCGTCACCAAAAGAACAGAAACACTTGTCATATTCTGGGATCAACTGTCGTATTCCTGTGTCGTAGAAGTCCACCATCTGTGAATGGAACCAGCATGTGACAGTCATCTTAAGCTCTTCATTGTTGTCAAAACACTGGCCAGAGGACAGGAATTTCTTGGGGCGCAATAAAAGATAGAAATCACAGGGAGCCAGATCAGGACTGTATGCTGCATGATCAAACAGCTCCCAGACGAACTTCTGAAAAACAGTTGCTGTGTGCCAAGCTGTATGGGGTCGAGCATTGTCATGGAGCAGCACAACACTTGCAGTAAGCGTTCCATACCTCTTGCTCTGAATGGCATGTCACAGTTTCTGCATTGTTTCACCGTAACGGTCAGTGTTCACTGTTTCACATCTGGACAGGAAGTCAATGAGCAGAATGCCTGTGCTGTCCCACAACACCGTGCACATGTCTTTCTGGAGCGACACAGTCTGTTTGAATTTCATCTTGACTGGAGACCCACTGTGATGCCAATCCATTGACTGCTGGTTGGTTTCCGGTGTCAAGTGAGAAATTCATGTCTCATTGCCTGTGATGGTCGTGTCCAGAAACTTGTCGCCGTCGTCATGATACCACTGCAGAAACATCAGTGATGCTTCAAAGCATTTAATTTTGTGCTCAGGTGCCAGGTTTTGTGGCACCCAGCTGGCACACAATTTACTAAACAGCAGGTGCTTAGAAAAATTTCATGCAACAAGGATTGCGATATTTGCGGAAAATGGCCGCTGAGCTCTGTAATCATGGAGCAATGGTTCTCCAGGATGCACTGCTGGGTCAGTTCAACTAGATGGTCATTGATGAGGGATGGACACCCACTGCACTCATCATCATGGACACTTTGACGACCTTCAGAAAAACGTCTAAACAAGCTACGCACCATCTGTTTGCTCATGATGTTCTGCCTGAAGACTGGATAGGGCTGAAGATGAATTTCGGTGGGTGCTATGTTTTGTGCATTAAGGAGCCGTATCACTGACCAAACCTCACAGGCGGCGAGAGAATGAAGAAGAGACGCCATTTCAGCGTTACTCGCACCAGTTGGGGTCTGTCCGGCCAACATTTGATTGTCATATCATAGATCTGCTGCACAGGTGCAATTTTCTTGCCTAAACACAACTTTACTTTAAAGGAAAAAAAAATCAGGAAACTTACTTTGTGGATGTGCCTCGTAGTCTGAAGGTGGTTTGATGTACCCTCTGCGAGACACTTAGGTGTGAATTTCAGAAGTCAAGTAGATGTAGATGGCAATCTGTGCATATTTGGAATCCTGCCTACTGCTTATTTTCCCCTTTACACCTGAAAAAAAGTTTCCGTTCTGTCATCTCTTTTCCTCATCATACACACCTATTACGTTTTAGTGCCGGGTGATGCAATACAAGAAATCTTGTTATTGGTTTCCCTTGTCTATTTTTATTTTCTCTATTTGTACCCACTCAGTAAGCCATATTTAAAATTAACAATATTTAACAATTATATGTTGATAGAATGACCAAATTAATTTTAATTGTGTGCTCTCCATTTTTCAGATTTTGTATACGTTGAATCATGAAGTGCTTTACAAGAGTAAAGAGTAATGGTGAGTCAACAGCTGTCTGGGTATAAGGGAATCACGTGCTGTATAAATGCCACATGACCATTTGTGGCAATAATTATTACCATGAAGTAGTTATTACATTTATGAAGAGTAACTGACATAGCTTAACTCAATATTGATCAGCTGTGGAGTAAAAAAAGTAATATTTTAAAGCAGGGTGTGCATAAGAACTGTTGTATAAAGAATGCGACTGAAATATCTCTCACTTTAGGCTCAGTGAGAATAAAGGAACCAAGGAGAAAAACAACTTCTCATGTGTAAAAGTCATGTATGAAACACATTTTAAAATGGTCTTTTACAAAGGAAAATCCTGGAGGATAGCCCCAGTTTGTCTCGTACCATTGCACAAATGAATGAAATGCGTATTAGTGTCAGTGGCATTTGTGAAACAATTGAAATTTTTAAAATTGAACTAAGCTCCAGGACCTAATCAAATCCCTGTCTGATTCTACACTGAATTTGTTGCTCAGTTGACTCATCTTTTAACCGTATTATACCATAGATCAGTATCCAAGAGAGTGGGGTCCCGCAGGGCTCTGTATTGAGTGTATCTCTATTTTTAGTGGTCGTTAATGGTCTAGCAGCAGCTGTAGGGCCATCCATCTCACCTTCTCAGTATGCAGACAACTTCTGCATTTCATACTGCTCCACTAGTACTGGTGTTGCTGAGCGGCATTTACAGGGAGCCATCCACAAGGCACAGTCATGGGCTCTAGCTCTCTGTATGCAGACAACTTCTGCAATTTGTACTGCTCTTCCAGTACCAGTATTGCCGAGCGGTGCTTACAGAGAGCCATCCACAAGGTGCAGTCATGGGCTTTAACCCATGGCTTCCAGTTTTCAGCTGCATAGTCGTGTGTCATGCACTTCTGTCGGCATCGTACCGTTCATCCGGAACCAGAACTTTACCTCAATGACAATCCACTCACTGTAATGGAGGCATATTGATTCTTAGGACTGGTTTTCGACGACCGTTTAACATGGCTTCCTCATCTTTGTCAGCTGAAGTGGAAGTGCTGGCAGCAACTCAATGCCCTCTGCTGCCTGAGCAACACCAACTGGGATGCAGATCGCTCTACACTGCTGAAGCTCTACAGAGTCCTTGTTCAATCCCGCCTTGACTATGGGAGTCTGGTTTATGGTTCGGCGGCACCCTCAGCATTGCGTTTACTCAACCCAGTGCACCATTGTGGTGTTCAACTGGCAACAGGAACTTTTAGGACAAGTCTGGTGACCAGCGTCCTGGTGGAGGCCAGAGTCCGTCCATTGAAGGTCAGGCGCGCACAACTGTTCGCCGGTTATGTTGCACACATTTGTAGTTCTCCTGAGCATCTGAATTACTGGCTCCTTTTCCCATCCATGGTGGTTCAGCTCCCACATTGGAGGCCCCAGTCAGGGCTTAAAATTGCAGTTTGCGTGCGATCTCTTCTGTCTGAAGTGGAGTCTTTGCCTTTACCACCTATACTTGAGGTCCATTCACGTACACCTCCATGGTGTACACATAGGCCAAAGCTTTGCCTGGAACTTTCACATGGTCCTAAGCACTCAATTAACCCTGCAGCTCTCCGCTGTCACTTCCTCTCGATCCTTGACATGTATGGGAACCATGAAGTGGTTTACACTGAAGGCTTGATGGCTTCGCGTATGTTCATGGAGGACATATTGAACAGCACTCCTTGCCAGATGGCTGCAGTGTTTTCACTGCAGAGTTGGCGGCCATTTCTCATGCTCTTGAGCGCATCCGCTTATGCCCTGACAAGTTATTTCTTCTCTGTACTGACTCCTTGAGCAGCCTACAAACTATCAACCAGTGCTACCCCCGCCATCCTTTGGTAGCAATCATTCAGGAGTCCATCTATGCCCTGGAATGGTCCAGTCATTCCATGTTGTTTGTGTTGACCCCAGGCCACGTCGGAATCCCAGGAAATGAACTTGCCGACAGGCTGGCCAAACAGGCTACACGGAAACCGCTTCTGGAGATCGGCATCCTTGCAACTGACTTGCGATCATTATTATGCTGCAAGGTTTTTCATCTTTGGGAGACGGAATGCCATAATCTCAGTATGCACAACAAACTGTGTGCCCTTAAGGAGACTACGAATGTGTGGAAGACCTCCATGCAGGCCTCTGGCAGGGAATCTGTGGTTCTCTGCCGGCTCCACATTGGCCATATGTGGCTAACTCATGGCTACCTCCTCCATCACAAGGACCCACCTCAGTGTCACTATGGCTCACATATGACTGTCGTCCACGTCTTGCTGGACTGGCCACCTTTAGCCACTCTGTGGCGGACTTTTAACCTTCCCAGCACACTACCTTTGGTGTCAGGCAACAGTGCCTCGACAGCAGATTTAGTTTTAGGTTTTATTCGTGAGGGGGGGGGATTTTATCATACTATCTAAGGGTGGGCACTTAGCCTTCTCTCTGAAGTCGCCACCCTCCCTCCATTTTAACTCTGTCACACTTTCTTTGCATTTCTTTGTCTTTGTGGTCGTCTTTTCCCTACATGTGCTCACCTCGCCTTGTCTTTGGGGTGGATATTTTAATGTGTTGCAGAGTGCCTGGCTCATTCTCTTTTATTATTGTGATTAGCCAGCCCACTCTGTACTTTTCCTTGTGGTATATGTTTTCCCCGTTTTTTGTTTGTTCCATTTGTTTTCTTTTTAGGTCCAGTGTTGGGTGTTTTTGTACTTTGAGCCTTGCTTGCATCAGGAAAAAGGGACTGATGACCCTGTAGTTTGGTCCCATTATACCCCAAACCAGACAACCATCCAATCTTGTGTCACACCGTACCATTGCCCTAGCATCCGTTTGCATCCTGTCAGCATGACTAACTGCTCAAAACTGGTCAATCTCCTGTGGAAGGTAATCCTGCAACAATCATTGAGTTGCAAGTCTTCCAAGATGTCAGCCCTAATCTCTTGTTCATTGAATTCCAAATACATACTCTGTACCAAATCCAGTACCCTCATCATATAATCTTCTAACAATTCATTGTCATACTAGATGCCAATATACTTTCTCTCATTTAACTGATGGTGTGTCCGTGCCGCTAGGAAGTTTTTACTGACTGAACACCTTAAATAAAAAAATGAAAATCAATTATGCTTAGCTTGCCTTATAAACATCCCTAGCCTACCAGAAACCATAGGGCTCAACAGCAGGCAATAATGTTATCACTTAAATTCAGTGCTACAACCCGATCTTGTAGTTCCAAAAAGAAATTGCAGTGCTCGCCCAACCTCTTCCACAGATGTAACTGATAACACTTCCCCTTACTGCAGCAGTGTACTCACGGGATTTGGTATTTTAGCAAACGTCTTAGGGAACCCTTCCCTTAAGCCTCACCTGACAGGTTCACCAGTTCTTGGCTGCGAGGGCAAGGGTACCTCATCAGTATCATCTCACGAATAACATTACTCGTCTCCTGCACCAGCCCAAATAACTCATTGAATTGTTCGTACAACTCCTTAAACCGGATTCCACCACATTAGCACCCAGTTCAGGTACCCTACTCATCAGCTCACTTGCTTGTCCCTGAAATGGCCTTGGACACATCAAAATGCAAATCCTGAACCACACTGTGCTACCAAAGTGTAGCAGGAACTCAGATTGGGAGAGAGATGGTGCTGTGTTGAGAAACATGTGCACAATTTAAAATCATTCTCAATTATGAACAAACAATTATCCCACAGAATATGAAAACTCTCTCCTAACAAAATAAAAAATTAGTGCAGTTTGTAAAAACTGTAATATGAAAATAGTAAAATAGTGCTTCAAATTTACAGTTTTCATAACCCAAGTCTGACAGATTCAGGTTGGTCAAGCTCCAGCTACAGCACACTCAAATTAACACCTCTAAATGATTAAACAAACTATCCACCCACATTTTTCAGCCTACATATGTTACAGTTCCAGAACACAAGTGCTGGTCAACCTCTAGCTTCAATTAATACAGTAAAACTTCATTAACACGAATCCGAAGGGACCGTAAAATTAGGAGTTTGTTTAAAAAAAAATTCATGTTAAGTGAAAAACACAGATTTTAATAAGTATACATGTACAGCAGTACACTAATGTGTAATACACTACACTATCAATCACATTATTGTTGACTTATAACACTATGAAGTGATTGTAAAATTACAAGTACTCACAAATTATGTACATTACTTTCTTGGAAAAAATTCGGTCATGGTTTGTTGACATTCATGGGAACGATAATATTTTGTAATTTCACAACCAATTGTAATGATAGTGTCCGTAAACCCAGCAGTGACATCGGATGTTGAAGCGAACTGTTCTAAACAGTCCAAGGCTTTAAACATCTCTTGACGGGTAGGTGGAATGGTATCTGTATTCTCTTCCTCTTCACTTTCTTCTGATGGTCCTTCTTGCACCTCGTTCACAGCTATTGGTGCATCCGATTCCACAGAAGCACATACAGCAACATCGTTGTCTACACTAATGAATTCTTTGAAACTAATCCCAGGGTTCGCAACATCCTGCAGAACTGTCCATTCATCAGGTGAAGTGGCTTCTTCTAACTCGTGGACATCTTCAGTGTTGCTATGTCTCCAAGCTCTGTTAAAGCACTTCCCTATATGATGTGGCAATACTGAGCTCCAGGCTACTGTGATGGCTTTTATTGTGTCAAGCAGATTCCAATTTGGGGTTGCACTATGGTTTTCAGCAGCACGAATTGTAGCTCTTACAAGTCGCTTACGATAAGCTCTCTTTATGAGAGAGATTATGCCTTGTTCCAAGGCTGAAGGCAGCAAGTGGCATTGGGTGGGAAAAACTGAACCTTTATGTTGGATACGTTCAGATCATGAACGTTATGGGCAGTACATCTGTCCAATGTAGGAAGAACATGTCTATTTTGAGCAACCATTCGACTGCTGAAATGAAGAAGCCACTTGCAAAATGGTGTGCCATCGATCCAAGCTTTCTTGTGGTGAGAGTAGATGCAAGGTAAAGTGTCCATATTTATGTTTTTAAAGCAACGTGGTTTCTCGGATTTACCGATAACCCAGGGACGAAACTTCTCACTGCCGTCAGCATTACAGCACAGTACAACGGTCACACGTTGTTTGCTTCGTGCTACACCGTGACACTTAACACCATTTATCCCCAGGGTGTGATTTGGAAAAAGATTGTAGAAAAATCCAGTTTCATCCATGTTAAACACATCACACGAGGCAACCAGCTGTTCGCACTTTCTTCATCAACTTTATTTGCTTCTCCACAAATTTGTACAGATGAAATTGAGTGTCTCTTTTGGAACCGATTCAACCAACAAGCAGAACAACAGAAGTCTTCGGTGCCTGCATCTTTAGCAATATCATTTGCTTTTGACTGAATCACAGGGCCAGTTAAAGGTATGTTAGATGCACGCATATGATTGAACCATTCTAGCAGTAACGTCTTGATGTCTTCATACTTGGCGGTACAAAGTCGTTTAGATTTGCTTCCAGAACCTGATGCTGCAGCATTAATAATCTTTTCTCGATTCTTCATAATTGTAGGTAAAGTAGATTTAGGTATTCCAAAGTGCTCTGCAATTGCTGTTTTCTTGGTACCATGGTCCATTTCATCTAGAATCTTAAGCTTTGACTGTACATTTAGAGCTGTCTGTTTCCTCTTTGCTATTTTCGCGTGCTATGGTACCGGTTGTAACTGTAGTTTTCATTCAGTATTCCAACTCGATACAGCTAACAGAACACCTGTCAAATCTGGCACTGAGTACATTCCTAAAAGCTGCTGCACACATTATTGAATGTCTTACAATGTACAGCATACGCTGATTGTTGAGGTGATAATCGCGGCTACCAACCTACAATACATTAAAAACGAGTCAACAATAAGTATAATTAGCTTTGTAGCTACATTTCCTATATTCATTTCGGAAAAAAAAAAAAAAAATTTATGCTTTAGAATATTCTAAGGTCGGAAGTTTGTGTTACAGTGAAATTTAATTGCGCTAGGAACTGAAATTCGTGTTAACCGATAAAACATACCATAAGAACTAATGTATTCCTGGTGGGACCAATATTTTTTTCGCGTTAACTGCAGGTTCATCTTATGCGAGGTTGTGCTAATGAGGTTATACTGTATTTCGGGAAGCTCCAAGGTTCCTACCAAAAGTAAACCTGTGTTTAAAGCAGCTAACGGAGAATACCACAATTTTAAGATACACTGCCAAGCACGTCCACATGATGCGTTTGTAAAGAATTCTCAGTACAAAATACCAATGACGCACAATGGATTACACAAATGATATTTACTGCCGAAGGGAAGAGCAACAGGTTGGGCGATACTTATATGATATTATGCTCAGCTATTCAAAAAGACCATAAACAACCCCTGAATCTACTCCACTTTAATTAAGATGCAATTGCTCCCATGAACACAGAATCAACCCCCACCAGTGGATAGCAGTTTTTACACAAAGCCTAAATTGTAGTTTACCCACAACAACAAGATCACTTACTTGCAAACTGCTCTTCGGCTGTAAAAGTCTCTGCTACAAACACGCCTCACCAGTAAACAGTGCAACAAATTTCACAACAGGTCAAGCGAGCAATAGTTAGCGACAGGTTGACAGAGCACGGAAATATACCAATGTCCGCACAACACCATTTGAGATTGACCTACTCTGACCACAGAATGAACCATAAGGGCTTAAGATCACAGGATACATGGATGAGATCATGTTATTTGGGATCCTCTTTTGTGCCTATTCACTCGGATTAGTACCGACCCAAAAATGTTTGATGGCTGGCAGCCCAGCTGGTGAAATGCTAAGAGCACTGTCTCACCACTCACCAGCCTGGCCCATGCAAGCCGTGTCCTTGCAGGCAGAGTTGATGTTTCACTCGCTGCTCACTGAGAGGCACAACCGACTCCCAACACCTGTTAATGCTGACTGACTCCAAGCTGTGCTACAGCACCCCCAGTCATTACGGCAGCCCAGGTGTTTTTTTGTAACTGTGTGCTCTTCCCATGCTGTGGCTGGCAGCAGGATTTTCAAATTCTGGCATGTGTGGTATGGCTAGTACTGTCACAAGTATTACACGCAAAATAATTCAACATCTTGCCAACCTTATGGAAGGTACTTCTGAGGGAAAAAATGCTGAACTAAGGTTCTTGATTAGTAGGGAAAGGAAAAGATCGTTATATTTTATGGCTGATTTTAGTGTTATTTTTTGCCAAAATTGTCTTTTCTCCCGGATGTGATAATTTCTGTTGACTTGTTTGTGAAGTTCCATATGTTTTTCATTTTTGTCGTATTTCCTTGTTTTGTAGCGTTATTTTGGACATAAAAAATATGCCTACCATTGCGTTATATTGATTGACAGTAATATCTCGTTTATGTGCATTACTGAAAAAATTATGTCAAACATATCAAAGCTAATCTGTTAAAAATAATAATAATAATAATAATAAAAAAAGGACCTTGCTGCCAGAAGTTTTTCAAAATATAACATTGACAAAACTTTTTGATTATCCACTGATCTGTTAGCACTTCACTCTAGTGTGAAAAATAAACCAACTGGAGCCTACAGTATGTTCCATTTGTCTTTACCATCCCAAATAACTTTTTGTGTAGAAGATAAATAAAAAACTGGGTCAAGCAAATGATGTACACTGATCAGCCAGAACATTATGACCACCATGGCTACTTAATAGCCAGTATGTCCACCTCCGGCACAGATAAGAGCAGTGACGCATCGTGGTATGGATGCAGTGAGCCATTGGTAGATTGTTGGAGGGATTTGGCACCATATCTGTGCACACACAAGTCACCTAATTCCCATAGATTTCGGAGAGAGGGGCGATGACCTCTGACACCATGTGCGGGGACTAGTTGGTGGCAGGACAAGGCTGCTGGTGAGGGAGGGTGGCGTAATGGGGAATGGAAAAGGAGAGGAGCAGGGAAGGGAAAAAACCACTGGATGTGTTGGCATAGAGTGTCACACAATGAGGCTAAGGGGACATGAATTGGGAGGAGGTGATAGGACATTGGTGGTGAAACCTGCTGTATGGAGGGTGTGGGAAAAGTGTGTTGCCCTAGGTTGAGTCTGGATTGATTCTGGGAGTGGAGAATGTGTTCTAAGGATAACTCCCATCTGGGCAACAGAAAAGCTGGTAGTGTAGGGGAGGATCCAGATAGCATGGGTTGTGAAGCTGCCATTGAAATCGAGCATGTTGTGTTCAGCTGGATGTTGTGCCACAGGGTGGTTAACTTTGCTCTTGGCCATAGTTTGGCAGTGACCATTCATCCTGGCAGACGGTTGGTTGTCACGCCAATATAAAAAGATTTGCAGTGATTGAAGCTGAGCTACTATCTGACATTGTTGCTATCACAGGTGGCCTGGCCTCTGATGGGGTAGGATAAGCTTGTGACAACAGGGTGGATGTATTGGTCAGGTGTTGCACTTGTGTCTTCCATAGGGACATGATTCCTGTGACAAAGGGTTGGGATTGGGAGTGTCATAGGAATGGACTAGAGTGTTGTGGAAGTTGGCTAGGTGACAGAACATCACTCTGGGGGGGGGGGGGGGTGATTTTGCGTAAGATGTCCCCCTTTTCAGGGCATGATGATAGACAATCAAAGCCTTGATGAAAGATGTGATTCAACTGTTACAGTCTAGGGCAGTATTGGGTGCTGAAAGGGTCACTCCTTTGTAACTGATTCTTGGGGTGGTAGGAAATTGGGGGTGTGTGGGGTTATGACACAGGAAATCTATTTACTGACTAAATCTGAGGGTACTGCCTGTCTGTGAAGGCCTGTGCGAGACCTTATCACTGCAGATACACCGTTGACAGGTTGTTAGGGTATATGGGAGGAATTTTTTGGTGTGGAAGGGATGGCAGCTGTTGAAACGCAGATGCTGTTGGTGGTTGGTTGGTTTAATGAGGACAGATGTGTGGGTGGGGCCTTCAGAGAGGAAGAGTTCAGCATCCAGGAAGGTGGCACACTGGATTGAGGGGGACAAGGTGAAGCAGACGAGACGGAAGGCGTTGAGATTGTGAAGGAATGAGGATAGTCCAAATCATGAATATCTCATTAGTGAACAAGTTGAAATGGATAATCAGTTGCTGGCCGCGGTGGTCTCGCGGTTCTAGGCGCTCAGTCCGGAGATGCGCGACTGCTACGGTCGCAGGTTCGAATCCTGCCTCGGGCATGGATGTGTGTGATGTCCTTAGGTTGGTTAGGTTTAAGTAGTTCTAAGTTCTAGGGTACTGATGACCACAGATGTTAAGTCCCATAGTGCTCAGAGCCATTTGAACCATTTGATAATCAGTTTTTTTAAGTTTCCAGGGAAACAGTATCAACAGCACACCAATAAAGCAAAAGGAGATAAATATGAGATCTTTTTATTTGATCAGTTGGGAATCTTCTGCCGTAAACTGGCTAGAATGAGGCGCTGAAGGCTATAAATAAAGAGCTGAATAGGAAAAGGGTAATCGGTTTGCTTGTAGAAAAGGTAAAGACACCTGTTAAATAATTCTGGCATTACACTTCATTTTGGAATGATAAGTCAAGAAAGTGGAAGATGTCTAGAATTCTGGTAATGAAGAACAGAGAAAAAATGAGTGTAAGAGGGGCGTTTGAAAAGTCCGTGCAAAGTCCGAGAGATGGCATCACCGGCGCGTATCAAGGTCATATTTAGTTAGTAGCATTTTTGGAAAGAACGCACAACAAGTTTCAGCCATATTGGTCTATTTATTTGTGTTTGGTATTTGTGTGAATGGAGGAAGTCGAGTGATTGTCAAAAAATGGATAAAAAGGAGTTTCGTGTGGTGATTAAACATTACCTTAAGAAAGGCAAAATGCCTCAGTAGACTAAAGAGAAGCTTGATAAACATTACGGTGACTCTGCTCCTTCGATTAGAACAGTTTATAAGTGGTTTCAAAATTTTTGGAGTGGCCATATGGGCACAAGTGATAATCCAGAAATCATTGATAAAATCCATGATATGGTGATGGATGACAGAAGAGTTAAGGTACGCGAGATTGCTAGTGCTGTGGGCATCTCGAATGAATGGGTACATAATATTTTGCATAAAAATTTGGACATGAGAAAGCTATCTGCAAGATGGGTTCCGCGATTGCTCACTCTTAACCGAAAACGGAATCGTGTGAAGTGTTGCAAGGATGGTTTTGCAGCTGTTCGGGAAGAATCTGCAGGATGAAACATGGAGACATTACTATACGCCTGAGACCAAACAACAGTCTAAACAATAGGTTACCAGGGGAGAATCTACACCAAAAAAGGCGAAGACCATTCCTTCGGCCGGAAAGGTTATGGCAACTGTCTCTTGGGATTCGCAAGGGATAATCCTCATCAACTATTTGGAAAAGGGTAAAACTATCACAGGTGCATATTATTCATCGTTGTTGGACAGTTTGAAAACCGAGCTGCAAGAAAAATGCCAGCCATTGGACCACAAAAAAGTCCTTTTCCATCACGACAATGCACCAGCCTGCACCTCAGCAGTTGTGGTCGCAAAATTAATGGAAATAGGATTCCAACTTGTTTCACATCCCCCCTGTTCTCCATACTTGGCTCCCTCGGACTACTATTTGTTCCCCAGTTTGAAGAAATGGCTGGCAGGACAAAGATTTTATTCAAATGAGGAGGTGATTGCAGCAATTAATAGCTATTTTGCAGACTTGGACAATTCCTATTATTCGGAAGGGATCAACAAATTAGAAGAGCATTGGATGAAGTTTATAAGTCTAAAAGGAGACTATGTTCAAAAATAAAAAAGTTTACCCCAAACAAGTAAGTAGTTAATATTTTGCATGGACTTTGCAAAAGCCCCTCGTATTACAAGATTTACAAAAGCCA
The DNA here is from genome assembly GCF_023864345.2 of Schistocerca serialis cubense. Classification (NCBI taxonomy): domain Eukaryota; kingdom Metazoa; phylum Arthropoda; class Insecta; order Orthoptera; family Acrididae; genus Schistocerca; species Schistocerca serialis. The sequence goes on along the minus strand of NC_064638.1, from coordinate 640,452,355 downwards.
AGTGGGAGATATACATGAGGAAGGTTGTGAGAGAAATCTAGTGTCAAGAAGGATGTGAGTTATGATTGCAGTTTATCACATTTGCTATTACTGGCATTTAAACGTGGGCACAATGCTCTTCAAGCATTAAACAAGTGTAACCAGCAGACAGAGTGAAATAGAATACCTACACACTATTGTACATGTTGTAAATCCAAAATATCCATACACGTGTTTCACACGTAAATCCAGTGATATTATTGATGGAAAAAAGATTAGAGTTCAGCACTGAGCTAGTGACGATGTCATTAAAGAGTGAGGATGTGCTAAAATTGGGCAAGGTCCATGGAGGAAGCAGACTGTATGTTTTTCAAAGAACTTTTCTGACATTTAATATCTTATAGATTTAAGGGAAATATGGAACTACATCTGGAAGGCTTGACAGGGATTTGGCTGTCACTCTTCCAAAATATAAGTATTCGTTTCATCATTGTGCCACCTCACTTGACGGTAGGAAGAGAGATATTGAAGTATATGGAAATGAAGAGTAATACCGCCACAACAATAATCTTTCATAGGTAGAGTCAAATGTCCAACTGTGACCACAAAAATTGAGGGAAAGAACAATAGAGAGAGTCAGCAGAGGCAACACCCATTGTTACATGATTACCTCTAGCCAGGTGATGGACTAGAATGTGATTCTTAAAACAAATAAATTACTGTACAACCTATTTCAACAGTTTTTTCCAACAATTTGACAACCCTCATTTTGTGGAGTCTCTGTCATCAGTTTTAGCCAGTTATAAATTAATGTGCAGAAAATTTTATCATTTTGTGTGGCATCAGAATTTCCCCTAAACTGATTGAGGAAATTAAATGTGTTAAAATGTAGTTGGTTACCTATATTTCACTGGTGGTCAGGCAGTTGAATAAAAGAATTATTTGGTCATTTATACTTATTCTTCCTGTGTGACTATATGTGAGGGTTTATGCTGCTATGTATCTGTGTGTACACATATCTAACCATGTAGATGCTTCAATAAGAATTAGTCTGAATGTACAGTTCCTCTTAATGGGTTAATTCATAAAACCTAGATAAAGTTTTCCATGTCAAAAAATGTATAATAATTTTTCTGTTTGATGATGCGTGGCTACAATAACAAGAATTATTGTATGTACCTTAATGTTCTGAACATAAATGTTTTTTGCAGCAAGTTTGCTATTATCTTTTTAAATGAAAATATATTGTAGAAATTTTTACTCATTCCACATCCATGGGGACCATTTCATTTGGAATCTTTGTAAAGTAGATTAGCATATTTGTTTTTCTTTGTAAATATTTTTTGTGCATTTCTGTATTCTGACATTTTCTGCATCCTGGAGCATCTCCTTGCTATATGTGGAGCAAAAAGCACATCTAATCTAATCTTTAAAAACAATTTACGAGTTTTTAACAAGACCATTGTTTAGGCAGTAATAACTTTCTCATTGCTTGCATTGTGCAGAAACAATGATAAGAATGATTAGGCATACGAATCGTGTATTGGCATGTTGTTGTGTATGATTTCATGTTTTTGTATTTTCTTCTAGTATTTGCACCAACATCGACTGATATCATCAGCCAGAACATGATTTATTGGCAAATGTCTAAGCACTATAAGCGTATAAAAAGTGCTAGAAAGGTGGTAGACACATCAGCACCTTCCCATAGTAAGTTCAGTAGTGCTTCAACACGACGAGGGAAGAAACCAAGCACAGAGTGCCACTCTCCACTCAGTTCTGATGGTTCACTCAGAAAGGGATTTCATTGTTCATCTGAGACAACAAATAGTGCTCTTACACATATTTGTGAGAAATACAACCCGGGCCCTATTTCTGGAAGGTAATTACAATAGAAAAAAAATTGTGAAACAAAAACAGTTTATCAAAATAAAATTTTGATAATAATATTCTATTCTTTGAATGTAACACACCAACCATGCAGCAAACAGTGCAAATAATTGTGTGTACATTTTTGAAAGGCTTGATTCACTGCCATGTAGTTGAAATTTAAAAAAAAAAAATATATTTATTAATCTGTTATTAAATGTGGATCATTCCATGTTAAATTGCCTAATTTCGGGGTATTTTCCTGCTCGGCCATCAAGGATTTTGATGAAATTTTATATGAACTTTCACACTTGTCATCAATGAACATTGGTAAAGTTTAACATTCATGGAAGCAATACTGGCCAAAATCCGGGCACTTGCTTGACTCCATGTGCAACTTTGCGTAGAGTGAGTGTGAATTTCTGGCAACTTTAAGCTGTTATCTCGTGCAATATTTTATTGAAAGAAATGAAATTTGGCCATCTTGTACAACTTTATGTGTTCTCTTAAGAATACTGGAGTTTCCATTGTCTGAATAATAATGAAAAGAATTTTATGAGCTGTAGTCAGACAGAAAAATAAAAAAAAAAAAAAAAAAATTCAAGTTACTACCAGTAGTATGATCTATTTGGAGAAATGCATGATACACACCGTGCTGTCTTACAATATGTTTATCCACTATCGGTTTCAATCATGGACCATTTTCACAGTGGAAAAATATATATTGTAACAACTTCATATGGCATCCACCTGTGTAACCAGGAGAGTATACATCATTCTGCAGTTCTTAACATTTGGTCAGTTTGTTTTTATCATGCACACACAGGCTCTCTCTATGGAATCAAACCCTGAGTCTCTTTACCCATTACAACCATGGTAGTTGCAGAACCTACCATCAACAGTTAAGTCGTATGTTGCTATTGCAATGCCGTAATAGTGCAGTATCATATGATACAAGCAAACTGAAGATTTGGTAAGAACTACAGCAATGGCATATACTTTTCTGGTTAAATAGCATGTATGCCAAGTGAAGTTGTCAAGGTAGATATTTTTCCACTGTGAAGTTGATCCATGATTGAAACCAGTAGTGAATAAATATATTATAAGACAGCACAGTGTGTATCATACATTTCTCCAAACAGAAAATTTCAGACAAAATTGCCCTAAAAATTGGTGCCCAAAAAATTTTAAAGTTTGGCTTTTTGATTTCAGGAGATAATGGTATGACAAACTTATAACTTGGCATACAGTAACCTAACAATACAACATTCTCAAATGTAAAGTTTCATTTATGTACCACTTTCCAATGCTGAATAAATTACTCTTTAAACTGGGTTCATTAGAAAGACCATGGTCTATCTGCAAAACAAAGTGGATTTTATTATCAAACATGGGCTAACAAAGCGAGATAATTTGAATCAAATTTGAGTGTGACAATCGTGGCAAAAAAAAATGTAAACTTTGGATGTAAGGTAAATGCATACTGAACGTGAAACTGAATATGCAATATCTCAGTAGCACAAGGATGTGGAATATAAAATTTCATTCATCTACTATTTTCCAATAATTTCCAAATTTGTTGGAAAGATGATGAGTTTTGTAAAAATATGAAAATATGGTGTGTTTAACACTTCTTTCAAAAATAAAGTTTTCTGTTGATGCTTCAAAACCAGTCTCATTCTAAACAATGTGTTTCAAGCTCTACAAGAACAGTGAGTTTAATTTCCAACAAGAGTTGACAATGCTACATGAATTAAGGCAAAGTAGCCAGAAAAATCGCGCTGTGAATAAAGTTTTTAGTTTGGCTTCTTATGTCTTGCTGATTAAAGCGATAAGAAACATGAAACTTTGGACATAAAAACTTAGCAACATATATTTTCCAATATAAAATATCAATAACATACTGCTTTCCAAATTTCCATAAAATCAGTTAAAACTTGATTTGCATAAAAATACGTCAGTCAGTAATGCTTCAGCAATTGTTAAACTTTACCAACATTCATTGGGGACACGTGCGAAAGTTCACATAAAATTTCAATGAAATCCGAGATGTTAGAGCGGGGAGGCCTAGGTGAGTCAACATGGAAAAAAAAAAAGAAAAGTGGTAGCTTTGGTGTAGAAAATATTGATTGTACCTATATGTCGCTTAAATGTTGATAACATTCTTCAGCCTTTACAACAAATAAATAATTGTGTTTGTAGATAAGAAACTAATTGTGAACAGTGATAATTTAAAAATTAAATTTGGGGAGAATCTTCTGTAAAGATTTTGGGCGCGACTATTTTATTTTAGTTTATTTTGCTTCTTTCACTTGGCTGCCTTCAGCCAATTCTCTTAGCAACTCTTTCTGATGGCCAAGTTTTTTTTTATAGAAAATCAGCCAGAAAGCCTTAAAGTCAAAAACATTCATTGTCGGAGCTTCTGTGGCAAGAAACTTGTTTCTTTTGCTTCTGTTTATAGTGATCTCTGTCGTCTGATATATATTGTAGATTCAATCATGCTTCATTATCAATTGTTTTCAAGACAGAAGTCTTTGTAGCAATGAAGGGAAGAATTATACCTGATTACAGTGCCTTTATAATTCATAAAAGTCTTGGCTATCAGTGTTGCATGTTTGATCTCATATTTCTTCCTCTCTCTCTCTCTCTCTCTCTCTCTCTCTCTCTCTCTCTCTCTCTCTCTCTCTCTTTTTCCCATTGGTATTCCGACTGGTTTGATGCGGCCCACCACAAATTCCTCTCCTGTGTTAACCTCTTCATCTCAGACTGGCACTTGCAACTTACGTCCTCAGTTATTTGCTGGATGTATTCCAGTCTCTGTCTTCCTCTACAGTTTTTGCCCTCTACAGCTCCTTCTAGTACCATGGAAGCCATTCCCTCAGGCCTTAATAGATGTCCTATCATCCTGTCCCTTCTCCTTACCAGTGTTTTCCACATATTCCTCTCCTCTCCGATTCTGCACAGAACCTCCTAATTCCTTACCTTACCAGTCCACTTAATTTTCAACATTTGTCTGTAGCATCACATCGCAAATGCTTGGATTCTTTTCTGTTCCAGTTTCCCCACAGCCCATGTTTCACTACCATACAGCACTGTACTCCAGACGTATATTCTCAGAAATTTCTTCCTCAAATTAAGGCCGATGTTTGATATTAGTAGACTTCTTTTGGCTAGGAATGCCCTTTTTGCCATTGAGAGTCTGCTCTTGCTCTGTCTGTCATTGGTTATTTTACTGCCTAGGTAGCAGAATTTCTTAACTTCATCTACTTCATGATCATTAATCCTGGTGTTAAGTTTCTCGCTGTTCTCATTTCTACTACTTCTCATTACCTTCGTCTTTCTTCAATTTACTCTCAATCCATAATCTTTACTCCTTAGACTGTTCATTCCATTCAGCAGATCATGTAATTCTTCTTCACTTTCACTCAGGATAGCAATGTCATCAGTGAATCGTATGATTGATATCCTTTCACCTTGAATTTTAATTCTGCTCCTGAACCTTTCTTTTATTTCCATCATTGCTTCCTCAATGTACAAATTGGACAGTAGGGGAAAAAGGCTACATCCTTGTCTTACACCCTTTTTATTATGAGCACTTCGTTCTTGGTCGTCCACTCTTATTATTCCCTCTTTACTGTTGTACATATTGTATATGACCCGTCTCTCACTATACCTTACCCCTACTTTTCTCAGAATTTCAAACATCTTGCACCATTTTACATCGTCAAACACTTTTTCCAGGTTGCCAGATCCTATGAATGTGTCTTGATTTTTCTCAAGTCTTGCTTCCATTATTAACTGCAATGTCAGAATTGCCTCTCTCATGCCTTTACCTTTCCTAAAGCCAAACTGATCATCATGTAGTGCATCCTCAGTTTTCTTTTCCATTCTTCTGTATATTATTCTTGTAAGCAACTTGGATGCATGAGCTGTTAAGCTGATTGTGCAGTAATTCTCGCACTTGTCAGGTCTTGCAATCATCAGAATTGTGTGGATGATGCTTTTCAGAAAGTCAGATGGTATGTTGCCAGACTAATATATTCTACAAACCAACATGAATAGTTGTTTGTTGCCACGTTCCACAATGATTTTAAAAATTCTGATGGAACATTATCAATCCTTTCTGCCTTATTTGACCTTAGGTCCTCTAAAGCTCTTTTAGATTCTGATTCTAATACTGGATCCCTTATCTCTTCTAAATCGACTCCTGTTTCTTCTTCTATCACATCAGACAAATCTTCCCCCTCATAGAGGCTTTCATTGTATTATTTCCACCTATCAGCTCTCTCCTCTGCATTTAACTGTGGAATTTCCATTGCAGTCTTAATGTTATCACCCTTGCTTTCAGTGAAATTTCCATTGCACTCTTAATGTTATCACCTTTGCTTTTAATGTCACCAAAGGTTGTTTTGACTTTCCTGTATGCTGAGTCTGTCCTTCCGACAATCATTTCTTTTTCGATGTCTTCACATTTTTCCTGCAGCCATTTCGTCTTAGGTTCCTTGCACTTCCTATTTATTTCATTCCTCAGCGACTTGTATTTCTCTGTTCCTGAGTTTCCCGGAACATTTTTGTACTTCCTCCTTTCATTGACCAATTAAAGTATTTCTTCTGTACCCATGGTTTCTTCGCAGTTACCTTCTTTGTACCTACATTTTCTTTCCCAAATGTTGTTATTGCCCTTTTTAGGGATGTCCATTCCTCTTCAACTGTACTGCTTACTGAGCTATTCCTTATTGCTGTATCTGTAGCTTTGGAGAAGTTCAAGTGTATCTCATCATTCCGTAGTACTTCCATATCCCACTTCTTTGTGTATTGATTCTTCCTGACTAATGTCTTAAACTTCAGCCTACTCTTCATCACTATTATGTTATGATCTGAGTCTATATTTGCTCCTAGGTACGCCTTACAGTCCAGTATCTGATTTCGGAATCTCTATCTTCATCACCCAGCCTTTTCCAAGTATACCTCCTCCTCTTGTGATTCTTGAACAGAGTATTTGCTATTACTAGCTGAAAATTGTTACAGAATCAATTAGTCTTTTTTTCTGTCTCATTCCTTGTCCCAAGCCCATATTCCCCTGTAACCTTTTCTTCTACTCATTCCCCTACAACTGCATTCTATTCTCCCATGACTATTAGATTTTCGTCTCCCTTTACGTACTGTATTACCCTTTGAATATCTTCATACACCTTCTCTATCTCTTCATCTTCAGCTTGTGACATCAGCATATATACCTGAACTATCGTTGTTGGTGTTGGTTTGCTGTCGCTTCTGATAAGAACAACACTATCACTAAATTGTTCACAGTAACACACACTCTGCCGTACCAGAAATCCTTGTCCACTTTCCACTTCACTTTACTGACCCCTACTAAATCTCCATTGAGCCTTTGCATTTCCCTTGTCAGATTTTCTAGTTTCCGTACTGTGTTCAGGCTTCTGACATTCCATGCCCTGACTCATAGAACATTATCCTTCCGTTGATTAATCAATCTTTTTCTCCTGGTAACCTCTCCCTTGGCAGTCCCAGCCCGGAGATCCATATGGGGGACTATTCTGGAATCTTTTGCCAATGGAGAGATCATCATAACATTTCTTCAGCTACAGGCCACATGTCTCGTGGATACATGTTCGTGTCATTAATGCAGTGGTTTCCATTGCCTTCTGCATCCTCATGCTGTAGATAATTACTGTTTCTCCCGTCTTTAGGGGCAGTTTTCCACCCCTAGGACAAGAGAGTGCCCTGAACCTCTGTCCACTCCTCCACCCTCTTTGACAAGACCATTGGCAGAATGAGGGGTGACTTCTTATGCCAGAAGTCTTCGGCTGCTAATGCTGATTATTAATCAAAATTTAAGCAGCGGCGGGATTTGAACCCGGGACCAAAGACGTTTTGATTACTAATCAAAAGACAAATTTCTATGTCTCCATTTGCACATTACATCATTATTTCTTCCATAAAAAGCAGTAATCTGTGTTGGATCACAACAATGCATGGCAATCAGCAATAATCCGCTCACTTGTAGCCTACAAGATAAGAAAGTGCAAAAAGATAAGAAGTACATATGTAAGTCAGTTGTATTCAGAGCTGCAACTGGTGTAAACAGAAACAGCCTCAGTCACAGAATGAGGCCCTTTCTGCATGGAATTATGAAATACATTTATTGGTAACTCCACTTTGTGAGCATGGGACTGAGACTCTTTTGTCATACCATATTAGTTTAGTCTCAAGGAGTATCATTCTGTCAATAATTCATTTTCTAAAAATATTGTGACTGAGACACTTTCAGAATGGACCTGTTCAATTGCAGTAAAGTGGAGACATTTGAAGTACTGCTTGCGATTAAGTCTACACTAAGACCAAGTTTAACTTTTCAAAAGGAGTAAATTAAAATGAATCTACTGAAATGGAAAGTTCGAATCATTCAAATTGTGAAAGAAACTGAGAGGCATGTTATCATGTAATAACAATAGTGTAATTGCATGTGAAACAGAACACAAGATTTGTTAGCACTAAAGTTGAGCAAAATTCCCCCCCCCCCTCCCCCCCGCCCTTGTTGCAGCAGCATGACTGGTGTATGTGGTGAAAAAGTGAAAGATGTGCAGACGGGTGAGTGGAAGGAACAGGCTAAGAGTGGGTTAGGAAAAATAAAGAAAATGTGCGTTACCTATGTGTGGAGGAAGGAAATGTAATATGTATACAAGAATAGTTCATTACTCACCAAACAGGAAATGTGTTGAGCATTAGAACTGCTTGAAGAATTCTGTGACAAAAGCACATCGGAAAGTGGAGGACTTAAAGTAAGAGTAAAGGAAAGGAATTTATGGGAGAGCAGGTGGAGTAAAAGTGTAGCACTGGGAATGTGAAGTTGAAGTGTCTACCAGAGGGAGGAATCTACACATGGGATGTCTCTTGCGATATATCCTTTGTTTGTGCAACTCTCTAGGCCTCAGTGTCTACCTTTCCCAAAGCTTTTTTCCTGTTCTCCCTCATTCCTGATTTAGATTTCCCATGTTTTTCATAAATCAGTTTGTTTTGAACTACACAGGCAAGTCTTTCCCCTTCCTTGTGCAATCCAAGTTAGTACTCTGTCTCTAATGTTCTCATTATGGACAGGATGTTAAACAATAAGCTTTCTTAGAATGGATCAGATGAATTCTTTAGCATCTTGTTAAGTACATCTTTCTTAAAAGTTGAGGAGTGTGCGACATACGCACATCCTCAGTCATTGAACAGTGTAAATACAGCTCATCATATTTGATTTCAGTAGCTGTTTTTCAGCACAACCACTACCAAGCTTCTTACTTCTTTTAGCTAAAATTTTTATTAATCCGCAAGAAATAAAAATCCTCTGTACAGACATTGATTCCAAAAACTGGATGCTTTCTGCATTAAAATTACACCTGTCAGTTCTTTACATCATCTCAGTTTCTGTACAGTCATTTTTAAAATTTTTTGTTGTTGTATTTTTAAATTTATTATATTTATTTAAACCTACTATATTTCCATATGAAATCTGAGGGCTCTTAGATGTTACAAGAGATCCAAGTTCAATTCGACATTGATAAACACCCAACCACTCACTTTCAGTAACTTTAGATTTGACCACAATACTCCATACTCCTGTAGCTCCATATTCCCGTTTGTTATATCTCTCCTCTTCTTTGAAATTATATTTTTAACTCAAATTTATATATGTCAGTGTCTTCCTACTGTGTGTGTTTCCTAAATTTCAAACACTTTTTAGAACCAGAGTTCATTGTTGACTATTACAGCAAGCAGTCATATTCCAAGCATCAATAATCTATCTGTGTCATATTACAAGTATCTTTGTTGTGTTTTCTCAGCTCCTTAACTGTATTGACTAGACACACACACACACACACACACACACACACACACACACACACACACACACACACACACTTGTGCAGCTGCATTCAACTGTCTGAACACACATTGTGAAGTGAAGTACCCAGTGGTCCAATTTACTGTAGAAAATATGTCATTGTCGGAATAGTTTTATTACTAAAAGAGAATTTATATTTTATGCATTATTTCTGTGGCAAAGCTGTTAGTAATTAGGCATGTAGTTATGCTGTGAACTGATTATATGGTAAACAAATTCACTTACACCTTTCATCATTGGTAATTGTATTTATAAATAAACCATTTTTATGAATGAGGGGGACGATAGAAACAAAACACACTCTTCACTAGTCTGTTCATGGTATAATTTTCGTATTTTGTTGTTACTAGTTACCAATTTTCAGTAACTGCCATACATGCTTATGCACAACGTTATCTTGTACAGAACTTTGCTATGTTTTCAGAGAGCAACAAGAAGAGAGGCCTGTGCCTAATGCAAAGTGTAGGAGACCTTCCAAGAGCTGCAAGCATAACACACAGTCTACCATCAGTCTACAATGTAATGTTAAATGCTGCCATAATTCCATTACAAAATCTAAGACATGTTATAAAACATCAGAAAGGAATAGTATAAATATACATAAAAAGGTAATATATGTTAAGAATGCTACTTTAATTGATTATCAGAACTATGACAGAAAGGGGTTGACAGAATGATTCTTCCATGGTTCATCACTTTGAGCAGAGATCTTTGTTGCCTATTCCTTAACCATCTATTATTCACCCTTCTGACTCAAACTCTACAATGAACTCTGCATTTGTGGAGAGATGGGAAGAGATGAGCGGTTAATTAAGAATTTTGTTCATGTCTTTCTTCTTTTTATTCTTCATGTAGGAGCACTCCTGTTGCTCTATCCTGTACTACTGTATAAAGTTTTCTCCCCTTCATTTTGCCTCAAACTTGTTGCTTTATCTGTTTTGTCACAAACACCAAAAAAATTCTGTGACTGCGATTTTATGTGCCTGCATCCTTCATTTTTCAGTACATTTTTGCCAACATGATATTTGTCTTTGATTGATTATACCATAAATGATGATGATTCAGTTTTGGGCACACTAAAAGTTGGTCATTGGGGCTCAAGCTTGAACAGCCATGAGCACTTAAATTTGAACTTGAATTCAGTTGTGTATTAACAGCCACTGAAAAATGAGGTGCTAGTTCAACCATGTTAGAATTCTGAAGAATTTGTACATCAACTCCACAGCTTCCACTAGCCTTCATCAGAATGCTGACAAATTCTTTGATGGAAAGCGATTCTGTTTTATCATCAACACTATTCTTAGCAGCCCTAAACTGAGCAAAATGAGGAGAAATTTGGACTCCTATAACATTTACGTAGACGCATTTACCACTCCCTTCTGTTTTTGTGAGAGTAGTACTTTAACTTCTTGATGAATCAGGATTAGCATCTTCTCTTCTTTCAAAATAAGAAACCTAGAAGCAAAACACAACCCCAAGCAAAGTGGAGTTCGCAAAGCATTTGATAAAAGTTACTGTTTTATTGCTTGCTTAAGCTGGCACTGTCATAAACTAGGCAGTTCAGCCCCAAACCTCTGCCTCGACCAGTTCCTTACACAACCATAGTGCAAATTTCCCCCCCCCCCCCCCCCCCTCCTCCTAACCCCTCCTGAAACTGTCATATTGAAGTACCCACATAATATCATCTACACGGTAGTTGGCAAAGTGAGTCTTGTCTGTGATTATTGTGTCCACATATATTACAACAGTGATGTTCTTTTCGTGTTGTATTGAAAGAGTATGACACAGGGATTACCTTAAAATGTAGACTTAAATTTAAAAAAATGTTTTCAGTGTACAGAAAATACTTTGGCTAAAAATTTTGCTGCAAGTTGTTGCCATTATCTTCATTTACTTGGAAAACAATTGAAAGATTTTACTTCAGTCTTTTACCTCTAATTTGTGGATTTTATATGTAAAATATTTCTGGTTTGCAGGAAAAAAGTTCCTTTGATATTATGGAGGTACACAGCAAAGATTTTATTTCACCCAGTAAACCATTCAAGCCAAGAATTCTTAAAACTGATGCCGAACCAAGAATTCGGAATCTAAGAGTTTACTACCCACCGAGGAAAAAAGTACATCACAAAAGAGTAATGACAGATGTAAAAGAGAATGACTTTGCAGAAGCCGATGAAGAGCGGTGTGAAGTACGTAAACCTTATTGCATTTTTGTCATGGAGTTTTTTAATAGGTAATGTGAAAAACAATACAGCCGTTAACAACTCTCATCTGTAAGCTGACCTGCATTGTCTTCTATTGAATGAGTGTATGCTCCTGAGGCATTTATATATTAATTACTTACTTATATTACTTACTTATATTAATTACTATGTACTTATATTAATTACTTACTCACCATATAGCAGAGATGCTGAGTCATAGATAGGCACAACAAAAAGTCAGAAAATGACCTTTCAGCCAACAAGGCCTTCGTTGGTGATAGAACACGTGCATGCGCGCGCGCGCACACACACACACACACACACACACACACACACACACACACACACGAACACGAACACGAACATAGTCTCTGGCCTCGGCAGCCAGGGACTGGCTGAGGCCAGAGACTGTGGTTGTGTGTGTGTGTGTGTGTGTGTGTGTGTGTGTGTGTGTATGTGTGTGTGTGCTCTCGCCAATGAAGGCCTTGTTGGCAGGAACCTTATTTTCTGACAGTCTTCTTGTTGTGCCTATCTGTGGCTCAGCATCTCTGCTATATGGTGAGTAGCAACAATCCTTTTCATATTATTGTTACATTCCATCCAGGATTTTCCATTGTTGAATTTCACTTAACACTTTGCCATCTGCACGTCTCATACAAATTTATTCGCTTTTGCGGTCTGCATGTCTCGTACAAATGTATTCATTTGGTGCCGGCAGCGTTAATTCGGATTACTTGGTTTTACGCCAGCCATTCTTGGCATTGTCAGCAGATTATAAATTGTTAAGTTTTACTAATCTCATCCTTAGTTGTCATAAGTTCACAACCCTGTTATCCTACTTTCATGACATTTCGAAGATATACATATGTAAATAAATACAAAATTTGTTTGTTGCATATATTTGTTTATTTGCTTTGTCTTTGGTACTTAGTATTTCTCTTTCGTATGATATGCAGCAAAACAGTCTCCAAGATGTAATGCAACTCCACAAGGCTTGCACATTAAGTTTGTTTTTCTCCTTTTTTTATTTTTGGAACATACATGGCAGTTCCTTTGTTTTCATTTATTCATTTCAGAAATAAGTATTAGCTGGTGTTGCTTTATGTGACCAGAAAGTCTGTCAGCTGGATCATGATGAGACGTACGCGATGTAGTGGCAACCCCCAAGTTTTGCTCAGACGCAGGTGCATGGTCTTTTATCCACGAATCAGACACTTTCAATAAAAAATCGTGATGTCAGAGACTCTTGTGTTCTGTATTGAAATATTGCCATGTACGGAATGTATTAAATAGTGCCCAATTTAGGAGGTACATGCAAACATTTTTTGACCATTTTAAAGTTTTTCTATATGTAGGGTAATACGAGGGTTGTACCAAAAGTGAGGTTCCCAATGAGCTACAGCCTTGAGGGAATTTGCTAGGCTAAATCTGACAACTGGGCCGTGTGCAGTGGTTTCCCCACTCTTGAGCCCATCTGTCCGCAATTCGCTATGTCGCTCAGTGTTGGCTTGGCAGCTATCAGCGATGGAAGTGTTGATCACCGCTCCTGTCAAGTGTGAGTTTCGAGCTGTACTCTGGTTTCTCCACGCAAGGGAGTTACCGTCCGTGGAGATTCATTGGCAACTGACTGAGGTTTACGGTGAAGAGGGCATGTCCTTTTAGCATGTCCGCAAATGGTGCAGGGCTTTTGCTGAGGGTCGCTTGGAAGTTCATGATGAAGAACGGAGTGGAAGACCACTGGTTTTGGATGCAATTGTTCATAAGGTCAGCAGTGAGCTGCTCAAAGATCGGAGGGTCACTGTCCATGAACTTGTTGAATGCATTCCTGAAGCTTCCCACTGCGCAGTTGAAAGAACTTTAACAGAAACATTGGGTTATGGCAAGGTGTGTGCTCGTTGTGTCTCCCAGATGCTGACTGATGGATACAAGGAGCAATGCCTTGACTGTTCTCACAGGTTCCTTCAACAGTGTGAGGGGGGAGGCAACAAGGAGACATTGTTGGACTCTTTCATCACGGGAGGTAAAACATGGGTGTTTCATACCCCCCACCCCAGTGCAAAACAACAATCTCTTCAGTGGCGTCACTCTGGTTCATCGCCACTTAAGAAATTCCAACAAACGCAGTCGGCAGGAAAGGTTATGTCGACTGTGTTTTGGGATCAGAAGGGTGTACTCCTCATTGATTTCATACAACCTGGGACATCAATAAACTCAAACAGATATTGTGAAACATTCACCAAACTCCGGTGAGCAATTCAGAATCGCCAGAGAGGACGACTGACGGAGGGAGTAGTGCTTCTACGTGACAATGCTCAATCCCACGTCGCTTGTCAAACACAGGAGCTTTTGAAGAAATTTGGGTGGACAGCTATACCCCATCCCCCGTACAGCCCGGACTTAACCCCCAGCGATTATCACCTCTGCTCCAAGTTGAAGGAACACTTAGGTGGCAAACACTTTAAGAGCGATGGTGAAGTCCAATCGGAGGTCACACGCCTCCTCAATGAGGTGGCAGGAGGCTTCTTCAACTTAGGAATACAAAAGCTGGAGCATTGTCTTCAAAAGTGTGTCGAAAGAAATGGAGACTATGTTGAAAAATAGACAAAAGTGTAAGCTTTTCAACAGTGTATAAATTAATAACAATAAACAATGTCTTCTGTTTGTAAAAAATATGGGAACATTACTTTTGTTACAACCCTCATAACTTAAATATTGGTCTGCCCGATCCATTCTTTCATATATTAGTTTTAGTCTAATATACTTTCAGGTTTTTTATTGTGTAATTGATTTTTCTACATTTTCTTTGAGTGTCAGTCAAAGTGGCATTATGTATTGTAGAGATCATCTGTATCGTTTTAGTTTTCGAAGGTCTCCATACCTGCATGAGTACTTCATATTTCCATTGATGACAAACTTCAAACACATTGACATCTGCGTTTTCTGGAAATCCTCTATTTTGCCGCATCGTTCCACAAACTTGAATTTTCTTTTTGAGTAACTTCTCTGCAAGTTCTACTCTGTTATAATAGTTATTCATGTTGAGGTGCTGTCACTTTCCATAAGAAGGTGTCAATAGTTCCAGCACTGTTTTTGCTAAAAGCTGTCCGGTGCCAGAATATATCTTGAATGAGGAAATGTATCCTGTACTCGAATCACACCGCATCTGAATGAGTATGCCATAATTTGTAATTTTCGATGGATAGTAAACTTCAAAATTTAACTCTCCATGCCATAGTATCATTCCTTCATCAGTTGAGATGTTTTGACTTAGATTAAAAGTTTCTTTAAACTTTTTGGAAAAATAATCAATTATGAATTGCACTTTGAAAAGCCAGTCGGCATTATCTTGCTTATTGTTGTCGGAAAAATGAAAAAAATTATAATATTTGTCTGAATCAGTTGTGGGACATCGTTTTGCGAAATATCAGTGTGTCTATCTATGGATTTGATGACCAATAATCATCGATCCTTGCCTTTTTTACAATTCCTTAAGGATAGCAAGTCAAACCATTTTCTAAGTTCGGGTCCTGTAATGTCGACAAATTTGGCATTTTTTTTTTTTTTAAATCCAGTTTCCTTCTATTGCAATTTTGACTGTAGTACTTGTTGGTTTCATTGCTAATATATTCAAATAGATCATTCCCAATATATAATTCTAAAATATCCTCAATGGTCTGTGTATCTTTGGGAACTATGTTTGGACCCGGAGATCCTTCAAATTTATTATTGGCCCTCGGTAAATCAAAGTCTGACCACTGTGCACTGTCTTCTTCGTCGGATTCATCCAAATCAGTTGGCAACCATAGCGTTCACTGAATTCTTCTTGGACATATTTCACTATTTTCTGATGGTTCTGCTTCACTTTTTCAGTCAGAGTGCAGATTTAATAGTTTCTATTGGATCCTAAACCACATGTATCAAAAATGTTCAAATAGTTTTACTTAGTATTGATGAGGTCTCTACAAATAATATCATCACTTACAATAAACAGAATTTATGAGTTCTGATTTTGAACAAGCTAAATATTCCCCATGATGCACTCACTCTTTTTAGTTTGTCCAACTTTTATTTGCAAACTACCCATTGCTTTAGCATTTTAAGTTCGTATCACAGAAATGTCCAAAATCGCAATTGCATATCTGAAGTCTTTAAGCTCCTAAACAACCTTTTAAAATGGAAAATGTTTGTGTGTTTACTCAACTTGGAGTAACTGCATGTGTAACAAATTGTCGCTGTTGTGCACTTGAACAACACAGTATTTTACTAGGCATAATCCTATTGGAGTTGGCCTGCCCTTGCCTTCCTCTAAGCATGGAACTGACGTATCCAGCTAGTTCCAGAGATATCTTCACTCTAATGAGAATTTTGAATGATACTGAACATGGTGTTTTCCGCATTAACAAATCCTTGCCAGAAATGAAGGCAGTGAGAAGCGATAGAAAAATCCTAAGACTCCCTGAGGATTGAATCTCAGACTTGTGAATTTGTGGTCTGACACTTAGCTTTTGAGCCAAACAATGTTTTACTAGCAAAACAACTAAACGCCTCACCACCTCTCTCTCTCTCTCTCTCTCTCTCTCTCTCTCTCTCCCCCTCTCCCTCCCTCCCTCCCTCCCTCCCTCCCTCCCTCCCACCCTCCCTCTCAGCATAAACATTACATAACCCTTTCTGGTTACCTCAGTGGGAATAATTTTAGCATTGAGATTGCCCTTTGCTTACCATGAACTCTATGTTGTATGTATTATCTCCTGCTGTTGACACCAGACCTAGATTAAATACTAGATAGATATTTTTTTATGGTTTTCAATGGACCTGTGCAAAAAATTTCAATTGAGGTAAAAGAGAGAACATTTATTCTGTGTAACTTTGTAAACAGTTAATTACACTAATGAACAAGAATACCTGGTGCTTCTTAGCATGCTTAAATTATGTTGGAAATAGGGGAGTTCATAACATTGCTGGACATTTATGAGAAATGCTGCTGCTACAGCAGTTACCATCCAAATCCTTTATTCAGCTCTGCTGACTCTAATGACCTCGATTTCGATAGGATATTAAACTGTAAGCTTCCTTTATCTAGCTCCGGGTTAGCAATCAAATATTATACCTGCATTCTGCTGAGCTGGGTCATTAGGTTCTAGTGTGTAGTTGTTGTTTTCTGGTTATGGCTGTTGACTGACCTTTCCAGCAAAGATTTGAAGTTTCCCCCGCGGCCTCAGATGAAAGACTCTTCCAGTCCACAACTTACGGCATAATATCTGTCAATTTTATTTCCCATGTCTATGTAAAAACTTTGTGTACTCTTCCTTTCCTCGCTTAAGACAAGGGCTTTGGCTAGCTTTATTATGATTGGCTGAGTTCGTGATTGCTACCCACCGATCACTGTACTAGAACATCTTTCCCTCTCCTTTCTCCTTCACTTTATCAATTTCCTTCTTGGTTTTCTTCTCCAACGTGCAGTGGGAGCATCTCACATTCCATGTACTACGAAATTAGTAACTGCATAACGAATGTGTAAGCACCAGTTCATCACCCTCTGCATGTTAATATTGTTTACTTGTAAATGCGTGCAAACACATCAAAGCACAACCAAGGGACACTCAGCGACTATCTCAAAATATGTCACTCTGAGGGTGTGTGTCGCCGACAGCATGATGAATTGAGTCTGTTCACCTTCCTGGAATATCAACTGGCCAGCAGAGGGGCTTGGGAACATGTATGTATGCTAAGGTTGGCCTTACGGGGTAGGCTGGTTTGTTGTGCATACACTTCAAATTATGACCATGTGCTTATAGCTTATTGGTCCACATTTGGAACACAATACAGAAGTGGTTCAGCATGACATGGATTCGACATATCCTTGGCCAGTTTCCAGACGTCTACGCAGAGGTCATGCAATTCCCTTAAATTACAGGCTGGTGGGTTTTAGATGCAGAACTGACACCTGAGAGTATCCCAGATGCATACTATCCATAGAGTTTTAGATCAGGTGAATTTTGGAGCCAAAGTATCAACATAGATTCAGTAATACCTTGTTCAACCCACTTTAGCATAGTTCTGGTCTTATGGTGTGAAAAGCTAACCAGCTTGAAGATGATATTACCATTTGGGAAGGTATCGAGTGTGAAGGGAAGCAGGTAATCTGCAATAATGTTCGTGTAATCAACAGCTCTCATAGTGCCCTCTGTTGCCAATACAGGTTTCATGGAGACCCAGGCAAATGTCCCCCTTAGCACAATACTGCTCCCACTGGCTTATGACAGTGGCACATTGCAAGTTTTGAGGAGCTGTTTACCTGAATGGTGGCTTAATTGGATACAATTATTAACCTGGTGATTCATCCGAGCAGGTGACACACTCCCATTGACCCTTGGTCCAATCGTCATGGTCCTGTTTTAATAGACACTGTTGTTGGGTAATATGGTTACACACAGGGGTCGTCTGCTTGTAGATGCCCCATGTCGAACAAATTGCACAGAGCGATGTACTCCAAAACACTTATGACTGACCTGCATTGTACTCTGCCATCAGACCTGCTGCAGATCGTCAACTATCCTGCTTTACAGAGTGGACAAGCATCTGACCTACACATTCTTTGATTAGGCTTTGACGTCCAATGCCTTGTCGTCTAAACATGATCTTTCTATCCTTGAACTACTTTCCATTGATGCTCATAACAGTAGCCTGTGAACAGCCAACCAGCTTTGCCATTTTATAGGTGTTTGTTCCCAAATACTAGGCCATAACATGCTGCCCTTTGCCAGAGTTGCTTATGCTAGCAGATTTCCCTCCTTTGTGGCGTGTCCCTTTGCTAGAATGATTCCTCATTTGTGTCTGCTCCATACCTTTCTTTACCACATTATGTGCCACAATACCATCAGATAGCATTCAGTCCTGTGGTGAGAAGTGGTCATAATGTTTTGCCTTATCACTGTACAGTTTTGTTCTTAATTAGGCATTTGATTATGTTTAATGAATAACAATTTTTTTAAATTCAGAGTTTTCTCAGACCAGTCACAAAAGTAGTCATTATCCATCAGCAATTTGCTGAAAAGCATTGTACTGAATTCCCACTACAACAACATTTCAGTTGTAATATTTCAGCAGACTATTTAAAATCTCAGAGATTCAGACCAGAGTTGTGCATCGTCTGTGCTGCAATTGTGGTTCGCAATTAAATGGTGATTATGGCTTACTTGATTTGGATTATCATAGCCTCTTCTACGTAACATGTAAAATCAGGGAAAAGCAACCAGTTGGCCGTAGCGGACTGGTATTGTGAAGCACAGAAACATGTAACAGAAAATGACATTCATTATAGCTTCACTTCATTTCTGTTTAAGCAATTTTAAAAGTCACAGACTACACACTATTGAAAACTGAGATTGTGGAAGATTAAAATTCATATAGCAGGAGGAAAGTAAACAGAACATCACTCACGGCAGTGGTTAACTGAATTTAAAAAAAAAATGCAGTGAAAAATATATAAAATAGGCATTCCAGTGCTAGCTGCTGGAGTTGATGGTCACATGTGCATGAGGTGTGCTTGCTTGTATGTATAAATGGTGTGTTTCTCTTTTGCTGATGAAGGCTGTGACCGAAAGCTGTATGTGATCAAAAGTATCCAGACACCCCCAGAAACATATGTTTTCATGTTAGGTGCGTTGTGCTGCCACCTACTGCCAGGTACTCCATATCAGCGACCTCTGTAGTCATTAGATATCATGAGAGAGCAGAATGGTGCGCTCCGCGGAACTCACTTGCTTCGAATGTGGTCAGATGATTGGGTGCCACTTGTGTCATATGTCTGTATGCGAGATTTCCACACTCCTAAACATCCCTAGATCCAGTGTTTCCAATGTGGTAGTGAAATGGAAACACGAAGGGCCACCTACAGCTCAAAAGCATACAAGCCGACCTCGTCTGTTGACGGGCAGAGACTGCCGACAGTTGAAGAGGGTCGTAGTGTGTAACAGGCAGATATCTATCTAGATCATCACACAGGAATTCCAAACTGCATCAGGATCCACTGCTAGTACTATGACAGTTAGGCGGGAGGTGAGAAAATTCGATTTCATGCTCGAGCGGCTGCTCATAAGCCACACATCACGCCGGTAAATGCCAAATGACACGTCGCTTGGTGCAAGGAGCATAAATGTTGGCGATTGAACAGTGGAAAAATGTTGTGTGGAGTTACGAATCACGGTACAAAATGTGGCAGTCTGATCTCAGGGTGTGGGTATGGCGAATGTTTAGTGAACGTCATCTGCCAGTGTGTGTAGTGCCAACAGTAAAATTCAGAGGCCGTGGCGTTACGGTGAGGTCTGTTTTTCATGGAAGGGGCTGGCACCCCTTGTTGTTTTGCATGGCACTATCACAGCACAAGCCTACATTGATGTTTTAAGCACCTTCTTGCTTTCCACTGTTGAAGAGCAATTCGAGAATGGCGATTGCATCTTTTAACACAATCAAGCACCTGTTCATAATACACCGGCCAGTGGCAGAGTGGTTACACGACAATAACCTCCCTGTAATGGACTGGCCTGCACAGAGTCCTGACCTGAATCCTATAGAACACCTTTGGGATGTTCTGGAATGCCAACTTCGTGCCAGGCCTCACCGACCAGCATCGATACATCTCCTCAGTGCAGCACTCCATGAAGAACGGGATGTCATTCCCCAAGAAACCTTCCAGCACCTGATTGAACATATGCCTGTGAAAGTAGAAGCTGTCACCAAGGCTAAGGGTGGGCCAACACCATATTGAATTCCAGAATTACCACCGAGCGAGGTGGCGCAGTGGCTAGCACACTGGACTCGCATTCGGGAGGACGACGGTTCAATCCCGCGTCCGGCCATCCTGATTTAGGTTTTCCGTGATTCCCTAAATCACTCCAGGCAAATGCCGGGATGGTTCCTTTGAAAGGGCACGCCTGACTTCCTTCTCCGTCCTTCCCTAATCCGATGAGACCGATGACCTCGCTGTTTGGTCTCTTCCCCCAAACCAACCAACCAACCAGAATTACCGATGGAGGACGCCACGAACTTGTAAGTCTTTTCAGCCTGGTGTCCAGAAACTTTTGATCACATAGTGTATGTGTCTTTTTGATTGTGTTCTTTACGGTAAGTAGCAGTTTATCTTTTCCTATATTGTTGATATAAAATGTATGCATGTTTAAGTCTATTACTATCCTGATATCTCACAAATGTTGTCCACCCGCACCCTCTTTTGCACCCAATCCTCCAAATTCCTCCAACACTGTTGCTATTCCTCCAGTGTTCTCTCTTGCTGTGCTCTTCTGAATCAGTTTACTTCCCGTTGTTTTCTTCTCCTGGTCCCACTTTAAATTCCTCTCATTTTACATATGTAATTGTTTTCCTTGCATCCTCACTCTCCTATTACCTGATTCTTTGCTGAATTTGTGTTAAATTAGCTGTATTAGCTTACTCTTCATTCTTGATCATCCCCTAATCACATTACAATGTTGAGGCTGTAGCAGTTGTGAAGTCTACAAGATTGTTCATCATTTGAATATTTTATAGTGGTTGTTCTTGTAACAATTAATGAAAGTTAAGTAAGCTATTTTACGTTACAAATATTATCATTTCTGCTGAAACATCTCTGTCAGTGAAGCTAAAAATTGTTCTTTTCGTACTTTCATTTATGAAGATAACTTTATCTGTAGGTGAACATTCAGAAATTGATCAGGAATTTAACTGCACAGTTTCTTGAAGTTTTCAACTTAAATATTCTGTCCTTGGGCATTAGTTATTCTGACAAATTTACCAACAGCAAGATCATAATCACACTCAACAACATGTAAACTGCCAATATTGTTGTATGTACATCAAACACAAGACAGAAGAATGTGTGTGAATGTTGTGTCATTTTATTGTTGAGCAACTAATGCTGCACTGTTGTTACATGAGTAATTATGAGAAAAATAGTGAAGTATTTCAAAATTATTTGTAAACTAGGACTATTTCACAATATTTTAATGATTTAAAATTTGTAAACACACAAATTAATTGCAAAGCGTGGTTGATCATTTTACACAAGATGACTTATTCAAGTTTACTTATGAAATACTGCTTCAGACAAATGATGACCGTTGTGGCTACGCAATAACTGAGGCATTTCTCCCAGTTTTTTGAACACATCTTTGTAATTGGAATTCTGGAAATTTCATTGTGAATTCCATCGTTTAACTGTTACAAGCTTCTTGTCCAGAGAGGGAGTGCATTCTCACTTCAAATAACCACATAAATACAAGTCTGGCGTGGTTAAATCAGTTGAATTAGGTGGCCATTCAACACGAGCATGTTTGGAAATTATGTGGTTACCATATGTTTCATAGAGAACTTGCAAGGTCTTGTTGGATGTTTGGCATGTCGCGCCATCTTGTTGGAACCAATTTTTTGTAATGAATGACTGGGACTTGCCGGTAAACTACTACACATGTATTTTGAGATTTCTGATGGTTTTCTGGGGGCCAGTTGACTTTCAATTCAATGCACTGACAGTTGCATGGAAGTTTCTTGTCCATCTCAATATTGTTCCATGAACAGCAATTGGATATCGCAGCTGAATCCTGAAATTTGTAGGAAAGGCATGTTGGATTCACCGTAATGAAAATAGCACACCACTGCAAATGCATGCTGTTGCTTCGACCAGTATAAGCTGATTACTGACCTGCATATGGTATGAAACTTGGCACTCTGCAGTACTAATGGACAGTGCCACCATTGCTGTATCTTGTTTTTAACACATGTTATTCAAATTTGAAATCATCAAAACATTGTGAAACATCCTGTGCATTGAAAATAAAATAATAGCCTGACTTCTGACTAATCTATGAAAGACCTAAAGGAGGCAAGAAGTAATCATATATTTACGTTTCTATTAATGGATATCTTGAAAATTTTGTAGCTCACTTTGGAGAGTTCAAAAAGCAGCTATTAAAATTAAAGCTGGACCTGTAAAAAATTATCATCCTCGAATACAGGGGTTTTACAAGAATTTTCAAGTGTTCTCTTTAACATGTTATGTGTCCTTTATCGGCATTATTTCATTATCAAGACATTATTCTTGAACAATGATTTAAAACAAATGTGTTTATTTAAAATTAATTTATATTCAGGTGGTAGACCAGATTTCGACTCAGACTTCAGCTTATTCCGCAGATTCTGATTCTCAAAGCAATTGGAATGCAGATCAAGAAGTACAGTTCCTGCCAAATTACACATTCAGGAAAGGAAAGGGAAAAGTGGCAAGTGAGGTATTTCATCTCCAGTTCTTCATTACTATGTTTAGTGGGTATTTTATAGTGCCTGCATTACTGTATTGCATTATGTTAATGTTTCAATCCCAAATGAATGAAAAAGAAAAGCTGAAGTAATTTTTGTCTTCATAGGAAATCTGTCAATTATTGAAACTTTTTCATGTTACCATGGCATGTTCATTTGATTTGGATATTTATTCTTAAACAACACAAAGAAATTTAGAAATATGATCTGCTAATTTAATCATTTTAGTATCACGCATTTCTCTGTGTTGTAAAAACTGAAATGATGTGTCCGAAAAAACAGACATCACGCATTCATATAATTAATTCGTCATGTTCTAACATGTCCAAAGGAGAGACACCATGCATTCATACAGGGTGCGGCAGAACTGACTAAGCAGTTTTAAGGAGCAATAAAAAGTAAATCTGGATGTATAGAGAAAATCTGGATGTATAGAGAAAAAATGTTTTTATTTTCTAAATTAGTACAATATACCATTTTACATTCATTTAGTTTTGAAAATAATGTCCTCAAATTGGTGGCCGTTAGCATCAATACATTGTTGCAGACGATCCATGAAGTTTGGAGCAGCTCTTGCACACATATCACAGGGTATTGCATTCACTTCATCAATAATCGACTCTTTCAACTCTGGTAGGGTGTGAGGGCAGCTTTTGAAAACCTTTTCCTTCAGATATCCCCAAAGAAAGTAGTCACAAATGCTCAAATCTGGTGACCGCACAGGCCACCTGACATCACCCCTCAAAGAGACTAGGCGTCCCAGAAACATTTCTCTCAAAACAGCAAGTGAAATTCGAGCTGTGTGAGCAGTAGCTCCATCCTGTTAGAACCACAAGTCCCCCAGTCCATGTTCTTCAACAATACCATCCATTCTGGGTTGCAGAAAATTTTGCAACATTGAAACATAATGTGTGGAATTCACTGTCACGGTCACTTCTTCCTCCTCAAAAAAGTTAGGGCCTACCATGCCAAATTGTGATGTGGCACACCACATTGTCACTTCAGGAGAATGTTGTGGTCTTTCATGAATAATTCGGGGGTTATTTTCAGCCCAGTAGCAAAAGTTTTGCTTATTAATGCACCCACTAAGATGAAAATGTGCCTTGTCACTACTGAAGAAAGCTGCATTTGGAGAGATCTGAGCAACCATTGGCTCTTACAGATTTTGACAGTTGGCGTAGTCTGCTGGGTGTAGTTCTTGAGCAATCACTATTTTGAAAGGATGGAACTTCAAATTGCATTGCAGAATTCTTCTCAAACTGCGGTCTTAAATCCCCAATGCAACAGCATGTAATTGAACAGAACGTTGCGGCGGTTGTTGAATTGCTGTTCTCACTCGCTGCACATTTCCTCGCATTCGGATGGATCTACGTTGGCCATGTGTATCTATTTTTAGTGTGCTACCAGTTTCCTGCAACTGCTGATCCCAAGACCAAATTGTGTTTGCATTAGGAATGGCATTTTTGTGTGGAATGTTGAACTGTCGCCAAAAAGCTCATTGTGTAGCAATCATAGAACTGTTGTTTTCATAATAACTGTCAATGGCAAAGCCATGATGTGCACTGGTCCAGACTGTGTTGTTTACTGAAATGGGGTCAACGACTGAACAAAGGCAGACCACGTGCAACTGCCTACCCCCACCACAGCCCCAGCGGTAATCAATAGAAACTGCTTAGTTGGTTCTGCCACACCCTTTATAATTAATATGTCTTGATGGGCAATGAATCCACCACCTTCAGTGCCAATGCTCAATAACGTTCGACCTTCTGTGGGAATCTCAAAGTAGCGAACAAGGAGGACATGGACATGGGCTGCGGATAGGTGACACTAGGTGGGAATGTGGGTTGGCTGAGGGACTTCAGAGATAGTCTATGCAATTGCAATAAGCACTATGTCTGGTTGGCATAGTGGTTAACTGGCATAGTGATTAACGTAAGTGCCTAGTTAGTGGGAGATCCGGGTTTCAAACCCCGGTCCGGCCCACATTTTCACTTGTTGCGACTGTTTCTGTACAAATTCCAGATGCAGCTGACATTAGTAGTGTCTTCCCTTTCCTTTCTGCCCCATCCACCTTCAATTTACATAATAACTATCAACATTCTATCATATAACATGTGGACAATTGCCCATCAAAGATTATAGAGTGGCTACATAGGAGACACTGCATGTCAGCTACATTCTGTTAGAAGCTACTGGATTATTTTCAAGGAAATGCCCAAATACAGCCACCCACAACTATGAAGTGTGCTGTTAAAATAAGTACCATGTTTATATATGGCCACTGCAATGCTGCTGTTGGCAGTCTGTACATGCTCGCTGAGTACTTGAATCTACTGGCTGGCCACAGATGCCATAATGGAACCATTCATCTTTTTGGGTGTTTATTTGTGCTTCTGTAAAATATTGCACTTAATTGAAAATCCCACTGAGTGTGAAATACATGTAGTGATTTGTTTTATGTATGTAAAAGAAGTGAAAATGATCAAAATTCATCGACACAGTAGGAAAGTTTCTGGAGAAAACACTATGGGTGATGAAATGGTAAGAAAATAGGTTCAGGTATTTAAAGATATTCATGACAAAGTCCAAAGTGGGTGACCATCTATTGTCTCTTAAGACTTGGAGTAGAAAGTTGTATGCAAATTTATATGAAAACAGGTCCTTTAGGATTTCATCCTTTCCTGAAGTTTTAAGGGGGGGTGGGGGAGGGTGGCATTTAGGCAACCAGCACCACAACATTGATGATGATGTCAAAATGACTCTTCAGCAGTGGTGTCAAACGAGGCAGCAGTTCCTTATGTAAATGGAATTCTGAAGTTGTTCATTGTGATAACGGCCTTAGTAGTGATTGTTATGTTAAAAAATATAATGTTATATTTTCTTTCATGTAACAAGAAAATTGTGTAAAAAAAAAGATAAAAAAAGAAAAAGAAACCACCCCAAGTGCATGTTGCTGATCACAGTCATAACTATGGTGAGAATTGTTTCCTGGCTGCGTGATGAGTTGGGCTGAAGTTTGTATGCCTATATTATATCAGATGTAGATAGGTGTTTTCCAAACTTTTCCTATGGTTGTTCATAGTCTTGAGCTATAACAGTGTAACTCCATTCATTTTGGCCAAATTGATGGTATTTAATCTGGACTAAAGGTATTGAGTCGTGCTTTGTTTCTAGTGATGTGTTGAGTTCATTTCTATAATCTTATTCTGTTCTGTTGTCTGAAGACTAACATTTGCAGCAGAAAGGGTATCTGTGAACTTATATTGGATGTCTGCACAGTGTAATGACCGAAAACTGCTTTCTGCTTGTTGCAATTCAGCTAGCTGTATATGGCGACTCAATGATAGCCTTCATTTCAGCAATAATGTTTTAGATGCAGTTAGATTGAAATTAATAACTGATACTGTGTTGCTTGGTGATTAGATTTCTTTGTGCTGAGAAATTGACACTACGCACAAACAGTTTGTAAGTAGTGATGATGACACAAGTACTTTAATAAGGAATTAGTCACAGAATGATCTAGCGCACAAAATTTGTGCTTCTGTACACATAAATATGCTCACGAGGAGGTAACCACAAATCAGTTACTTGCATTGAACTGGAATTACGTATTAGTCAGACAGGACACACTTCTCTACCACCTCGCTACCTACCTAGGTCTACATTGATCTAAATTATCATAATTTACAGGGAAAAAGATGACCACCACCTCTGCATAGCAATCATCCTTTCTTCAGGAAAGTCATATCAAATTATTGGTTTTAGAGAATAGTGCCAACTTTCTATATACTGAAGAAGCTGAAAATCTTATTTAATAGGAACACTAATGTTAACTAGAGTTTACATTCCCAAGTCCTGCTATTATGATAAATTATGGGAGGGGCTACTAACTGTTTTATTTCATTTTTGAGGCTCAGAATTTTAAACTCCATTGTCAGGCTGGAACAGGAATGCAATAGTTTGTTTGGAAATTATTTTTATTTCTAATATTGTATTTGTAAGTTTCCCAGTTACTCTTAAATTCTCCTTTTTTACTATTATTAACCGCAAATACCATTAGCTAGTAAATGTATTGGCATATGAGTGCAAAAATGCAAAGGTCCTTGAAGGGTCTTCTGCAAGATGTTTGGTTATCAATGTCACTTAACATTCTTTCTGCACACCTCTGTGCAAAAGATACTTTTTTGATTTCCTTTTAAGCTTTAGTGAGTGAAAGTGTGCAACCAAACCTCTGTGGAGATCAAAACACTTTGAGAAACATCTACATGCAAAACCAATAGAGCTGAGCTTTCTGGCTAACTTAACACGCATGGTGGTGGCCCCTCAGTTCGTTATGCATGTGGGTGCATAGAAATTTCACACAAGGAGTTTCATTTGACTGATTTGGGTTGGGAAAATCAAGTCCAGTGTTTAGTAAACCCTCATCGCCAGTTTTGTAAAGGCCTCATCGCTACTGCTACGGAGGCCGAGTTGCCACTGTTGTTATGGAAGGCCTAGTCTGTGAGTTTGTGAAGTGGCTTCTGGTGCAGTACATTGCTAAGACAATTTCTCGCTCCCACTATTACACAGCCTCAGGATTGGGTAACAGGATGAGAGCATGAGGGTTCTGCAACACTCCAACAAATTAGTAACAAAGTCACACAAATGAATTAAAAAGGTTTACTTATTGTTGTGACTTGTTGAACAATTAAATCTGCAACACTGCATGTAATATAACTCAAGAAAAGGCCCTCAGTGGCCAATGCAAATAGTGGTAGGTTAACTTCACAGTACATAGCAAATGCAATTTACAACAATTGTCCATTCACTTCTAAGACTTCATCAAATGACATTTCCTGTCTAAGTCAGCCCTGGACGTTGATCTTCAACCAATTGGGCGAGACCCCCTTTCCTGTCTTCTGAGTCAGCTTCTGTCCTTTGTCGTCCGGTCACTGGGGGATTGTAATTGACCGTCAGTAGCTCAAGGTGAAGATGGTACCCTCATCCTCAGTGCCACCCATGGTGCTGGTGGAACTCGCACAATTGACGAGTCTCTATGGCACTGGCACCAGCTCGCATCTTTTCCCCTGGCTGTGTCTTGTTCGGATGACACAGCACCACTCCTCCCCAAACCACTACACCATTGTGATGTAAGGCTGAGCAACATACCGACGGTGAGGGGTAGATGTGGGTGTTGGAACCAGTGTTGGAATGATGACCGTTGCTGTAGCCAATGCCGAATCGCTGTTCGCACCCCGACGTCCATCTTGAGACTGCGAGGGAAGACTGGCCAAAAAATGACACAGATGGTCCATCCCAGCACCCATCGGAAGGGCATCTTCTTGATGGTGTGAATCTGCAACGGTATTTCCTGACTGGAGGCAACGTGGTAGGCTTTGGCGCAAGGCTGATCCAGTGATGGTGGGGTGGCAGGCTCCGCCAGACATCCGCTAATGGACGGATGTGGCATCAGATTGATGTCCATCGGCTTGAGGTCTGGAAACAGTGGCGCATGACCCCACTCTGATGGATGACGCTCAGTTTGCGTCGACCTGGAAGGCCAGGAATATGTGAACATATGAGAAGTGGCAGAACTCTGCAAGCGACAAGGGCAAATTTGATTTAGGGGCCGCTTCTGCAATCCATCGGTACCTTGGATCTGAAACACACCGAACGAAGTGAATTAATAATGATGCCACACTCCTATGTGTTCTTTCTGCCGTAGGTTCTGTTAAACACAGGTTGATTAATACAGTATGTTGGCTGACTGAAGTCTGTTGGCGCCAAGCACAGTGAGGGATGGTGCAAATGCAAAAGCGTGCAGCGCATCGCCAATGTAACAATTTGCAGGCAAAGGGCCGTAGTGGGGCTGAAAGCAATAAGTGGAAAAGAAGCGTTACAATGTTTGTTCGCATGGATGGTGCAAGCGAAATTTCTCCATTTGCTATTGGAACTTGTGGACAAATTGTTCAGCCTCACAATTCGATTATGTGTGGAATGGTGCTAAGGTGAGATGGCGTATGCCGTTTGCCGTACAGAAATCTTCTAATTCTGCAGAGAGAAATTGAAGTATGTTGTTCGTGATGAGCAATTCAGGTAGACCTTCAATCGGAATATGGACTGAAATGCTTGCAAAGTGGAGTAATATGTTGTTGACGACATGAGAACAACAAACTATATGCATCAACAGCTACTAACTAGTGTGAGTTCCAATAAGAGCCAGAAAAGTCTATATGCACATGCTGCCAAGGTGCCTCTGCCTTGGGCTACTCAGAAAAAACACTGTGGAGGGGTGGCCTGATATTCCACATGTGTTTGACACTGTTCAGACATCCATTCTATTTGCATGTCCTTGCCAACCCATGTGCAATGTCTGCATGCTAATTGTTTTGTGTGGGCAACACCCCAATGACCGTGATGCAATAAGTTGAGTACATGTCATTGAAGCACTTCTGGTATCACCACACGCAAATATCGTGACTCTGTGTGCAGCAAAATGACTCCGTGAACAACCAAAAGGTCATGTCAACGTGCATAATATTGACTAACAATTGGGCTAACGATGTGCTTGATAAAGCCTTCCAGTGGAATTGCACTGGAGCGAAATTAGCAAATCAGGGTCGAAAGAAGTCACTTGTGAAATGAGGATTTAAAGAAGTCGCTTGTGCTACTTTGTGCAATAATCCAGGGGAAGCTGCTCAACAATGTCAGTCTCTCATGCATCAGTTTGAAAATATGCTGCTTCAGAAGTGTCGAAGTCAGCATCAGGTCCCATTGGTAGACGTCAGGGAGCATCTGCATTCACTTGCTTAAAAATGGGCCGATAAATGATCTCAAACTGGTAGTGGGAGAGAAGAAGAGCCCAGATTTACTATTACTGAGCAGTACGAATAGGAATCGGTTTGGCCAGATTGCAGAGTGACTGTAAAGGCTTGTGGTCTGTGACCGAGCAGAATTTTTGGCCATATAAGTACTGGTGAAATTTAGTCACTCGGAAAATAATGGCTAGAGCTTCCTTATTTGTTTGGAAATAGTTCTGCTGAGCTTTGTTCAGAAGCTTGGAAGTAAAGGCAATAGGTCTGTCTGATGTTACAATCTGTTGTAACAAAACAGCAGCAATTCCATAGGATGTTGCGTCTGTGGCCAAAATGACAGGTTTTTGTTGATTTAAATGAGTCAAGTGTCGATCACTGAGCCATGCTGCTTTCAGTTTCTGAAAGGCTATATAACAGTCTTGGGACCAAACAAATGGAACATTTTTGTGCCAAAGGCAGTGAGCTTTCCTAAGATAGATTGCAATTCTTTGACATTCTGAGGTGGTTTGAGATCAGGTATTGCTTGCAAATGTGCCTGTGTTGAATGAACACCTCGAGAATTCACAACATTACCCAAATATTCTATTTCCGCCTGGAAAAAAGACACATTTTTCTTTATTACGTTTGAGTCCAGCCTCAGACAGAACTTGAAATAAAGTGCACAAGTTGGTAAGATGTTCTTCTGCTGTGTGGCCAGCAACTTCAATATCGTCCAGGTAATTTGTACATGAAGGTACAGAAGGAGTCAACTGTTCTAGGTAGTGTTTGAAAATGTCAGGTGCTGATGCGCTACTAAAGGGAAATGAAGGAACTTGAAAAGTCCTAAATGTGTAATGATGACAAACATATTTTGTGAAGATTCATTGAGAGGAATCTGAAGGTAGACATGGCAAAGGTCAATTTTTGAAAAATAGTAGCCTGTGCCTAAGCGATCCGTGAGTTCATGAGGGCGAGGCGATGGATAAGTATACACAACTGTCCGAGGATAATTCTTGAAATTCATCACAGAGCTGAGCAACACTTTCACTTGAATTGAAATGAGACACAGCTAGCGCATTGGCCACAATGTTTTGTCCAAACAGTCAGACCAAAAATATTAGGTGATTGTCTACTTTGTAGCACTTAAAAGGAAACTGTCATCCGCAGATGCTGATAAGTGGCTGCAATGTTAAGTGTTCCTATCACTGGAATGTTCTGGCCATTGTACGCTATAAGCGTATTTGTAGATTGACACAGGTTCTGTTTGCCTAACAGTTCATAAATTTCATAGCTTAACAAGGACACTGATGGACCCATAGCTAATTGACGTTTTACTGAATGGCCTGCAATCATTAAAGATACATACAGTTTATTAGAGAAACATTACACAGGGCAACTAGTGATCCGAATAACTGCACACGATTGTTCCGTGGGAGCAACCTGTTGTGAATTTACAACATGCACGTGCACAATAGGGCACAGTTGTTTCACATTGTCACCCGGGAACTTTTGTCTTTTTAAGCAAAAATTTTGTACATGACCAGTTCGGTGGCAGGAGCAGCAAGTGACTTGACGTGATGGGCAATGTTCGCGTGTATGTGCTGTATAGCGTTGAGGACAAGATTTTGTACCACGCTATTGGTGAGCGAAGCGTGACTTGCGCTTAAGCTGTTGATGTGTTATGGCATTCTATGTGTGAGGCTGTTTGTGTGCCGTTAAGTGTAGCTGTTTATGGGACTGTGTAGCACTAGAGCTATTTCTGCCTTTCTGTTCTGCAGCACAAACTTTACCAGACTACTGAAAATTGTCTACAGCAAAATCACAAGAGTCTTGGTAATCAATGATCTGCAATACCTGCTCAAAAGCAGGATCGGAATATTTCAGAAACTGTTCTGTGATCCTATTATCTGACACATTCTGTGTGACTGCGTCCCTGATCATATAGTCACTGTAATATTGTCCACTTTCTCACCGGAACTTGCGTTTCTACATTAAGCCTTTGTAATTCAGTCACCCACTGACAATATGTTTGTCGTGGCTGCGTCTTTAAATGAAGAAACTTATACCTGGCAGCTTCAATGTTGCTATGGTCTTCACAGTATTTATTCAATGCACTGACTAATGCTGCAAAGGGGACGTCTTCCTGCCATGATGTAGGGAAGAGTTTTGTAAGACTTCTGTAAACTGATACACCAATGATGGAAAGGAAGTAAGCCTTTGTCACAGTACTGATATTTGGCGGGCTGATAGGTGGGCCCTGAACTGTAAAATATACTCCGTCAAGTCTTCTGTGCTGCTTATTGTTTGAGCTGCTGCCTGATATGTGAAGAATTGTCATGATTTCGGTCAGCTTCTGAAGTGACTGCATCTGAAATCAAAGGAATATCCTAAGATACTGTGGTGATTTTACATCCACATTAGGCAATGGATGAGTAGGAACGGATACAATTGGCGGGTTCTGTGTATTTGGAACCGAAGTCAGTGCAGGCATAGGTGACGTCACATGACATGCTCCCACAACTAGAACAAAAAATCAAATCAAATGTGCAGTGTTGGGTTAGTAGAAACAAGGCAAATAAGAACACTGTGAATTTGAAGCAAAAGTCATGCCAGCCATTATCACCACTGCTTCTGGCTTGGGAATCTGCCACCTCGTTGCCGGTTTTGTAAATACTTGTCGCCAGTTTTGTAAAGGCCTCGTTGGTACTGCTGTGGAGGCTGAATTGTCACTGTTATTACAGTAGGCCAAGTCTGTGAGTCTGTGATATGGCTCCTGGTGCAGAACATTGCTAAGACAATTTCCTCCCTGCCACTATTATACAGTTATGTCTCAGGGTCAGGTAACAGGGTGGGAGAACGAAGATTCTACAACACTCCAACAAATTAGTAACAAAGTCACCTTCCTGGTCATGTTGACAAAGTTTTATGAATTTATTTGTAAAAGTATAGACAGTGGAAATTAAATGTCCTGTGGTGCCTCTTCTGCTCCAGGTCAGCCTGTTTGATGTCCTGCCGCCTTCTTAACCTATCTTCGGCATAGAAAGTGGTAAAATATGCTACTGTAAAACTTTCCAATAAATTACCAGAAGAAATCAAATGTCTGACAGACAGCAATAATAGTTTCAAAAATAAATTGAAATCATATCTCCTTGATAGCTCCTTTTATACCGTGGATGAATTCTTAAATAGGAATAAATAAATCTATAGGTCCTACACCCCTTAAGTAAAGGATAGTGTAAGTCTTTCTTCTGGTATTATAATCATGAGTGTCACTGTTGTTTTCAAACTGGTCCATGTCATTGAGAACAAATTTCATTACTGAGTAAATGTACTGTGAGGCTGTTGTAAGAATTCCTAACCTTTTAAACAGATGCCTACAAGATGTGTAACTGTGAGCCCCACACATTATTCTAACCATTTTCTTTTGATCAGTGAATACTTTTTGCCTACATGTTGTGTTGTTACCCAAAATATTATTCTGTATGGCATCAGAGAGTGAAAGTATGAAAATTATGTTAGTTTGCTAATTTCTGTATCCTCAAAATTAGCGATTATTCTGATTGCAAAA
Organism: Schistocerca serialis cubense; assembly: GCF_023864345.2. NCBI lineage: Eukaryota > Metazoa > Arthropoda > Insecta > Orthoptera > Acrididae > Schistocerca > Schistocerca serialis. The sequence continues at coordinate 640,418,743 of NC_064638.1, read as the reverse complement.
GTTGCTGAACCTAGTTGCTTAAGGAGATCCAAAATATGAAATTTACAATTAAGATTCTCATCTATATGTACACCCAAAAACTTAGTATGCTCTACCCTGGCTACTGACTTCTACTGGTGTGTTATATTTATTGAAGAAACTGTACTCCTTGCAGTAGAAAATTGGAGAGAGGCTTCACAGTTGCATGTTTTAACCTGTTGGGGAAAATGCCTTGAGTTAGTGATGTATTACAGATATGACTCAGAACATCAGCTGTAATTGCTCCACATTGCTGTAATATCTTGTTAGAGGTGTCATCTACCGCAACAGAACACTTATTTTTCAAAGATTTAATGATTTTCCTTATTTCACAACAGGTTGTTAGATGAAAATTAATCTGACAAGGATTTCTCAACTGACTCTTCCATGCACTGCTTGACTTTTTCTCTAAACTATTTTCACAAATTTTTTCACCTACACTTAAGAAATGGTTGTTAAATACATTAGCTACTTGTGTACTGTCATTTAAGATGCTCTTATTCTCTTTAATAGTAGTACTACCTACCCCAGTGGTTACTTTTCCTGTCTCTCTTCTAACAATATTCCATAGTGATTTGATTGCCCTAGTTGTTAATTTCACCACTAATATACATATTTTTTGATTTTCTGACAACTTTTCTCAGTATGTTACAATGATTTTTATAGTGTAAAATTACTTCTGGGTCTTTACTAATTCTTGCTGTGTCTTACAATTTTCATTTTCTTCCTGAAGACACTTTAATACCTGTAGTAATCCAAAGTTTCTTTGAAAACTGTTTGGTGTTATATTCAGTAATTTTTTGGGGCAACAGTATTCAAAAATGGATATAAATTTATCAAGAAATATGTTGCATTTATCATTAGCATTTGACTCATTACATACAGCTCCCCAGTTAACATTTCTTAAACTTTCTCTGAAGTGCTCTATAGATAACGGGTTGACCAGCCTTTCGGTTTTATTTAATGGTTATTGAACTATACACCCTACTAGGTTTTGTAAGTTAATCAATTGTGTATCATGGTCTAATTATCCCTTTGTCACAGGGAAAGCGTGTGTTAGTTTTACATCCTCTGATGTACAACTACATTATCTACTAGAGTGCTACTGTCTTGAGCTATACGTGTAGGGATGTTGATCACTGATTCTTTGTTATATTTCATTATTAACACTTCTAGTTCACTTTTCGTATCAGAATTGCTTAGAAAGTTTACATTGAAATCACCACAGATTTTTTTTCCTGACAGACAGTGTAATAGGGAGTCAAACTTTTTTATGAATAGCTCTGATTTTCCTAATAGGGACCTGTACACTGTTGCTAATATCAACACTACATTATCTTGCTGTAGTTCACATGCGCAAGCTTAAAAGTGCTGATTGACACAAAGTTTGCTTACTTCTGCAGTTTTGTACTTATACCTTGTTCTGTGTAAATGGCAACTCCTCCTTTATCCTTGCTAGATGTGCAAGTGTAAGATGCTAAATTATACCGATTTATACTGGCCCTTTCCAGCCCCACAGTTACACGGTGTTCAGATACAGAACGTATATCAGTCCCATTCTTATTTTTGAGATCATCTACACGCACTAACAGCTCATTTACTTTATTTTTTATTCTCCTATATTTTGATGAAGTAAATTGACACTACCCTTGGATTTATCCCTATTTAGTGTACATGAAGCTTCTTTTGTTCTATTTTTCTCGAATGTTGTCTGTTTGGAACTTGGCTTTAACCTAAAAAACCTGTCTGCCTGGTCCCATTAACCACAGGGATCATCCCTTGTGTAACTTTGGCCCACTTACAGTATCTGCTAGTAGAAAAGCTAACTTATCTTTCCCTTTCCTATTTAGGTGCAGGCCATGTGGGGGTGTCCCCACCTACCAATAGCATCAAATGAAACAACACTTATGTGAGGTTTTGCCAGTGTCTGGAGTATCTGTTCAGCTCTGTGTTAACATGCCTTACCCAGGGCCGACCATGGCATTGAAAGACCTCCACAAACCCCACATTTGAGTGCCCAGTTTCTGCTCCTATTTTCTCCAGGTCACTCCTAATACTGTATCTTGGATTCGTAGCCAGGCTGTTTCATGCTCCTCCAACTATAATTACCTGATCTTCCTTCTCAAATACCTTACATAGCTGACCTAAGTTTTCTGCCACCTGGCTAAGGCTAGCACTTGGTTTCACAAAACTTGTGACCTAGTACCCTGTACCCTGAAGCTGCTGGCCTACACCCCTCCCATGACTGCTACCTAGAAGCAGAATTCTTCTTTTCCTATTCTGATTTGGTTCCAACCTGTCTTTTTTCTTTAAGCTAATATCCTGTTTCAACCTACATTCAACTACATCTGGCTGAGGCCCTTCCTCCACTACCTCAGATAGCAAGCCAGATTGATTTGCTAACTAAATTTCCTAAAGTTTTTCAACAGTTTCCCTTTTTCGACCTTTGCTTGCTACTTTTTCCCAGCACCACATCTCTTCTTACTCACATAGCCTACAAAATTTCAAATTCACATTTTCTAATTCAGCCTTAAGGGCACAAATTTTTGCCCGCCCTTTCTACATAACCTACATTGTCATGGAAGAACCTCATTATCAACCCCAGTTTCCTTGCTGCTATGTTCGCCTCATAACCAGTCTTCACAGAAAAACCCCTCCTTCAGATTTCTATGGCAACCACCACGTTTGTCACACGTTTTGATAGAAAAATTTACACAAAAGCAGAGAATAACTTGGCACAAGAGCACTGAAGTTTCTTAGCCTGTACTAATACGTAACTAAACACTACTGCAAACAAACTTTGTTACTTTCGAAAGTTTTAATTAACTACCTAAATTCTATATGACAGACATGAATTAATTTAACTTTGAACCGCTAAGTCTAGTCAAAAAAATAAAGATTACACTTGCATGAAATATGTGCCTAAAATGTAAACAAAACTAACAATTATAACACAGAAAAAGCTCTCAGTGGCTAATTGCAAATAATCGTAGGTAAACTTCACAGTACATAGCAAATTCAATTTACAACTGTCTATTCACATCTAAGATTTACTTGTCAGAGTCAGTGCTGGATGATGGTCTGTAACCAAGTGGATAAGAGCTGCTCTTCTATGTTCCGAGTTGGCTTCTGTCCTTTGTTGCCCAGTTATTGACAGATTGTACTTGGCCAGCAAGTGATGAGTGTCTATGGCACTGGCACCAGCTTACATGTTTGTGCCTGTGGTGCCTTTGCCCTGGCTGTGTCTTGTTTGGATGACAAAGTGCAGTGTACATGTATTGTCTGTATGTACCCCAGACAACATTGCCGCTGTTCAAGCTGCAGTAGTAAGGTGTCCTCTTTGTTTGGTGCAAAAAATAGTATAGTCATTGTGGCTTGGATGTCTGAGTGTACAAAAAATACTCCATACACTTCAATTTCATTGTTACAAACTTCAGATTGCCCAAGAACTGAAACCTAATGCTTCTGTACTGCGCTTACAGTTTTGTGAAAAATGATTGGCTAAAGGATGCTAACTTAACTGAAAATTTTTTGATGTCAGATGAAGCCCATTTTCACCCAAGTGGATATGTGAATAAGCAGAACATGCATTACTAAGCTCATGCATTACTAAGCTCATACAAATCCTGCTTTGCTTCACCAGTGTTCATTACACAGTGCTAAAGTTACTGTGTGGGTACAGTGTCATGCTGTGGGTTGAGAGATCCTTACGTCTTTGAAGATGAAGGTGTGCTCCACTGTCAGTATTAGGTCTGTAAGCACATCCTATCAACATGGTAGTGAGAGTTTTGGAATTTCAGCTCCATTGTCTTCCAGATCATGACATTCGGCACACCAGGTTTCAAGAGATGGAGCTACCTCCCACAATGCCCAACTCTCTATGGTTGCAATGAAACGTTAGTTTGAGGATCGCATAATTTCAAGGAATGCTGACATCGCATGGCCACCCCCATCTCCACACCTTTCAGTCTGTCACTGTTTTTTGTGGGAACAAATGGAGTTCACTGTATTCCATACGAAACCAAAGAACCTTGCCCAGACTTAAGAAAACATCGTGAAAATAACGGAGAACACATTACGCCGCAAGGTGCAAAATCTTAAGAAATGACTTATTGAATGTGTATGGTGAAATGGACAGCCCTTAAATGCATAATTTTTAAACATTGGTGGCTAATGCCATTTCCACTGTTGTAGAACACAGTTTTGAGCATCAAATAAAGTTTTTGTAATTATTTCAAATTTTTCTGTTTCTCTGCACAACTCTGTACCTGTAAGTAATTTTTATTTATTTTGAATTCATGAGTGCTTCTAAGATGAAGTATTGGCTGTTTGCAGTGAACTAATTACAAGTCTGTTTCTGGTACAAATGCATTCTGGCTATTTATCAGTATACTGGAGTAATCAGCATACCCATAGGTTTTGAAGAGTCCTTTTGTGTCTTTCATAAATGATTTATATCTGTCAAGAAGAGAAGTGGGTCATGTACTGAACCTTACAAGACTTGCTTGATGTTTCTGCAGAATCATTTTTTAATGTGGCCTAAGGTTATATGTTATTAGATATACCTCCATCTGCCAAAGAGAATGCCGTTACTGTCGTAATATTTTCCCTAAAAGAATTTTATGTTAAAGTGGAAATATATTGTGCATAGTTGGTTTAAATAGGCAAGGGTTATGTGATTTTAATTTTAAAACCCATAGTTATTAATACCATTTGTTATGCACAGTATGATCTTTGCTGGGTGAAATAACTTTTATTTTATTTTTTGCAAGAATAATATAATGTGATAAAATATATAATTTTGGCTTTTTCCCACTTTTATAGCTATCCAGTTGTGATTCTGCATACAATGGCGGAATATCTTCAGCAGGTGAAAGTAGAGGGTCTAGTCCTGAACAAAATAGGAGTCATACTCTCAACACAGACTTAAGAACAAATCAAGAAAGTGACATCTCCATCATCAGAAGAAATGAAGATGAAATGTAAGCAGTTTATTTTATTTCTTTTTCTTCATCCTATTCTTTGTGATGATTTTTATGAGAATGAAGCACATATACTCTATAGATTTTGTGTGTGCTTGTTCAAAGACATTTCCTCTTTCATAAGGTCAAGATCATGACAGGTAAGATGATGTCTGTATTGTGGCAACATTTGTTCCTTATGCTGCATGTATAATATTTACTCCAGTTGCATTTTTTTTTTTGTAATATTGATAGTGTTTTCCTCTGTGTGCATATGTACACAGCCATACCTGAATTTCAGATTTATAAAACTTCACATTACAATAATAATTTTTAGTATAAGGGACACACACAACTTTTGGAAAGTTACACAAGTTTCTGCTTTTTCATAAATTTAATTTCACTTCTTTTCAAAGTAGTTTCTTAAAGTTGTAAAAGTGCAGTCTCTTAAAGTCTTGCTGAAACGCCTTTTTAGGGGTGTTTTTATGCGAACATAGTCATTTCTAGAGACTCGGAGCATGGTTTTCCTCCCCTCCTTTGTTTAATAATTTCTCTCTTGATGTTGTTGGACAAGGGTCATAAAAGCAGAACAGCTGCTTTCTCAGTAGGCAAAATTTGTTTAGTCATTGTTTGCTGTGAGGTATGAGTTTCATTTTTGATGTGCTGTAGATAAATCTGTAAAGATCTGTTGACAGAACTCTAAATAACATTTATTTCTGATTAAGAAAATTTGGCTTCTGTTTTCTGCAAGCTTCACTACTATGAAGTCCTTAATTTAAAGATCTTAGAGAGGTGCTAATCCAATCCTAAAAGTACCCTGCATGTGCTGGTAAATGCTGTTGGCATTTTCTGGAGTAATTGTCTGAATATGAAACACATTTACTTCAATTGCAACTGTCATTGGACACCCACATCATCTTCCGCCTTAAGTAGAGTTTTTAATTTCTTAAATTTATTGAACCGTGAAAGACCATGCCATGAAAAAAAAATTCCCAATGCAAAAATATATTTTATGAAGACAGTGAATCCCACTCAGCACATTTTTAAATTGTAAGTAAATTTTGATTCAGGTCCACAGATGCCAGGAGCTGAATGCCAGATAAATTGTATCAGTCAGAGCTCTGCCACATTTTCTAATGGTCACACCTAGAATTTCAAACAGGGTCATTAAATTGTAATTCTGCTCTATAGTCTCTTCCTTAAAACCTTGAGTGAACTGTAAGTGTGTGCCGCAAGAGTCTGAATATACTAAAATGCAGGCTTACTTGGCTTATTACATTGATGATATCTTCCGTAGTTATGTGTTGTGTAATAGAGCACAGCATCCATGTGGTGAAACCTTGTGAGCAGTACCCGTTACCCATCACTCACTTTGCATGCATTGTGGAAACAGTTTCATCTCTCAGTATGTTGTGGACAAGCACTCAGGTGAGTGATCCTACCATGTGGCCAAGGAAACATGGACTATAAATGGCTTCATCGCAGTTGGGTGACAGTAATGGACCCGACAAGCTTTAGAATGCATTTAGAATCAGAATTTCTATTTAGCTGTCGATTTTCCATGTTTTCGATGGATAAAGTGTATGCTGCATACCTGAGATTCACCAAGGATTATCAAAGTAACTGAATATCACCACGTATTGTGAAATTTAAAGTGATGACTGATATTGAATGATACTGATGGTCATTGACTTAGCTGTGGGATGGTAAATTAGTGTGGGAGAATATCTGATGAAATAATGCTCGCATTTCAGTCTGCTGTAAAAATAGTACTGAAATTTAGACATATTTTGGACAGAACAAATAAAAAAGATTTATGTTGATGACCATGTAAACCGATTATAATTGTCAAATTTGTTAACAATTAACAAATAAACTTCATTCCAGGTACAATGTAGTATCTTCTAAGTAAATTAGGCAAATGTACTAATAGGACTTGTTATGGGTGTTAATATTAACTGCAATGACTGGAAAAAGGGATGAAGTGCAAGGTGTAGTGTACGCAGAGATAGGCATTATTCAAATAAATTTCTGTCTGAAAAATTATTGGGATAAGTAGATCATTCAAATTAATTTATTCACAAATAAATTATTTGCAACTTAAATAACAAAGGTCAACAATGATTTTCATTTTTTGATTATGACACTTGTTTTACATCTACATCTACATGTATACTCCGCGAGCCACCTTACGGTGTGTGGCGGAGGGTACTTATTGTACCACTATCTGATCCCCCCTTCCCTGTTCCATTCACGAATTGTGCGTGGAAAGAACGACTGCTTGTAAGTCTCCGTATTTGCTCTAATTTCTCGGATCTTTTCGTTGTGATCATTACGCGAGATATATGTGGGCGGTAGTAATATGTTGCCCATCTCTTCCCGGAATGTGCTCTCTCGTAATTTCGATAATAAACCTCTCCGTATTGCGTAACGCCTTTCTTGAAGTGTCCGCCACTGGAGCTTGTTCAGCATCTCCGTAACGCTCTCGCGCTGACTAAATGTCCCCATGACGAATCGCGCTGCTTTTCGCTGGATCATGTCTATCTCTTCTATTAATCCAACCTGGTAAGGGTCCCATACTGATGAGCAATACTCAAGAATCGGACGAACAAGCGTTTTGTAAGCTACTTCTTTCGTCGATGAGTCACATTTTCTTAGAATTCTTCCTATGAATCTCAACCTGGCGCCTGCTTTTCCCACTATTTGTTTTATGTGATCATTCCACTTCAGATCGCTCCGGATAGTAACTCCTAAGTACTTTACGGTCGTTACCGCTTCCAATGATTTACCACCTATGGCATAATCGTACTGGAATGGATTTCTGCCACTATGTATGCGCATTATATTACATTTATCTACGTTTAGGGAAAGCTGCCAGCTGTCGCACCATGCATTAATCCTCTGCAGGTCCTCCTGGAGTACGTACGAGTCTTCTGATGTTGCTACTTTCTTGTAGACAACCGTGTCATCTGCAAATAGCCTCACGGAGCTACCGATGTTGTCAACTAAGTCATTTATGTATATTGTAAACAATAAAGGTCCTATCACGCTTCCCTGCGGTACTCCCGAAATTACCTCTACATCTGCAGATTTTGAACCGTTAAGAATGACATGTTGTGTTCTTTCTTCTAGGAAATCCTGAATCCAATCACAAACCTGGTCCGATATTCCGTAAGCTCGTATTTTTTTCACTAAACGTAAGTGCGGAACCGTATCAAATGCCTTCCTGAAGTCCAGGAATACGGCATCAATCTGCTCGCCAGTGTCTACGGCACTGTGAATTTCTTGGGCAAATAGGGCGAGCTGAGTTTCACATGATCTCTGTTTGCGGAATCCATGTTGGTTATGATGAAGGAGATTTGTATTATCTAAGAACGTCATAATACGAGAACACAAAACATGTTCCATTATTCTACAACAGATTGACGTAAGCGAAATAGGCCTATAATTATTCGCATCTGATTTATGACCCTTCTTAAAAATGGGACTTTGATCACATGAATCCAAAAATACCATTGTTTTTGTTCTACCACATATAGTTTTTTACCCCACCACACCCCCTCTCCACCTCGTCCCTGTATGCTCCCACAAAGGACACTCTACCATTCCCCACACCTACCCTGCTATCCCTCCCCCTACCTGCCCCAGCCTCCTCCTTACCCCACCACCCGGTTGCATCTTCCATCATGCGCAGCTGCTCACAGTGTGACCTCAGCAGCCAGAGACTGTCTGTCTGTCTGTGTGTGTGTGTGTGTGTGTGTGTGTGTGTGTGTGTGGTGTGTGTGTATAGTAGGCGAGGCGCGTGCATGCTCATGTGTATACATGCATGCTCTTTTTGGCTGAATGCTCATTTTCTAGCAGTCTGCAACTCAGCATCTCCACTATATGGTGAAAAGCACTGGCTACAGGCTACAGGCTGTAGGCTGTGAAGCAGTCATTGAAATGAAGGACGTCATGTTGAGTGGCATGCTTAGCAACAGGTTGGTCCCGTTGTTTCTTGGCCCCAGTTTGTCGGTGTCGTGGAGACGGACAACTTTTTTGTTGTCATGCTCACGTAGAATGCAGCACAGTGGTTGCAGCTTAACTTGTAGATCACATGAGTGGTTTCACAGGTAGGCCTGCTTTTGATAGGATAGGTCTATTACAGGGATATGAGCCATGAGGCAAAGAGCTGGGAACAGGGGTTGTGTGGGCATAACAAAAATATTTTGTAGGTTTGGTGGGCAGCATAATACCTCTGTGGGAGGAGTGGGAAGGATTGTGGGTAGGACATTTCTCATTTCAGGGCACGACGATTGGTAGTTGAAACCCTGGTAGAGAATGTAATTCATTTGCTCCAGTCCTGGGTGGTATTGAGTCATGAGGGGAATGCTCCTCTGTGGCCAGACTGTGGGGCTTTGGGAGTGTTGGCTGACTGGAAAGATAAGGCATGGGAGATCCGTTTTTGTACAATGATGGGAGGGTAATTACAATCTGTAAAGGCCTCAGTGACACCCTTGGTATATTTTGAGAGGGACCACTGTTCACTACAGATGTGACGACCACAGGTTGCTAGGTTGTATAGAAGGGGCTTCTTGGTATGAAATGGGTGGCATGTGTCAAGGTGGAGATATTACTGATGGTTGGTAGATTTGATGTGGACGGTAATAGTGATATAGCCATCTTTGAGATGGAGGTCAATATCAAGGAAGGTGGCTTGATGGGTTGAATAGGACCAAGTGAAGCAAATGGGAAGAAGGTGTTAAGGTTCTGAAGGAATGTGGATAGGGTGTCCTCAGCCTCTATCCAGATCACAAAGATGTCATCAATGATTCTGAACCAGCTGTAACCACTGTGTCGCATTCTACGTGCGCACGACAGGCTCTATGTCCGCATGAACAGCTACTGACAAACTGTGGCCAAGAAACAATTGGACCAGCATGTTGCTGAGCACACTGCCCGACATGACAACCTTCATTTCAGTGACTGCTTCACAGCTTGTAGCCTGTGCCATCTGGATCCTTCCCACAAGCACCAGCTTTTCTGAATTGTACACGTGGTAACTCTTCCTGCAATATATCTTATGTTCCCATAACCTTCCTGGCCTCAGCATTCATTAGTCATTGTCTTTACCTGTCTAGCCCCTTCCTTGTTCCCATTCCAGCACTAAGCAGCCCTCTGTTCCACCAACTTCCTCAGTCTCTTTAGTTCCTTCTTTTTCTGCTACCCCTCCTCCCTCCCTGCCCACCTTCTAACCTCCTGACTGCACCTAGCTGCCCTACTCTCCACACTCCCAGCAGCACTTAACCATCCCTGACCCACTTTGCTATCCCTCCCCCTGCCCTCCCCAGCCCTCTCCTTACCCCACCCAATTCCTTCCCCCATAATGCCCTGCTGTCCGCAGTCTGGCTGTAGCTGCCAGAGACTGTGGTCATGTGTGTGAGTTGCATTTGCCTGTGTGTGTTAGTGTATCTTGTCCTCTTTTGACAAACTTTCAGACAGTCTTTTTTGTTGTGCCTTTCGGCAACTCAGCATCTCCGCTATATGGTGAGTAGCAACTGTCCTTTTCATTATATTGTTACAGTACATCCTGTATTTTTCAATTGTTTGATTTTGCCTGACGGCTTCTCTTCCATTGTAATCCAGTACTGTTTTCCAATGCATTTCTATACTCAGTGTCTATCCTTCTTTCTCTTCTTTCCTGTGTTTCTCTTGTTGCCTTACAAACTGCACGTCACGCTCTACTTACGAGCCACACTGTGTCAATCATCTCAGCCACGCACAGCAGTCGGCTACAAGATCACGCTGATCGTTGATGCAGCATCTTATGTCCCACACTACACCCACTGATATAATTAATCATATACCTTCATATTAATCATTCTCCTTGCGTCACCCTCGCATATTTTTGAGTGTTATTTGCCGCACCTTTCCTGTGCCACACGAACTTATATCTCGTCCTGCCAACCCCACCCCACCTCCCATTCCTTCTCCTCTCTATTCCCGTTCACACCTATTAATTTCTTCTAACCTAGTCACTCTGCCATCTCCTGTTTGACCTTTATCCACCCGCAAACCTGCAATCCACTTTACTGATATAAAAAAATTTCAATTGGTTCTCATCTCTCAATGTTGGCATACTGCCTCGTATTTCACCTTGTTTCCCCTTATTTCATCTGTTATTATTTTTTTCTTTCTTTTCATAATTTTTTTCACATATTTGAGTGTATTTATGTGAAGTTTTTTGAACATAATTCTACATTATTTACATATTTTTACGCATTTTTTCCACACCATGGATTCTTGCTCCTTCCATCTACATCAATACAGGAATGTTTCCTTATCTCTAGCTAGAATCCAGTCCCACATACTGTTCCTGCGTTGTTGCTTGGCTCATGGTATCCCCCAAAATGGCCTTACGGTCAAATTACCCACCTCCAGCTGAGTCCTTCCTCAATGACCTCCATCTGTTCAGATTCTGCGAATGCTTGCCCCTCACCAACATAGTTCTCCCCTCAGGGGCTCAACATTTGTTTGCCGAGTACAAGCTTGGTGAGCCCAGGGTTCCTGAGTTGGAGTCCGTTAACTGCTGCCAACCCTCTGTCATCGTAGGCTCTGGGCATGCTTCAGCCACCGCTGTGCAGCGCAGCGGTGGAATGTTGTGTGTTTCGGAGAATGGGGGTCTTGGCTTTACTGCCTGGTCCATGAGTAAGGCATACACCTGTATAAAAAAGCCCTCAAGGTGTGTGTGATGTGCTGATGAGGTGAACGGCTGTTGAGGTAAAACAATCTCTAGCAGGCAACCTCTGGGGCATCTGCCGCCCCCCTGTTGTATTAGGCTTGCAGGTTTCTGCCTGGGTCGACCTTTGTTTCCCTAGCGTCTCATGTGATCCCTATGGAACGGTCTCGTCAAACTACTACTTTTGATGGGACAGGTTTACCGTCAGGTGGTACCTACACCTACTCCTCAAAAGAGCTCAGTTGGTCAGTCCTCCTGAAAAGAAGTCTCAGAATTATGGTAACAGAACATTAGTGTGCCGTAATGCTTTCATTGTAATCAAGTGAACAGGGAGAACTTTGAGAAGATATCCCCTTTCTATATTCACAAGGCATTGGAAGGTATTGCTGGGTCTCTGAAAAGTGTCAAACGACTTTGTAATGGAACACTTTTAGTTGAAACTGCTAATTCCAACCAAATATCTAAGCTTCTGGGATGTTGTAAGGCCTTAGGTGACTACCCAGTCAAGGCTGAGATGCATAACACCTTTAACTTTAGTAAGGGCGTGGTTAGCTGCTCCGATATAGTGAAGGTGGACCCTGTAGAGTTAAGTGAAGAATGGAAAAATATGGGCATCACGGAAATGCATAACTATATGACGAGAGTCAATGGCAAATTGGAAAAATTGGCAACATTTATTCTCACGGTTAATACTCCAGAATTACCTGAACTATCCTTGCAGGCTATATCCATCTTAAAGTTCGTCTGTTTGTTCCTAACCCAATACAATGCTACAAATGTCAAAGATTTGGCCATACCACTATGGGATGTAATTGAAATAGAAAGGCTCCGTGTGGTTCGGCTCATGAGTCTGGCAATTCTTGTACACTTTCTTCGAAATGTGTAAACTGCTCTGGGGATCACCCGGTGTGGTGCAAAAAGTGTGAAGTTTACAATGAGGAAAGGAAAATTCAGGAGTTGAAAGTATAGATACGCATACCGTATGGGAAGCTAAAAAAGCTTTCAAAGTTATGCAACCACTGGTTTTTGCTACTTCTTTTGCATCAGCCCTTAAGACGCCAGTCACTAAATGTGATGCCTCCACACAAACTCAGACCACAGATTCAAGTATGAGCACATGCACTTGTCGATGTACATCTGGGGGAAACGCTCCACTTGAAACTGAAGTCATTCAGAAGCCGTCCAGCAATAGGCTTACCATCTAAGCCACATACCACTACCTAACATTAGAAGCCAACTAAGCCATCCTTGCAACCCAGGCAACCACCTCCTCCTGTCAGTAAAGACAAACATCCTTCAAAAAATAGTTCTAAGTCCAAGAAAGCAGTAGATCGGTGATCTCTTTCTATTTCTGATGGGCACTATGCTCATGAGGATATGGTCTTCCAGTCAGAGGAACTGGAGAGCAAGGAACCCCCTAACGTTCCCCTTGACCACCCTGGTAAAACATCACCTCTGAGGGAGAAAGAAAAGCACAACTATCGCTAAACAATGGATTCTACAGGGACTTCGGTGTTGCAGTGGAATTTGAATGGATATCGCTCACATTTCGAAGAATTGCAGCTACTGGTCTGGGAGAAACCTTTCTGCATCTGCTTACAAGAAATGCATCTTAAAGTCACTGACACCTGCATTATGGGGCTACCATGCATACAGGAAGGATGATACTACTGGGGACAGTGCTAAAGGTGGAGTGGCTGTTTTCCTTGATGACAGATGCCACTCCTCTCCAGTCCCTCTTACCACGACCATGCAAGCAATTGCTGTGAAAGTTCTCACACCCTTTAACATCACAGTGTGTTCTTTGTATCTGCGCTCTAATGATGCTTTGGATGCAGACACACTGGCAGAACTCTTCCAGGCACTCCCGCACCCATTACTTCTTGTGGGGGTCTTGGATGCACACAAGATACTGTGGGGCTCAACTAACACTTGCTACAGGGTTCAGATGATCGAGCGACTCATCCATTCTGAGAATATCTGCCTTCTGAGTGCAGGTCAGATGACACACTTTTCCACATTTGTACCATCTTTTTCAGCCATTGACCTTTTTTTTGTTCCCCAGCTATTGCAGACTCAGTTCAGTGGGAAGTGGATCTGTCTGCCGACTAGCACGGTGGCCAACAGGAGACCACGCAGATGGGTGATACAAAGGGCAAATTGATTACAGTACAGTCAACAGGCTATTTTTGAACAAAAGGATTGTACACAGGAGGCAGTGGCCCATATCACTTGTGAGATCCAACGGGCTGCTGCTTCGTCTGCCCCCATGTCTAGTAACCACCTCAGACAACAGCCTGTACCTTGGTGAAATGACAACTGTCGATTGGCAATCAGGGTCAGATGAACAGCTCTCCAGAACTCCAAACACTGTCCAACTACAGACAATCTTCATGCCTTCAGATCTGTGAATGCACATGCGAGGTGGGTGACAAAAGAACAGAAGAGGGCTTCCTGGAGGAATTCATGACCCAGTAATCAATCCACTTCCACTACGCAAGTTTGGGAATCAGTAAGGCGGATTGCAGGCAAGGGCAGTACACGTCCCCTTACGACCTTGTCAAGTAATGGCGTCTTGGTGGACACGCCAGAAGACATGGCTCAGGTTTTAGCTGAACACTTCTTCACTGTTGCTACATCATCCAGACAAGCTCCCACTTTTCAGGTGTTCCGTAGGACTGCAGAGATGAGGAAGCTTAATTTCTTCTTGCATAATAAGGAAGTCTACAACCTTCCATTCTCCATGTGGGAACTGGAATCAGCCTTGTCTGCAGCCAGGATCTGATGCCATGCTTTGTCATCTGTGCCCTGAAGTGAAAGGACAGTTCCTCTCTTGTTTCAGTCAGATCTGGTGTGATGGACAGTACCCCACGACTTGGAAGGAGCCAATATTAATACCATCCTGGAAACCAGGCAAGGACCGTAGCGCCCCTAACAGTTACTGTAGTGTCGCCTTTACCAGTTGCATGGGAAGTCTTGAACGCATGGTCAACTGCCGCCTTGTTCCGCCCTTGACAACTTAATTCTACAGGAGACGGCAATACAGGAATTCTTCTTACACCAAAAACATTTGGTTTTCGTGCTTTTTGACCTCAAAAAAGCATATGACACTACTTGGAGGTACAACGTTCTTCGCCATCTTCATGAAATGGACTATGTGGATGCCTGCCGCTTCTGATCCAATCCTTTCTCGAGAACCAGTGTTTTCATTATCACGTTGGTGATGCCATGTCTGACTGCTATGTTCAGGAGAATGGGGTGTCCCAGGGCAGTGTCCTCAGTGTCACTTTGTTTGCCATCACTATCAGTGGCATTTCCTCCACAGTCAGGAGCCCTGTCAAATGCTCTTTGTTTCTGGATGTCTTTGCAATCTTCTACTCTTCCTCTCAACTTACAACAACGTTGAGGCAGCTACAACTGACCATTAGGAGGCCGGAAACCTGGACCCGGACAACTGGTTTTCGGTTCTCACCCAAGTAGACTACATGTGTCAATTTTAACTGTGCTCATTGGAGTTTTAACCAACCAGTGCTCACAATAGGGACAATATTTTATGTTTTCAAGACACTGTGCGCTTTTTGGGTTTATTATTTGATTCGAAATTAACTTGGCTCCCACACCTGAAATACCTACGAACAAAGGTCTTCCAGTCATTGAATATTTTGAAGTGCTGTAGCAGAAAAACATGGGGAGCTGACAGATCCTGCCCCTTGCAGTTTTATAGGGCATTCATTTGATCACGCTAAGATTATGGCAGTGTGGTCTACGGACCGGCCTGTCCTCCCCTACCTCAGGATGTTGGATGCTGTCCACCATCAGGGCATTCAGATATCGACTGGAGCCTTTCGGACCAGCCCAGTTCTGAATGTGTGTGCAGAGGCTGTTGAACCACCACTCTGGTTTCAGCAAAATATTCTTTTGGCTCAACAGGTGCTGAAAATCTCAGCATCACCTCATTCATAACTGTTAGTTCAGTGGCCCAACCCACCTTTGACTGGCTGTTCAGGAATTGGCCCCATGCAACAAAGCCATTTGGTATATGTGCTACAGACTGTCTCAAGGATCTGGATCTCTCGGGCATCAAAATATACAGCCAGGAATGGGAATTCATTGCCACCTTGGCGTCTTCGGAGGCCCAAAGTGCTTTTAAGCTTGACACAGTACAAGAAAACTTGCACTCCATACTTTTTTCGTCCATTTTAAGTATGTGCCACTGTTTTATTGTTGTTTATACATATGGAACCCATCAAGAGAATGCTCTCAGTTGTTATGTTGTTTTCCGTAGTAGGGTTCTAAAGTGCGTCTTCCACAACAATTTACAAATTATGGTGCGGAATTATATGGCATTCTGATGGCACTGGAGAGGGTTCACAGACATCACCGTACATGGTTTCTTGTCTGTTCTGACTCTCGTAGTGCACCGCAAGCACTTCACTGAATGTATCCTGTAGACCTGCTGATTCAATTCATTCATGAATCCTTACCATGGCAAGGAGGTGATCTTTTGTTAGGTGTCTGGTCACATTGGGATACAGGAAGACGACATGGCTGCCAAAGCTGCCAAAGAAGCATATTGTCATAGTGCTTTCCATCAGTGTCCCATCCCATTGCATGCCATCATCTCATTTTCTGACAGATGCAATCATGCGTCAGTGGGAGACCGAATGGTTGCAGGTGACAGACAACAAACTGCAGTCGCTCAAATCGACCACAAAGGCTTGGCGGACTTCATGTGAGCCTCACTGCTGGAAGGAGGTTTTGCTTACCAGTCTGTGCGTTTGGGCATAGCCCTATAACACATGGCTCCCTCCTCTGGCAGGAGGATCCACCAGTCTGTGAAGTTTGTGGCGTGCCACTTTCAGTTCTGCATATTGTGGCTACGCATGTCCTACGTATTGATATTAGGGCAGCCCTCAGTCTCGCTGGCAATCTGCCCACCATCCTCGCAATACCGAGTCCATTGTTACTGTGCTAGTGAAATTTTGTGAATTGTCAGTGTGGTGGGGAAGGGCGGCAGACTTTAATACATGATAAGCTGCTCTGCATGTGGGGACAGCCTCTGTCCTCACCCTTGAGATTTACATGCTGACTTCGTGTGGACGCTGATGACCATGATGTCGAGCACCCTGCTTAACCCAATTCATCACATCATCATCATCATCATCATCATCATCATCATCATCATCATCATCATAGCCCTGTGAACCATATCAACCAAGCCCAAACATCCTTGCAGTACCTTCCCTCCATCTGTAAAATTCTCTTGCTATGCAATCCCAAATCCCTTGTAACACACATTGAAACTCTTGCCCTCCAGGAACTAGAGCAACATGCACAATGTCACCTCAAAAAAAAACTCTCCACCCTGCTCACTTCCTACTCCCACTTTGGAGTACCACTGTCCACAACCTCCATAACAACCTCCAAATCTCCCCCATGTCACCTCATAGCTGACAAACCCTGTCTTGCAGACCTACTACATTTACAACACCCTCCAAAACTACCTTCCACCTTCACAACCCAGAACCTAAACAGACTGGAAACATAGTCGTGAACCTTTCCTCTTGAAGTCTTAAGCCCACAAAAATATCAGTTCTTTCCAAATGCCTCACCTTTTCCCCCACTCACAAATTCAGTCATGCAGGACTTGTTAAAGACCTTAATTCTTTCTCCCGGCCAAACGGTGTAAACACTTTTTTGCCACCAACGCTACCAATCAGACCCAACCAAAGACCAATGTTGAACCTTGCCAGATCCTCCTCCAACCCATGACCCAACCCTACTGCCCCCCCCCCCCCCCCCAAAATCACTCCCTGTTAACTTTCCAGAATTTCTTAACCTCTAACCTTGTCTCACCATCATTCCCCAAATTGCTCAACATGCAAACTAACCTTAACATCTGCAGAAGGATCCACAATCCACCACCTAAAAACTAATCTCAACCGTATTATCCTACCTGCTGACAAAGGCTCCACCACTGTTGTTTTGAGATGCAGGGGTACCCTGGCAGAAGGACTTTGCCAGCAGTCAGATTCCCCCACCTACAAACCCTGCCACATTGACCTCATTCCACAAATCCAGCAGGAACTCCATCTCTCCTCAAATCCTTAGGCCCCTCGCAGAACCTCTCCCCAGAGTCCATCTCTCTGTTCACCCCTACCATTCCCCACACTCCTACCTTCTACATGCTTCCTAAGTCCATATACCCAACCAACCAGGACACCCCATTGTGGCCAATTACTGTGCCCCCACTGAGTGAATCGTTGCTCTCATAGGCTGACACTTTCAGCCAATTACTCACAACTTATCCTTCTACATAAAAGATACCAACCATTTTCTCCACCGACTCCCCATGGTTCCTGTCTCTTTACCACATGGTGCCCTGTTCATCACTATTGATGTCACCTCCCTTTACACTAACATCCCTCATGCCCATGGCCTTGCCACTATTGAACACTAATTTTCCCAATGCTTGATGGATTCCAAACCAACCCCCTCCTTCCTAGTCTCAATGACCAACTATATCCTCACCCACAATTACTTCCCCTTTGAAGACGTTACCTACAAACAAATCTGGGGTACGGCTACAGGTATTCGCATGGCACCATCCTGTGGCAACCTCTTCATGGGCCATCTAAAGGAATCGTTCCTAAACACCCAGAATGCCAAACCCCTCACCTTGTTCAGATTCATTGATGACTTCTTCGTGATCTGAATTGAGACTGAGGACACCCTATACACATTCCTCCAGAACCTCAAACCTTCTCCCCCATTTGCTTCACCTGGTCCTACTCATTCCAAAAAGCCACCTTCCTCAGTGTTGACCTCCACCTCAAATATGGCTATATCAGTACCTCTGTCCATATCAAACTTACCAACCACCAGCAATACCTCCACCTCTACAGCTGTTACCCTTTCCATACCAAGAAGCCCCTTCCACACAGCCTAGCAACCCGTCACCATTGCATCCGAAGTGACAAGTGGTCCCTCCCAAAATATACCAAGGGTTTCACTGAAGCCTTTACAGATCATAAAAACCTCCCAACCATGTACAAAAACATATCTCCCATGCCTTATCTTTCCAGTCACCCAACACCTCCCAAAACCCCACTGTCTGGCCACAGAGGAGCATTCCCCTCATAACTCAGTACCACCCAGGACTGGAGCAACTGAATTACTCTCTACACTAAGTTTTTGACTACCTCTCGTCCTGCCCTGAAATGAGAAATGCCCTACCCACTATCCTTTCCACTCCTCTCACAGTGGTGTTTTGCTGCCTGGCGAACCTACACTATATTACCATCCATCCCTACACAACCTCTGCTACCAGCCCCATGCCTCACGGCTCATGTCCCTGTAATGCAAGACCTGTCCCACCCATCCTTCCATCACCACCTACTCTAGTCCTGTGATAAACATCACCTATCCCATCAAAGGCAGAGCTACCTGTGAAACCAGTCATGTGTTCTACAAGCTGACCTGTAACCATTGTGCTGCATTCTATGTGGGCATGGAAACCAACAAGCTGTATGTCCGCATGAACGGCCACTGACGAACTGTGACCAAGAAACAATGGGACCACCCTGTTGCTAAGCACGCTACCTAACATGATGCCCTTCATTTCAATGACTGCTTAAGAGCCTGCAGCCAGTTCCATCTGGACCCTTTCCACCAACACCAGCTTTTCTGAATCTCACAGGTGGGAACTTACCTTGCAATACATCCTACATTCCCATAACCCTCCTGGCCTCAACCTTCATTAGTCATTGTTCGTACCCATCTAACCTCTTTCCTGTTCCCATTCCAGCATTACACAGTTCTCTGTTCCATCAACACACCCAGTGTTTAAGGTTCTCACCTTTCCACTACCCTTCCCCCCCCCCCCCCCTCTCTCTCTCTCTCTGCCACCCTCTGTCTAACCTCCTGATTGCACCTAGCTGCCCCCTCTCCACCTCATCCCCGCACGCTCCCAGCAGCACTTTACCATCCCTAACCCCACTCTGCTATCCCTCCCCCTGCCCACCCCAGCCTCCTCCTTACCCCTACCCGGTTGCGTCTCCCATAATGCCCTGCTGCTCACAGTCTCCCAGAGACTGAGGTTGTGTGTGTGTGTGTGTGTGTGTGTGTGTGTGTGTGTGTGTGTTACCTACTTTTTGCAAAGGCCTTGTTGGCCGAAAGCTAACTTTCAGTCTTTTTTGTTGTGCCTTTCTGCTACTTAGCATCTCTGCTATATGGTGAGTAGCAACTATCCTTTTCATTATATTGTTACATTCCATCCTGGATTTTCCTTTGTTTGATTGTACATTGTATTGGCGTTATAGCTCATAAGAAATGAATACGTGGAGCTTTTTAAGCGTGTTGTAAAGTCTAGTATGTTAATCATATGTCTTCGGGGGGGAAAAAAAGAAAAAAAATTGCTTTCAAAAATCTCTCCTTTTTTTTCTAATGAATCACATAGAATGCCACTCTATATTCTTTGTTTACTTCTTGTACTGAAGTTGTTTGTTCTCTTGACTCAGTGCAGTTTCTGCATATGAATAACTTATTAATTGACTGTTCAAATGGCTCTGAGCACTATGGGACTCAACTGCTGAGGTCATTAGTCCCCTAGAACTTAGAACTAGTTAAACCTAACTAACCTAAGGACATCACAAACATCCATGCCCGAGGCAGGATTCGAACCTGCGACCGTAGCGGTCTTGCGGTTCCAGACTGCAGTGCCTTTAACCGCACGGCCACTTCGGCCGGCGACTGTTCCTAAATGTGACTCAGTGCATTAAGTTCCAGTCTACAAAACTGAAGATTTTGTGTTTGATCCTCCATTGGTCCTACAGTTTTTTTTCTGTTACTTATAACTTCTTTCATTTGTAAAATGAGAAAAATGCCAAGTGAAGTTGCACCATGTTTTGGAGTACATGTTGAACTGCATAAGTTGGTTCAGAGGTGGGGGGAAGTTGAATACACCGCACCATGCCTAGTGAAGCACTGCAGTGTCCTAACTAATCTTTGGGTTGAGCACAGCCTTACTTACTGTACAGCAAAACAAATTCAACACAGAAATACTTCATAGGTGATTGGCCTTAGCAGTTATAGTATTGATGCAGCCCAATTCCACTGACTCTGCGCTTGCCAGTACTCCCCCCCCCCCCCCCCCCCCACGCCCCCCTCCCACTTCCGTCTGCTAACATGCAAGGGCACTGTACGTAAGTAGCCAAATACAAGAACGCAGTCAAAAGAAACACTTAATCTGCAGCATTTTCCTCCATTGTACCAAGATTGCTAACACTGTCAGGTAGGGGTGCCTCATTAATATAATTACACAATTTGCTAATGTTTATAGTGCTAGAAAATGAGTGAACAAAGTTAGAACTCAGTTGCTAATAACAAACATCAACACACTAAATCTAAAAATCTCCTAAAACGTTTTTTGAACGCTACTGGACATCCAAAGTCATCCAAAAGTGTTTTAGGATTAACTCTGAGTTACCTTTCTGTTTGAATTTGGAATAGCTTTTTGATCTTCCATGCATCTATGCATTTACACAGAACTTGGATACTCAAAAATTTTGGAAGGTTTGCTGGATTAGAATACGTAAGTTCTTAATATTGCAGCACATTGACAACATTTTTTATCAAGAAAGTGTCAGTCGACAATTGGAAGACTTTTTTCACTTTTCTACATCAGCTGCAGTTACTGTAGCTATGTCCTACCCAAGGTTGTTGCCCAAAACCAAGGGAGGCTAACAACAAACTACAGACATCTGATCTACATCTACATCTACATGATTACTCTGCAATTCACATTTAAGTGCTTGGCAGAGGGTTCATCGATCCACAATCATACTATCTCCCTACCATTCCACTCCTGAACAGCGCGCGGGAAAAATGAACACCTAAACCTTTCTGTTCGAGCTCTGATTTCTCTTATTTTATTTTGATGATCATTCCTACCTATGTAGGTTGGGCTCAACAAAATATTTTCACATTCGGAAGAGAAAGTTGGTGACAGAAATTTCGTAAATAGATCTCGCCGCGCCGAAAAACGTCTTTGCTTTAATGACTTCCATCCCAACTTGCGTATCATATCTGCCACACTCTCTCCCCTATTACGCGATAATACAAAACGAGCTGCCCTTTTTAGCACCCTTTCGATGTCCTCGGTCAATCCCACCTGGTAAGGGTCCCACACCGCGCAGCAATATTCTAACAGAGGACGAACGAGTGTAGTGTAAGCCGTCTCTTTAGTGGACTTGTTGCATCTTCTAAGTGTCCTGCCAATGAAACGCAACCTTTGGCTTGCCTTCCCCACAATATTATCTATGTGGTCTTTCCAACTGAAGTTGTTCGTAATTTTTACACCCAGGTACTTAGTTGAATTGACAGCCTTGAGAATTGTACTATTTATCGAGTAATCGAATTCCAATGGATTTCTTTTGGAACTCATGTGGATCACCTCACACTTATTGTTATTTATCGTCAACTGCCACCTGCCACACCATACAGCAATCTTTTCTAAATCGCTTGGCAACTGATACTGGTCTTCGGATGACCTTACTAGATGGTAAATTACAGCATCATCTGCGAACAACCTAAGAGAACTGCTCAGATTGTCACCCAGGTCATTTATATAGATCAGGAACAGCAGAGGTCCCAGGACACTTCCCTGCGGAACACCTGATATCACTTCAGTTTTACTCGATGATTTACCGTCTATTACTACGAACTACGACCTTCCTGACAGGAAATCACGAATCCAGTCGCACAACTGAGACGATAGCCATAGGCCCGCAGCTTGATTAGAAGCCGCTTGTGAGGAATGGTGTCAAAAGCTTTCCGGAAATCTAGAAATACGGAATCAACTTGAGATCCCCATCAATAGCGGCCATTACTTCGTGCGAATAAAAAGCTAGCTGCGTTGCACAAGAACGATGTTTCCTGAAACCATGCTGATTACGTATCAATAGATCGTTCCCCTTGAGGTGATTCATAATGTTTGAATACAGTATATGCTCCAAAACCCTACTGCAAACAGACGTCAATGATATAGGTCTGTAGTTCAATGGATTACTCCTACTACCCTTCTTAAACACTGGTGTGACCTGCGCAATTTTCCAATCTGTAGGTACAGATCTATCGGTGAGCAAGCGGTTGTATATGATTGCTAAGTAGGGAGCTATTGTATCAGCGTAATCTGAAAGGGACCTAATCGGTATACAATCTGGACCTGAAGACTTGCCCATATCAAGCGATTTGAGTTGCTTGCCACAGAAATTTGGTCAAGCATTTCGAATAATGCTGTGACATAAAATGAAAATTTTATTTTGAATGTGATTTGGGAAGTGAAACTAACATGGAATCATAACTAGTTATTTACCAAAAACTGCATGGTTTCTCAATAATGGCTGAATATTTGTTGTCATGAAATAGACACTTTCGGGAGAAATAAGACACCAATATCCTCTTTGCATATGTAGCATGTATTTTCTTTTTCACAGTGGCAAGTATTTGGAAATCAAATAAAGTGTATGGTGAGATGTTTGAAAGAATGAGTTGTTCTGAAAAACAATTTAAAAGCAACAAAAAGTACATAAATGATATAGAATTGAAGCAATTAATATCATTGGATTGCTAGTTTATCTGTTATTCATAAAGCTTTTTACTCACAGATGACAAATAAAAGTTTTTACTCTTGTAAGTGAATAATGTTTTGAATAAATACTGTTATATGTTTGTCACAAATAAAAAATAATAATTTTTGTCTGTATTTGTCATTCAAATAAATTTAACCCAACTCTTGTAAGGGAAGCACATTGCGCATATTCTGACTGCTAACTCACAACCTTTGTGCAGTTGATTGCAAGCACGTAACATCTGCGTGTCATGAACAAGGACTCACTTGGCTGTGCCCTCCACATGGCTGTAGACAAGTATTCACTCAGTTGTCATGTAGGCAGCTATGGTAATCTTTGGCAACTTCCGCCAAAGTTTAAGTGCATTCGCGCTCTTCCTCACTCACGGTAACCTTTGATGGGCTGCCTGCCAGCAAGGCTCTACTGTGTAACACGTTATTGTCTCTCTATGCAACATTTCATCAGTTTATTACTTCTTGTTGTTGTTCAGTTTAAGGGCACACAGATGTAGAGTAAATTAGAGTTGACTATACTTATTTATTACTCAGAATTTTCTAAATGTCAGGATTCCTGTCTTCAGAAGTGAAAAATTGGTGTTGAAGGTGGTCTGGTTTTGTGTGTGTATGGTGTGGGGGGGGGGGGGGGGAGGAGTGGGGGTATTGGATGCCAGTCCATATCATCTGCTGCCTTTTCTGTCTTAGCTAGTGATGCTCTTGGCAAATTTGCATTATCTCAGCATCCCTTATGAAACTTTGAGGGGAGAGGGATGGGAGACTCACCCAATTGACTTCATCGCCAGGTAACAGTAATCCACACTCTCTTCAATCGCAGATTCCCAAAGTACATTAGCATGGTACAAATGAAACACAGCCAAATTAAAGATTTTAGTGTGAATGCATTCATCTTTTAGATAGCAAGACATTGCTACCAAACTTTGCAATTTATCTATCTATTTTTTTTTAAATTAACCTGCAGATGCATATCATCCTACCATAATATGAAAAACATTTTCTTTTCCAGAAATGATGCAACCCTCCAGTTCACTAATGATATTGTAAACACAATAATAAAAAATAATACTTTATCAAACAGTGGGATAAAGAACGTAATAAAGCTGTGCATGTCTGAATATGAAGGCAAACTGGATAAGGTAAGATGTTCACCATATTTTTCATTATGTATTATACATTTATATTTTGCACCTGAGTAGAAATTGACCTCGTATTCGAGTGAATGGAGTTTGCTATGACTGGCCATTCTATGTTGCCCATGGTTTTACTAATTATTTCAGGCAAATTTCATGATGGTTCCTTTGTCAAGACCACAACTGATCACCTATGTTATCCTCTTAAAAGCATAGTAGTTATATCTTCTGCTTGTGTATATTGTGAGCTATTTATTTTCATTGTATTGTGATGACAAATTCCATATCTTTGTGAGATGATTGCTGGTTAAGTAAAGACATTAATAAAAACCATTTTTGTATTCACATTTTGAATCAATTAAAACCCCTGGAAACTGAGAGGTTGTGGAGTTGAATCCTGGCCAGAGTAAAGGAAATTTCGTTCTACTTTTAATCTAATCTTTACCTCCCAATGATGTAAGAAGTTGCCAAGAATGACACATGTATCAGATTCCACGTTAAACTGTAGGTCCCCTTTTTTGATAACTGGAGCAGTTTTGGGACATGCAAGCTGTCAGAGTGGTGTCCAGTCAAAGACTTGCACTTTACCATTGAGTCACACACAAATATTATTATTTGTTGTTATTGTTGTTATGAGGCTCATATCATATCTCTACTGTTACTTAATGAAATAACGAGTCCTATACAGGATGTCTGGATTAAACATATAGTAATCTAAGATATAATAATGTGAAAGGTATTTGAGATATTTATTGACGGTTTGTGTTTACAAGTATGGTAACTCAGAATATTTCCTGGGTTTGCCTGTGGCAGTTTGTACAGCTTGTGCATGCGCATAACTGTTTTATTCACATAAACGCATGTCAGCAGCTGTGTGGACTCCACTACAGACTGCAGAAGGTACTTTCTCTTGTGGACCTAAAGTCTGTTACACAGGTACGTTGTTGTTTTCGACATAAATATGGACTGTGACCAACTAATGAAGTTCCCATTTTAACAATTAAGAAAGGGAACATGTGGCTTTGGGAAATTGGGACTTTGCTTTTGATGTTGGGCCACCATGTTGAGCATGCAGTTCCAGAGACTACTTTTGAATTAATTCATGTCCCTGTGGAGCCTTCATAAGTCAACCTAACAAGCAAGTAGGCCATTACAGTTACCTCGTCCAACTGCACATGATGTCATCCATAAACGGTTGCACCTTTGGGTGTGAAAAGTGCTGCTTCTTCATAAAATCAAGGCTGAGGACACCAACTGCAACTTCATCATAAAATCAAGCCTGAGTACACCCCGTGACACAAACATTTGTGGAGACAATTCTGGCAAAAATGGATGAAAATGAAGCATTCCTCAATTGTGTCAGTTTCTTAGGCAGTACTACACACTTCTGGCATAGTAAATATACACAATTGACACATTTGGGAAACTGAAACTCCCCTCCCCGTCTCAAGTAGTGATAGAGTGCAAATGTGGCTCTCTGAAAGTGAATGTGTGGTGTGGATTGTTGAAGGATAGGGTTGTAGACCTGTTCTTTGTGGAGCCTAAAGTGTCGCAACAACGTACGTAGACATGTTGGAGCTGTATGTTGTACCACTACTTCGACGTGATGTGATCTTTCAACAAGATGGCATACCATGCCAGTTTGCAAACATTGTGAGGGATTTCTTGGATCATGAGTTCCCTGATCTCTGGATTGGGAGAGATACTCCATTTATTGCTTGTCCCCCTAGAAGTCCAGACATTATGCCACTTTATTTTTTTCTGTTGACATTTATCAAAAATCAATTCTACCAGATACCAGTTCAAGACTTGCCAGATCTGCACCATGGCAAACATGTAGCAGTTGCAAACGTTATACCTGCGGTGCTGCAAAACACTTGGAGAGAAGTGGAATATAGATTAGATGTCTGCCACACCACACAACAGTCCTTTCTGGCCAGTTCTCTTCAGTTATTCATTCCTTTGAAACCTATGTTGAAAAT
Organism: Schistocerca serialis cubense; assembly: GCF_023864345.2. Classification (NCBI taxonomy): domain Eukaryota; kingdom Metazoa; phylum Arthropoda; class Insecta; order Orthoptera; family Acrididae; genus Schistocerca; species Schistocerca serialis. Next base: position 640,392,290 of record NC_064638.1, on the reverse strand, counting down.
AGTGTAGGTGTGTTTCTCCTGTCTTAAGGCTTCTGCAAAGAAAGACGTTCTTCTTCTGAGATAAATATATGACACTGTATCTATCTTCATGGAAATAATACCTCAAAAATTCTTGACGAACACCATTGCCTCTGAGCCAGTGTTTGTTCTATTACTTACTAATATCACTTATCTCTAGATCCCAAAAGCTATTTGCCATCTTATCAGATGTCATATTCAAAACATTTTGAATGAAGTGGATGTTGTGTATTAATGATTACACCCATTCTTTTCCTACTAAGAAAGAAAGAAAGAAACAGAAGGCTGTGGTTCAATGCCTTGTTTACAGAGGTGTCATTAAAGGCAAAGGATGTGTTTGGAATTGGGAAGGATCCAGAAGGAAATTGGTCCTGACCGATTTAAACCAACCTAGTGGGCAGTCACCTTACATAATTTATGGAAACCATGGAAAACTTAAATCTGGATGGCCGTTCCTCAAATTGCTGCCTTCGTGAATCTGAGTGCAGTGAATTACTATGCACCACTAAGGATGTGTGTGACGAGGGAGAATGGCCAATTAAGGTGATGTCCTAATTGGTTGTTAGAGCTCACAGTCTCCCATTAGTGATTTTCTCTTGGTACTCACTGTGACTATGATGTATTGGGTTCCATCCAGGCACCAATGAAAAAGACTTGCACATCAGCTTTCAGCCAAGCCTTTGTCAGAAAAGGAAACACACATACATTCACAAGCTCACCTCACATACACCATGACCACCACCTCTGGTAGCTTGCACTGGAATGCAGTTGCCACATAAAACAGAAGCAAGCAGTCTGGAGGGGGTGGAGAAGTGGAAGAGATAGCAGGATACAAGTGGGGGAGAAGAAAGCATTGTCTGACAGAGTGTGAAGGAACTAGACCTTTGGCTGTGGGGCATGGTGGTGGGAAGGAGAGGGGTAGGGGAACAGGGAGTGAAAAATGAGAGTAGCAGAGAAGGGTGAGTGCATTGGCAGAGGGTGGGAGATGAGAATAAAGAAAAGATGATAGGACAGGGGGAATGGAGAGTGTAGGGACACTCTGTTGCTGTAGGTTGAGTCCAGAATAATTTCGGGAACGAAGAATGTGTTGTAAGAATAACTGTCGTCTGAGCAGTTCAGAAAAGGTGGCGGTGTAAGATGGCTCAGGTAGTGAAGCAACCATTGAAATCAAGCATGTTATCTTCAGCTGCATGTTGTGCCACAGGGTGGTTTACTTTGCTCTTGGCCACAGCTGGGTGGCAAGTCGTTCATCCTGGTGGACAGCTGGTTGGTAGTCCTACCAATATACACTGAAGGGCCAAAGAAACTGGTATACCTGCCTAATATTGTGTAGGGCCCCCAGGAGCATGTAGAAGTGCCACAATATGATGTGGCATGGAATCGACTATTGTCAGAAGTAGTGCTGGAGGGAACTGACATCATGAATCCTGAAGTGTAAGAGGGGTTAGAGATCTTTTCTGAATAGCATGTTGCAAGGCATCCCAGATATGCTCAATAATGTTCAAGTCTGAGGAATTTGGTGGACAGCAGAAGTGTTTAAACTCAGAAGAGTGTTGCTGGAGCCAATCTGCAGCAATTCTGGATTTGTGGGGTGTTGGATTGTCCTGCTGGAATTGCCTGAGTCCATCCGCATGATGAACATCAATGGATGCAGGTGATCAGACAGGATGCTTACGTACGTGTCACAAGTCACATTGTATTTAGACTTATCATGGGCCCCATATCACTCCAATTACACTCGCCCCACACCATTACAGAGCGTACACCAGCTTGAACAGTCCCGTGCTGACATGAAGGGTACGTGGATTCATGAGGTTGTCTCTATACCCGTACACATTCATGTGCTCAATACTATTTGAAACGAGACTTATCCGACCAGGCAACATGTTTCTAGTCATCAATAGTCTAGTGTCTGTGTTGACGGGCCCAGGCGAGGCGTAAAGCGTTGTGTCGTGCAGTCATCAAGGGTACACAAGTGGGCCTTCGGCTCCGAAAGCCCATAATGATGCTGTTTCATTGAATGTTTCGCAAGCTGACTCTAGTTGATGGCCCAGCATTGAAATCAGCAGCAGTTTGTGTTGTAACAGCGACCGTTCTGGTTGCGGGGTGGCCGAGAAAGCACGGCGGGACCAAACAGAGAGCGGCCCGCGAACAAACAAACGAACGGAAAGTACGGGCACAAAACGACGATGGACGATCAAGAGAGACCTTACGACGACAACGTGCAAGAAGCAATGAGGAGACAGAGACAACCAAACGAATCCAAGATGTCCACTAGTAATGAAAACAAAGAACGGTAAACAAGCTGTCTGTTGCCAAGATGCACACAACGATTAGACTCACTGGCTGAGAGAGAGACTGGTGCTTAAATACATGATTGGGGGCACCGCTGTTGGCCACTGGGACCAAGTGTTCCACTGTGGTGCCCTCACATTAAACGTGGGCCAGGAGGCGCGCGCCGCCACTGCTTACAGCGCGATGGTTCAGAGATCTCTAGGGGTCTTCGACATCCATGTCATCTGGCGTGTATTCCAAATCCGCGGTGCGCAGTTTGCAGAAGGGTTGCACTTCTGTCATGTTGAATGATTCTCTTCAGTTGTCATTGGTCCTGTTCTTGCAGGATCTTTTTCCCGACGCAGTGATGTCAGAGATTTGATGTTTTATCAGTTTCTGATATTTAGGGTATACTCGTGAAATGGTCATACAGAAAAATGCCCCTTCGTCGCTACCTCAAAGGTGCTGAGTCCCATCACTCATGTGCGGACTGTAACACCACTTTCAAACTCACTTAAATCTTGATAACCAGCCATTGTAGCACCAGTAACCATTCTAACAACTGCGCAAGATGCTTATTGTTTTATATAGGTGTTGCCGACCGCAGCACTGCCTGTTAATTTATCTCTTAATATGAATACGCATACCTATACCAGTTTCTTTGGCACTTTGGTATAAAAAGCTGTGCAATGACTTCGGCAGACCCAGTATATGACGTGGCTGCTTTCACAGGTGACAGCCTGTGATAGGTTAGGATAAGCCTGTGACAGTACTGGAATGTGGATGAGATTGGGCAGGTCTTGCACCTGGTTCTTCCACAGGGTATGATCCCTGTGGCAAGGATTGAGAATTGGAGTGGCATAGGGATGGACTAGGATATTGTGGAGGTTGGGTAGGAGACAGAACACCACTTTAGGAGGGGTGGGAAAGACCTTGAGTAGGTTTCCCTAACGTCAGGTCATCATCATAGGTGTTCAAAGCCTTGACGAAGGATGTGGTTCAATTTTTACAGTCCAGAGTGCTATTGGGTGATGAAAAGGGCTCTCCATTGTAGCTGATTCTTCAGTTCTCGTTGGCGGTGGAAGGATTGAAGGGTGTGAGGGGAAATGGTACGGGAGATCTGCTTGCAGATTAAGATTGGGGGACACTGCCTTTCTGTGAATGGCTTGGTGAGACTATCAGCATACTGGCCAAAGGAGTTCTTGTCACTGAAGATACTCCAAGACATCTGTTTTCGTTCTTAAACAACCTCAACACATTCTCTCCCATCCACTTCACGCACTATCCTCCAGACATAGCCCACAAACACATCTCCCATGCTGTTTCCCCTCACACCCCCAATCCTTCCACCATCCCAAGAATCAGCTACAAAAGAACACCCCCCTTCATCACCCAGTACCACTCCAGACTGGAACATCCTTCATCAGGGTTTTAATAAGCTATCATCATGCATCAAGCCCTCAAATAAGGAACAACCTACTCAAGATCCTTGCCACCCCTCCTAAAATAGTGTTTCGTCCCCCACCCAACCTCCACCATCCTAGTCCATCTCTATGCTATCACCAGCCTAACACTTGTCACAGTGATTACATCTCTGTGGAAGACCCAGTTGCAAGACCGGCCCAATGCACCCACCCAGTATTTCTTTTCCAGTCTTGTCACAGGCTTATCCCATCAGTGGCCGGGTCATTTGTGAAAGCAGCCGTGTCATGTACCAGCTCTGCTGCAAACATTGTGCAGCTTTTTATATGGGTGTGACCATCAACCAGCTGTCCACCAGCATGAATGGCCACTGCCAAACTGTTGCCAATAGTAAAGTAGATCGCCCTGTGATACAAAATGCAGCTGAACATCACATGCTTGATTTCAATCGTTGCTTCACTACCTGACCTATTTGGATCCTCCCATCCGCCACCAGCTTTTCTGAACTGCACTGGTGGAAGTTATTTGTACAACACATTGTCTGTTCCCAAAATTATCCCAGCCTCAGCCTACAGTTGCCACACCTCCCACCCAGCAGGTTCCACTCTCTCTCTGTCATATCATCTGCACCCTGTTCTTGTCTTCCACTCTCTTTGTGTGCCACCCTCTGCCACTGCACCCGACCATCTTTCCCCGCTCCTCTCCTTTTTTGCTCCCTCCTCCCCCCTCTCTCCAACTTCTACAGCCTCCCGTCACTAAGCCTGTTGGCAGTCTAGTCCCTGCACACGATGCCAAACAGTGCTCTTCTCTCTCTCCACCTGTATCCCTGCCACTCTGCTATCCCTTCCCCTTCCCTGCCCAGTCCAGATTGCTGCTTCCATTCTACAAGACTGTTGCATTCTAGTCCGAACTGCTGGAAGTGGCGGTCATGTGTGCATGAGGTGTGGTTGCTTGTGTGAATGGTTGTATGTGTGTTTCTTTTTCTGACAAAGGTTTTGGCCTAAAGCTAATGTAAAAGTGTCCTTTCATTGTGCCTGTCTACAACTAAACGTGTCATATTTAAGTGAGCAGCAATTCGGCTTTTCCTTACATAGTTGACATTCCAATCTGGAGTTTCCATTGTTTGAGTTTGCCTGTCAGATACTGTAATAGAAATGTGAGACTTGTTCAGACGCCCCATCATTTCAAAACAAACTTTCCTTCTCAAGTACAAGGAGCTGAAAGACGATTAGAAGGAAGTTATCTTTGTTGTTATAACTTCTGTTACGTTTTTAATCACAAAGGTTCCATATTGTCTGTTGACTGAAGCTTGCCATATCCCAGTAGCTAAAATGGCGTGTGTCATTTTAATCGTATCAGTAGTCTTGTGAGCCATATGTGGTGTAATGTTTCTGAGCTTATGTTTTTGTGGTATTTCTTAAAGGTTATATGTGTACTGGATGAAAATGTACTGTCACATAACCTATGGTGACTCTTCTGGCTTCAGTTACCATTAAAGTGTTACATAACAACCTTTCCCTCTGTACTATGGCAGTAATATAGCAGTTAGACCTCCTCTCATTATGGTATTGTGCTAAATACAATACCAAAGCCTTCATAACTATGATTTTTTTGAGAATATGGAAACATGCATTCTTCTGTAGTCAACAGATGCTGGTAAATTCCAACAGGCCATTTTCACTCAGTTGGCTGATGCAACCTATCTGTGGTTTCTTGCACGAAAAACAGCCCACAGCCAAGGGCATTATTGCTGCAAGGGATTGGTTGGAAATCACTTTTTATGTCAGTAAAAGGCTGGTTCCTGATATGATGATCTACTGGGCTTTCACACACTTGCTTTGAACCTTACCCCACAAATAAACAGCAACTGACAAAGTATTGTTCTGTGGTGATAGTTCCACCATCCCACTCCACTTAGAAGCATCCCAGTTGCCTGCTTCTTCACATTGTTCTTTTTCTTTAACAGAGTAATTCCGTACGTGGTTAACTTTCATACAAAGATTAAGTTATGCTGTTTCTTTACATAAATATGTTATAACAGGCATATTTATTTTTATTTAAGTATTGTTTAAATGATGCAAATAATTCTAAAATCTAATATTTACTTTCAAATCTCTCCACCAGTGACATGTTTTTTCATGGATTGATTGAGGATCTTGCCATTATTTCTTAGCATTGTATGTAAAAGTTTGGAAACATCCATCTTGATAGATTACAAGCAATGCTGCGTAATATGACGTAATTAAAATTTTGCACCCATTTATGACTAAAACATTACGATCTTCCTCTTTCATTTGAAGCATTCTCTTAGTTTCAGTTGATGGTAGACATAGTAAATGGTGGTAGGAACTTTCCTATGATGTAATTGACGCAGGAGATATTTAAACTGTTTTCAACTGGCAAATCAAATCAAATTTTTATTATCACATAACATGCCTGATGCTTTTATTTTAAAAGCCACAGTTCTAGAAGTGGCTCGGTTTGAGATATTAACACAGACTCTTTACACTTAACCCTAAACATTTTTGGAAATAGCATTGCCAAAATTACATTTTTTAAAAGCAAGATAGACTTCTTTTTCTTGAGAAAATTAGGGCTTTTAAATAAGTTGTATTAATCCTGCAACAGACATTTATTTTTGGGGTCTAATTTTTTAATGCGCTTTGTCTTTTTAATTTTAAATGTGGAATATGTTGCTAAATAAATTATTTATGTCATGATAAACAACCAAATATGAGTTGCACTTTAAAAAATAGTAATTGGAAAAATCTTTTTCATAAAAGAAGTTCGAAATTTCTGATAATTACTGCATTTCATGGTCTAGGCAAAAATCCCTTTCCAACTTCAAATTCATGGTGTTTTTTCCATCTTTTTCTAGAGCTTCCAGGATTTCTTCTTCCTGGTGGCTGAGTGGACGTACTTGCTTATATCTTTCTGGGTGCAACTACCAATTTTTTAATTTTTTTTGTTTGATCATAGATAAGAAAAATATTGATTTATTTGTATTCGCAAAGATGTCAGGGCAAGTGTGCTGCTGCGAATTGTTACATTTCAACAGGCAGCTTGCAGACGTTGTGAAACTTGGGGCTATAAAAAAAATCTGAATTTTATTTGCCTTGTTGTGTCCATCACAGAAAGAAAGTGTTTGGCCTTGACTGTGGAATAAATGGCCTTATCTCATTTGAAACATAAGTTTTTGTGATGAATACTTCTAAGACATAAGAACAGGATGTATACGACCCGGGAGATCCAGGAAAAACCCGGGAATTTTTTAGAATTCTGGGAATTTTTCATTGTTTTAGTTTTCAGTTAAATGTTTATAATTTTGGCTGGTAAGAACCAGTACTCTAACAAAGGATATTACTGAAACTTCTGCAAGGTTCGCAGGAGAGCTTCTGTAAAGTTTGGAAGGTAGGAGACGAGGTACTGGCAGAAGTGAAGCTGTGAGGACGGGGCGTGAGTCGTGCTTGGGTAGTTAAGTTGGTAGAGCATTTGCCCACGAAAGGCAAAGGTCCCGAGTTCGAGTCTCGGTCCGGCACACAGTTTTAATCTGCCAAGAAGTTTGATATCAGCTCACACTCCACAGAATAAAACTGCAGCAGTAAAACATGAACAAGAGAAATTACGAAATTAAAACTTAAGTTGCAAAGGAAATGCGCCATATATAACAATGCTTCATAACAACAGATTGCCTCCGATGAGCGTAACGTCACAACTGTTTACATTAGATTCGTTTGAGCAGTTGTGAGCGGGCTCATGCGCATGCACAGTTGAGTTGTGTATGAGTAGTACCTTCACCCGCTTCTGGCTGCTGAAGTGTGGCTGTTAGCTGTATAAGCAGTAGCAGCAAGCAGCCAGATGCGCCCAAGCTACCAGTTCATGCACACGCACCAAGCCTGGATCTAGGGTCCTTAGTGGGGGGTTGAGGGGCAAACTGGGATGTCTGTCATGGGCAGCAATTTCAGGGAGGGGACGCCAAATTCATATTCTTGAGGGGAAAAAAATCTTGTTTCACAAAGCATCTAGCATCCAGCACACGTTGGTCTATTGATTATTCATATGATTTTGAAACGCATTGCTGTTGATTTCTTAACATTTTTAACATATTCCAAGTTGATTTCTGAATGAATAAAAGTTGATTTATGAATGCATGCATAGTGTATGTGATGTCTCTGCCAGAGGAATCTTGGTTGCATCTAGAAATAAACTTTCCTGCAGACAAAAGGGGATGGAGCTATATGAGCTGAGTGGAATAAAGCCAAATGGGTGAACGCCAATCGCTGTTTGTTATGTTATGTGGTTGACAGTGTTTGCGAATGATCAGCTTTGTCATAATTACTAGCGAAATCCATAGATTCAGACTACCAGAGTGCAAATAAATGATAAACAGGAATAACAGTTAAGAAAGATTACATATTATCTTCTCAGTGTATCCAAGAAAATGAAATTCTGACAGAAAAGTTTTGGCCAGATCACTACACTGACTAGTGTAAAGTCCCCACCTAGCAGCTGCTTAAGGTCAATTCTGGGAGTAGCGCGAAAAACACATTGTACGGACACGTAACAATGCCTAACCAGAGAATAAATGCGGGATAACTAAACCAGTGATTGTGGCAGGGTTAATGAAGCTAACCAGAGAACGAGTTTTAACACTGGCAGGAATAGTTACAGAATTAGTGATGACAAGATTGTTTGTTGGAATGAGGAAGGAGAAGAAACGGGGACACCACACAAATTATGGAAGAATATGACGATTCGAAATTTACACAAAAATTTTGTACTACTACTTTTTGATCTCACGCTTGAGAAGCTGGAGCATATGAATGAAATGTAAAACTATTTCCGAATCTAAAGCTTTTTGCTTGTAGTATGCCTAATAGGCATCTGATATTGGTACTTCATGAATTACTGTTGTGCTATAAAAATGACCATTTGTGCCAAAACAGTCTCATTTATTTGGTGTATGTTACAACTGCTGCAATATTAGACAGGCCTATTTCATTTCATCTAGCAGACAGTGACAAAATAGACGTAATCAGATTGAGAAATCACACCAGTCTTTTGTTACTATTTGTATTTATTTTTTTAAAGAGGGGCAGGCTGACTTGGAGCAGGAGAGGCACCACAGGACATTTTAATTCCCACTGTCGTGAATATAGTTTGATGCCATCCATTACAAAATGCACACGTTTGAATTCCACAGAGCAAAATACAGTGACATGCGATAGAAGAAACGTCACTGCGCTTTGGCACGCTGAAGACCAAATATCATGTCTTACATTTCCTCAAACATTTGTGTTTTATGTATCAGACTGTTCAGAAAGATGTGTGCCACAATATGAACATTTCTTGAAAAGTCGATTTTTTTAAATTTTTGGCCTTCTATCTCAAACGCTTGGGGCGGGGGTGTTCGGAAATATTGTAGATCCGGGGTAGATGCACAGAACAGTCTGAGCTGTAGTGGGTAAGTAGGTAGTCTCCACATGATCCGTGTTTACGGTTAGTGATTTAAATGTGTTACACGTACGGACATACGGGCTTCCTGCGTCATTGTAGCTGTGCAAGACCGGTGACGCCTGTTATCTGGCGCTCTCTGGCAACTGCTGAAACCGATTTCTTAAATCACAGAGCATTTGACTCTCATTTAAAATTCAACTCTTTGAGGACAGGCCATTTAGAAGACTTTTGAGCCCAGAAGATTACATTTGTGTTGTGTGTCTCAAAGTGTAACACATTCAAAAGAGATCAACATTATATGTGAAAGTTTAGCTTCTCTTGGAGGTTCTTAATCTATAGGCAGTGGAGAACGGGCGTGGTAATTATTATGATAAATAATCACACACTCTCCCGTCACTTACTATGAATACTTTTATTCTCGCAGCGTACACACAATGCGTGTAGCATAGAGCACGCACTACAGAGAACTGATCTGGTAAACATACAGCTGTTTTCGCTGCTGTAGGGTAGCGATATTATTGTGGGATGAGCCAGTGGTTCTATGTCCCCACAAATCTTAGGGACCAATATTATACGTGAAAACTTTGCTTTCCTTGTAGCAACACTGTGTATATTAATTTAAACCATTAACTATTCCTATTTGTGTGTTCACGCTACTTAACAGTGATGTTCCTGTTGGCTGACATCATGTGTCCTGTGCTCTGAATATCCGTTGTCATCGGATGGCGAGAGATCACATGACATGAGCTGTGACTGGCTTACAAAAGTGCATCGCAATCTCGATTTCAATGCTTCGGAAAGTAACATGCGGTGTTTAGTGGAATTCACATTTATACTTTCATAATATGAAAATGTGCAGTGTACATGTTGCTACACATCAAAGATCTTTCCAAAATGTATTCCCCCCCCCCCCTCCGCCTCCCTCCCTCCCTCCTAAGTTTCGTTTCCTATAGTGCCGAGAAATTCTACGCCAGTGTATAAAACCATAGCCATTCAAAGGATGTATAACTTTTACAGTTCCAAGGGAAAGTATACTGTCACTTAACATGGAAAAAGTGTATTTTCACCTGAGAGAAAATTTATTTTTAACTGGGAAATTCGGGAAAAATCTAGGAACTTTTTTTTTTTTTTTTTTCCTTGTCTGCGTATACACACTGACGAAGCAACAATTCATTGTCTTCATCTACCCTACAGATTCATCATCAGTTAGCAGTCTTGGTTTCTGTGCCCATTTTTCCTGACAGCATATGCGGAAGGAATCTACATTCGTGTTCTTACTGTTTCACCTAAATAAGCTAGTGTTTGCAGATTTATTTAAGAAATGTGTGTAACAATTTAGGGATAAGTATTCTTTCACAAGAGTCTACATGCTCCCGCAAGATTCGAAATCAGTGGACTTAATATAGACTGCATTTAGCAATTACAACTGTCTGACATGATTGTGCAATTTGTCCAAAATTTCCAGATAGCTTTGTGTAATCCTTAATGTAATCTGCGTGAAAGGCATTGATACTTTCTGGGATGATTTCCGCAGCTACCTAATAACAATAGCTAAGGAAGTACTAGATATTGGCAAAGGCAGGCTGGTGGAACAATGTTTCAAAGAGCAGCAAACATCAAAAGCAGGTTCCAATCACCTTCCAGTAAGTAGGGCCAAAACTGAGAATATGTGTTGCAACTTCTCAGGAATGGTCATCAGTTTGAAAGTGTAACAGCATCTGGACCGTGCCCTAATAGCATCATCCAATCAGTTCAAGTACCTTAGATGATGATAACACCCACAGCTTCTAGAGATAAAGACATTGAAAACTGGGTGGTTGAAATGGAAGGCACTAACAGGAGTCATCTGCAATGCGAAAAATGCCTATAGAGGTCGAAGGAAAGATATATACAAAGACGCGATAAGACCAGCTCTGATGTATGGTTCAGAATGTTGAACCATGCACAATTAGACAGATGGAGCTCAAGGTTACAGGGATAGGGATTCTATCCTGATCTGTGGGAGTGGCTTTAAAAGATGCTACTTAAATTTATTGGTGAAATTCATGGAAAGTGTAGCTTGTCTGTACAGAAGAATTGCTCACAGAACACTTGTGCAGTCCATTTTTGAGTACTACAAGTGTGGGTTCTCCACAAGGTCAGTGTAAAAGGAAAACATCAAAACAATTTGGAGGTACACTGCTAGATTTGTTATTGGTAGGTTTGATCAACACACAAGGATACGGAAATTCTCTTTGAACTCGAATGGGAATCCCTGGAAGGAAGTACACACTCTTCTCGTGAAACACAATTGAGAACACTGCATTTTCCATTCCATGCAGATGAGTATTTATTCTTATGGAACTTTAACAGGAAAAAGTAATTGTTTGAAACAGATTTTATATACAGGCATGTCTCTTTATATTGACTTCATACAATTTAATGATGATTTCATTATCTGATGTTTTGAATGTCAATTGTCATGTAGTATCGCATCGTGTGAAGTAGACCATGATTTGCCAATAATAAACATTGTCAAATATCAAGTAATACTCACGTTAAGCTGTGATTGAACATGACATTTACTTGTGAATAATTTAATTAACATGAACTGCAGTTGAGTGAGTGTTGAGTTTTTGTTTTAAGCAGGAAGAAGTAAGTTTGGATGTTATATCATACACCCGAAGTGCATATCTGTAAGCCTAATTTTTGCAGCTCATAAATAGCAAACATTTATGTTGTCTCAACTGTGTTATTTAATTTACGTCAGTTTTTAAGTTTAAAATTTGTGTTGCAATGCATGATAACTCTGGATGTTGCTGCAGGAGAATAAGGCAGCTGTATTTGGACATTGTGGATTGAAGTTCCATTGGAGAGATCATAAAGAGAAACTGAATGGAGAACTCAATGAGGCTCTCATGGAACAGTGGGCTCTGAAAAAACAGGAGAGCATCATTAAACAGGAATCAAGGATTTGTGCCCTTCGTGCGGAATTAGATCACGCAAAACTTCAACTAAATAACTTGAAGAGGGGAAAGACTGTGGAAAATTGGAAAAAGCAACAAATGGAAAGACCTCTTTAACATCTTCAACTACATTTGAGCTTACAGTTTTCAGCAAGTTTGACTTGTTACTGGGGTGGAAGAGCCTCATCCAGCTGTGGGTCGTAGTAGGGTATAGTGGACTTTTGGTAGAAGCTAACTGTAGATTGCTAACAAAAGAGCTTGAAAGAAAAAAAAAATGTGCTGCTAAACTTTAGTCCTGACATGATTGTATGCCAGATGATACAGAACAATTTAGGGACAGGGTTCCATGTCACATGTATCATGAAACCAAGTGCAAGCCTTGGCCAGATGACAGAGGATGTAGGGAAGTTGTGTAAGGATTGTGACAAAAAGGATGAGATGATCATAGTGGGCGGAGCAGGGAACAGCCCAACTAAAGACAGAAACTACAGCATTAGGAGTGACCTGATGGAACAGAAGTAGAAACTATAAAAAAAACACACACACACACACACACACACACACACACACACACACACACACACACACTGGATGTGGTAAACACGGAGTTGAGAAGTAAATCAGAGTTTGGATTACAGAATAGTTGCTTAACTAAGAGTTACTTTTACATGTTCACTCTTAAAATTATAAAATCATGAAATAACAAAAATAGCACCCGTTGGTATTTTCTGTGACCTGTCTATGGCTTATGACAGTATCCTCCTAAATATAGTGAGGTAGAGCCCATCAGTTGATGATGTCTTATCTGATAAACACAGTCGTATCTGATAAACACAGTGCAGAAAGTTGTACTTAATACTTAAACCAAAGTATGTGGAGGAGAGTCTTCTGGCTTGCGAGACATCACTTATGGTGTTCCACAAGGTTCAATCTTATGTCCACTATTGTTTTTAATTTATTATTATTATTATTATTATTATTTATGATTGGACCCTATCAGATCCCTCAAAGCTATTAGGATTCAGTCTTTGGAGTTTCCAAGCAGCTCTCATGTTTTCTCTGTGGATTCTTTTTCTTTCTTCAGTCCAATTTATTCCTGGTCTAGTGGTGACTTAATTCTCTTGCAGTACTTCCCATCTGGACTCACATGAGCCTCTCTAAATCCATTTTGACTTGCTAGACCCAGGAAATGGTTTTGAGTTGTTCTACATAAATCATGATCTTCCGAGTGAGTCTTGTTGTTGGGAGTCTGTGGATATGCCCATAAAATTTCATTCTTCTTTCCCTGTTGTCTGTTATGATATTTTTTCTGTCTGATTGCTGTTATCGTGTACTAGTATTGAAAGATCTCCAAAGGCAAGGCAAATAATTTGAAGTCATTTTTGTGACTTCCAAATCATATGGGTTTCCAGCAGTTTTGGTTAATAACCTTCAGATGACTTTCCTCAATTAGTTCTTTTTGCAGCAGACACAAATTTTGCAATCAATCCAAACATACATACACTAAGAAAAGGAGTGGTGTGTTCTTAAAACTATCTGAATGGTTTTCTGCAAATGGTCTGTCTCTCAGTTTTAAAAAGACGAAGTGTATTCAGTTCTGCACCTCAAGTGATACTACATAAGCGATATGTAAAACAAGCAGAGGAAATAAGTTTACTCTTATTAAAATTACTTGATAGTTGATGTCTTTCACTTACTGCTACAGTGTTGTCAGGTCAGCTGCCGGCTACTGCTCAGTTGTAGGTGACACACAAACAAGACAGGTCACTTCACAAATGCTGGTAACGTGTATTGCGGAGTAATGTTGGAAGTTGCCACCACAAGGTATGTCGGAAATGTGAGATGCTATATCAACAGCTGATTTTAAGTGACCAATAATTAAACTGCATCAAGCAATGCTTTTTATAGCCCTGAATTTAAACTCTTGTCCTAAACTAAGTCACAACCTCTTGATGTGCAATGTGTCTCAGAAAATGGTGGTCAACAATCTGTGGCAGAAATAAAATCATAATTCCTTTGTTCATGGTGATTAAAACTAACATCTATGAGTGAACTCAAGACAGAAAAAATTCAGTTTCAGCACTAAAAGGAAACTGTAATTTCTCGCTATCATTGGATACCTGAAACTATCCTCACACTGGCTACACGAGCTGCTGCATTACTAACCAGTAAGCAGTCCATGTTGGCACTGGATTGCAGATTATAGGAGAACAGGTAGATTCCAAATGAAAAAGGAATGATTGATAGGAAGAAAAATAAGAGTAAGTAAAAAAGTCAATAATGTAATGAAAATGACACGCAAACTATTAAAAACACTGGGTGAAGTTGTTATATCTATAACTGTGCTGACCTGGTTGCTATCATGAATAGCAGTCTTCAGAAATTCAGCTTCATGTAATGTCTTGCAAAGCTTATCACATGTAAGCTGTGATTTCGATAACTGTGTATTGACAAGGAATTGTGGGCTTGTATGGAAGTATCAAGTAGTGCTTGTTTAGTGGCGCGTATGAAATATGTGTGTGTGTTTGTGTTGTTTTCAATGTAGTTATCATGTGTGATGAAATAAAAGTGCCACACCCATGATTTGAGATCCGAACACACAAGAAAGGAAGCTGGACAAGGAATTGGAAGTGAACCGACCAACTGTTATGGCAGTTTGGCAATGGAAAACAGTTGGGGTGTGACGCTAAGTGCTCTGGTTGGAGGAAACCAGATCCAAAACGCGGAGGTCAACTGTCAAGCAATTTTGATTGGACTGTAGCGTGAAAGCTTCAAAATTTTCAGGTGCCCATATTTCACATTGATGAGGATTTGAAGTGGAAAAAACATATTCTTGATCTTCTATAACAACTCAGTCCAGCTACATTTGCACTTTGAATCACTGCATATCTTAGGGGGAGAGAAAGCATTAAGTTAACATATGTTGCGTATTTTCAATCAATTTTCATTGCTCAAAAACATGGTACAAGAATTATATGAGGTGCACCCACAGTTATCTTGTAGGCATCTGGTTAAGGAGGTAGGTATTTTGGCTACTGCTTGACTGTGTGTGTGTGTGTGTGTGTGTGTGTGTGTGTGTGTGTGTGTGTATCATGAAGTTTGTTGTACATAACAAACTACAGTTCAAAAGAAACAATTATGTGTATAATTAAAATACCAGAAGAAAAAATGACACATATTATTACACATTAAGGTTGACTTTAGCCCAAAAAGGGGTGCACAGTGTTGCCACTAAAATATTTCATCATTGACCTGTTATATGAACTGTCTCACAGACGTAACAGGAACGCAAAATGTATAGGCATCACAGTTGATAGAATGCTCAGTCACAAACAACATCTATTAAGAACAGCTGCTAAAATTAAAACTTTGTATAACAGTCTCTAGAAACTGTGTGGTACACCATGGGGATCCTGTGCATCATCGTTTGTTTTTTCAACTCTGGGATTGGTTCACCTTTTTGTGGAATGTTTCTTCTCAGCTTGGGAGCACATAACTTGGTGACACACAGTTCAACCGTATCATGTACCTTATAATAGTACAATCAGACCCACACCTACTTTCTGGCTACCCATCTCCATCTTTGCAGCAGCAAAGTGCACTTGTATGGGAGTACAAAAAATTACAGTAAAATTCTTATCTCCCTGTTCACTCAGATATTCCAACCATTAGCAAAGGAAGGCTTCGCTCTCATCACCCATCCCTAGCAATTGCAGTGATGTTAATTGATAATGGCTGGAGACTCACATGGCAGATTAAAGCTACTGCAGAACAACTAAAGATGTCACGGATATCAACCACCCACCTTGCTTTGAATTGCTATGAAAGATCTGGCTGATTCTTAACTGAATAAGAGCCAACACTGGAAAGTGTGCGAATTCTCTGTGCAAGTGGAAGAAAATAACTTCTCCAAGTTGTGACTGTGGCACGGGGAAGCAGATTGTTCACTATTTAATTCAAGAACCCTCCGAGAGTTTTCCCTCGTGATCCAACAGAGTTCATGGTGGTGATGCAGGTATCAGTAGACTACAGTTGTGGCTTGGATATTATTTTGTAATTTGAGACAATTGTAAATATTTTTATGGTAAGCTACAAAAAATAAATCTGACTAGCAGCAAAAGTGAAATTTATCCACCCAGAAAGCCACGCTGTTTAAAGTGTCACTTCGGGGACAGGGAGGCATTCTGGCCTCAGATTGAATCTGCCTGGTCAATTAACAGTGAGAGATGGTGTGCCAGCCAGTCTGGATGTGATTTTTAGGCAGTTTCCCTCATCTAACTAGGTGATTACATGGCTGGTACCCAAGTCTGCCTCACACATTTAGAGGACTTTTGTCCATTTTCACATCAATAGCACTACGTGCACACAGTTGGGTTACACATATTCTGATGGAACCGATGACATCGCTGTTTGGTCCCCTCCCCTAAATTAACACTTCAACCAACACATATTCTGTCGTGGGCAGGTAACGGGTGGCGAAAGGAAGGGCATCCAGCTACCTGTGCCAAATCCATTAAGAGCCACACCAATCCTGTGCCAGTGTGGTATGAAAAGACAAGAAAAAACAAGAAGAAACAGGAAAATTAAAATCTGAAAACAAATTGAAAAAGTTTTCTCTTTGGCAATTCCTCTTATTCTGCAGCAGCTGGGGTAACTGCCAAACCACCAGATATCACAATGCACAGTAAACTTCAATATATCCATTTTGGATGTAAACTGCCAGCAGTATCCCTCCTTGAAGATGCGTGGGGTCCATTTGTAACAGTTTACATGCACAAGCAGTAACACCACCTTCCAAACAGTTTGTGATTATAAACTACTTAACTAATAAAAATAATTTCAACTGTCGCAATCATCATTTTTTGTTTAGGTGGACATTGGATGAAACATCACTTTACCAAAGTGATATGTGAGGCTGCACTATTCAACACTTTATATCATTTGTGGCATAATCACATTTATGTACACTGTCATCTAACAAAAGAAGTCTGAATAAAAAAACTCTAAAACTGTCATTCTTAATGTTGTCTTAAACATATTGCTGATTAATGCATAATCTATTCAGCTGTAATGCATACACTCTCGGAATGCATGTGTCAACCTAGTGTTTGAATTACTACATTTACAATGTTACGTGATTTTAGTCAATGGCAGTTTCATTTTCATGACAGTGCCAGAGACTGCATAAATAGTGAAATCAACAAATTTCATAAAATCATTAGAACCAGTGTGACCAACTACTCTGATAAGTATGCCCACAAAGTGCATAACATCAGCATTTTCTAGGTGATATATTACTTTTTTCTAGTGTACAGCACCCTCAATTCCAATTATTCATTATTTGTTTTGATGCTGAAGAAATGACATTTTTTTTATTGAAATATTGTCAGTATTAGAGATAGCCACGATAATCCTTATGATGGTGCCAGCAGTAACTATCTGATAGTAAATAATTATTGATTTATACATATTTTTGTTAGATTTCAACAAATATTCACTTGTTACTAACAAATATGATGAATGCAGAGTATTTGGAACAAGTCGTGTTTGTTTTCGACACAGCATATTCAAGAGTGCTGCATTTTCTTGTCTAACTAGCAGTCCACAGGAGCACATTTATTTTACTTGTTTTTTAAATCCTCATCCTGTTAGCCAGGGATTTGACAATTTAAATTATGTAAATGGAGTCCGCAGTTCTAGGGGACTGGTGACCATAGATGTTAAGTCCCATAGTGTTCAGAGCCATTTTTTTTATGTAAATGGAACATACTACAAATTTCATATCTTAAAACAAAACCTCATGTTTATATTGTAAGGTAATTAGATACTCCTTCTTATGATGGCGGTACCATCTTTTTGTGTTAAGTGGACAGATTTTTATTTCTACTTACTGAACTGGTAGCCTATTTGCATAAACATTGTTCTTGCATGAATCCTTATGTTCTGCTTTACCTTTTTTCTCATGTAATAAATTAAATCTATCTTTATCTTTTCACAGGTAAAGATGATTCAAGAAGTGAAAAAATTGATGGAACAGCTAGATGTGGAAGATGAAGATGTATATGAGGAGAAGTTCCCGGAAAAGGAGCCACCTTACAGATCATTTGTTAGGGACAAAAACTGTAAAAATACAAATGTACCTAAGTGTAATGTTGTTATAAACAGTATTACAGGAAAGACATCCCCTGAAGAGACAGGAATATGTGATCCGTTTGACGATGACCTGTTGCTGCAAGAATACAGGTCAGAGCTAAGAAAATTGGACATTGATCCAGAGAACTACTTCTTTCCATTGTCCAGTGGCGTTGAAATGGCTGTTGAATATATGTGTGCATACCCATTCACAGCAAATACTACTTCACAGGATATTTTAGAAGAGGAACTCTGGTTGCATCCATTTAAAATAGACTTTTCTTTGGATACAGAATGTAAAAACAGTAAACTGCAGTCTCAGGTGGAATGTGACCAAGATGGCCTCACAGATGAACAATTAGGAAAGTTTTCGTGTGTGAACGATCCTAATAACATTAGTAGCAGTAGTACAGGTAACAGCAGTAGATACCTTATCCGCAACAACTCAGATTGTCAGCTGCAGGATATTGAGCATTTAATGGATCTGCAGTTAGGGCATCAGACTGCACACACTTCTATAAACAAAAATTCAGAATGTTCACAAATTTTATGTTTGTCTGAAATGGTCACTGAGTGTAAGTTAAGCGATGTGTGAGTGCTATTATCACTAGGCAGGTCACTGAATTCCTTGATAAACAAAACATATTGTGTTGTGTGTCTCTAAAATGGTTGTATACACAAAATGAAGGATTACGATTTGACTTAACATTTCATTACACTCTTTAGTTTCCAGTAGCACTTATTTCATGTTGGAAGCTGCATAAGTTAAGTGCAATCAGAAACAAGATGCAGAATGTGAAACCAGAAAACACAGGTTCACATTTTAGAAAAATGAGCATAGAGAAGAGAGGAAAGATTGGTGAAGAGTACAGAGGAACACAGCATACAGTATTGAGATTCCTGGGACCATCAATGAATGACCAGTAGAGAGAAGATTGTAATGCTTCCCAAGAATTTGAATACTGTATGCTATATTCTACTTCATTGTACCTGCAGGATCTAGTCATAAATTGTGTGCCACTTAGTCTTATCTTTATCACATTTTACCAATTCTGTCATTTCATGTTCTCCCCATTTCTGATGAACTTTTGATTCTGAAAACTTAGGCTTACACTAGTGGCAGCTTTTGAAGTTTGGATGGTTTTACCAATATCTGTAATTTTTTAAGTGCTATCATTTTAGCTTTATTTCAGCTTAATTTTGGCTTTACTTTCAGGATTTCAGTCCTGACTTTGTTGAACATTTTTAATTTTTAGATCATAATCAGTATTAATATTCTGCAGTCTTCTGCTGTGTGTTGTTGCAGTATTAAGATAACTGGTGCAGTTTTATATTGTTCCTAGGATGCTTGACTTAATTATTTTTACACAACTTAACTCCATATTTATGTAAAAAGTCTAATAAAATGTTTTTCTGAAAATCAACATTTGATTATATTCCAGTATGACACTTCATAATCTTCAGCACAGAAGCCAGAATTACTATCCATCTTCGGTTGTAATTGGTTTTTCTTTGCATGTTTTTAAACTCTTGAATGAGTCATTGGCGTGACATTATGCAATAAATCCTGTAAAGTGTTTATAACAAGTTACAAATGGGAAAGTAGTTGAGAAGAGAAGTTGTACTATGAAAAGAGAGGAAAACTATTCTTCAAATTTGTAAACAAACCACTAAATATACACTTTACTCCAGCATAGGAATGTTAATTTATATAGAAATTGTGCTATTCACTAACCACAAGATGCAAAATTTATATTTGGCATAGTACATTTGATTAGCCAGAACATTATGACCACTGATCTGCTATCGATATAAACCCATCCAGGTGATAGCAGCATCACCTGGCGAGGAATAACTGCTAGTCAGACACATGCATGGTGCTTGTAGTATCAGTGAGCGCATGTGCGTGTGTAGAATGGGGAAGGCACGTTATCTGTCTGAGTTTGACCAAGGGCAGATTGTGATGGCCCCAGAGGCTCAGCATGAGCATTTTGATTTTGGAAACTGCACAACTTGTCAGGTGTTTGAGAACAACTATCTTTGGTGAGTGTCTTCAATGTGTGGTGAAACCACTTCTAGATATTGTGGGGTTGGGCGACCACCTGTTATTACAGGTGTCAGATGTTGCAGGCTGGTAAAACAGGACAGGTGGTGTGCTGTGACGAAACTAACATCAGACTTCAGTGCTGGGCAGAAGTGTGTCTGAATACACAGTGCACTTAACACTCCTAACGACGGGCCTCTGCAGCTGATCACCCACGCATGTGTCAAAGTTAACACCACAACATCGGCAGCTACAGCCGAAATGGACATGTGACCATTGGCACTGGATGTTGGACCAGTAAAAGAGCATTGCAGGGTCTGATGAATCACAATACCTTCTTTATCATGCTGACGGGAGGGCACAAATGCATTGTCTTTCAAGGGAACAGCTTCTTGACACATCTGCGGCGGGACAGAGATAAGATGGTGGCGACTCCACTAAGCTCTGGGGAACATTCATGTAGGCATCCATGGGTCCAGTGGAGCTCATGCAAGGCATTTTGATGGTCGAGGAGTATCATACACTGGTTGCAGACCACGTACACCCCTTCACAACAATAATGTTTCCCAAAGTTAGTTGCATTTTTCAAAAAGATAATGCACCATGTCATAAGACCAAGAGTGTGATGGAGTGGCTCAAGGAAGACAGTGTCAAGTTCCAATTGATGTCAGTTGATGTACTGGCCTCCCAACTCGGCAGATCTAAACCCGATCAAATGCATCTGAGATGTGAATGTACATGGCGTTGTAGCTCATCAGCCCCCTCCCCAGAATATGCAGGAATTAGGTGACTTGTGCGTGCAGATGAGGTGCCAACTCCCTCCAGCGAACTACCAAGCCCTAATTGCTTTCATGCCATGATGTGACATTGCTGTTATCTGTGCCAGAGGTGGACATACTGGTTATTATGCAGGTGTTCAGAATGTTTGGATCAGTATATATAACACATAATGAAAGACATACACAATTGAGACTAAACATAACTTAAATTTTTATGTCCACATGGAAAACCTGGAAAATTAGGAGGGTGGTGGGATCTCTAAATTTTTTTCCTTGTGATTTCAACAATTCGTAGTTCATTGTTGTGTTGGTGCACTCAGATGCTAATGTAATGAGTTAAAGCATTTTCTTAAGAGAGCTATCATAGTCCAAAAAATATAATTTTGTACACTTCAAAATATTATGTAGTTGCTCTCTATGGTTATTCTTACATAATTGCTTTCAGGGTAAGTGATAGGTGTTGGTGTCATTTGTTACTGAAGTTACATCACTTTCGGAAAATGAACCATAGTCTACTAATTTTTTTTTACATTGAATGAAGATTTGCATTGTTGCACTTACCTGCTTTTGACTGTTGAATCTGTTAAGAAATACACCATGGATGTTTACATGTTACACTAAACAAGACAGAGAAAATCAGCACACCGTTATATCATTTATATCCTGAAGACCATATGTTACCATACTTAATCTTTTTGAGCCATTATTACAGACTGTAAGCCAGTGGCTTGTAGGAAAACCTTGATGGCAGATGGGTTGGGTAAAGTCAATTTGAGAAAGTATCATGCATGCTTGAATAAATGCATGGTTACCATGTATACTTATTGTGCATTCATCATTCCCTTTGACCTCGTCTCACAATTTTCAGTTCTATATAACCAATCTACTTATAAATTTTTGATGGCGAATTAAGGAAGGGCATTCTACAATTAAGTCCCTAATATTACATTCTACCAGTGCGCCGTGAGCAATGGTAACTAGGGTATTTCTGCTTGTTTTCACACATTGTAAAATGTCCATAAAAGAATACCATCAAAACTTGGGAATATATTGCAAAGTGGGTTTCTGCAGTTAACAGAAACCATCAAATAACTACAAGCATAGTTAGTGAAGTATTATTATCACTGATGAGATTTTATTCCATTGAAACTTATCAGTTACATTTCTCTGCACACAAAAGTCCTCCTTATTTTGCTGATAGAAACTGCTAATGCTAAAAGATGTGTAAAATATCCTTTTACCATTAAAGTACATTGAAAATACATTCATAGGGATTGTGGAAGAGTTTCTTGAGCACCTGAATTATAAGCCATAAATTCAACTTTTGTATACAAGAAGATAGCATACTACCCTTCTTTAAACTTCTTACCTACCAGAAACCTATTCAGTTCTTGGCCACAGAATGTTCAGAAAGCTGACTCACAAGGAATAACATTCAGGTGCTCTCAGCCATCGCTACCCAATGCAGAAATGTACTTTATCGAAGACAACTTCACACTGAAAAGTTAATTTCAAATGGCAAAAGTACGTTCTGTATTTAGACACACATAAAAGATTTTCAGAAGAAGCAATTATAACAATCTTCAGACCCCTCGAATCTTCTCATCAACAAATGATACAAAATTGAAAGATGATGTACAGAATATTAGACTTCATAAATTACACTGTGGTTGCCTTTTAAGTGTAAAATTATATATTTCTACATCTACATGACTACTCTACAATTCACATTTAAGTGCTTGGCAGAGGGTTCATCGAACCACAATCATACTATCTCTCTACCATTCCACTCCCGAACAGCGCGCGGGAAAAACGAACACCTAAACCTTTCTGTTCGAGCTCTGATTTCTCTTATTTTATTTTGATGATCATTCCTACCTATGTAGGTTGGGCTCAACAAAATATTTCGCATTTGGAAGAGAAAGTTGGTGACTGAAATTTCGTAAATAAATCTCGCCGCGACAAAAAACGTCTTTGCTTTAATGACTTTCATCCCAACTCGCGTATCATATCTGCCACACTCTCTCCCCTATTACGTGATAATACAAAACGAGCTGCCCTTTTTTGCACCCTTTCGATGTCCTCCGTCAATCCCACCTGGTAAGGATCCCACACCACGCAGCAATATTCTAACAGAGGACAAACGAGTGTAGTGTAAGCTGTCTCTTTAGTGGACTTGTTGCATCTTCTAAGTGTCCTGACAATGAAACACAACCTTTGGCTCGCCTTCCCCACAATATTATCTATGTGGTCTTTCCAACTGAAGTTGTTCGTGATTTTAACACCCAGGTACTTAGTTGAATTGACAGCCTTGAGAATTGTACTATTTATCGAGTAATCGAATTTCAACGGATTTCTTTTGGAACTCATGTGGATCACCTCATTTCCATGATTTATTCAGTTTTCAAATTTATACTGTCTTTTTGATCACCCGGTACATCAATGACTTTTCCATCTGTAACAAAACAAGATGCCAAATTCATTTTGTGCAATAGCAAATGAAGTATAGTTTTAGAAAGATCAGTGAATAAAATTTGCATGGATGTTTTTAAGAGGTTAATTACCACTTCCTTATCATTTAACTTTTTTTTTTTTAAAAAAAAGCCTACTTTGTTTAATTTAGAGCTTTCCGCCAAGCGTGTACCTAAAACATGATGACAAGCAGACAGAAGGAATTGACAGTGTTAAATTCTTGGGATTATAGCTTGATAATAAATTCAACTGGGAGGAGCATACCACAGAACTGCTGAAGTGCCTAAACAAATCATTATTTGCAATGCGGATGTTGTCAGATATAAGTAATCTATATAAATACAAAAGCTGGCATACTTCACTTACTTTCATTCCACAAGGTCATACAGGATCATTTTTTGGTGTTACGTCATCAAGCCAAACTAAAGTTTTCCAGTTGCATTAATGTGTAATATGAATTATTTGTGATCTGAATTCAAGAGCATACTGCAGAGGCCTATTAATGGGCTGGGGACATTAGGTACTGCTTTTGATATATACAGGGTAGGTGTCCCAAATGTCACCCCCGGTCCCTAATATCACTTACTCGTATTGCCAAGCTGCTATGGCTGCAACCTGTGAGTTGCTGTACTAGCCTTGAGCTTCTGCAGTTGTGCCACAACCAGTGCCAGTTGCAAGCTTCTGTGGAGTGATAGTGGAAACAATATGGCATCTGCAGTGTTTGAGCCTGTGTCAAACATTTTTAACTGACTGCAGTAAACCAAGGAATCTAGCAGGTAGGTGTTTACATTTAATAATTTCATTTATATCTCTAGGAAGTACGTTTAAATAAGGATTTCAGTTGTATTATTAATAGTGAGAAAAGTTGTTTTGAAGGACTGTTGTTTGTGTTGACGGAAGTGCGTCCCTAATATTGCCCTTTATTTGGACCTAATATTGCCCCTCAGCGATACTGGAAACACCTATTTTAATTTGTTAATTGATCTATCTCATTGTTATCCAAACTCATTTTCTTCTTAAAACTGACTGTACTTTATTAAATTCCT
Organism: Schistocerca serialis cubense; assembly: GCF_023864345.2. NCBI lineage: Eukaryota > Metazoa > Arthropoda > Insecta > Orthoptera > Acrididae > Schistocerca > Schistocerca serialis. Next base: position 640,367,701 of record NC_064638.1, on the reverse strand, counting down.
CATTTTTGTTGTTGTGAGGCTCATACACAAGACGCCTGGGGTAAAGGAGAAGAGACTTGGAGCATGTCAAACCTTGTGCCTGCATGCTGGGCTGTCCAGCAAAAAGGTATAGAAATGCTGAGTGTGTCAAAGATGCTTGAAATACCCATCAACGATTCTAGAGTACATTAAAATATGTGCAAAAGCAGACAATGAAGAGGTAAGACGAAACTTGGAAAGAAACCAATGCTGATACCTGAGGTAGAGAAAGACCTGGCCAAGTACTGTGTGGAAATGGAAAAGAATTTCTTTGGTTTGATTTGAAACGATGTAAAGCAGACGGTGTTCCAACTTGCCTTAAGGAACAATCTGCCCTATGTCTTTTCTAAACCAGTGAACATGGCAGGTGAAAGTAGATGAACTTGTTTTTGAAATGAAATTGTTCCGAGTTAACAATACGAACAGCACAGTTACTGACAAGAGCTCAAGACAAAGTGAGGTCACGTCTCTGCCTTTTCCGAGTAGAACTTGGTAGAATCAAGTTCAACCCTGCCAGAAAATTTAATTTAGATGAAACTGGAATCATAAACATCCAAAGAAAACTGGTGAAAGTGATTTGTACGATAGGAAAATTGGCAGTCTAAAAGAGTCACTAGCAGAGAGGGGTAAGCTTACCACCACGATTGCCTATATGTCAGCTGCCAGACAATATGTCCCTCTGATGACAGTTTTCCACACAAAAAGCAGGACTTGAAGCTAATAAAGGAAACTTGTCCTGGAGCTATTCCAGGATTCACCCATCGGTCTGGATTCAATGTGACTTTTTTGTAAGTGTATGAAGCATTTTGCCTTTTTTGTGAAGCCTACTGCAGAAGACCCAGTTACACAAAAGGAACCTAGAAGTCGTAAATCTTGCTAGAGGAAATCACATCATAATGGTCTGCCTTCCACCTCATAGTCCACATTGGGCGCATCTTGTGGATATTGCTTTCACTAAGCCATTTAAAACTTTCTACAATCAAGAAACTGACAGTGGATTTCCAATAATGTGGTTAGAACTGTGCTGCAATATGAAGTCGCTGCACTATTTACCAAAGCACTCATTGGTGCAGCAACCACGAGTAATGCACTGAGTGGTTTCCGTGGCACTCGTATCTAGCCTTATAACAACTCTGTACATATAGAAGATGGTTTTATTCATGGACCAAACGGTAACCGACAAAAGATTAATCTGAAGCTCAGTGTGGGCCTCAACTGCTTGCAAATATAGCCACAGTTGATCTAGCATTTAGGCCTCTTTCATATAGTGTTGACAGCCATATTCGGTCTGCTGGTGGAGGTGAACCTCAACCTAAGTCACATTTCTTATTTGGTCCCATCTCACTCTACCCTGTGCTCTCGCCCAAGGATATAAAAGCTGTGCCAAAATTTCAACTACCATCTCAAAACCAAAAATGTGAAAAGTTCTCCTTATAAGAAAAAGCTGGAAATTTTTTATGCTTCTAAACATACAAGCAATTCAAATGACGCTTCAACAACAGGGAACAATGCAAAAGGGGAATCCTACCACCAACACTAAGAGGAAAATTTAAAGAAAATCTAAGATGTCAGGTTGTTCTCTCAATGTGGTTAGACACCAAGGATGATGATGATGATGATGATGATGATGTGAGTCTAGGTGACAATTCTATGGATGCCAACTATAAGTTTTGTAATAAGAAGTTTTCTGGCTACTTCACTGGAGAACAATGGTTTATACGCTCTTCCTGTTTAAACTGGAATCACAAATTTTGAGATGCAGTGAATGTCAAGTGGGTAAGATACAATACATATTGTATGGCTCTGGGTTGTATCTCTACTGTGGTGCGATAATGGAGCAAGAGTGCAGTGGAGCAGGTCCATTGGTACACTGCATGCTAACAATACGACATTAGTGGAACAAGAATTTATTACATTAAAGTATTCTTCCCTGGCGCCCAGGCCAGGGGTAGTGCAATGCATGGCTTTGGGACTTCCTGATGCTACCACAGCAATCTCTGCCCGAACTCACAATGCCATGTCTGGCTCCCGTAATTGCGGTGTCAAGCAGCTGGCTGGCTGGCTGCATTGGTGATCTGCTAGCCTGTACAGCAGGGGTTGCTTCCCAGGATGGAGATATGTTTTTACCAGAGGACTCTCATAGACACTGAAGAGATGTGCTCAGGTAATCTCTCAACAGCTCTGCATGGTGTGGAGATGAGCAGCAGCATAGACCTTCCACCAAATAAGATTAGGAATGTCAATGACTAGCACTAGTCAGTCAGCAGCACTTAGTGCACCTCTTAGGTACTGCGACAGGTAGACAGTGCACCAAAAACCATCAGTTTGGTTCAGCAAGCTGGAGGTAGAAGTCTCCAAGTCTTCTCATCAGTAGTTGTATGGTCGGCAACTCACAGTGGCAGGTAGCAATCCTGAATGCAGAAATCATCTTGACGAACAGTACCAGCACATTGCAGGTAAAGTCTCGTAGCTGATGTATAGCAATGTACAGATGAGGTCAAGGCTCAAAAAACTGAGTATTTATTACTGTTTGTCTGAGGTAATACCATTATTTCTGGTTGACCATGACCAAATGTGACCTACTTTTTTGGGCTTATGAGCAGCCTTCACCATTCCTCTGTTTTGCAAGAATGACTTTCAGGGTCTCGGCTTCTTCCCTTTTCTTCACATCAGCTGGTTGACAAGTGCCCTTGTGAAGGGTATCTTTACCTGCTCTCCGTAGCACTATATCAACACTCACGTTACAACAAAAAACTGATAAATACGGTATGCGTAAATACAGCAGGCAGCGATTATCATTAACTCTGGCTGTATCATGAACGGTTTCCTCTATAACACATCGAGTTGACTGTGGTCGAATTCGGGTTAGCTGAAAGTATCTTGCAAGCTTGCGTTTAACGTTGTTGCAGCATAGAGACTTCTTAATAGGATTAAGTTTTAACTGTGACCTTGGAACCCTAGGATACCTCGCTATTTCATCGATGTCGGTATAGTCTGCCCTGGGAGTCACAAAATAAACCCAGGTTAACGAGGCAATTATGGGATACAGGAAACTGAAGAAAGACAAAAATACACCATCTATTGTAATGGCCGACTGCACCGTCAACAAAACGCAAAATAACAGAGGGTTCCTTCATCACGGTTAAAGCTTATCGCGAGTAAGTGGTGCCTGCACTGCATCAACGTTAAATGCACTTAGCACAATGCGTTCAGCTAAGTAGAAATTCGACCGCTGTTAACTCAGAGTTTTACACAGGAAAGCGCATGATACAGTCAGAGATGATGATAATCGCTGTCTGTGATACGCGCGCTTTTCAGATTATCATCTAACGTGGTTACTTTTACTGTTGCTTGTTTCACAGACATACATTACTGGACTGATACCATTGTAGAAATTGTCATTGGTATCACTGAAGTAGATCTTCAGAATCGCAATACAGTGGCTGGCGCGAAGGACGTGTAAACAGCTGATGTTTACTTATAAAGCAATCGTAATAAATGGGGTTTAAATTGATATAAGTACGCTACGTTTAGAGTTTTGACATAATGGTCAGTACATGCGTCGTGTTTGGCTGTAACTTTTCGTACAGCAGACGGAAGATACAAGAAAAGTAACGTGTCTCAATGCAAGCATAACAAGGAACACTTTACGTATTTTTGTTTTTGTACTACACGTATTAGACGTAGCTTAATGATGTGTTTTTAACCAGTTTTGGCTAACTTCGCCTTTTCTTCGAATAGTTTACTAATTATGGAAATTATCCTATAATTAGATGCGCTATTTGCCATTAATAACATGTGTCTTTATTCATTTGACTGTTATTACGAAAACTGCAGCCTAACGTCTGTATATGTAACTTGTTGTTCTTTTCCTAACACGGTTCTACAATGTGTGAAAAAAATAAAAAACGTTGTTATATTAACTTAAGTATCTTGTTAAATTAACTTATTTATGCCATATATTGGAAAATTTGACTCGTTCCACATCATTACGAAATATCGTATTCATGGTCCATGGAACTAGTATTAATCTAACCTAATCTGTGAAAACTCAACTAGTATGCAAATATTTGCTCAACTGCTGAACTTGTTTAGACGACCTCGTACAGCTCACAGCATCACTTCGTTCCAGAAAATCGTTAGTATCATACACAATCACCTTGACGCCTCACTACACGTCAGGCTTCAGTAGGAGATGCGCTTTTCAGCTTTTGTCAGTCTAGTAATGTATGTCTGTGGTTTGCTATTCTGATAAAATGTCTTTGTATGCATGACGTTTCACTATCTTTGCCGCTTTTGACCAATATACGGTCTTTTATTCCTGTACCTGCATTTCTTCATTTTTTTTCACAGAAATGTTCTGTGTCATGAGTTTTCAAGTGCCTTCGTTTTATTCGTTCATCATATGTTGTTATAAATTGATTACAGCCTGTATGGGCACAGAAGAACTTGTTAATTTACTGGGGTAACGTTTTATTTTCTTCACGTCAGTCAAGTCTCCAACCTGCTGTAATAGCCACGCATATATTTATTCAGAATATACAACATTATTGTGTGTGGAATCTGAGTGAACATTCTCGAGATATTAATAAAAAAGGTCTTCGTTACTAAACTAATAAATAATTATTGTCAGCGACATAATTTAATATTCTGTGAAAACCTGTCTCTCAGACAAAGCCTATGGAAAAAGGCAATGAAAATCTCCATCTTTTGTTACCTATGATTCTTCTAGAATAATTCCTTCTTCTTATTCGAACTGTTGTAATGATTGGACGTGACTGATGTCTTGAAGCACTGAGGTCGGTAAAACACTGTATTTTGTTGTTAATTTAATATTTCAGAAACAGAGTTTGTGTCACTGAAAAGAATCTATTTTGTTGGAGTTTTATTTCATTGTCCTTCTCCTCATATATAAATGTTAAGTTTTTCTGATCAGCTACAAAGGAGTGCAGCCATTAGCAGGTATGCATTATTGGTTAATGCAGAATAATAAGTGAGTAACATTAAGAAATACTTTTAAATGTTAATGCATATAATAAAGGTAGAGAAAAGATGTAAGATATATATATTATTTGTTGATAGTAAAACAATGCCTGAACCAGATTCGATAAGTGATTGTCTTACGTTAGTTACCATCTTAGTGAAATATTGCAGCGGCGGTTTTAAATCAAACTTTTAAACAGACATAAATCTTGATGGTCAATTTTTACCGTAATAATTGCGTATTGGTGGCCCAGAACCCCAGAAATAATGAATTCGACTTAGATTGTGAATAATCTCTCAATATAGTGCAAACAGCATCTTACGTGATAAAATTGTTCTCTGCTAAGGTATGAACCCCGATTATTTCGTAAGGACTTTTATGAAATATTTTTGACAGGAAAAAATAGATTAGTGTTTTGCATATGTGGTATTGTGTGTAAGACCTGTACATTCTGCTTAAGGAAAAGTTTTGCCACCTTGAATAACAGTTCGGTAAATTGTACGAGATCACTCTTGTGCATGGACTTAATACCATTTACACTGCTTGACTGACAATATTACTACACGCTCCCAGGTGGAGATTTCTTTAACAGAATAACTGTCTTTAGTTGGGAAAGGCAGCGATTAAATGAAACCTCATATTACGCTAATAATAAGAAATTGGTTTTGTTGTAGTCCTGCCCACGATTTGTAAAATACTGCAATCTAACTGCACGCCACACTGTGTTCACTTACATCAAGGGTTTTACTTGGAATGTGAAAGGGAAGAAGATGGATCGAACTCAGCTTTACAGTATCCAAAAATTTGACAGAGATAATTTTCAGTTATGGGTGTATCAAATGGAAATTATCTTTCTAGTTGAGAAATTATTCCACATCTTTGACGGAAGTCAAGTAAGACTATTTGAAGGCACACATGTCCAGAACTTGTCGATGAGCTTAGAGCAAAAGTTGTGCGTTTTTTTTCTTCTGGTATGGAATCTGACCAGTTGCAAACTGTCTTCTCATGTGCTACAGCAAATAGTATGTGGAATTGGCAGAAGACAATTCGTGAAGAGCGATCTGCAACAGATAAAATAGCGTTGAAACAACAGTTCTTTATGTGATTCTTGAGTTTCTCCCGGCGTATTTGATAGTCAAAATATCCACGGGTGTGCTGCCGGTCTATAGTGTCCAACGGGCACAATATTTCGGCGATCATACATGTCGCCATCATCAGGTGAACTGACGGACTGAGCTCCTGTGAACGTGCCGGCACGGAGATCCGTACGCTATGGCTGCTCAGAGGGAACTGGGTTCGGTCGCGGCGGCGGCCGATTTAAATACCCTCCGCCCGCGGCGCGCTCCCTCCGCCGTCCGCGCCCCGCGCCACGGTCGCGCGGTGGAACAGATTGCGACGGTGTCTGAGATGACGTCGGAGTGATGGCTCTGTCCGCCGTGGTCGTCACAACTATACGTTTGCTCGATTTACTCTTGATTAACCCGATCGCTGGTTCCCAAGCCTTGCTAAGATTATAGCCACAGTCACGGTTTATGAGGTCGTCATTGGTGCGAATTTCGATGGCCTCTCTAACAACGCTGTCCCAGTATCTCGACGTCTGTACCAGAATCCTCGTGCGGTCATATTCCATGGCGTGATTTTCCGACCCACATTGACACGGAATCTGGTACACGCCGGCCTTCCTCAAACCGAGGTCATCTTTGGCGCTCCCCACCAGTGCACGAGTTTTATTTGGAGGACAAAACACAGTTCCGACCCGGTGTTTCTTCAGAATGCGAGCGATTTTCCCCGAGAGTGCGCCTGTGTATGGAATAAATGCAGTGCCTACCTCCTCCCTCGTGACTTCATCCATCTCAAGAGGTTGTGCCGCAGTGGTTGGGCGGAGAGCACGTTGAATCTGCCACTCTGAGTACCCATTTTCCGAAATACAGTTCTCAGATGTTCCAATTCCTGGGGTAGACTCTCTGCGTCAGAGATAGTGCGCGCCCTATGTACTAGAGTTTTAAGTACCCCATTCCTCTGTGAAGGGTGGTGGCAGCTGTCTGCGTGCAAATACAGATCAGTGTGCGTAGTTTTCCGATACACCCCGTGACCTAGGGTGCCGTCAGCCCTTCTCTTGACCAAGACGTCGAGGAAAGGTAATTTACCCTCCGTTTCAGTCTCCATAGTGAATTTGATGTTGGGGTGTATGGTTCTTTAGTTATAAGATGTCACTCCGTGATAGTGTTGCAGAAAGCGTTAATAAAGCTGAAGCATTAGCACAGCTCTTGCAGATGCTGGTGAATGAATGGGAAATACAGACAAAATTGGCAAAGTTTTAGATGGACTTCCAGTAAAATATGATTCGTTTGTTACAGCTTGGGACTCGTCTGAACAAATCAGATATACTTTCGATAATTTACCAGTAAAGTTACTGGAAGAAGAGACACGTTTGTCACAGACTGAAGAAATGGAAACTGCTTTAACTGCTGTTAATGGTAAGGGATAAGGATCAGAATCAGTGTTTGCAAAGCAATTTCAGTAAAAGTTCTATGAATAAGAAGAATGTCGAATGCTATAACTGTCATAATAAAAGTGCAAGAAAAGAGTGATGCAATCGTCAAGAGAAAAACAAGAAGCTAAACATCATGCTCTCAGAATGAACATTTTGGCTGCTAATTGTAATAATGTTTAGCTTGCTGATGGTGCTTCTTCCAATGAGGTCGCACAAGGAATGGTATTTAATGATTAATCCACTAGCGCTGTACGACCTTGCTGTTCAGATAGGACATAATTCAGTTGTCTGCGCTGAAAGTATTGGATCAGTCAAGTTAAATGCAGCAGTAAATGGCGTATGGGAACCTCGTACACTGGAGGGCACATTGTATGTACCTGATTGGAATCAGTCGAGTTAAATGCACCACTAAATAGTGTATGAGAACCTCACACACTTGAAACATTGTAAGTATCTGGTTTGGGAAGAAAAATCGTTTTTTCAGTAGGAGCGGTAGCCAGTAACGGTTTGGAAGTCACATTTAACAACAATAAGATTGAGGTACTTAGTAGGAGGCTAGCGACAAGTGATGTAAAAGCTGGAAATCAGTGTTACAGAAGGTTATTTTGTGTGGAACAAGCAAACTGTGCATCATCTGACGTAGCTCTGTTACGGCGCAGGTAGTTAGGACATATAAATTTCCAAAATTTGAAGAAAATAGCTGACTGTGATGTGATCCAGAGATAAAATCAAATGCTTTATGTAATGTCAGCACGGTAAACTGCACAGAAAAGGATTTAGATAAAGTTTTCAGATTCGTGCCTTTGTTCCAGAAAAATTTATTCATGCTGATGTATGTGGAAAGATGCCACACACATCGTTATGTCAAGCTAATTATTTTATTGTATTTAAAGATGACTATATTTCATATAGGTCTGTATACTTCCTCAAGACCAACAGTGATACCTCTTCTGTGTTCTTAAGAGTTTCAGCAGTTCGTGTAAAGGCATATAAGGAATAAGCTTGAAGTTATTAGTTCTGATAATGGGACAGAGTTTTTTAATGATCAACTTCATAATCATTTCAAGGAGACTTTTAAGTGAACTTGCGCCTTTTTGTGCCTATCTCTTCGTATTAACACAAACATTTTGTTATGAAATGTTCACGTTATGAGGATAATTAATTTACTGGGCAGACAAAGATAAATACAAGAACTTGTCAACCATAAAGCAGGAACACCATTAGTTATTTACTTTATGGGCAATACAGAAGTCTATCCTCCTCATTCTGTATGGTTGCGTTTGCAAAGAGTTGTGATATCTTGGTAACGAATTTCTAGGGTCCTGTTGATTAAACGTTGCTTGTCACAAACTTTTTAATGTTTTTTTTGCTTATGTCTCCCCAGTCATGACAAAATAATTACTACAGTTTTGTGACAAAACTACATACGATTTGATAGTGGGAATAGTATTACTTTTTTACTGATGGAAAACAGACAGGATTATTCTGTGATCGTGTGTGGTTAGATTTCCGAAGACAGTTTCTACATAAGCTGTCCGTCTGGCGATTCTACATTAAAGACATCATTTTTCGTAGCAAATTTAACATATCACTAATACATTGTGCGCATTCTGCTACAGACACAGAATTAATGCATGTGATGCCAGGTAATATCTTACACGACATTAATGAATGCTTCAGTCAAGCAGTTTACGAGAGGTTTTTCCATTGGTGGAACACTTTTAGGATCTCCTACTATTTTGCGTGAAAGACATACACATTACAATGTGTACACTAGGCAAGTTCTGAATTTAAACCTCCGACCATTGTTTGTCCCTTTTCATGGAACTGAAAGTTCTGATTGACCTTATCAAAATAATTGTGCTCATTGTGAACGTAAATTAGCTATTACCGGCAAAAATCTGATCAACTGTTGGCATCTATGTCCCGATTGGTTATCAAGAATTCCCAGCATTCAATGGTCATTGCCAACATCAGCACACTACGGCGTCGCTGTCGTAAGTAAAATTAAAGACATGCGCGGAAAAACAGGCTAACCCTGTTGCTACGTACTGGAACTACCAACGTTGAAATTTGGTCTCATCCCTAGATATCGTGAGACTAATGTCTATTTTGATAGTTCCCGTAACGAGCAACAGATGGCAACCCTTATCTCTAAGCTTTCTACTAAGCTTTTACATTTGTCGGTTAGCCCGTTTTTCCATGCATGTCTTTGTTGTACTCAGATCTACACAAGCCCCTACCACGCTGTAGCGGGGAAGCGAGGCAACTGTCCCCCCAATTGAAGCAGCTGATCGCCGCCATTTGCAGGGATGAATCCTAGTACGGCGGTTGTTATTTGATGTATATGAGACGCAACAAGAGCAAATTGGAGCACAAATTAAACACATGTTTGTTTAAAAAAGTACTGAGCATTCGAGTCTATTTTAAAAGTATACTTAAATGAATGAAGTATCCTAATTTCCGAAATACGTCTGCATAGAGACGCGAAATTTAAGAATGTAAGGCTCTTTCCTGACAAGGTGGAGCGAGTTTACATCGAGTTATTTGCATTAGATAATTACATGAAACTTTTAAAGTAGCAGACAGTACGATTATTATTTAATTCACGTAATTTTCCTGTCAGGTCCTGTTTGCTTTTTGCTGACTACTGTGTACATGTTGCACGCTTGCTTTTGTGTAGCACAGTATTGTCTACACTCGACTTTTGGTATGATTAATTGTAATAACCCATGTTGTTGTTGTGGTCTTCAGTCCTGAGACTGGTTTGATGCAGCTCTCCATGCTACTCTATCCTGTGCAAGCTTTTTCATCTCCCAGTACCTACTGCAACCTACATCCTTCTGAATCTGCTTAGTGTATTCATCTCTTGGTCTCCCTCTACGATTTTTACCCTCCACGCTGCCCTCCAATACTAAATTGGTGATCCCTTGATGCCTCAGAACATGTCCTACCAACCGATCCCTTCTTTTGGTCAAGTTGTGCCACAAACTTCTCCCCAATCCTATTCAATACTTCCTCATTAGTTATGTGATCTACCCATCTAATCTTCAGCATTCTTCTGTAGCACCACATTTCGAAAGCTTCTATTCTCTTCTTGTCCAAACTATTTATCGTCCATGTTTCACTTCCATACATGGCTACACTCCATACGAATACTTTCAGAAATGACTTCCTGACACTTAAATCAATACTGGATGTTAACAAATTTCTCTTCTTCAGAAACGCTTTCCTTGCCATTGCCAGCCTACATTTTATGTCCTCTCTACTTCGACCATCATCAGTTATTTTGCTCCCCAAATAGCAAAACTCCTTTACTACTTTAAGTGTCTCATTTCCTAATCTAATTCCCTCAGCATCACCCGACTTAATTAGACTACATTCCATTATCCTTGATTTGCTTTTGTTGATGTTCATCTTATATCCTCCTTTCAAGACACTGTCCATTCCATTCAACTGCTCTTCCAAGTCCTTTGCTGTCTCTGACAGAATTACAATGTCATCGGCGAACCTCAAAGTTTTTATTTCTTCTCCATGAATTTTAATACCTACTCCGAATTTTTCTTTTGTTTCCTTTACTGCTTGCTCAATATACAGATTGAACAACATCGGGGAGAGGCTACAACCCTGTCTTACTCCCTTCCCAACCACTGCTTCCCTTTCATGTCCCTCGACTCTTATAACTGCCATCTGCTTTCTGTACAAATTGTAAATAGCCTTTCGCTCCCTGTATTTTACCCCTGCCACCTTTAGAATTTGAAAGAGAGTATTCCAGTCAACGTTGTCAAAAGATTTCTCTAAGTCTACAAATGCTAGAAACGTAGGTTTGCCTTTCCTTAATCTTTCTTCTAAGATAAGTCGTAAGGTCAGTATTGCCTCACGTGTTCCAGTGTTTCTACGGAATCCAAACTGATCTTCCCTGAGGTTGGCTTCTACTAGTTTTTCCATTCGTCTGTAAAGAATTCGTGTTAGTATTTTGCAGCTGTGACTTATTAAGCTGATAGTTCGGTAATTTTCACATCTGTCAACACCTGCTTTCTTTGGGATTGGAATTATTATATTCTTCTTGAAGTCTGAGGGTATTTCGCCTGTTTCATACATCTTGCTCACCAGATGGTAGAGTTTTGTCAGGACTGGCTCTCCCACGGCCGTCAGTAGTTCCAATGGAATTTTGTCTACTCCAGGGGCCTTGTTTCGACTCAGGTCTTTCAGTGCTCTGTCAAACTCTTCACGCAGTATCATATCTCCCATTTCATCTTCATCTACATCCTCTTCCATTTCCATAAAATTGTACTCAAGTACATCGCCCTTGTATAGACCCTCTATATACTCCTTCCACCTTTCTGCTTTCCCTTCTTTGCTCAGAACTGGGTTTCCATCTGAGCTCTTGATATTCATACAAGTCGTTCTCTTATCTCCAAAAGTCTCTTTAATTTTCCTGTAGGCGGTATCTATCTTACCCCTAGTGAGATAAGCCTCTATATCCTTACATTTGTCCTCTAGCCATCCCTGCTTAGCCATTTTGCACTTCCTGTCGATCTCATTTTTGAGACGTTTGTATTCCTTTTTGCCTGTTTCACTTACTGCATTTTTATATTTTCTCCTTTCATCAATTAAATTCAATATTTCTTCTGTTACCCAAGGATTTCTACTAGCCCTCGTCTTTTTACCTACTTGATCCTCTGCTGCCTTCACTACTTCATCCCTCAAAGCTACCCATTCTTCTTCTACTGTATTTATTTCCCCCATTCCTGTCAATTGCTCCCTTATGCTCTCCCTGAATCTCTGTACCACCTCTGGTTCTTTTAGTTTATCCAGGTCCCATCTCCTTAAATTCCCACCTTTTTGCAGTTTCTTCAGTTTTAATCTACAGGTCATAACCAATAGATTGTGGTCAGAGTCCACATCTGCCCCTGGAAATGTCTTACAATTTAAAACCTGGTTCCTAAATCTCTGTCTTACCATTATATAATCTATCTGATACCTTTTAGTATCTCCAGGGTTCTTCCATGTATACAACCTTCTTTCATGATTCTTAAACCAAGTGTTAGTTATGATTATGTTGTGCTCTGTGCAAAATTCTACCAGGCGGCTTCCTCTTTCATTTCTGTCCCCCAATCCATATTCACCTACTATGTTTCCTTCTCTGCCTTTTCCTACACTCGAATTCCAGTCACCCATGACTATTAAATTTTCGTCTCCCTTCACAATCTGAATAATTTCTTTTATTTCATCATACATTTCTTCAATTTCTTCGTCATCTGCAGAGCTAGTTGGCATATAAACTTGTACTACTGTAGTAGGTGTGGGCTTCGTATCTATCTTGGCCACAATAATGCGTTCACTATGCTGTTTGTAGTAGCTTACCCGCATTCCTATTTTCCTATTCATTATTAAACCTACTCCTGCATTACCCCTATTTGATTTTGTGTTTATAACCCTGTATTCACCTGACCAGAAGTCTTGTTCCTCCTGCCACCGAACTTCACTAATTCCCATTATATCTAACTTCAACCTATCCATTTCCCTTTTTAAATTTTCTAACCTACCTGCCCAATTAAGGGATCTGACATACCACACTCCGATCCGTAGAACGCCAGTTTTCTTTCTCCTGATAACGACATCCTCTTGAGTAGTCCCCGCCCGGAGATCCGAATGGGGGACTATTTTACCTCCGGAATATTTTACCCAAGAGGACGCCATCATCATGTAATCATACAGTAAAGCTGCATGCCCTCGGGAAAAATTACGGCTGTAGTTTCCCCTTGCTTTCAGCCGTTCGCAGTACCAGCACAGCAAGGCCGTTTTGGTTATTGTTACAAGGCCAGATCAGTCAATCATCCAGACTGTTGCCCTTGCAACTACTGAAAAGGCTGCTGCCCCTCTTCAGGAACCACACGTTTGTCTGGCCTCTCAACAGATACCCCTCCGTTGTGGTTGCACCTACGGTACGGCTATCTGTATCGCTGAGGCACGCAAGCCTCCCCACCAACGGCAAGGTCCATGGTTCATGGGGGGATAACCCATATCACTTTAAATACCGTAGGAATTTCATTCGCACATTATTTTTTAACACTGATAGCACCTCTGAAAGTGGTTGAGTTTGCAACATTTAATCAAATATTTGACCATTTACGAAGTATAATCACCACCTGAAAACACATGTTAAGTATCTAAACGCAATTATTCGACCTACCTCTAACTCATACTTAATATATATTCGATAGCCTTGGTAACCTGGAAAACGAACGTTCAAAATTATACACACTGACAGTATTTCCACACTATTTAACCTAGGCCTATATTGCACGATTTCCAGGACACTATACCTTTTTTAAATGAGTTGGAAATCCAAATACTGTCGTTATAGCATCGTCCTTCAGTTGACGTCTATTTACATAATTTTCCATGTAACAATTCTCTTCAAAATGAAGAGAGCACAGCAAATGATTTGCTGTCGGTTGGAAGTTCTCTCTCCAAGTAGCAACTATCATTTCCGATTTAGAAAATCATTTGTAAGGGGAAACCTAAACAAAAGCAAACGCTCATGATGTATTATTTCTCCATGAAAATACTATATACAAGTAACAGAAAGTAACAAACAACCAGAAATGACTGACCTGTGAAATGTAACATTGTTTCCGTCTTCGTCTTTGCTTCCATTATACTGTTACAATTAAAAGCAGCACACGAACGAACCCTGTTTACGCACTGTTTCCCTGCAAATGGCGGCTTCTATCACGTTCAATGTGGGGAAGCAACACTAGCGCCAATCCGCGGTCTATTTTTTATTTAGTAAGTCTATGGATCTACAGTGGAAGGTGCTCGCACAGTGCTCATCGATTCTGGTCTTCCAGACACATTTTGGGCAGTCTATACATTAAATCGCTGTCTATGTAAGCCCAATTGTGAGGAGGTGCCATGTGAGAAATGGTTCACAAAGAAAACATTATTGAAGCATACCAAGAGATTGAGGTGTGGCACCTTGCATCTCGCCTATGTAAATAAGAAACGGAAGCGAGCAGATAGGTACAGTAAGTCTTGGTTATCGCGTGGCAGATACATTCAGATCCAATAGAAAGCTGCAAGTAGTTTCAGCTGTGGCCGAAAGGTATCAGCATCTTATGGACTATGAAATTATCAAGTAATTAAAACAGGACCTTTGGGAACGGTATTTATTGCGAGTATTGCGACTTTCATTAATTATTGCTAATTTGTTTATTAGTGTGAGTGATGGTGTGAATAGAACATAAGATACAAATTAATATTGTTATGTCTGTTAAATGAGTACAAGTTAGCATGATAACAGTGCACAGAGAGAGAGTCAATCATGTTCAGGGGAAATTATAAAGTGCAAGTAGCCAGTTTATAGGACTGGGAAAACAAGAAACATTTTATGATAATTCTGTTATTTAAAAAGGGCGTTATTCTGGTATTTGCAGAGTTTCTAAATTGTTCATGAAAGCTATTAAGTTGTAATTGGTCAAAAGTAAAAGATGTGGGACTGCATGGTTTAATACTAATATTGGATTGACCTTGATTTGTGTCGGTCAAGCAGACGACAGTACGTTCGCGCGTATTTTCCAGGCTAAGAGAATTGCTTTGGGAAATCTATGTTCAGTTCGAATCTCCGGCATGATCATGTTTGGACATGGACGTAAGGAGCTCTGAATAGTTGTGAAAATTTTGCGGATTAATGGTTGAAACTTGACCATGAAGTGCCGCAAAGTGGACGCAAATGTGTGGAAAAGATGGACTAGTGAAACTCTGATTTTGATATGTAAACTGCGACGTTTGAATAACCAAAATCTGTGGGGCTTCTTAATACAAGGCGCCACCGTAGTATTCAAATTGTGCAAAGAGAGCATTTTTTCACAGACAATGTTTGTTAATCCTTCTAGTAAGTGGTTTGATTAATTACTGTAAGCTGGCTGTTGTGAGTGAATGTGACTGCATGTGAATTGTGAAACTGTAACTTAAGATGTAACTGTAACAAACATATGCTAGGGCTTGGCTGTGTTTTGTATCAAACAAGTCGCAATATATTGGAGCTTTTATTCGCAAAATGTCTTTCAATTAATCACTTAGCTAACCTGATACAGAAAAACATTATGATGCTGTCAGTACAGATGTGAAGAGCGGCTAGTTTCCGCTACAACTTTTCTAGCTGACGAACGTTACTCATTTTTCTGACAAGGAAGGCGTGTGGATATGACTGCAAAAGAAGAAATCGCCGAAAGGTGAGTGGAACTGTTTTGTGTTGGACGATACTACAATGAGCGCGTCATTGCAACATTTGGGCTGAATACTTTGTGTGTACTCCCAGACAGTTTCGATTCAAATTTCAAAGTAAATCAAAGAAGATGCGGATGGGTGGTTACAGCAGTTGCAGTAACAATTATAGGCTGTATGATCCTTAACAAGGAAGATAACTGTTTCGCGACATGTGGTTTTCATTGGAAATGTCGCAGAGTATTCTACAGAACTCATGTCCAACAACGTTATATGCGAGTACAACTACCTGCCAGATGTAGAAGCAAATAACTGCAACAGCCTGTTGAAAATGAAGCGGAATTTGTGGAAGATCAAGGACCCTATCCTACTGAGAAAGCTGCTCAGTCAGGAAAGGCTCTTAGAATCTGTGATGAACTTTGCCCTCCATTTTGTTTCCAAAACTTTGTGGCTTATGCAGCAGTCATTGATGAACCGTAAAATTTCAGGGAGGCGATGGCATCCAGAGACTCTGAAAAGTGTTATGAAGCAATGAAAGATGATATATTTTCATTGGCGCTAAATACACACATTCTCAGAAAAAATATATGACCCTAAACGACTAGAGATAGGACGTAATCACCGCGCAACACCACCTACTGGTAAAATGTGGCTACAGCTCTTGTTATCGGTATAAACTGGAGGTAATGGATCAGTGTGACTTGAGGAAGCGTGCAGGATGCCTCATAGACATATGCGCGAACTGTATCATCAGATCAATGAATCTGAAAGAGGGTGCATTATTCGCATGAGAGAATGTGAGGCATCCATCCAGGAAATTGCTGCTCATGTGAGACGAAGTACTTCAGCAGTGCCACAGGTGTGTGCAGAATGGTTCACAGAAGGCTGTAGAATACAACAAGATGGTTCAGGTTGCACCACCCAGATCGCCGCCTGAGAAACTGACATCTAATCCAAACGGCATTGCAGGACAGAGCTGCAGCCTCCTCGGCTCTGGCGCAATAGTGGAACTGTGTAACATATTGTACACTATCAGGGCTGACAGTCCGTCGCCGCTTATTATGGCATGGGTTATGTCTACGGCGTCCACTTCTCTGCCTACTTCTCTTGAATGTGCAGATACATAGTAGATGGCAATGGTGTACGCAGCGACATCACTGGGGACAGGAATAGAGTTTTTAGACAAATGAAAATTCTGTTTATTTGAAAATGATGGCCACATTTTGATTTGCAGCAGTGACTGCATTTGCACAAGATGTACAATGGCAACTTAAGGCCTTATGGCGTGGGGTGCTATTGGGTACTACCACAAATCATAGTTGGTGCATGTCCAAGGCACTGTGACCTCTGTGAATGATATCCTACGATCTGTAGCAATACCCTTTCTGCACACCACCCCAGACGCCATTTTTCAACTAGACAATGCATGACCATACGATGCTGCATGAACAACTGCCTGCTTGGTGTCACAGGATGTCAACCTTTTGCCCTGGCCTATCAGCTCACCAGACTTGTCACCAATTGAAAATCTGTAGGATATGGTGAAACAATGGGTGCAGCACTGTGACCCAATGCCAACCACCACAGAAGAACTTGGGAACCAGGTGAATGCAACATAGATGACTATACCATAGGACACCATTTGCGCCTTATATGTGTTGATACCATCACACATGGAACAAGCCATCAGAGACCATGGCAGACCTTGTGCCTACTAGGCAACACGACACATGCTGCACAGAGGTGACTAAAATGCTCATAATTTATGCAGAATATATAAATCTATATGTCCTGTGAATATGAACATCCTACCTCCAGTCTTTCAAGGTGTTCTTTTTTTCTGAACATGAGCGTAATACCTGGGTCTAGTGAATCTACCTCTAGATCACGACGCGGTTGGTTGTAAGTGGATTTATAAAATTAAAATTAAAGCAGATGGTTGCATAATGAGGTGCAAAGCTAGATTGTGTGCAAAAGGGTACTCAGAAATCTAGAGTTGTTATGGAGAAACCTTTTCAATTCTCATTCTTTTTGTTTGGCAGGAATGTATGATGTGAACATGAAGTAGTATGATGTGGAAACTGCTTTTCTCAAAGGTAGATTAGATTAGATTAGATTTGTTTTTCGTTCCACAGATCTGTGTTGAGGAGATCCTTGTGAATGTGGAACATGTCAATTTTTTTTTTAACCTGAAATAACAATACTAATAATATGAATATATACAATACATCATTTGTTTCTATTAAAAAAATTGTCAATGGAGTAGAAGGAGTTGGCCACTAGTAAGTCTTTCAGGCTCCTTTTAAACTGATCTTTACTTGTAACTAAATTTTTTATGTTTGCTGGTAAATTATTGAAGATGAGATTATTTACGACAAATTTCATTAAGGAGTAAATATACTGAGAGGCAGTAGTTAGTATACCCAGTTCTTTGAAGAGGTTTCTACATGACGTCCACAAATAGTACGTATTACACGCTTTTGGGCTCTGAAAACTTTTGTTCGACTTGAAGAGTTACCTCAAAATATTATACCATATGACATTATGGAATGAAAATAGGCAAAGTATGCAAGCTTTATCATTTTTATGTCCCATATGTCTGCTAACACTCGAATTGCAAATACAGATTTGTTAATGCTTTTCTGCAGTTCTGTGGTGTGCTCCTCACAACTGAATTTATTATCAAGTTGTAATTCCAGGAATTTAAGACTGTGAACCTCTTCTATCTGCTCTTCTTCATACTTTACGCATATGCTGGGTGGAAACCTCTTACGGGTTCTGAATTGCATATAGTGAGTCTTTTCGAAGTTTAATGTCAGTGAGTTGGCTTTAAACCATTTATTAATATCCATGAAAATATCATTAGCAGATCCTTCTAAAACTACACTTGACATACTATTTATTGCAATACTTGTGTCATCTGCAAACAAAACGAACTCTGCTTCTGGCAGTGTAACTGATGAGAGATCATTAATGTACACAAGATAAAGCAATGGCCCTAAGGTGGATCCTTGTGGGACACCACATGTAATTTCTTCCCATTCTGATAATGACTGATGATTTAATTCACTAGTCCCTTGCGCCGACACCCTTTGTTTCCTGTTAGCGAGGTATGACTTGAACCATATTGCAGCACTGCCCATGACACCATAGAATTCTAATTTACTTAAAAGGATGTTGTGGTTCAAACAATCGTATGCCTTTGACAAATGACAGAAAATACCTGCTGCATGTAACTTGTTATTTAATGAATTAAGTACATTTTCACTGTAGGTGTAAGTAGCCTTTTCGATATCAGAACCCTTCAGAAATCCAAACTGTGTTCTTGATAATACGTTATTTGTGGTCAGATGGTTGAGAAGCTGCCTGTACATTACTTTTTCTGAAATTTTTGAGAATGCTGGCAAAAGTGAAATCAGTCTGTAGTTTGATGGTATCTCTTTATCCCCTTTCTTGAACAGAGGCTTAACATCTGCATATTTTAGCCATTCAGGAAATGTCCCAGTTATAATTGACTGGTTACACAAGTAACTCAGAATTGTACTAAACTCACAAGATCTTGCCATAATTAACTTTGTTGATATTGCATTGTAACCACTAAAATGCTTTGTTTTTAAAGATTTTATTATGGAAGTTAGTTCTTTTGGTGAAGTGAGTGACATATTCATGTACCTGAAGCTCTTTGTAAAGGCTAGTTTCAGATATTCAATGGCATTATTTACTGATCCTGACAACCCAATTCTATCAGTAATGGATATAAAGTACTTGTTAAATAGATTTGCCACACTATGCCCATCAGTTACTAATGTGTCATCTACCCTTAGTGCTATTTGCTCCTGTTCCTTTCTGGTTCTACCACTCTCATCGTTCACTATATCTCATATTGTTTATATTTTGTTCCCTGACATTGCTATCTTCATCTCATAGTGCATTTGTTTAGATGTCTGAATTACTTTTTTTAAATGTTTTACAGTATTCCTTGTATTTAGCTAAATCATCAGCATTGGAGCTATTCTTGGTCGACAGATACATTTTCCTTTTTGTCTTACAGGAAATCTTTATTCCTTGTGTGAGCCACGGTTTTATCATAGACTTCTGTTTAATTTGAGTAACTTTTAGAGGTAAACAGTTTTCAAACATGGTACTGACATTGTTCATGAATGTGTTATATTTTTCATTCATCTCATGAGCACTACAAACATCTTTCCACTTCATATCTTTGAGCAGTTTTCTAAAACACTCAATTTTTGGTTGATTGTCTACTCTCCTGTACTCAGATTTAGCAGTCTTGATAATCTGCTTAGAATTTACATCTAAAACAAGGAGCTGCATGTAATGATCTGATAGTCCATTTATTTCACTTTTTATGATATGATTTTGTTCCTTTGATTTGTCTATAAAAATGTTATCAATGGCTGTCCTTGAGGATTTACTGATCCTAGTTGGAAAGTTTACAGTGTGAGTTAGGTTGAAAGACAACATTACTAACTGCAGTAAATGTTTACTGGAAGATTGCATTAGAAAATTTGTATTAAAGTCACCAGCAGTAAAAATTTCTTTGTTTCTTCCTGTTAAATAACCCAAAAGGGCTTCTAGATGATTTATGAATAAATTATAATTTCCAGCAGGTGCTCGGTAAATAGTTATTATTATATAGGATCTGTTATGGAACTCTACTTCTGTTGCACATGATTCTAGATGCTGCTCCAAACAGAATTTATTAATGTCAATGTTCTTGAGTTTATGGCAGTTTTTAATAAATGTGGCAACTCCTCCTCCATCCATATCTACTCTGCAGAAGTAGGAAGCTAGCTTAAATCCTGAAATGTCTAACATATCTATACCAGTGGTCACTTGATGTTCAGAGAGGCACATTATGTCAATTTGGGTAGATGAATTCAGTTCATCGATACAAATGAATAGTTCATCAACTTTATTTCTAAGTCCCAGAATGTTCTCGTGTAATAAAGATAACTGATACTGCATACTAATGAGATTATAGCTGCTTTGGCGAAGATGAACTGTCAGTTTCTGATTACTTTCTGTTAAACATTGTTTAAATGGAGGCTGTATGCTAAAATCTGACTCCTGTTCATCTGTTTTCTCAAACTGAGTGTGTCTGCCAAACTCTCTTAAAACTCGTTTTCTTTCCCCCTTCCCTATCCTAAAAAGGCATCCCTCCTACACCTGTGACCACTTGTATTTTACCACTTGTGACAGTGTCCCCCCCTTGAGTTTTCTGCAATCAACCCAGACAGTTTTCCCTTCCCTTTCCTATTGAGGTGAAGGCCATGCCTAGTGTAGTCCCACCTATCGATAGCATCCAGAGGAATCAAACCAATATGGGCCCTATATCTGTCCTAAGGAACCACTCCAACTCCAAGTTCACTCTCCCTATGGAAGAGTTCAAATGAGGCCGATCATGGCGTCTCAACACAGACACAAATCTCACACTCGTATGCTTCATTGCTGATGCTATCTTCACCAGGGCACTCTCTATGGAATATTGAGAGTCTCTGCCAATGCTATTTCCCGGACCACCCACTGTAACCACAGCATCCTCATTTGTGAAATCCTTGCATAAAGAACCTACATCCTCTGTTACCTGACCCAGATCTGCACTAGGCTTGAAAAAGTTTGTGACCTGGTACTCTGGACTTAGATTTTCCTGCAGTAGTTAGCCAACACCTCTACCATGGTGACCTGGTACTATGGACTTAGATTTTCCTGCAGTAGTTGGACAACACCTCTACCATGGGAGCTACCTAACAGCAGAACTTTCTTTCTCTTTACAAATTTCCCTACCTTTTTCAAGTCCTTGAAAGCTTGTTGTGCCTTTCTACAGCTTCAGCTATATGAGGCTCATCCGATTCTGACTGAGACAACAGGTCAAATCTATTTTCAAGATTTATGATATAGCTGTCTGATGCTCTCCTTTGCCTGTTCCCCCTATTACCTTTTGCCACTTCCCACCTCTGTTCACCCTTCTCCCTCTTTAACCTGTCCAGATCCTCCCTTGCCATGTCTAGGTCAGCTTCAAGGGCTGCAATTTTCCCTTCCTGTTTTAGTATTTTCCTATCTCTACTGCAGATCCTACAATACCACTGGTGAGCCTCATTTATTTTCCCATTTCCCACGCTACTACATTCGCCCCAATGAAAGAAACTACAGCACCCATTTGTAAGAAGAAACATTCATGAAACTACCTGAAGAAAAATCAAATACCTGGAGAAAACGCAAATTTGGTCTGTGCTCCCAGAAACGAAATAATACACAAAAATAAACTCTACATATGATTACAAAAAAAACGAAATGGACGAGTCCCTATATTATCTTATGTGGCAGCACTTCCTACCCTAACTGAACTAAACTTACCTTTATTCATCAGCATTGCCATGATGCTGACATGACTGGCCAAAGGTTGTAAGTAACAAAACATAAACAGATCGAAGGTAGACCAGCAATTTTTCTTGAAGTCCTCTAAATATTGTCCTTTTTTTCGATCTTTTCTAAATTGAAATTAGCAGCCCATACAGTAAGCACTACACCCTTTGTTGTCTTGTGTGGTGCGCCTCTGCCCTGCATGAGCACTGCAGCTCAGACCTCAAGTGCCGTTCCTCAAGTTCTCCTGCCAGTCAGCCCAATTCTACCAGGAACAAACAAAATTCACTTGATCAATTTCCTAGCAGCAAAAGTCTGTGGGTACCAAGGACCGGTTGGATGTAACCCACCCCGTCTGTTAACCAGACGTGACACAGTTAAAGCCAAATTTCAGTGCAAAACCTAACACAAACATACAGATGGTAGTGTTACCAAGAAATACATGCTGGCTACAGACTTTTCTTTGATTGCAACAATTTGTTCCATTCAAGAACAGAAAAGCCCCAAATAATTGCAATCGTACAATGCTGAGACAAGGTTTCTCTAACCAAAGTGAAACTAAGAAAATATATGACTAGAATAGTACTCAAAAATTTATTATATGATGGGTTCAATGGCAGGTTCCAGCAACAACCCTGTCTCTAGTCTTAACCCAAACAATAACCTAACTGCTGCTCAGTGACCAATGAAAATTACAGCACCACAACCTGAATAAAATCTAATATATAAAATACCCCATGGCACAACAAAATCCACAAATCAGCCTATATTCCCCTGAAACTAAGTAATCCTAAACATAAAACAAAAATAAAATTAAATTATGTATCCCCCAAATTTAAACATTTCTTCAGTGAATACAAGAACATAAATTCCATATTCTCCAACCCCACACACAAAAAAAATTGGTGTGTGACCAAATCATAATCACCATTCATAAAAGATTGAATCAATATTCGTATCATTATAAAAAACAAGAATAATGCCACTCAGTGTCCCTCTCTAACATTCATTTCCTGTCGGTGTACATATAAGTGCTGTACAGTAACTACAACAGTTGTAACACTAAAGTGCGCGTCATTTATGTTGGCGGCCGAGTTTAGGTTCGTTCTGCGCATCTGACTTCACAAAACACAGTCAGCCAATGAACAGAGAACGACGTTGCCAGATCTCGACTGCAGTGCAGAGCATGGACGAGTGTCTTCAGTTTTAGAAACGTTCAGTCATAAATAAAGTAATAGAACAAAAGCAATGTCTTGATAACAGACTTTATTTTATACTGCTTTTTCGCAATAAAGAACAGTGGTAATTGTTTATTTCCTATTGTACTTCGACGAAGCGTGAGTAATTCATAGTTATACCAACAGTGTTTGTCAGTATTTTGCGTGACATGTTAAGAGTTCTCATGTCAGGCTGTAGACGGACGAGCCGCGATAGCGTAACGGTTAGGGTGTTTGGCTTCTATGTGGAAGGTTATGAGTTCAAACCTTAAGTCAGTCTGCCGCCGGCAGTGCTGCGAGGCGGTCACGCGCCAGAGCGCTGCGGGCGAGGCGCGCACGGTGTGTTTGTGTTTACTTCGGCCGCTGTAAGTGCCGTTTTCCTTCTAGACCACCATGGCGCACAACTATCGGAAGAAGACATTACGTTTCAACTTTTGTTCCGACTTCGCCCGACCCAAGGCCCTGGAGGTAGAACGATTTATACGCGATGAAGTTAAAATACCACCAACGGATCTAATTGGTATCCACTTGTCCATAGTTAGCAGTACCGTATACGTCAAAATGATCAACGATGCGGCGTGCGACAAGGTGCTTCAAGAGGCAAAACGTGGACTGCGCTTCTGTCATTCCGACGGCAACGTCGGACCCGTTACCGTCGATCACGCAGGTCTCGGCACACGGACGATAAGGATCTTCGAACTGCCGTTCGAACTACCTGCAGACGTCGTCATCGAGGCGCTCCGTCCCTATGGCAACGTTCTGGAACATGTTGCCGAACGATGGGTCCAATTTCAGACCTATCCAGTTTTAAACGGTGTTAGACAGGTCCGCATCGAGTTGCAGAAACACGTGCCTTCCTATCTACGTATCGGAGGCTGCCGTGCCATTATAATGTACGACGGCCAACCTCAGACCTGTTCCGGTTGCGGGAAAGAAGGTCACCTACGGTCTGAATGCATTCAACGACGTGTCGCGCAGCTCCCGTTGTCGGAAGCGTCCGTCACACCCACCATGACCGCCCTACCGGTGACTTACGCAGCGGCTCTTGCCACGTCTACAGTTTCGTCCAGTCCGTCGCCCGGTCCTTCCGATCGGCACGTCCCACCGTCCCAGTCACCAACGGACGGTACAGATGTCCCACCTGACAACCTTGCCGCCGAACAGGCTCCCGCACCGGACGCTGAGGAGACTAGTACATCTTCACAACACCTGTTTGACAATTTCATTGTACCCACCGACGCCTTCGAACCAGGTCGACGCTCCTCCTTGCCGTCGTCCGTCACTGAGGAACACGTGCGCAAACAACGCTCGCCACGTAGGCGCAAACGCCGTCGCCGTTCACCCACGGGCTCTCAGAGCGTTGCCACCCGCGACGACGATGACGACACCCAAGCAGCCGACATTTCCACGCAGAAGTCGGCGGACAACTTTCACGATGAACAAGACGTTTCGCAGGACGGGACCGCTATGGAGGTCGCCACGCACAATGTAACGATCGGTGCGCCGGTTGAGACGCCTGTCTCCCCGCCGACAACTCCAGATCTCTCTCACCACAACGCAATTCCCATGGACATTGGACAGACCCACGGCACAGGAGCATGGGCCGACGACATTGAGGAAGGTACGCCCCCTCCTCCGGATGAGTTACCTCCGCCGGACGAGGCTGCCTGTTAACATCAATAGCGAGGCATTGCAGCTGATGGGACGGGACTTCCTGTCGGTGCCCTCCTCTTACTTCCCTTGGTGATGGTAGATGCGCGTCCACCACCACTGAAACAAACATACCGATTTGCCACACTGAACATCAACATGATCGGCACTGCACCCAAGCTGCAACTCCTATGTGACATGCTTCGGGCCTCTGACGTCGACGTCGCCCTTCTTCAGGAAGTACGCGTTGCCACACTACCACCAGTCTACGGCTACGACTCATACACGTCCACATGTGATCAATCAGGGCGTGGAGTGGCTTTCTACATACGTGAAGGAATCCCACTCACGGACACGACAATCCTTCCCTGTGGAAGAGGCATGGCTGTTACCATCTTCGACACGCGCGTCATCAATATCTACGCTCCGTCTGGCTCCACGAACCGTCGGCAGCGGTCCACTTTCTTCGGACATGACGTGGCGCCCCTGTTTTCTGGTCGCTATGATCGCCTTATCATGGGAGGCGATTTCAACTGTGTCCTCCATCCGCAGGACCAAGTACCTGGTTATTCGCCATGCCCGGCGCTGCTCACCTTAATCGAAGATTTTCATCTAGTGGACGTTTGGGAGAAAATTCATGGCAATATCCCCGGTTTTACCCATTATACAGCACATTCTGCGAGCAGACTGGACCGGTTTTATGTCTCTGCTCACCTCGGCAATGAAGTCGCCCAAGCTGAACGATGGCCCCTTGCATTTTCGGACCATTGCGCCGTCCTTTGCTCCCTGGCTCTGCCACCTCAGTCAGTGTGGCGCAGCAGAGGTTACTGGAAGCTTAATACCTCCCTCCTTAATGATCCACACTGCCGACAATGTATTGCCACTACATGGGCGTCTTGCGAAAGACGCCTTCCGCAGTACACATCCACGTTCCATTGGTGGCTCAAATGTGCCAAACCTGCGATCAGAAAGGCCTTCATACAATGTGGCAAGGAAGCAGCAGCATGGCATCGAGACACCACAAATTTTCACTACGCCGTCCTCCGTGAGCTCGATGCGCTCCCTCCATCACCTGACACCCACAGGGAACGACAACGTACTAAAGCTCGTCTCCTCTCTCCTCAACGTGCACGACTGCATGGTGTCGTGGTGCGTTCCCGACGACAAGACCTCCTCCACGACGAAACCCCATCCACAATCCATGCCGCATCCAACCATAGTCGTCGACGTCGGCTTTTCGTCCCCAACATCACGACCTCCGATGGTGTTCACCACACAACACAGGTGGCAGTCGTGTCCGCCTTTGCTGAACATTATCGCCAATTTTATGATGATGAACCGATGGCGACGCCCATTCCTGATGATCTCCGTCCTTCCCCTGATCGGACCCTCACCGTAGCGGAATCAACGTCCATGATGTCTCAATCACCGCAGAAGAGGTGGTAGATGCGATCAACAAAGGGGCCAAGAACAAATCACCCGGACCAGATGGTCTCCCAGTGGAGTTTTACCGGGCGTTCACCACGTTAATGCTTCCTCGCTGGACGGAGATGATTCAGGAACTCTTTACTCCGTCCTTCCCAATTCCACCTGAATTCGTCACTGGCATTCTTCTACCTGTGCCTAAACCGAAGGGAGGGTCTCATGTCTCTGCATATCGCCCCCTTACACTACTGAATGTAGACTATAAAATCTATGCACGCCTCTTAGCAGCGCGCATACGCACCGTCTTACCTACGGTCCTTTCACCTGAGCAGACTGCACGTGGTTGTGGGGCCACCTTACAAACAGCCCTAGGAGAATGCCGTGACCTCATTGCACTGGCGTCGGTTTGTCGCCTTCGTGCAGCACTGGTATCCGTCGATTTCACGAGTGCCTTTGATCGCGTTTGACACCCATTCCTCCTCATGGTGGCGACACGTATGGGGCTCCCATTGCTTTTTGTCGATGCCATTCGCCGGTTACTCCTTCCCGCGGTCTCGATGGTACAAGTCAATGGGAGGCTTGTAGGACCGATTCCTATACGCCGCTCTGTGCGTCAAGGATGCCCTATGTCTACTTTACTATATGCCATTGCACTTGAGCCCCTCATCACTGGACCTACCTCTAGACTGCAGGGCCTCACTTTGCGTGACCACACCTTTCACTGTAGGGCTTATGCGGACAATCTCCTCTTTCTCACCTGCTCCTCCACGGAACTCAATGACGCCATCCAATGGATCCACCAGTATGGACGTCTTTCTGGTAGCATTCTTAATGTCCGTAAATCGACTATGATGCAGATTGGGCGCGGCCTCCCGGCTATGGTGCCGACCCCACTCCCAGTTAGTGCCACCCTTCGTTACTTGGGTATCGAATTTACGAGCTCCACACACCGCACAGTGGCCCTGGCTTACCGGCGGCTTTTGCAGTCGATTCGGCACCATGTCCGCGGTCAAGTGCACCGTAACTTAAACCAACTCCAACGTGTGTCCTATGCCAACATCTATGTCGCCCGTAAACTGGTACACGTCGCCCAGATCCTCCCAATGCCGTTACTCCTTGGCCGCCGCATCCAATCAGCCTTTGGATATTTCGTGTCAGCAGGGGCACTTTCAAAGTCCGCTACAACACTCTAACACTGCCTCCTGCAAAAGGTGGCCTCGGACTCATCAACGTGCGGGCACGCTCTTCTGCACTCTTTGTCCACACTCTGTTGCGGCACTGGCAGGGGCCGGTCCCGTCTTTAACACGCAGTCTCTTAGATATCCTCCGACCAGCTTCTCTCGATCCACCGATCAATGTGGCACCTATTTCTCCATTATTGTACTATGTCCCCAATTGTTTCATAGAACTCAGCTACGTTCGGGCCGATCTTCCAGTCACCCGTCCTCCCCGTACAAAAGATTATTATCGTTTGTTTATGCTGTCCAACCCTTGCGACCCCACGGTGCTACAGCATCCTGACATTAACTGGCGCACGGTTTGGGGGTGTGTGCATGCACCCTTTTTACCGTCGTCTGTGTCTGCACTCTGGTATGTTTTAGTCTATGGAAAATCCCGACTAATAGTCGACTTTATCGCATAGGACAGGCCACCTCCCCAATCTGCCCTGACTGTCAGCTCGAAGACACCGATGAGCACCGTCTTACGTGCCCCCTGAAACAAAACGTATGGCTCCTCATCCAACGAATCGTGGGCTTTTACCTCCGTGCCCCGCCAACGACGGTAACCCCGGATTTCCTGTTGTTGCCCCAGACATTTCACTACACTCTTGCTAAGCACCATACCCTAATCTGGTTTCGAGGACAGGCTTTAGAATATCTCTTTCGGAGTGGTCCGCATACAGTCCTTGACTTCTGGTACAAAGTTGTGACCGCGCATAGCACCCTCACCCGAAAACCATCTTACCGACAAACTTTTGCCGGTTATCTCCGCAGCGTCTTCCTTGACCCCCCTCAAAGTTGGAGTGTACCATGCCTACCTGTCACATGATGCAACACCCTTATCCACGTTCTCATGCATCGACCAAAAACAAACACAATTTTTTTTTTTAAAAAAAGGAAGAAGACAGAATATGTTATATTTTGTTGTATTTAATGTTTTTCTTTTTTAATATTTTTTTTGTTTAACTAACAGTCATTTGTATATTTTTAAATGGTACCTTGAAGAACTCTTGCATAGTGAATATATACGTACTTTTAGTTTGTTCAGTACAAATTTTTAACCAAAAACAAAAACAAAAAAACAAAAAAAAAGGAAAACAGGATATGTTCTAATTTGTTGTATTTCATGTTATTCTAATAATTTGTTTACCTAACACTCATTTGTATATGTTTAACTGGTACCTTGAAGAACTTTTGCTTTGTGTATATATATATTACTCTCTGTTTGTTCAATAATAAAGAATACAAAAAAAAAAGTTGGTAGAGCTCTTGCCCGCAAAAGGAAAAAAAAAAGTGGTGCTTAATATTTTCATTATTTAAAAACAATATCGAAGTGCCTTACTTCACGAATTATATTTGTTTGAATGCAATTTTTTGACATTTCTAGTGCTTTGTCTCTTCATTAACCCTTTCGCTGCTGCAGACATGTGCTCCCCGCATTCCGCGCTGTGGGCGATTTTGTCATCACTGCACTGCTCGCCTGTGCAGACACGTGGTGTTCCCACTGCTTTGACACGCTTATCATTCGATTTCACAAAAACTATTTGGCCCAAAAATTTGATTTTTACACGTCTTCTTGACTGATACCTTCCCCCCGTAAATGACTTAATTTTGTTTCGATGTTCAACGCAGTTATTACGCAGCATTAAATGTAGTAAACCATTGCACGAAATTTTGAAGAGTTTGCAGAGGTAGAAGTCCACAGCGTATACTTTCCGTATAGTCGAGTTTAGTTGCCATAATGTTGAGAATGAAATGTGGACAAGATACCTAAATTTCATATAAAATTTACTGTATAACAATATCTCATTTAATTTAAGTACCACATAGTGTCGTATGTAATATTGAGAAATATTCCGTCTTTCGCGACTGTAATAAAAGTTTTATTTACACTGGACGAGTTTGGCTTTATTTTAAAGCACTTCAATCAATGAAAGGTATGACACATACACAATGGTACTCATGTTCTCTTTCTTGTTTTTGTTCCACAGTCGCAGTTTTACCAATGGTACTGAAATATATTCCTCTTCTGCGACTGTAATAAGCGACTTATTTAGACCAGACGCGTTTTTCTCTTTTGAAGCATCTTCAGTGGACAGTATTTTGTCTCCTCCATTGCCAAGTCACGTTTCGTAGTTTTGTGCTGCGGTAACACAATATTCAACGTTTGTGTTGGCTAATCAGTGTTTTAGCAAATAAATGATGTTTGTGTGTGCCACACACAAAAATAATATTTGACATAGCTCAGAGCACTTCACTGATAGACGGTATATTCAAGTCCTAATGTTTTGTGAGTCCACAGTTTTGTTTAATGTGTTTTGTCTACTTCCTTTTGATTGATTGAAGTGCTTTAAAATAAAGCCAAACGTGCTCAGTGTAAATAAAACTCTTGTTACAGTCGCGAAAGACGGAATATTTCTCGATATTACATACGACACCTATGTGGTACTTAAATGAGATATTCTTATACAGTAAATTTTATATGAAATTTAGGTATCTTGTCCACATATCATTCTCAACATTGTGGCAACTAAAATCGACCATAAGAAAAGTATACTGTATGGACTTTTTCCTCTGCAAACTCTTCAAAATTTCGTGCAATGGTTTACTATATTTAATGCTGCATAATAACTGCGTTGAACATCGAAACAAAATTAAGTCATTTATGGGGGGAAGGTATCAGTCAAGAAGATGTGTAAAAATCTAATTTTTGGGCCAAATAATTTTTGTGGAATCGAATGATAAGAGTGTCAAAGCAGTCGGAACACGATGTGTCTGCACAGGCGAGCAGTGCAGTGACAAAATCGCGCACAGCGCGGAATGCAGGGAGCACGTCTTTGTAGCAGCGAAAGGGTTAATGCGGCCGTGGTGGCTTTACTTCATGAACTGCGCGCTCCCCCCTAAACGTAAGCTTGCGAACTATGCTATACTATGGTGCTGCTTCTATTGGCGCGTGCGTCGTGTGCAACTGACAACGCAGCAATCTCCCGCGTCTGGGCGGGCATGCGCGAGCCGCCAAGATAAAAGAATTCTACTATAGTCATTATGAGAGAATTAACTGTGTCAATTAGCTGTTCCACAACTTCAAACATCAATTACTTTCAAATAGTCAGTTTGGGTTTAGGAAAAATCTATCAACATGTGATGCTGTTATGAGCTAGATATGTAACTGTCTTCAAGCAAAAGATGAACAGTTTATTATAAGTACAAAGTTTTTTGAATTATCAAAAGCATTTGGCACTGTGTGCCACAACAATCTGCTGCTGAAATTAAAAACTGTAGGTTTCTCAGTCTCTGCTGCTAAAATTATTCTTTCATACTTATCTAACAGATCTCAAACTGTTTACTTCAATAACCAATATTCTAGTTTCTTACCCCCCCTAACCATGGTGTTCTACATCTACATCTACATCTACATTGATACTCCGCAAGCCACCCAACGGTGTGTGGCGGAGGGCACTTTACGTGCCACTGTCATTACCTCCCTTTCCTGTTCCAGTCGCGTATGGTTCGCGGGAAGAACGACTGTCTGAAAGCCTCCGTGCGCGCTCTAATCTCTCTAATTTTACATTCGTGAACTCCTCGGGAGGTATAAGTAGGGGGAAGCAATATATTCGATACCTCATCCAGAAACGCACCCTCTCGAAACCTGGCGAGCAAGTTACACCGCGATGCAGAGCGCCTCTCTTGCAGAGTCTGCCACTTGAGTTTATTAAACATCTCCGTAACGCTATCACGGTTACCAAATAACCCGGTAACGAAACGCGCCGCTCTTCTTTGGATCTTCTCTATCTGTTCCGTCAACCCGACCTGGTACGGATCCCACACTGATGAGCAATATAGGTCGAACGAGTGTTTTGTAAGCCACCTCCTTTGTTGATGGACTACATTTTCTAAGCACTCTCCCAATGAATCTCAACCTGGTACCCGCCTTACCAACAATTAATTTTATATGATCATTCCACTTCAAATCATTCCGCACGCATACTCCCAGATATTTTACAGACGTAACTGCTACCAGTGTTTGTTCCGCTATCATATAATCATACAATAAAGGATCCTTCTTTCTATGTATTCGCAATACATTACATTTGTCTATGTTAAGGGTCAGTTGCCACTCCCTGCACCAAGTGCCTATCCGCTGCAGATCTTCCTGCATTTCGCTACAATTTTCTAATGCTGCAACTTCTCTGTATACTACAGCATCATCCGCGAAAAGCCGCATGGAACTTCCGACACTATCTACTAAGTCATTTATATATATTGTGAAAAGCAATGGTCCCATAACACTCCCCTGTGGCACGCCAGAGGTTACTTTAACGTCTGTAGACGTCTCTCCATTGATAACAACATGCTGTGTTCTGTTTGCTAAAACCTCTTCAATCCAGCCACACAGCTGGTCTGATATTCCGTAGGCTCTTACTTTGTTTATCAGGCGACAGTGCGGAACTGTATCGAACGCCTTCCGGAAGTCAAGAAAAATAGCATCTACCTGGGAGCCTGTATCTAATATTTTCTGGGTCTCATGAACAAATAAGGCGAGTTGGGTCTCACACGATCGCTGTTTCCGGAATCCATGTTGATTCCTACATAGTAGATTCTGGGTTTCCAGAAATGACATGATACGCGAGCAAAAAACATGTTCTAAAATTCTACAAGAGATCGACGTAAGAGATATAGGTCTATAGTTTTGCGCATCTGCTCGACGACCCTTCTTGAAGACTGGGACTATCTGTGCTCTTTTCCAATCATTTGGAACCCTCCGTTCCTCTAGAGACTTGCGGTACACGGCTGTTAGAAGGGGGGCAAGTTCTTTCGCGTACTCTGTGTAGAATCGAATTGGTATCCCGTCAGGTCCAGTGGACTTTCCTCTATTGAGTGATTCCAGTTGCTTTTCTATTCCTTGGACACTTATTTCGATGTCAGCCATTTTTTCGTTTGTGCGAGGATTTAGAGAAGGAACTGCAGTGCGGTCTTCCTCTGTGAAACAGCTTTGGAAAAAGGTGTTTAGTATTTCAGCTTTACGCGTGTCATCCTCTGTTTCAATGCCCTCATCATCCCGTAGTGTCTGCATATGCTGTTTCGAGCCACTTACTGATTTAACGTAAGACCAGAACTTCCTAGGATTTTCTGTCAAGTCGGTTCATAGAATTTTACTTTCGAATTCAATGAACGCTTCACGCATAGCCCTCCTTACGCTAACTTTGACATCGTTTAGCTTCTGTTTGTCTGAGAGGTTTTGGCTGCGTTTAAACTTGGAGTGGAGCTCTCTTTGCTTTCGCAGTTGTTTCCTAACTTTGTTGTTGTACCACAGTGGGTTTTTCCCGTCCCTCACAGTTTTACTCGGCACGTACCTGTCTAAAACGCATTTTACGATTGCCTTGAACTTTTTCCATAAACACTCAACATTGTCAGTGTCGGAACAGAAATTTTCGTTTTGATCTGTTAGGTAGTCTGAAATCTGCCTTCTATTACTCTTGCTAAACAGATAAACCTTCCTCCCTTTTTTTATATTCCTATTAACTTCCATATTCAGGGATGCTGCAACGGCCTTATGATCACTGATTCCCTGTTCTGTACATACAGAGTCGAAAAGTTCGGGTCTGTTTGTTATCAGTAGGTCCAAGATGTTATCTCCACGAGTCGGTTCTCTGTTTAATTGCTCGAGGTAATTTTCGGATAGTGCACTCAGTATAATGTCACTCGATGCTCTGTCCCTACCACCCGTCCTAAACATCTGAGTGTCCCAGTCTATATCTGGTAAATTGAAATCTCCACCTAAGACTATAACATGCTGAGAAAATTTATGTGAAATGTATTCCAAATTTTCTCTCAGTTGCTCTGCCACTAATGCTGCTGAGTCGGGAGGTCGGTAAAAGGAGCCAATTATTAACCTAGTTCGGTTGTTTAGTGTAACCTCCACCCATAATAATTCACAGGAACTATCCACTTCTACTTCACTACAGGATAAACTACTACTAACAGCGACGAACACTCCACCACCGGTTGCATGCAATCTATCCTTTCTAAACACCGTCTGTACCTTTGTAAAAATTTCGGCAGAATTTATCTCTGGCTTAAGCCAGCTTTCTGTACCTATAACGATTTCAGCTTCGGTGCTTTCTATCAGCGCTTGAAGTTCCGGTACTTTACCAACGCAGCTTCGACAGTTGACAATTACAATACCGATTGCTGCTTGGTCCCCGCATGTCCTGACTTTGCCCCGCACCCGTTGAGGCTGTTGCCCTTTCTGTACTTGCCCAAGGCCATCTAACCTAAAAAACCGCCCAGCCCACGCCACACAACCCCTGCTACCCGTGTAGCCGCTTGTTGCGTGTAGTGGACTCCTGACCTATCCAGCGGAACCCGAAACCCCACCACCCTATGGCGCAAGTCGAGGAATCTGCAGCCCACATGGTCGCAGAACCGTCTCAGCCTCTGATTCAGACCCTCCACTCGGCTCTGTACCAAAGGTCCGCAGTCAGTCCTGTCGACGATGCTGCAGATGGTGAGCTCTGCTTTCATCCCGCTAGCGAGACTGGCAGTCTTCACCAAATCAGATAGCCGCCGGAAGCCAGAGAGGATTTCCTCCGATCCATAGCGACACACATCATTGGTGCCGACATGAGCGACCACCTGCAGATGGGTGCACCCTGTACCCTTCATGGCATCCGGAAGGACCCTTTCCACATCTGGAATGACTCCCCCCGGTATGCACACGGAGTGCACATTGGTTTTCTTCCCCTCTCTTGCTGCCATTTCCCTAAGGGGCCCCATTACGCGCCTGACGTTGGAGCTCCCAACTACCTCAAGGGTCAATCTTGGGCCCTCTCTTGTTCATATTATATATGAATGACCTACCTAGCAATGTAAAGATGATACAACAAACTGTTACTTGTATGCAGATGATATCAGTTTAAGTGTTACAGTGCCTACGAACAGTAACATAAGTAACTCTACCTCACTCAAGGTAGATATACTTTCTGACTGGTGCAATGCCAATAGCCTGTCTAGGAACATAAATAAAACACAGGAATTAAACATTTCTTGTAACAATAGAATCATCTTAGAGACAGTCCCTGTAAAGTTTCTTGGCATTGTTTTGCAAAATAATTTAGGCTGGCAGGCACATGTGAATTATTTAACACCAAAAATTTCTAAAGGAATATTTATGCTCAGAAAATGACAAGCAACAGTAAATGAGAAAATTTTGCTTTCTGTCTGTTCTAGTTATATTGACTCTCATTTGACATATGGGACAATCTTGTGGGGAAATAATTGCTACTCAAAATGCTTATTTACAGCCCAGAAAAAAGCTGTCAGACTGATATGTAAAGTACCACCTAGAACTCACTGTAGAGAATTATTTATTAAACTTAGTATTATGACCTTGCCATGTATATACATATTTCAATGTCTCTTGCACATAAAAAAGAACTTGTCTAGTTTTGATATGAATTCTGATGTACATAGTTACAATACACGACACTCTAATGATGTAGGAGAAGACTATTGCTCATATACCAAAACTCTAAATAGCTTCAAACACACATCTGTAAAGCTATTTAATAAACTACCAGAGTCAGTTAAGAGTCCGGAGCTGAAAAAATTTAAAATATTTGTGAGAACTTTATTAATTCAAAATTGTTTTTATACAATGGAAGATTTCTGTGTGCATAATTTCTAACATAGATTAATTATTTCTGTATTTATTGTCATTGTTGTTTGTACATCTATTGACATTGCTTATACAAGCTTTACATCCCTGTAAATCTTTTGTTTCTGGGCAATAAAAATCAATCAATCATCCATTAAGCACTGTGCTACATGCAAACTAGCCACCAATTCTTCACCATTGAGTGAATTTTTGAATTTTATCCTTTATCTTCCCTCAAAAGTATTCAGTTCTACCATCTGGTCCTTACAATGTACACATGCCTCATATTTACTCAGGAATTCAATCCCCAATTCCAGATTCATACTTAAATTTGGGACCATCAAAAATAAGTGACTGAATACTTCATCTCGAATGTTTACATCTAGAACTACCTCCTTTCTCACTGATTTACTGAAAGTTCCTGTAGCATTTTCAGTTCTCACCCCTGTGACTGGAAATTACATAGTTTCCCTGTTCTTTATATGATCATAAAAGCCCTCTGTCACTGCAGACACAGAACTGCCAGTATCCACCAAACCAGTTTCACAGACCCATTCCAAACCGATAGTTATTATTGGCTGCACCTTTTCAATAAAATCATGCTTCAGTTCTGCTTCAGCCAAATAGGCATCCTCATGTATGCAATCTTTAGTCATGGTGCACTCCTGCTCTTCACTAAAAGATTCAATATCCTTATCCCCTGACAATATTAAATCAAAGGCCTCTTTGATTCCAGAGTTTCCTACATTCAACCCCCCCCCCCCAGCTTTCTAGCAACTCTATATTTTTCTTCCTCCCCGGTCCCTGGTATCAACTGCTGGTTCAACTTTCCAAAATTAGCCCGGTCATCAGTATCATAATCGCACTCATCTTTCCCAATCCATTCAGTATTTAGCTCCTCATGTATGGCTATCTGTTGTTCATCATTATATAGTGTGAAATTTTGGATTTCATCAACATTGTCACCTTCCTCACTAATTGTATCATTATTCATAGTATTATTATCACCTATACCATCTTTTCTCATCATAAATACACATTCTTCATCAAATGATTTAACATCTTTATCCCCATTAACTATTTCCTTGTAAGCATGTTTGAACACCTCACTTTCCCTACATAAATCCCTGATTTGCCTGGCATAATCATGCTTGCTAATCTTCCAATCCTCTGGTGCCCACTTCTGAAACCATTTTGCCCTGGCTATCCAATCATCAAAATCAAAATCACTCTCTGCCTTATTCTCCCATGCTTCCTTGGAAAAATGTGTTTACCCATCTTCTTCTCCCATATCATTATCAACAGACATAAACTTACTTGAATCAACAGTATCCCTCAGTTTCAACCACAATACCAATTACCTGCAGCTCCATTCTGAACATTAAAAGCTTCGCCCCACAACTACTGCTCGTTCATCGGTTACAGGGACTATAGCCTGCTCACTGGTACATTCCCTATCATTACTGGAGTGAGTGCCTGCAGCGTTGTGCCACATATCATCATCATTACCCATGACAACATCTGATGCAGGACCTACTGCCTGCTCACTATTTGATACATTCACATTGTTGGAGCACTTACTTTACTTTATATCTCCATCTACAACAACAATTGAATCAGGCACTGTGGCCGCTACATAATTTATACCTCTTACCACTGGTGAAAGTTCTGTTGCATTCAACACATTGCTATTTCTGCTGTTATTCACATACACGCTCTCAACATCACAATACACATTTTCTCCCACAGGTTGCACAGCAGATATATGCTCATTACTTAACATAATTGCCAAGCCAATACTATTTGCATAATTATCCCCCAAATTTTGATCTCTTTTATTTAACAAATCCCCAACATTTATTTCTAACTCCTGATTCCTACATTTCCTATTATTTTTGCCTCTAAAGGCCCTCCCCTTATCATGCAGATTAAACCAGCCTTCAAACATCTCATCATTAGCCATAATTGCCTCCATTCCACGAATTCTTTCTTCCCTCACTTGTTTATTTGTATCATGATCAACAAATCCCCTGTTAGTTTGCCTATAATTCTTATTCCATACTTTCTCTTCCCTTGTTCCACTGCTTTTGCTTTCATTACAGTACCTCCCATTATTTTCCCTAAAATTATTAAAACAGCCACCATTATTTCTCCCTCAATTATTTTATCATGCCATGGTCCTAGTTCCTCCACGGTTTATTGTCCCAAATTGGACCCCATTTTGAACAAATATCAGTTTAAAGAATTTTGTCCCTGTAGTCCCTTTGCATTACTTTCTCCTCTCCCATCGCTCTGTTCCTGCATTGGCCTTTCATCACTCCTGTTTCTATTTCCCCATGCACCTCTCTGGACCTGACATCATCATTAAATCTTTCGCCGTTATCCCTCCAAGTTTCATTTTGAATTCTATCTCTGTTTTCTCTCCAGTTACCATTCTGATTTTCTTCCCTGCCTGAATTATGCTAGTTATTACCCCAACTCACATTATTTTTCCACTCTCAATTATTTCTCTGATTATTCCATGAGTTTATATTTTAGCACATAGTTTGATCCATCCTCTTAATAAAATCCAAGACGTTTTATATAGAATCTGTTGGACAATGTTCAGTTCCCATTGTACATTTTCATGCAACCTCCTCCTTAGAGTAGAAATCTCAGTCAAAATTCCCAATGGCTTATCCAAGTATAATAACCTTCTTAATTCCTCCTGACAAAATTCTCTCATAGTTTGCCTACCTCCTCTGTAAACTGGTCCATTCAAAAAATCACTCTGTGACCTGCGTTGTTTTCCTTGGCTCCAGTACCTATTTAGAAACATCTGTTCAAATATGCTATATGATTTAAATTGTTCACTACATTGATTTGACCATGTCTGATCAGAACCCTCCAACAATCTTTTTACCAGTTTAATTTTGCTGTTGTCACTCATACCGTCAATATAACAATCCTTGCATGCTGCCAGAAAATCTACAGTATGGTACTTCTTCCCCAAGAAAAGTCTTACCACTGGGCACTTGTACCATAGGCCACCCTATACTTCCATTAGTCCCACATAATTCGATATTGCTTAATCTACTGCTGACTTGGTCAATTTCTACATTACTCTTTACATTAACAGCAGCCACATTTTCAATTTCGTTTATTAGGTCGCTAGCTGTCCTTCCAGTTGACCTAATAATGAAGTTCTGGTTTTACCACAACCAGCCACAGTCTTCCAATCCACATCAGTCAGAGCTTGCCTTGTCTCATCATTCCTTGTGTCACACAACTGCCTGCCTGAATCAATTCTACCTGTTAATTCAACAGCAACTGCATCATTCTTAGCGTTCAAATTTCCTTCTACCTCCTCAATTTTTTCTGATAAATCCCCCAATTGATCATTTAATTCTCTGATTTTTGCCCCTGAAGAACTGTCCATATCCCAAATATCAGTTTTTAATTTAGTCTTGAAATCTTCCATATCAGTTTTTCATTCAGATCTAAGTTCCCCCATTTGGCTCATTAATAATGTAAGCATAGCCATTACATTAGCTTCTGCTTCTTCTCCTTGTCTGTTAGGGCTCTGAGGATCACTCCCACTCCCTACAGACTCAACATCACTAGCTGACTTCTTTATCACCACTTTGCTAAATTCGGACTCCATAGCTAAACTGGCCGTGAGATAGAAAACTGAGTAATTAACATGCCTGCTTGCATCACTTAGCTTTGTTGAGACTGCTGCTGCATGACACCTGCTGCCTGAAGTTGTTGGCTGCCATGCGGCGAGGTGCTGTGTGGTGTGGCATGGAACGGCTTGCAGGTTGGCAGCAGAAGCTTCCCTAGCTCTTGAGTGTGGCAGCAAAGTCGACGCGTCGATGTTTGGCAACAAGTAGCACTTCAACTCCAGCTTTGGTGGTCGACATTAGACTCAGTGTACTGCTCACGATCGGGAAAGTGTTTCTCCCAGTCTTCTTCACTTCCAAACAAAATCCTGCACTGTCTACCAAGCCTATTTAGTTAAGACACTCCCTGATGAAAAACCCCACATTACAGCGGTACTGGGCACTATGCACTGTAAAAATTCGCTGAAAATGATGAAAATATCTGCATACTTGTTTTTGGTGTTGTTCGATGATTTTTGATAAAAAAGTTAGTTTAGACTGAATAGTTAGCTCGAGCCTCCACGTGCTATGACATGAATATATATATATATATATATATATATATATATATATATATATATATATATATATGTTACACTCAACACTCGGCTCAATTGAATGGCCCCAAAGATGTGGCTGTTCTCAATCTTTGGCTACTTTTATCATCATAGGTAGCCAGCTCACACCTGCCATAAACTCAATTTTCAAGCTGAAATGAAATATTTAAAAAGACAATGCAGGCAGGGATTGCGATGAAATTTAAAATATTGAGTCACTCATGTTGCTTTACAATTTGAAAAAGCAGTTTATTTCTAATTTTCCACAAATAGTCTTCAATTTATTGACTAAATACTGAACATGCAGTCCGAGGGGCTTTTATGTAAACACAGCTGTTAGTAACTGATGCTACAACACTTCACTAATCCACAGCTCGTGGTCTCGAGGTCGCATTCTCGCTTTCCGAGCACGGGGTCCCAGGTTTGCTCCCTGGCAGGGTCAGGGATTTTCACCTGCCTTGAGATGACTGGGTGTTTGTGTTGTCCTCATCACTTCATCATCATTCATGAAAGTGGCAATATTGGACTGAGCAAAGTTTGGGAGTTTGTACAGGCGCTGATGACCGCGCAGTTGAGCGCCACACAAAATAAACATCATTACCATCATCACTTCACTATAAAAATTCGTATGTCAAAATCACAGCACTCGACAGTCTACCCACAGTTCAGAAAATAACTGTTGTCTTCTGTCCTAAACCACTATATTGCGTTCAACTTGATCGTTTTTGAACATCCCTACATACATACTTATTTCCAGTTTGGGCTACCAACCCAATACTATCCCCAGATGGGTGGCACGTCCAGCTCTTACCCTCGCTCCAACTCAACTGCCTCAAACATAGCCGCTCTATACACCCTCGAAACGACTGCATAAATCAAAACAATGTTTGCAAAAAAAAAAAAAAAATCGAGTATTCAAAAACTAAATAAAAAAACACATATAATACATTGAAAATATGGAAATTTTCCGGGCAATAACAATTAAAGACCAATTTTTTGAATCTGCACCGTTTTTTTCTCAAATAATGTTCTTGTGGTGCGATTTTGCTTTTCCCAGATTTTTCGTACTAAACATAAATAAACAAATAAAATTATATTCTTAATTACTCACCTACCTCTTTACACTTTAGAATTCTGCCGCTAGTTTCGACTCTTTATATTTATTTATCACCAAAAACACAGTTTCTCTCAGTCAAATATTGTATTCCGATCCCTCATTCAAAAATGGTACATATTCTGCTAAATGGGCCATGATTGCTAGATGCAACTCTACTAGCCGCATCCGTAAACACTTTGTTTATAATAATCGGCCAAAGCATTGCCGAGATATTAGCTTTCGAACTTATATAAATTTGCAGTTTTTAAGACAACAATAGCTTTTAAACTATTATATATTTTATGGTGTGTCTAGATAATTTAGCTTTACATATTTTTCTGTTCAGGAGTGCCAACTCACACCTCCATGTCAGTCTTAGTTCTGTTTCTATCAGTTTTTCTCTGGCGTATAAATTTCTCCAAGTGCGCAAACACAGCAATAAGCTCCCCTGCCTAGCTTCCACGCGAATTTTTCCAAGGTCGCGATATCGCTAGCCGCTCGCCACAGCCCCGTAGCAACCGCCAGCCATGTGCTCTGCGGCGGAGAGCTGCCACTCTAATTTCCTCCCACAACTTGTACGCTCACAAGTTATTTTCTTGCTTTGAGCTTCATCAAAGAAGACATTGTCAGTTAGACTCAAACTGTTTCACTCAACTTCCTGTAGGTCATATGGATTTTCTCTATTCTTCAAGTCTTATTTATAGCATTATGTTGAAAATTTTCAAGTTCAAAATGACAGTTGGAATGTTACACTCCACTGCTGTGCAATCTGATGAATCAGCTGTATATCTAGTTGTCAGGCCATAAGTCATTCTGCAGTAGTGGTTTTATAGTCTGGACTCACACAAGCTTGGAGACCCATTAAAACTGTTGGTAAGTTGGCAACACAGACATCTGAGAGTCGCACTTTTAATGCTGTCTTGATATTGCGGCACCACCATTCCACTTTGCTGTCTGACGCTATATATTAACAAGTGGTCTTGATGCAGTGGATACCTAGATCATCATGAGGCGAGTGGACAATTTGCCACTCAGATTGTCGTCTTCTCTTGGTGGTGACGATTTCTGGAGCTCCAAAACATGTGATCCATGATAATACAGAGTGCTAGCAGCACTTTCTGCAGAGATGTCCTCCAATGGAACTGTGTCTGAACAAGTGTAGACCTGTCGATCATTGTTAAGGGACAGGTGAAGCTTTGAAAGCAAGTATTCGTCCCACTAGACGAATATGATTATGCAAGCAGCAACAGACCACTTCTCTGAAATTTCGACACGCTCTGGTTGCATAATTTGATGATGATGATTGATGGCTAAGGGCACTAAACAGCAAGGTCACAAGCACCCGTATATTTTGAAATTTGTGCTCGTTGACTGCGATCTTATGTTTTTGCCCACAGGTTTACATCTTGTTGCAATGAAGGCCAAATGAGGCGTTATCCACTCTACCTTTGATTCCAGAGTGAGCCAAGTCATGTAGTGCATGGAAGATTTATTATCAGTAGGTTGAACATATGGCCTGAGTTTACCTGTGAAATGATCACAAAGTAGCTGTGATCCATCACATAACAATATTGTTATAAATGCTAGGGAACAGAAATCTGAATTATTCACTTTGGCCATTTCTTAATCACTGCTTTGTACCTCTGAAATATCTTCATATGAAATGGTGACTGGCAATATGACGTTTGCAATTCTGGAATGTATATCAGCAGGAACACCCTCTCCTTCAGGAAGGTATAGAACATTTGTGGTGAATTAACTAGGTTATCTAGGTTGTGTAGTTGCCTGTATTGCTTTTTCTGGACTTTTGGCCTGTAAATGTTGCATATTCTCTGCCTTCCAGAAGATAACAGAAGTGTTTCACTGCTCAACATACTGTCAACAATGCACAATACTTGGTATGTTAGTTACAATGTGTGTCAATGAAAGACCTGGAGAAAAATGCAATTGGTTTAGGTATTCCTTAT
The DNA here is from genome assembly GCF_023864345.2 of Schistocerca serialis cubense. Classification (NCBI taxonomy): domain Eukaryota; kingdom Metazoa; phylum Arthropoda; class Insecta; order Orthoptera; family Acrididae; genus Schistocerca; species Schistocerca serialis. Next base: position 640,325,162 of record NC_064638.1, on the reverse strand, counting down.
TGCAGTTGTTATAAGGAAGCACCTATAGCATAGTCTGAAGCACCAACCATCATAACTAAGGGAAGACAATTGACCCATGAGCAACCTGAGCTGCGATTGCTGGATCTTCTTTTAACTTCTTGAAGGATTTGTGTGCTTTGTTGGGCCATGTAACAGGGCAATTATCATTCCTCTTGAGCTTTTTGGACAAGTTAAACAAAGTTTGTTAGATTTCTGCAGTATGTGGTTTCATTTGTATGTAATTCTGCTAATGTTCTAGGGTGAGGGAAGCCCTTGATTATCTTCACTTTTTCTCCGAATATTAGAAATCCCTCAACCTGACTAACAATAACCCAAGAATAATATCCGTTTCTCTACAAAAATACGTTTTCCCACATTACTGGTGGAGTGATGTTTATCCATCCATTCAAGAAGCTGTTTGAAATGCATGATATATTCTTCATCTGACGCTGAAACAACGAGAATATCATCTAAATATCAATATACGAAAGACAAATGATTCAAAGTGCTGTGAATCAATCATTGGAACGTTTGTGCTCGATTGTGTAGAGCAAATGCCATGTTCAAACATTCGAAAAGTCCAGATGCTTTGATGGCAGTTGTTTTAGACAGATCTTCTTGCATAGCAGAAATGTGGTGATACGCTCAGACAAGGTCAATTTTAGAGAGTATCTATATGCTGGAGAGTTAGCAATTGACATTTTGTAAATGAAGAATTGGGTAGCCACCTGGCATTGTGGCAGCATCTGAAGCTCTATAATCTCTACAGGGAACGAGCTAGAGAGGACTACACAAGCAGCTTTTAGAAGGATGACATAGCCCATGGCTGATCATCTCCTGGAATTCAAGTTTTACCTTATTTTTTTCCGCTGACAAGCGTCTGGCACGTGCATGCACTGGAGATCCTGTTGTTTTAATTGTGTGCTGCAATTTAACTTCATAAAAATCGTAATTAGGCTTCTCCGTGAGAATTATGGGATATCTCTTTAGCAGATTTCGGTATTTGTGCTGTGGGTAAATCAATAGCTCTAAACTGAAAGTAGGTACGTTGCAAAGCCTGTACAGGCGATTAAATTTTTTTGGCTCGAGTTACTTTTGGGACTTAACGTCAAGAACAGACCATAATTTCTCAAAACATTTACATTTACATATATACTCCACTAGCCACCAAGAGGTGTGTGGCTGAGGGTACATTCGCGCCAAAGTCATATTTCGCCTACTCTGTTCCACTCGCGGGGGGAAAAGCGACTGTCTGAACGCCTCAGTACGAGCTCTAATTTCCCTTATCTTTGTATGGTGATCATTGCGTGATTTGAAGGTTATGGTAATAATATATGCTCTACATCCTCGGCGAAGATAGGATTTCGGAATTTAGTGAGCAGCACCATCCGTTTAGGGCGTCATCTATCTGCAAGTGTTTCCCACTTCAAACTTTCAGTGAGATTTGTAACGCTTTGGCGATTGCTAAATTTACCAGTCACGAATCTTGCCGCTCTTCTTTGGATCTTCTCAATTTCTTGAATCAGACCCAACTGGTAAGGGACCCATACAGACGAACAATACTCTAAGACTGGACGAACTAACGTATTGTAAGCAATTTCCTTTGTTGAAGGACTACATCGCTTCAGGATTCTACCAATAAACCGCAGTCTTGAGTTCGCCTTGCCTGTTACTTGTGTAATCTGATCATTCCACTTGAGATCATTTCGAATAGTCACACCCTGATACTTGACAGATGTTACAGCTTCCAAAGACTGGGCATTTATTTTGTACTCGTACATCAATGGGGATTTTCGCCTTGTTATACGCAGTAGGTTACACTTACTAATATTGAGAGATAACCACCAGTCATTACACCACGCATTTATTTTCTGCAAATCCTCATTGATTTGTTCTCAACTTTCGTGTGATACTACTTTCCTGTCGACTACAGCATCATCGGCAAACAGTCTAATGCCGCTGTCAAAATCATCAACCAGATCGTTTATGTAAATCGTAAAAAGCAGAGGACCTATTACGCTGCCCTGGGGCACATCGGCACTAATAATAGGGCGACAGAAGAAATGGTCGTGGAAATCTTCTCTGGAGACCTACATCGAGGTTCAGTAGCCATTCACAACATGTGTATTTTGCAGAACCGTCTGCAGAGTAGAGTTGCAGTTTCAAAATATTTTTGTGGTCTAATACTGTTGCTGGCGATTCGGAAATGTCTGCTCTGCAGACGGCAGTAAAACGAGATGTATGTTGCGATCCATTACGAACTGGTTGCGAGATGATTCAGCCTCTTCATTCTTTGCGCCCCAAATGAGTAGTAGCCTTTATTAGTTTTCTGTCTGAGCATTAGTGGACGTTTGAGGAATAAATGAACACGGTGGTGTGCATTTCTTCTCATTCTGTTTGAATTTATACAAATACATGGAAGGTTCCTGTGCACGCCATGATGGTTTCGATCTGCTTCTCGACTGTGTCCCAGTTCATAGCTTCGAAATCCAGGTCATTAGCTCCAAAAGTTGTCTTTCCAGAAGTTTTCCTGAGGTGGAGCCGAGATATTTTCCGTACTTCATACGAAATGACTGGGTGTTGTAATCTCTTCCATTTTGTCAGCCATAGAAGCCAACGCATCGAGATTTACATCTTGACTAGCTGCTGGTATAGAACGTACATTGGTTGGCATTCGTTGAAGAATTGTACTTCTTAAGAAATCATAGTTACTTACATTCTGGCAGGAGAACGCACTTTTCAAAGAAAACTAGAAGGCTTTTTGTCTCTTAATACTACCAGTTAGTAATTTTTTGACTTTGTGTGATAGATTCAGCAAATTCTGTATTAAGACCTGTTTTTAAGCCTGTATATGGGGAAGAATTCGACATGAAATCTAACAAGTGATGTCAAAAATTAATGAGACTTTGTCACATCATTGCTAATATTAGCTGTAGTACATGAGAACTCCACAGGAAAAACCATATCTTTACGTTTTTTCCTCCAGAAAGTGGTATTTCACTGCTACATGGAATATTTCCGTATTGGTGTCATCAACGGCGGGTTTGCCATAAAAAACGTATTTAAATTGCCACAGTAAAATTGAAATAATAATTGGAGTGATTCTTATGTATTCATGATCACATTGTAGTCGCTAGTTGTGTTTTGTAGCAAAAATAATTGTTTATTTAACATCACACAAAGGAAACTACCATGCCTGAACACCAATATTTTTAAATACCAGTTGCAGTGGAAACGGTAAACAAATTGCAGTTGAAACAATAAACAAAAAAATCTGTTATTCCAATTTGTATCTATAATTTTTACGAAGTTTACATGTCTTTGTGTACTTTACAGCCACACCTTCAAGAGATTGGCTGGCAGCACACTGCCACACAAGTAGTTTTACGTAACTCTTAAAGGATATATACTCAGAAAAAATATATTAACTCTGTTTTGTACTAGGTTGCGATATTTTCAACACATAAAGAGCCTCCCTGCTAGCATGAGAACTAAATTAGACCTTTTTTGTACTTTCTTTTGAAAAATATCTCTTCCTGTAATATACTATTATGGTAACAATATTAGATTTTTGCAGAATGTTCCAGTGAAAAACACCTTTTCCATAATCATATTATTTCAACTCAGTGTGGAAGACAACAAGTTAATACGTTATCCTCCTCTGACAGGGCAAATAAGTGTGTATTAAAGTTTCAGTCTCAGCATAAAATGTTAACAAAGAGGGTAATAATGAAGTCACATGACAATTCTAGTTTGAGTTTGGGGATGCACATAGTAAATTATGCTCACTCCATACACCACAGGAAACAAAAACTTCCTTTTGCATCCTCCCACCACCACACTGGCAGGCAACTGGCGTGTGGGATAGGAATCTCATTCTGGTCTTCAGCAATTCCTTACAAACACTTTTTTGTATCAAACGTCATTTGGAGGGTTATAATGTATTCGAATGCATTCTAACAAAGAGTGCAGACTTCTTGAGGTTCATATTACTTCAGAACAGTCAATATTGTAAAAGCATAATTTTGGTAAAATGTTGATAATATTTTGCTTCAGTTATTGAGTGTAAATATCGAAATGATTGGAAACAGAAAATTTATTTGTGCCTTCAGAGATTTATAGCTAGTCTTGGTTGAATAAAAATTCCATGTAAATACAGCAAATATCAATTTACATTTGCTGTCATGTTACATCATGTGAAAACATTCCTCAGTGCATTTCAAACAGTGGTGTTAACACAGTCTGTCAATGTCATATTGTGTCATGCCACGTCACGTCACCATCATTGTTTCTTGGGATGGAAGTATTGACAGTAATGGCGCCAGGGAACCTTGCCATCGTCTGCTAACATCGAAAGTTAACCTATTTTCCTAGCACTCACCAACTGTTATAGGTTATCTCGCACTTTTATATCTTATTAATCTTCATTTTATTAGTTTTCTTTGTTTTTGTGACAAATTGCCAATGTCCCACGACAACATAGTTTTTCCATTGAGTGTTCTCCAATAAGCAAAGCCAGATAGCTGAAAGTTAAAAATTATTTAAATTTTTCAGTAAGAAGAAAAGGAGACCTTAAGAACCCTAGCCAATACAGCGGCACAGCACTAGAAAAGTTATCTTTCAAAATATTCACAAAAGTAATAATGTAAAGAATAAAGCAAAAAAATCGACGAACATCTCCTTGAAAACCAAACGGGATTCAGGAAAGGAAGATAATCTCTATCCACAGTAGAACTCCTGCTAAAGAGCATTTGGGTAGGCCATGGAGGGAGATAAATGTTCTACTTAGTATTTATAGACTTCACATAAGCCTTTGAATTTATAAACAGAAAGGTAATGACGAAGAAAACCGGAGGAAACACTAAACATAAACAACATATGGGCAAAAATCATTAGTGGACTACTGCAATGGATCGAAATAAGGATCTCATATAAACTCTCCTTGTAAGATCCTATAGTCCAAACAAATGGAGTAGTTAAGGGAGACCCACTGAGTTCTCTGTTATTTATGCTTGTAGCGGAAGAAATTGTAAGAATACTCCATAGGGATAGTATAATCTCATACACATATGCAGTTGATACTGTAATAGGCTCAAAGGACATTTGCAAAGCGGCAAGAAACAACAAACAGTATGGAAGATTGGTGTGTAGAACGTGGCTTCTAAATAAATGTGGTAAAAACAGAATTGATGAAGCTCAGAAATGGAGGAAGAGCTGCTGCATTGGCTGAGATCTTCATACAGGGGAGAAAAGTGAAAACTCTATCAGACTTCAAGTATGTAGGAGTCATGATAGAAACAAGTGCAAAATATTTCAAAAAATTTGTAGCAGAGAAAGCAATGCAAGCTATAATGAGCCCCATGAAATAAAATACATTAGGTCCCTCAGCCTCGAGACAGCAAAGGCACTATTTAGAACCAAAATCTCGCCAGTACTTTATGTATGGTATAGAAATCTTCGGACCAATCACATAGAGAAAAATCTAATGACACTAGAAAGAGTAAAGGCGACCTATATAAATAAAGCGATTGGACTGTCCAAAACTACATGATCCAGACTCGTGTACCTGCTGGCAAGGAAATCCTTCGTTACTGAAGACCTATGGACAAACCTGATGATACCCGACAACAGCACTTCGAAATGTCTGCTAAAAATGTTGATGGAAGAAAGGGTTATGTGTCTTCAGAATTTTATAGCACATGTGACATAACTGACAGGACATGGATAATGGAGAACCTCGAGATGAGACATGTGATCACCAGAATGGCGAACTTTAGTTGTCACCACCTTATTTGCAACAACATATCATATCATGAACCAAACGCTGTGTGTGAATGTAAACTGTGTCACTGAATATGCGAATGCTACCATACAGAACCCTGTGTCAAAAGGACAAGGTCAATAACAAGCTATGCAAATGACAATAATGTAAAATTTCAAACTTTGTGTATTATTAAAATTGTACATTGAACTTGTATGGCTATTTTTATTAATAACAGAACAGAGCTAGTGACTACATTATATATGATGAAGCAATTGTCATCAAATAAACTTTTATCAAGTGAAAAAGTCCGTGAATAAGGTAAACAGGCTCAGTATATTCCCTTATAAATATTGTCTGATGTGTTTGTATGTATATGTTGGGGTTCTAAAGTAAATGTCGATGTTTTGAGATGTTATTTCACTTCTCAGCAATTTACCAGATAAGACTGATCAAGAATATTCATTGTGAAGTTTGCTTTGGCCAGTAATAAACTTTATCGTTTTTACTTCCTTAGTTTCGATTCTGCATCACAGATGGTATAGCTAGGCTGACACAGGCAACTAATTTGACACCATAGCTTGTAGCTTTCCATATTGGCATGGTGAGCTATCACACCCACACCCCAATAATTCTATATAGATTCACAGCTTTCAAAATGGCGTCAGTTGAATTTACAAGGACGGGTATCAGTGTTATAATGGAGGTTATGGTATTGGAGCTGTGAAAAGAGTTAAGTACAAGGAAGATGGATCTCAAATGCTACATCCAAAAACAGACTTCGCACAGGCCTAAATCAGAGGCGATAAACATAGTTACAAAAAAAACAACACTCAGAGTCGAAAATGCTGTCTGCTATGGCACACTAACCAACACCAAGCATATAAATATCATTTACAGACATGACACTGTTCCAAGTTTTTAGAATCTTATTGTATTCCTTGATGTAGGAACTTTCAAGAACTAATTTTCAATTAAGAAGCTACCACGTCAATCTCAAGGGCTATTTCCCACAAATAATCAACAATTAAGACGGTGCTTGCTCTCACAAATCACGAAATTTATATGACTCGTTCTTTTGGTTACATACCAGTAATAAGTTAGTTTATTTATTTATTTCTTCATCCAAAAATCTTTCTAGATTGCGGGATACATCATTGGTTGGCAAATATTGTGTGTGCACATGCGCCCCCCCTCCACACACACACACACACACACACACACACACACACAGATTCCACTGCAGCAAATTAAACATAGGTTGTTGTTCAAGTAGTTTCAGAAGCTGCGAAGGTGCACCTGTCGACCGCTGTCTTCACTTTAGTCAGTGATAAAATGAAAACTCACTGCAATCGAATGGAGCACAACAGTAATTACTCCAAAATGATAACTGTAACAGGATGCTCGTTTTTCGAAATACAACCATCATGGAGTAGTGGTTTAAGGGAAGTGGCGCAACAAAGTGCCAGCAATCTGGACTTTTTGTGGCATGACAGAAGTTGCATCTCTAAAATAGCGCCACTAAAACAGGGTGTTGTATAGACATGCAACTGTATGATCATAGCTGGAGTCACAAAAGGCGGCAGTAGAGTATACACTCGTTCTGCGCACCTACGTCATGTGTTATCTGACAGCCAATGAGCATTCAACAGTGTTCTGAGTGCTCCGCTATGAATGTCATACCTAATGGGAGCATTAAACGTGATAATAGCGAGTTATGTAATAAATTTTTATTGCAATTAAGAAGTCTCAGCTGATGGTAGTGATAAGCAACAAATTCTACTCGAGCAAGTGAGAGACATAATTCGCAGGATAAACACTTTCATCAAGCACAAAGCACGGGTGTACTGCAAGTGTCACTTAGATCCAGCTACAATGCAACCCCCAACCTATTCTCGTCATGCGCAAACCGCATTCATTCATGGATCGGACTATAGCTGTGGCGACACTTTTGTTGTGTGAGTGAACCCAGCTTATCTCAGTACCTCACGGAGGTTCATATAACGTTCGATTCGCGTCTAGTGCGAATTGGCTTTCATACTCTTACTTGGACACAACCGAGCGAGGTGGCGCAGTGGTTAGCACACTGGACTCGCATTCGGGAGGAGGACGGTTCAATCCCGTCTCCAGCCATCCTGATTTAGATTTTCTGTGATTTCCCTAAATCGTTTCAGGCAAATGCCGGGATGGTTCCTTTGAAAGGGCACGGCCGCTTTCCTTCCCAATCCTTGCCTAACCCGAGCCTGCGCTCCATCTCTAATGACCTCGTTGTCGACGGGACGTTAAACACTAACCACCAACCAACTCTTACTTGGACAAGAAATGACTGATGACTATTCTGCACACTAATAGTTAAATAGAGATATATAGTCATTTATTCATCTGTAGAACAATACAAATTGTAGGGATGCTGTAGATTGGTGGAAGTGAGTTTTTAGTAAACTAACATAATTGATTCTTACAATTTTTAGTTAATGGAATTACTCTCACAATATTTTTAATTATACTATATAGTTTTGTTTAATGTGTGGACTATCCATGAATATTAAGTTCCTATCTATAATTATTGTAAATATTCATTTACATTGTAACAGCTTTTACTCAGAAACTATGTATTTAGCTTTTGGCTAAAAGTATTAAGTTCATTTACACTTTTAGTTTCCTGTGGCAGCCTGTGAAAATTCATGCAGGTTTGACATTGAGAAGACACTTTTGTACACTTTTAATTTAAGAGCGCTTTTTGACATAAATATTTAGTTTAAACGTTTGACACAGACGATTTGATAGACCTAGATACTGAACATGTATACAGGGTGATTTTTTCCACTGTGTACACATTCTATGATTGATCAATGAGACGATATGGGGCAAAAAGGTCGAATGAACTAATGTCCAGGAGTGCATGGTTTCCATCTTTGAGACCATTTATTCAGTCATGCTTTGTTACAGAGACTGCAATCAAATACATGTGTACCATGCAGCCGCAGTTACAGTATCCATGGCTTCCTACTAGAGGGTGGTATTGTTCCTCATATGTCATGCCCTAGCGCCTTCTCCTGCCATAGTCCAATTCACTTATCTTGCTGACTCACCTTGTAGTGGATGTGATACAGTGTTGTAACAATAGTTCCATATTCTAATCGAGATCTTGCCAAAATGACGTTTACTTATGGAAAGGAAAATGCCAGTGGGTGGTGGGCAGTAAAATTGTATCAGATCTCTCCCTGTCGACAACAATCACAACATCCAATGTTTGCAACTGTGTTTCGCCATTTGTCTGAAACATGGTAATTTCAGGAAGCAGGAAATCAGTGGTGATGTATTCGAAATGTTTGAACACCAGACTTGGAGGAAAAAGTGATTAAACTTTGGAAGGCGACCATCGTGTCAATACCAGGCAGTTAGCCCGCCACTTCAGGGTAGGTCCTATTATCCCTGGCAATTATTACTACCCTCATCACTTACAGCAAGGCTTACTAGCGACAGACTTTCCACATCGGGAGCAGTTTTGTCAATGGTTTCTTCACCACGAAACCAAAATTCTGAGATTTGTGTCATCCATCCTATTCACAGATGAGACTACATTTTGTGCGGAGTTGTATCTTCAGCTTTTATAACAATCATCTGTGAGAGAGTATGCAGAAGCCCCATGGTATGGTGGAGCTGGATGTGTGGGCCAGGATAAATGGCGACCATATTTTGGGACAAGTCTTCTGTCCACATCGCATGCCACGCCACGTTTCTTGTGGGTGACTTCGCCTCCTTTGCTGGAAGAAGTGCCATTAATGATTCAAAGGGTTATGTAGCTGCTACATATGGTACTCCAGCCCATTTTACTGTTAACATTTCCATGCATCTCATTCATGTCTTCCCTTGTCGATGGATCGGACAAAGGGCTTGCTCATTCACTGGATCTCTGCGATTTCTGGTTATGGGGCAATCTCAAAAGTCTCGTGTTTGCAGAGCCCATTTTAGATGTGGAGACACTGGAGCAGCATATTCATTCTGCCTTTGACACTGTTTGGATGCAACTTGGCTGATGTGAATGTGTGAGACAGAACATGCCACAGAGCATACATGCGTGCGTTGAGGCACAAGGAAACAATTTTCAGCACATATTGTAACTGTAGCTGCATGGTACAGCGTGTACTAGACCACAGCCTCTGTAACAATTTATGATTGAAAAAATGGTCTCTAGCATGGAAACCATGCATTTCCAGACATAAATTCATTAGACTTCTTTTGTTCTGTATCCTCTCATCGATCGCTCCCTTAAGTTTGTACAATGGAAAAAGTCACCTTGTATAGCATTTTTTCCTATCTATATTTGTTGCTACATGGTCTATCAATGTAGAAGATTTTATGGTTATTCTGGTTGGAGATTTGCAAGTGAAGACATGCCATAAGTGTACATTATATTTAAGTAGGCATTACTAGTATTATCTGATTTCATTGTATTTATTTTAACATACAACACACCATGATTGTATACAAAATTATATGTACAGCAACAAATAGCTGCCCACACCTTGATTAACTCTAAAAATGAAAAAAAAGAAACTTAAATGTTGATACAAAAGGCTTACTTCCCGATAAAGTGATACCTTCATGTTATTGCATTATGTTGTGTCCGCCCCCGGTAGCCGAGTGGTCAGTGCGACAGTGTGTCAATCCTAACGGCCCGGGTTCGATTCCCGGCTTGGTTGGAGATTTTCTCTGCTCAGGGACTGGGTGTTGTGTTGCCCCAACCATCATCATTTCATCCCCATCGACGCGCAAGTCGCTGAAGTGGCGTCAAATCGAAAGACTTGCACCCGTCAAATGGTCTACCCGACGGCAGGCCCTAGTCACACGACATTTTTCGCATTATGTTGTGATATGTAAACCGGTATCGACATTTTTTTGTTTACTCCTTTGTGTTGTAATTACTCGATGGTGATTATGTGTTCTGGAGTATGTAGTTGTTGTTATGTGTGCGCTGATTAATTAATAAAACGTTGTTTCAGAAGGCTTTCACGTTTATATTAAAAAGGCTCAAAAAAGTTATGAGCACAGGTATAGTCTGTCTGTAAACTCAAGAGCGAGCAGCGCTTTTGGTGGGGGAAGTGGCCTTTCCTGGAAGAACGCTGACACCGGCCTACAGGGGCACCCAAAATCTGTTGCCCGTTACCTGTCTAGCGGTGTAGATCGGCGTGCAGTGGTATACGTCGTTTCTCTTCGTGGGATCTTAGTTGTTAGCATCAGTGAGTTAACTTTGTATACTTACTGATGTACTTCGATATCCAGAAGTGATGGATAATCGTCTAGCATTGCAAGAAAATGTGCAGAATACGAGGATGAGGAGGTATTTGTGGAGTAACGAGCGTTCGATCGTCTCTAATGTTGTTACAGCTTGTATTAAAGAGGCGACCCAAAAAGAACTGTTGGCTAACATTACCAGTCCCAATGAAAGGGCTGCAATCTATGCAAACGTCAGCCTCACCCAGTAGGACACATAAATTAGGAACGGAAAAATAAGCTGCTTGGTTTACTGGAATCGCCACGAAGGAAAACTAATAATTTTGGGAAGAAAGCCATTGTTATAAACAGTTTCAAAATCACACAAAACCTTTGATGCTTATGGAACACTAAATCTGTATCTCGGTCACTATTCGCCTGATTCTAAGACATACTACTTAAAACATGTGCGCGATAGCTATTCTAAACTCTGCTGAAATTTCATTCGAAACATGTACACCGATTCTGGACTTCTGGGCAAAAATCTTGACATTTGAGGTGCGTTCACATATTCATTTTTATTTTTTGGTAAGAACTTCATTTGTTAATCTACAGCAATGTTATCCTCTTCAAAATATTCACCAATACATGCTATACAGTTATGCCAGTGCTTTTTCCGATTTCCAAGACACTTCAGGAGCTCTCTTTCTTCGGGACAGTTTATACGCCTCTTAACTGTGCATTTTTATTCTCATTCATACTTGTAAAACCGCTGTCCTTTAAGGCCTGCTTTGAAACGTTTATACCACTTGCCTGCGCTTGGTTTACTCAGAACAGTCTCACCAACAGCAATATTTACCATTTCCAAAAGTTTCATTCACTTTATTCCATTCTTATAACCAAATTTAATACAGATTCTCTAATTTATTTTTATACAAAACAAATAATGGTTGATACTACCGAAACACATGTAACCTTTCTGACAGCTGACAAAACAGTAAATACCCAGCATGCTTAACATTGTACACATACTTTTGAGGCATGTTTACAAAGACAGTGACAAAAAAGTAGTGCAAGTGGGACTAATACAACACACAAAATTATAAATTTCTGCTTACATTTGAACACTCTTGGTGTTGCAAGAGTTGTTAAGTTTCAATGCAGCCCTTCAAAGAAAACTTCTACCTTTTAGTAGAAACACAAAATAAGAACAAACCTTAAATTCTACAGATTGATTGCATTATAAGGGGTTCGTTTTACGAATAGCAATAGCGGAACATACATTCACATGAATAGCCATTCGGTTCTATGTTTGTAGTCCAATACTGACTTTCGTTCTTATGTTAATAATATTTACTCTATAATGTTGTGTTTCGGAAGAAGCTATCGTTTTTTGTAGTCCTTATGGTCTTAATGCATTTGTATAAAAATGAACGCAGCCGAGACGTAATTCTGTACACGGCGTCGCCACAGATTTAAAGCGCGCGCCACGGCACGGCCGGTACTACGTTGTGAAACAGCCTGTAGAAGCGCCCTGTGACGTAGCTGGGTTGGCAGAGTGGGGACTCGCTCGCTCGCTCTTCAGTTTACCGACAGACTATACAGGTGTGAAATTAAGATTTTGTAAATGTTAACATCGAAGTTGCATGCAGTAATTCAGAGCCGGTTTGGAAGTTTCACATGTGGTAATCATTCTTATTTTGCTGACTGATCGTTAATGTGTGCAGGCTGCTGTTATTGTTTTCTCACATAGAGCGAAAAAGGAGTTTTACAGCCCCAAATGGACTTCCAGTGGTGGAAAGTTGACTGGGAACGAAAATTATTCGACGTCGAAATTTGCCATGAAGGCAGACTGTGGAATGTTGTTGAAAACCCTCCTTTGGATCCAGCAAGGTGGGTCGATTCTTGGGAGACAAGAGACAAAAAGACACTCTCCCGGTTTATAAGTTTTTGGGCAAGATAAATTATTCCCATATAAGGGACACGAATATGGCACCAGAAGTCTGGATGGTCTTGGAAAAAGCATTTGAAGACTCAGGGCATGTGTATCACGGGAGATTCTATTAAAGTGGAACTGCTACAACCTGAAGACGTGAGTGGAAATGAAGAACCCGCTCTACATACGAATAAGCAGAGGCCTAAAAAACGTATTATTAAATCCTACAAGTGTAAGGAACCGAATCATATTGCTAAGTACTGTTCTAGCAAGGACGGAAAAGGAGGAAGCTCTTCAAAAATAACGATGATGGATATGTAATTAAGGTCACAGCAAAAGAAAGCTTTTCTTGTAGCAGATGTTAATCAGTCTCACGAAAAGGATATGTGCCTCGACCCACATCACTAACGCTGGAAGGAAACTTCATATTGCGAAGTCATGTAATAGTTCAGAGACCAGAGGGGAGTTGATCACTAAGTAGCAGGCGCTACTGGAAGTGTTATTGATCTAACCTTCTATACCAGTGATAAAACAGTAGAAGTAGAAGCATCTGATGTCATTCATATCCCAAACTCAGCTGTAAATTTGCTCTCAGTTACTAAAATTGTGAGCAAAGGGCATGAAGTGACTTAACAAAAAGATGGATTCATCTACAATGCAGGAGGTGAACTAACTGCCAAAGCATTGCCTAAGAGTGGCATCTACTTACTGTTTGACTACAAGTGAAATGAAACAGTGCTATTGTACAAAAGATAGTGGATTCTTATGGCATTGCAGGCTAGGACATACGAATCGCAAAAGTATGCTGAAATTATCAAAGTTTCGACGGGACTAAATGAAGATATTGTCGTTAAGGATACCTGTGAGTTGTGCATAATGAGAAAACAGTAATGTACTCCATTCAAACCTAGCAAAAAGCATTCTAAACACATGTGAGACTTAGTACATTTTGATTTGTGAGGGCAAATGGAGACATCTGTTGGTGGAAATTGTTATTTGCTCACATGCATTGACGATTATTCAAGGTTCAGGTTTATTTATTTCTTGAAGAAAAATCTGAGGTAACACAGATATTTAAAAACTTCAAAGCTATGGTGGAAAATCAGATAGGTAGAAATATAAAGAAGTTATGGTCTGATAGCGGGAAGCAGTGTGTCAATGATGAACTAAAAAGATTTCTGACTTCTGAAGATATCATCCGCCAGCTTACAGTATGTTACAGTCCACAGCAAAATAGTGTTGCTGAGACAGATAATAGAACATTGGTTGAAAAAGCTCATGCCATAATGCTCGATGCTAACATACCAAAGGAGTATTGAGCTGAATCTGTGCGTACAGTTGCATATCTATAAACTTGTTCACCATCCACCATATTTGGAGATAAAAAGCCATATGAACTTTGGCTTTGAAGAAAGCATTGTTAATTACGTTTGAGAATTTTAGGTGTGCAATGGTTCACATTGCAAAACCTCAGCACAAGAAGTGGGATATGGTCACAGAAGTCGATAGTAGTAGTAGTAGTAGTAGTAGTAGTAGTAGTTTATTCATCCAGAGACAATTTACATTGCATGGATTTCGTCAAAAAATACATAGTATATATATTTACACACATATAGGGTGAACAATACTATACAAAATACAGATGTGCATAGTAGACTACATAACATCGGACCACATTGAAATAGCATGTACAACTTTGATTAGTTACATTGATGTATGAGAAAGATTTTTTACATGGAATACACAGTTGATATTTAGATATAACACATACAATTCTAGCACTTTTGTACATATTATTTATTTAGATCATAGCAACAGTCAAATAAGAATTACTATTGGCACAGAGTACATAAATATAATTGTTTAATATGAAGCGATTCCAAGTATTCCTTTACACTATAATAGCAGTTGATCATTAAAAATTTGAATACTGCTTCTTTAAACGAAGACAATTTTTTTATTTCTTTTATCTTTAGCGGTAGTTTGTTATACAATCTGCTTCCTTGTATGTTTGTTTGTTTCTGCGCCAAAGCCTTGTAAACTCTTTTTATATGAATGTCATTGCACTTTCTTGTTTGTAAGTATGTAGATCCAAGTTGGATTGGAAATTGTTAATATTTCGTTTTACATTAATTACGCTTTTCTGTATGTAGAGGCACAGCAGGGGTAGAATATTCAGCTGTTAAAATAACTGCTTGGAAGGAGTTAGCCTTGAACTGTTGGTAATTATTCTAACAGCTCGTTTTTGTAGAGTGAAGATGGTTTTGAGATTTTTCTTACTATGACCCCAGAAGATGAGGCTGTAGGTAATAGCAGAATGTATATAAGCAAAGTAAACAGCTCTGCTACATTCCCTACTACATACAAAGCTAATAATGTGTAAAGCAAAGCAAGCAGAGCTTAACTTATGCGAGAGATACAGGATATGGGATTTCCAGTCTAAATTTTCGTCTATATGTACACCTAAGAATTTTATGGTAGCAACTCTCACAATTTCTTTATTTTGTATTCTGAGATCTAGATCAGACTGTGACTTTGCTTTCCTGTAATGGGTATAATTAGTTTTAGAGATATTTATGGTTAATTTGTTCACTTCAAACCAATTTTGCAAATATTCTATAACTCTGGTTGCAGATGTTGGCAATACCCGGTTTATGTCAGTTAGTACAATGTTTGTGTCATCCGCAAACAGGGTTATATGATTATATGAGTACAATTTACTGGAATCTTGATATCATTTATGTAAAGAAGAAATAGGAGAGGTCCTAGAACACTCCCCTGCGGTACCCCAATTGGCACAGTCTGAATATCCGATCCGTAAACAATACTTTGGTTCAAATGGTTCAAATGGCTCTGAGCACTATGGGACTTAACACCTGTGGTCATCAGTCCCCTAGAACTTAGAACTACTTAAACCTAACTAACCTAAAGACAACACACACATCCATGCCCTAGGCAGGATTCGAACCTGCGACCATAGCAGTCGCGCAGTTCCGGACTGAGCGCCTAGAACTGCTAGACCACCGCGGCCGGACAATACTTTGGTTTTTACTGTTTGTTGTTGCAATTTCTACTATCTGTTTCCTATTATGGAGATATGACTGAAACCACTTTTTAGCTACTCCTCGTATACCGACATATTCTAATCTGTCTAGCAGGATATCATGTTGGACAGTATCAAATGCCTTTGAGAGGTCCAAATTTATTCCTATTGTACTGTTGTTCTTATCTAGCCCCGTTACAATATTTTCAATGAATTGGGTGATGGCTGACTCTGTACTCATTCCTTTGCGAAAGCCGTGTTGGTTTACAGACAATAGATTGAATTTCTCGAGGTAATTTGTAATTCTGTTTTTCATGACTGTCTCTATTACTTTTGAAAATACTGATAATAAAGCTATTGGTCTATAGTTTCCCACTTCATGTATATTGCCCTTTTTATACAATGGTTTTACTTTTGCAATTTTTAATCGTTGTGGAAAGACACATTCTGAAAATGATATAGTTATGATGTGTGAGAGTAGGTCTGATATGACACTAGCACATCTCATCATGACTGAGCAAGGTATCTCGTCAATCCCTGAGGACATTTTATTCTTCATTGTTTTTATTATTATATTAACTTCCAATTTGTTCGTGGGAGGTAGCAATAATGAATTAACACTTTGTTCTTCTGGGATTGATTTTCTACTAATCTTAGAACAATTTTTACTCAGATTGATTGGACTATTTATGAAGTAGTCATTAATGTAATTTGCTAAAGCAAGATTTCTGACTAGCACACCTTGATCATCTTTTAAAACAAAGTCATCTGGATTTCTAACATTTTTGCTTGGGCCTATTTCTTTTTTTACTACATTCCATATAGCTTTCGATTTGTTTGCTGACCCAGCAATTACACTGTCATTGTGCATTGTCTTGGCTTTTTTGATCACCTTCCTGTAAATTTTCTTGTATGTCTTAACATAATCTGTGAAGTGTTCATCTTTGTTATCTTTTTTGAGTTTAGTGTTTGACTAGATACTCTAATAGCAGGTGTTATCCACTGGCTTGTGTTCCTAGGCATGACATTGATCTTTGTGAGCTTTTTTGGGAAACACATCTCAAATAGGGACATGAATGTATTAGAAAAAGCATTGAAAGATTCCTCGTTTGTTGTTTGTGCAAAGACATCTTCCCAGGTTTCATTAGCTAACAACTGGATGAAAGTATTTACTTTTTCTGTATAGAAATGCCTTTTGTATCCCCACTTATATATTACTACCTTGGGGATAGAGTAATTTATGTATGTTAATAGTGTATTGTGATCCAAAAGACCTAAGTTTACGTTTAGTGGCTCAGTGATACCATTCTCCATATTTGAGAAAATATTGTGTAAAAGAGAAGATGACAGTTCTGTTATTCTGGTGGCATCTGTAAAGAGTGGTTTCATGTGGAAGCTGCTGAGTATACTCAAAAGCTGTCTTTTTTCATCACTTTCAATTAACTGGTTAACATTAAAATCTCCACATAAAAAATAATTTCACTTCATTACTATAAAAAGTGTTTAATGCTGCTTCTATTTTTTTGAAGAATATGTTTTTGTCACCCACTGGAGATCTGTATACTGTAATGACAACTAGTTTTTCACTCTTCTCAGTTTTTAACTCTATGGCACATGATTCAAAATGTTTTTCTACATTTAGATGATCCAATTCTGTTTTCACTTTGAACTGCAGTCCTACTCTAGAGTAAATGCATACCCCACCATTTTTAAAAACACTTCAGCAATAATGTGATGCTAAATTAAACTTGCTTATATTTATGAGACTTATTTCACTAGCCTTGCACCAGTGTTCAGGTAAACAAATACAAGAGACATCAGCAAGATTATTTAAAGCTACTTCTAGATCTAGTACTTTGTTTCTGAGGCATTGAATATTCTGACACATTATCCTGACTGTTTTGCAAGTATTTTTTCTTTTGTCATTACCTGGTAATGTGCTGCATTTTCCATAGTAGTTGTGACTTATCTGCAAATTTTCTTGCTGATTTGTCACAATCTTTTCCATTTCTTTGTCTGAAGCCATAAAAAAATCCTTATTTAATGAGGTAGATGTCTTTGACTCCTCCTTAGGCAGTGTTGTGTTGCTGCAACTGTTGTTGATGGTTTTGTTGCTGCTGCTACTGTTGTTGTTGGTTCAGTTGCTGCTGCTGTTGTTGCTGCTGCTGCTTCCGTGGTGGTGATGGTAGTGGTAATGGATGTGGTGATGGTGCTGACAGGATTCTTTGTGTTGTTGCTGCCTTTGATTCTTTTATTGGCGCTATTTCTGTTGGTGGTGGATCTGTTGTTGTAGTATATGTTGGTTTTGCCCTGTAATTGCTGATGCCTGCGGTTTCCTTCCTCTTTTCTGCCAGTGACTGTAGTGGAACTGCTACAGTTGTTGACACCATTTCTGCTTCTGTTGCTTGTGCTGCTGCTGTTATTGGTCTTGTTGCTTGAGCTGGTTCAGATGTTGCTGGTTTTGCTGGTGCTGCAGTTGTTACTGAATTTGATCGTGATGCTGTAGCAATTTGTGGTTCTGCAGCTGCTGTAGTTGTTGTCTCCAAGACAGATTCACTTCCTCCATGGTTGCTTCGAGTAATGTATTGGTAGTTCATTACAATGGCTGGTACTGACTCATAGATACTTTGTTTTTTATATGTTTCTAACGTTTCGTAAATTGCTTTGCACAGAGACGACTTGCCTCTTCTATTCAGGTGCATGCCATGTTTTGTAAAGCTGCATCTATCCAGGAGATCGATTGATAGAAATCTTATGTTTGGGTACACTTTACACACAGTTTGTATCTGTTTATTTGCTTCCTTAATTTCGGCGTTCACACATGAAGCAGATATGAGGTCATGCCTATGTGGTATACCAATAACAGTTACTTTTTGGTTTTCTATCGAACTGAGGGCACTTTTGAGACTGATAATAGCGTTAGCTAACTCGTTACAATACACGTCATTTGCTCCTTCGATTAATACAACATGACGATTTTTGTTGTCTTGTTTGTCCAGTAAAACGTCCCTAATAATTTCCCACATTGGTGCTCCTCGTTTCACAAGACTGCATACTTTCAGATCGTAATGGTTTCGTAGTACTTCCGCCAGTTCGCGTCAGTGGCTATCTGAGTAGATATTTAACTCAGTGAGATTTCGTGAAGATTTATTATTTATTCTTGGAGGCAAATATTTCACTTTGGCACAGATTTTCGCTTCGCTGGTATGCATTTTCTGTTGAAATTCATCGATCTCTGCGTGTTTTCTATGTGAGGCCTGTCTTTGTAGTTCATTAGTTAATGAACTTATTATTATTTTATTTGTAGTCTACTTTCAGGCAACCAGAAGCTATCGATTCATTAATAGGGAGACTGGCCAGATAATTGTCAGCAGGGATGTAAAATTCCTGGATGATGAGAATTTTCCAAGTTAAAAAACTGAGGGACCTAAGATCTCTATGGACTGGGACAAGAAGCAGTTCTTGAGGACATAAATACTTCACAAACTGAACAAAAAGTTAAACCAGAAGACTATGATATTGAACCCTTTTATGGCTTCAGTAGAAATTGAAGCTCAAGACGAGAGTCTTGAGAATCGAAACATACACCATGTGATCAAAAGTATCCGGACGCCTAGCTTGGAATTAGTTACAAGTTCGTCGCGCCCTCAATCGTAAATGCTGGAGTTTAGTATGGTGTTGGCTCATCGTTATCCTTGATGACAGCTTCCACTCTGGCAGGAATACGTTCAATCATGTGCTGGAAGGCTTCTTGGGGAATGGCAGCCCATTCTTTACAGAGTGCTGCAGTGAGGAGAGATATCGATGTCGATCGGCGAGGCCTCGCATGAAGTCGGCGTTGCAAACATCCCAAAGGTGTTCTATAAGATTCAGGTCAGGAATATGTGCAGGTCAGCCCATTACAGGGATGTTATTGTCGTGTAACCAATCCGCACAGACCGTGCATTATGAAAAGGTGCTCGATCGTGTTGAAAGATGCAGTCAACATCCCCGAATTGCTCTTCAACAGTGGGAAGCAAGAAGGTGCTTAAAACATCAATGTAGGTATGTGCTGAGATAGTGCAACGCAAAACAACAAGGGGTGCAAACCCTCTCCATGAAAAACACGACCACACCATAACACTACCGCCTCCGAATTTTACTGTTGTCACTATACACGCTGGCAGTTGATTTTCACCGTGCATTCGTCATACCCACACCCTGCTATCGGTTCGCCACATTGTGTACCGTGGTTCGTCACTCCACACAACATTTTTCCAATGTTCAACCATCCGATGTTTACGCTCCTTACACCAAGCGAAGCGTCGTTTGTCATTTACCAGCGTGATGTATGGCATATGAGCAGCCACTCGACCATGAAATCCAAGTTTCCTCACCTCCCACCCAACTGTCATAGTACTTGCAGTGGGTCCTGATGCAGTTTGGAATTCCTGTGTGATCGTCCGGATAGATGTCTGCCTGTTACACATTACGACCCTCTTCAACTGTCGGCGGTCTTTGTCAGACGAGGTCGACCTGTACGCTTTTGTACTGTACGTGTCCCCTTACGTTTCCACTACGCTATCACATCGGAAACAATGTACCTAGGGATGCTTAGGAGTGTGGAAGTCTGCCATACAGACATATGACACAAGTGACACCCAATCATCTGACCATGTTTGAAGTCCGTGAGTTTTGCAGAGTGCTCCATTCTGCTCTCTCATGATATCTAATGACTACTGAGGTCGCTGATATAGAGTACCTTGCAGTAGGTGTCAGCACAATGCACCTAATATGAAAAACCTATGTTTTGGGGGGGTGTCTGGATACTTTTTATCACATAGTGTAGTTCAAGAGATTACATCTTGAAGATCAAACAGATAACCAAAACTCAAGACATGGCATAATCATGCTACTTACTATTTGAAAGGAGTACTTCCAAATGAAAACATTGATTTAAAAGAAGCCTCTGAAGGGACAAATACGAAGAATGGAAGAGCAAAGAAGAAAGAATTTGGATCTCTAGTTTATAATAACACATCTGAAGAAGTGCTATCCAGGAGCTACTGAGGGGACACAAACCACTCAAGACTAAGGGGGCTTTAAAATAAAGTCTGAGGCTAGCAGTGCACCAGAAACATTTAAGGCATGCCTGTTAGTAAAAGGATGTAGTCAAATTGAAGATGTTCATTATGAGGAACCCTTCATGTCAGTGATCAGACTGGCATCCATTACATTTCTCTTGTATATGGGGATTGATCATATTGAGATCATTACTGCTTATCTTTATGGAGACTAAAATGAAGAAATGTATGTCATTCCACCAGAAAATTTTGCAAATCATGGAAAAGTATGAAGGCTGAAGAAACTGTTTATGGACTCAAACAGGCTGGTAGGAGTTGGAATCAAAAAAATTATGAGTGTTAAGAAAACTGAAGTTGAACAGATCAGACACTGATCCATCAATATATTTTCATAGAATGGAGCCACACTACATATCATAGCTTTATATATCGATGACACACTATTACTCTCAAATGACAGAAGTGTTTTGGATCAGTTCAAAAGTTTTTGGAATAAATTTTTTGAGATAACAGATCTAGAGCAGATAAGCCAATGCCCAGGTATGGAAAGTACATGCAATCGAGAAATAGGAAAAATTTGGATCTCTCACAAATCTTGTGCAAAAGAAGTTCTGGAGGGATTTGGAAAGAGTGGTGCAAAGCCATCACTTGAACTTGGTTTGGACTTCAAAGCAGTCGAATCAGGTGATATAAATGTACCTCATCGAGAGGCAATAGGAAATCTTCTATATCTATCCCAAGTCTGCAAACCTGATATGTGTTTTGCTGTAAATTTCTTTGGCAGTTATAATCATTATTTTATAAAGATCCATTGGTTGTCAGTAAAAAGATTGTTTAGATATTTTAAGGGAACCATGGACTACAAGCTGGAAGTTTCTAGAGATGTTAACATAGAAATAATGGCCTTCAGTGATGCAGACCAGGGAAATCAAATAAATGAGAGGCACTCTGTAACTGGTTCATGCATACAACTGCAACACTCATTACTTCATTGTCTGGTATAAAACAAAAAAAAAAAAAAAAAAAAAAAAAAAACATTGCGCTTTCTGCTTGTGAAGCTAAATATATGGCCTTGGCAACAGCTGTTCAAGATTCGCTGCGGTTAAGGCACTTTATGTCTGAGGTAGATCTAAGAGAGTTGTAAAGTTATTTAGAGTATATTGTGATAATAAAGGAGCCATTCATTTACCCAAGAATCTATTGACAAACTCTCGGTCGAATTATTTACTTCAAATAACCTCTTGAAAAGTATTGAGACCTTGTTCTGTGCATACAAACTGTCACTGAATGCAAAGAAAACAAATTACTTACATTTTGGAAAAATAATTCAGGATGAGGACATTGTCCTACAATTGGATGGTAGTCAAATAGACAGAGTACAGTTTGCAAAAGTACTGGGTCTCCATATAGATGAAGCTTTAAAGTGGGAAAACCATGTTAAATACCTTTCACACAGACTCAACTCAGCCTTGAGAGTTACAGCAAATGTTAGGACTCCTGAGGTCACCAGAATGGCGTACTTTGGATATTTTCATTCTGTTGTTTCATATGGGATAACTTTCTGGGTCAGTTCAAAATCAAATTTAAAAGAAATTTTTAGCCTACAAAAATGAGTTGTTTGAATAATTACGCATAGTCACACACAAGCTCACTGAGGACCATTGCTCCAGAAATTAGGAATTCTCACTTTGTCTTCATTATACATATTCAGGTGTGTACTTGTAACCAAGTCAAACCTAAGCAATTTCCACACAAATGCAAACTGTCACAATTATAACCCAAGGAACAAGAAAGATTTGCATATAGAACCTACAAAAAGAACATGAACTCAGAAACATGTAAGCTATTTTGTGTTAAACTTCATAATGCTCTGCCACAACACATTAAAGATTTAAGAGATATTATAAAATTTATATTAGGACTTAAAAATACTTACTTGAAAAATGTTACTATTCAGTAAATGAATTTTATGAAAATCCAGGTAAAGAAATGGAAAACTAACCATGACAATAAATGCAGTGTCCTTGTTTGTTAAAAGTTATGAGATGCCTTTATTTTGTTTATGTATTATGTATTCCTTCAAAATACTTTAGTCTCTACATCTATTATTAATTATGATTAAAACTTAGAATATCTTCAAATAGAATGTAAATGTATTGTTAATTTTATGTAATCTCAATTCCTGTAATGGACCAGGGAATTAATCACCTCAAAGGAGGAACTGTGTGAAGTTTTGTATTTTGTATTTATTATATTGCACTTTATAGGACTTAAGCCTATTATATATAGTTTATTTTGTATGAATTCTATATTTAGTAGTGATGAATTTAACCTGATTTATCGTTTGACAAAATGTAAATTTACTGTTTTATTTTTGTGTGTGATTCAGTTTTGTACTGCATTGTTAACCTATTTCTGTTTATGTCAAGTCCAATATTGCTTGTTCAATGTAATGCATGCTAAATAAATAAATAAAAGCATATAGATACAAAGTATCACTCTATAAAAAGGCATATTAAGTCAGGTGTTATTAATGCAAAACATCTGCCTTCTGAAGAAATGTTAACTGATGATTTCACAGGACCACTAAGCAATGCCAGACATAAAACATGTGCAAGAAACTGCGGCCTTTGCGAAATAAGTGAATGAGTGAATGTATATTTAGACTTCATATTGTATGTCTTTGTCAGTTTAAGGGACATGTTGAGAAACACAAATTGATTTCGACAGTATTTTTTGTTTATTCCTTTGCGTTGTAATTAGTCGGTGGTGATTATGCATTCTGGGGTATGTAGTTCCTGTTATGCACGTTCTGATTAATTAAGAAAACGTTAATACAGAAAGCATTCACTTTTATATTACAAAATGCTTTACATATCAGCAGCCCGAATTTCACATAAAAATTAAGAAACTGTGCAGTAAGAATACTACAACGATAATAAAAAGGTCTTCAGTTGCCAGCTATCTCAACCGAGCTGCCCTTTCATCTCGTATACTTGTATCTGACTTCTCGATAAAGAGTAAGTAATATTCCTAAAAAGAAATTCAGAAGTAATTTTACTCACTCATTTACTTTTCAGTCGACACTTTGTCCTGTATTAACAACACTTTCATGTTTGACGCCCCTAAATGTTTTCAATGAGAACTACATTTTTGTATCCAGTGTTTGTGGGGCCACGTTTTTTCGTCAACGCGTCTGTGAGCTCTTGACTTAGGTTCTGACAATTACATTTACGCCGTCGGAACTTATTTCGGCATTTTGAGTACTGTGGCAGTGGGAAATCATTTTGCATGGTTTAAAACACAAATGGTGTTTCTTGGAGATGGCGAGAGGGTGCATGTGCAAGTTTTCCTTGCTTGCGGAGGCCCCACATGACATATTGACAGAACAGGTAGTGTTACGAACTTTGATTACGACTCTTCGTTTTAAAGCTCTGAACCTCCGATGTTATGACGACGATGTCAACATCAACAGTTCTGCACGTGGGATTGTTTTGGTGGAAACGTTATGTTTGTGTTGGCGCTTCTGGTGTGTGTACTGCGTGAAATAAGCTGAACTGATAAAAAAGAATTAGTAGTAAATTTCTGGAAATACTGACAGACTCAACATGGCGACCTTTCTGAGCTTTTCGGAAATTGTGGAGGAGCCACGAATTAATGAAGGTATATGATGATTAATTAAATCTTCAGTCCAGTCACAAATCTTTATTTGTATTGAATACAACCATACTTTTGTGAATGGCTGTTGGTGTGATACTGAGTCAGATGGATTTCAGAAGTCAAGAAATACTGCGTCCACCTCATTTTCTTGCCTTTTAGATGTCGTGAGAAAAGCGCAAGTTGGGTTTTGC
The DNA here is from genome assembly GCF_023864345.2 of Schistocerca serialis cubense. Taxonomy (NCBI): domain Eukaryota; kingdom Metazoa; phylum Arthropoda; class Insecta; order Orthoptera; family Acrididae; genus Schistocerca; species Schistocerca serialis. The sequence goes on along the minus strand of NC_064638.1, from coordinate 640,300,291 downwards.
GTAATCAGTATTGTTGGAGTCCATGCCGGTTGGCACCGAGGATGTCATCTGTTTGAGATATCTCATTTTGTTTGAGCTCAGAATAGGTTCTATAGTAAAGTTGATGAAAAAAGATCCTAACAGCTGGACTAGGCTTCGCATGGCTGATTCACATGTGTATCACAGCCAGTCACATAATACGATTTTGTATACATCTCTGTGGCAATGTCTCAGTGTTGTTGCAGCTCTGTAGACAACTGTTGTTTTCACCTGCAGACATTTGTGCTTCACAGTTAATAGCTGGAAAGAGCACTTACAGCTATCAGGGATCATCTTTCACCATCACTGCTGTAGGATACTCTTAACACATGGCCACTGTTGAGACAGGACGGTAGTTTTGTGGATCACTTCTGCTATTTTCCTTGTAAAATAGTGTGACATGCTTTCTTACAGTCACTGGGCACAGTTTTCTGTTTCTTGAATCTGTGGTATATTATGGTTAAAAGGCAGCTAACTCAGATGAAAATTAACGGAATCTGACTGGGATTACATCTGGCCCTGGAGCCTTGTTTAATCTTAGCTATTTCTCAGTGCCACTAACTATAATAATATCTACATCAGTCATCTTTGCAGTGGTGTGGAGATTAAATGAGGCAAGTACTTCTTAATCTTCCTTAGTAAAGGAACATTTGAAAGTAGAGTTCAGCAGATCTGCTTTTCTTTGCTACCCTCCTGTGTCATTCATGAGTGTCTAGACACCAACTTTGGTGCGCTAACAGCTGTTACATATGGCCTGAATTTCTTTGGATTTTGTGATTGAGTTTTTGATATGTTTCTGCTTTGGTAGGCAATGAAGACTTCACATGTTTCCCTCTTGATGCCCCCCTCTTGATGCCCAAGCACATTTCACTCAACATTCCCTATCTATAGCCATGTGCTTTGTTTACACCTATCATGCAGTAGGCTATGTTCCTTTAGAAGTTTCTCCAATCGTGAACTATTCTGCTAGGTAAGTATCTATTAAATGCTTGAGCAGCTATTCTTCCAAAACTGAGCCACATTTCTTCTGCATGGTCCTCCTCAGAAATTGTTTCTAGTTCCGTATTGAGATATGACACTACTTCACCTGTATCTAGTTTGCTGATGATATAACTGTTTCTGCTTGTTTTAGCTGCTCTTTGTACTTTAGAAATCATAGTTACTGCAATGGCCCCGTGTCCACTGATACCAGCTTCAATATGGGTGCCTTTGAAGCTCTCTCAAAAATCAGTGAAACTCTGGTTGTATGTAAACGCTGTCAGTGTAACCAAAATTAGTGTTTAGACACAGAAACTGAAAGTGAGGGTAGCAAAGGAAAAGCAGATACATTGAACTCCATTTTCAAATATTAATGTGGCTCATGGTCACTGATACCTGCTTGAATATGGAAATCTTCAGAGATATCAAATCAGTTTGTTGCCATCAGGTCTACTATATTTCCATTATGATTAGTCTTCCAGACCATATGTTCAAGGTAGTTTTCAGGGAAGACATTAAGTTCACAGGATGTCTTGTCAGACCCACCATTTACTAAATTGTGATTTACCCATTGGATTCCTGGATGATTAATGATGACAGTATGGCTTGTATTAGCTAAGTCTGTTTTTCTCTAAAGTTTTTGGTTACATCTGGATGTGAGCCTGGGGGTTTATAGACAGATGTGATAAGAAGTTCATGCGTGCCCTTGATGCTGAGTCTTGCTCAAACAGTCTCACATCCAGTAGATTTGAAATGTCTACTTCTAAAGTCCTTTAGGCAGTTTCTGTACATTGGGAGAAATGCCACTATTTGAAAATGTCCATTGCTCATTTTGCTGCTGTTTTTGTGTAATATCGTTAAACAAACGGGTTAACAGAAGGGTCCGATTCCATCCCTCTACTTTGACCAATGACGTCACCAATATGGGAGAAACGACCATTCACAACAACTCCCATACCGCTCCTATGACGTCATCAGGTGAACATGACAACAAACACGAAAACAGATCGAAAAAAACCATCAAACAGATATTCCTTCAAAAATATAATGAAACTAACGGGACAAGCGGGGGAAGTTGTGGGTTTTTAAGTGGGGGCAAACCAAATATAAACACACACACCACTACACCAAACGACAAAAAACACGAAAATAAGAAGACCCCACAACCTTCAATCTCAAAAATTTCACCACCACCAAACTTAGTCATCCGTTCCGAGACGCAGGAACTAGTAAGCCTCATTTCTTCACGACACACTGAACACTTCACGACTTCAGCCAACAGGCCGAATAGCTGAAGAAATTTTATTAGAGACAACGCACTGCCCCCATCATCGCCAACAACTGAAAGCTGTTTGCCTTGTCCATCATATCCATATCTACCAAAGACATAAACAAAGCAATTTACTAAAATTCACACACGACGAACAGAAAAAAGAACTACAATAATGTTGACATAACAAAACCAAAATTGTTAACACACCGAAAAATATTCCGCTGGAAACACAGTCACCACTGGTACCACACACGTGCAATGCTACCACACAAATTAACCCTATACGCCTCATAACATGCTACCCATAAACACACCACCAAAGAGAAACACCGACCATAACAATACGCCACCTTTAAACACGACACACCTGCAAGCTAAACCAAAAACATCACCTAACACACAACACATAAACACACCACCAGAGAGCACCACCTATCACATCAAAATGACACCTACAAACACGCCACTCACACAAACTAAACTCCGCGCCGTTGTTACGTCACACACCACAACAGAATTACGTTACGGGTCAAAGCCGACAGGTGGAATTGGACGCTTCAGTTGACCCCAAGGTGCTACTGCAATTTTCCCGCTGTCAGCTGTTTGCATACTGACAAAGTCAAGATCTATATCATACAAATATTAGAGCTGTAGAGTTGTTCCAGGATGCTAGAATTCATGTTTTCCAATACTAGCACAAATAATAATATTGCTGCATGTAATGTCGTATATTTCTCTCTCTAGAGGTTGAGTACCAGTCTCATCCTCATTGATGATACGGTTTAAGAATGTGTCACAATTGCATTGGGCTAGGAGGTCAACAGCAAAACTGTAGTATTTCATTCCATTGTTGTGTTAATATTCTGGCCAATCATACATATTTCGGTACTTCAGTAAAAGTGCACTTACAATGTATTATGGCGCTTGTGTTGCATACTGCTGTTGCTAACATTTCACGTGACAAATTAAGGGAAATGAACACAATGAATTGTGAGTTAGATGTGAGTAGACAGTCGCATTACTTGTTCAGAGTTTTCTATGCTTCATAAATGATGGTACATGATATTTTATTTCATTTGCAAAAACTGAAGCTAAAACATTAAGTCCATCCTAACCACAACCTTAGAAATTGTGACTGGTGAAAAAAATAAAGCTAAATATTTCCAGAATGATTTTTCACTCTTCAGTGGAGTGTGTGCTGATATGAAACTTCCTGGCAGCCTGGCAGATTAAAACTGTTTGCTGGATCAAGACTTGGACTCGGGAACTTCACCCGTTGCAGGCAAGTCCTGTACAGATTGAGCTACCCGAGCATGATACATGACCTGTCTTCACAGCTGGCTGAAATAAAGCTTTGAGGATGGGTCGTGAGTCGTGCTTGGTTGCTCAGATGGTAGAGCACTTGCCTGCGAAAGGCAGAGGTCCTGAGTTTTAGTCTTGGTCCAGCACCCCATTGTGTCTGGTGTAAACTCAACTTCGATGAAGCATTGCAACCTGCTCAGTGGTAAATCACCAGATTTACTTGCTTGTCCACTACTGCTCCACCTACCTCCGCTTTTCCTCCTGTAAGCTTCAGCAATGCACGCTTGTCAGCTTGCAGCGAGCAATAGATCATGGGTCTCTAGCAGAACTCTCTGAAATCAACTATGGATCATCTCAACCTCCCATCTGCTAAAAGGTGGGTGAGGTGGAGAGGGAGGAGGGGACGGGAGGGGAAGCACCATATAAGACTCCTTGTTAACATGACATTTACTGTCGGGCTTAATCTGTCTCCGATAATGCAGCTGCCTTCCTTTCTACACCTTTTGAGAGGTAATGCATTGATTATGCCATTAACTAGATAACCACCATTTCGTATCATTTGCAACCATCCTTCGCCGAGCAGATCAACCATAATTTAAGGGCAGCCTTAAATATATACCATGCTAAGAGTCGGTCATGTTTTGACAGGTCAGTGAGATGGTTGAGTTTAGCCTTTAATACTGCATTTCTTGAAGCCCATAGAACTACTCCTGCTCAGTTGATGCTGGGCTACCCGGTCAACTCGAAACTTTCTAACTGGTGGATGATTGGTGACCTGCTGCCAGACAAGGCTGACCCATCAGATGTTAACACTACGTGGAGCATGGCATATTGAAATATTGCTCATGCACATCAGGAGCATCAGGAGAGTAGTTTGGATACTGGGGATTTGGTTTATGTGCAGAATTTTGGAGCTCAAACCAAGGCCTGTGAGAGCATTACCCAGAAGATTCTCCCTAGTTTTGCAGGTCCATGCAAAACTGTAGGAAACATCTCTCCTGTCAGTTTCTGACTGCAGCACACCAAAACGAGGAAGCAAATGCAGGTCCAGTTTAGTCAGATTAAGTCTTGTGGGTGCGTTTAGTGTGGGACGTTTAGACAGTCCATAATCGATTACAGAGTCTTACCATTGCCCGCATTGTATTACTCACTGTGAGGTGGTGAGTGTGCAGCGCCAAAGCTTATAAGTGGAAAGTGCAGTCTGGTGGAGACAGTATTGGAAGGGCCAGTGAATGTGGTGGTTCACCATCAAACGGATTGCAGTGCTTCATCAAAGTTGACTGTACAGCAGGCATGAAGTGGAGTGGCACTGAAATGTCCTTTAAAATTGTAGTACACAGAAGTGGTAGCTGAGCAATAGTGTGTTGTGTTATTAAGCCGTTGTTCATGGGCTTACATGGAAATACAGTGTTCGGCATGAAGTAAGTTCCTCGTTGCAATGTGTTGACACTTTTGTGGCATGCTAAAAGTGGAATATAATTGATGCAAAACATCTTTAGTTGCTCTCACATTGACTAGGTGTTGTGTACTGATGGAAAGTTATTCTACGTAGTTTAACAGTAAAGAGCTTTGCTTCAGCATGGTGTGGGTGAGTTTCTGTAAGTGTTTACAACTTTTTTCATTGCCTCTGCTTTGTTTGTAGTACTTTTGTCCTGCTTCTGATGGCAATGAGCTTTATTAGCCTTATATGAATTTGGTATGACAGTGTGCTTGCCTTTCAAAGAACAGGTATTTTGTTTCCATATGTGTGTCAGGTTGTTTTAAAAGCTTTTGTTTGATTCCTGTTTTATTAAGTTACCTTAAGTGTGCCAAATTTATCAGATATGCTTTCATTCAATAACCTTAAATTTGCAATTATTGGCCTATTATCTTGTCATGGCAACTGTTCACTAATTGTTTATTGTTGGACATTATTGCTAGTGTGTGTGTGTTGCCTTTTCAAGTAAAGTAATCTGGTCCCTTCAACCCCCACCAACCAACCTAGTGAAGTAATGGCTGAGTAATTTTGTGGCTCTGACTATATTTTATTTAAAGTCGATTTTTAAAATTTTCTTACTTGTGAAAATATATTATGAATTATAGTTACTGCCATTGTCGTATGATCCTGAGCTAGGGCCGATTCTGGGCTTGTGAAATCATTATGTTAGTTGTTAATGTAAGCTCGCTTCTTGTTTTATAAGTTTCCTGTATCAAGCTATAATCAGAATGTTTCCGATATGGCTGGCAGTTGCTGTTGGCGTAATGCGGGCATGATGTGCCCCTTTTCTAACAGCCTTTGTAATTAACAGTGTTTTTGGATTGCAGCTATTTATTTGATGTAAAATATTGTAATAAAGTGTAGTGATTTTAAAATTGTTGCCTCTCAACCTGTTGTTGTTGTTGTTGTTGTGGCCTTCAGTCCAGAGATTCTGTCTGATGCAGCTCTCCATGCTACTCTATCCTGCACATGCTTCTTCATCTTTGAGTAACTACAGCAACCTACATCCGTCTGAACTTGCATAGTGTATTCATCTCTTGGTCTCCCTCTACGATTTTTAGCCTCCACGCTTCCCTCTAGTATTAAATTGGTGATCCCTTGATGCTTCAGAACGTGTCCTACTAGCCAATCCCTTCTTCTAGTCAAGTTGTGCCATAAATTTCTCTTCTCCCCAATTCTATTCAGTACGTCCTCATTAGTTACGTGATCTACCCATCTAATCTTCAACATTCTTCTGTAGCACCACATTTTGAAAGCTTCTATTCTCGTCTGTCTAAACTATTTATCGTCCATGTTTCACTTCCATACAAGGCTACACTCCATACAAATACTTTCAGAAACGACTTCCTGACACTTAAATCTATACTCGGTGTTAACAAATTTCTATTCTTCAGAAACGCTTTCCTTGCCATAGCCAGTCTACATTTTATATCCTTTCTACTTCGACCATCATCAGTTATTTTGCTCCCCAAATATCAGAACTAATCTAATAGTTTAAGTGTCTCATTTCCTAATCTGATTCCCTCAGCATCACCTGATTTAATTTGTCTACATTCCATTATCCTTGATTTGCTTTTGTTTATGTTCATATTATATCCTCCTTTCACGACACTGTCCATTCCATTCAACTGCTCTTCCAGGTCCTTTGCTGTCACTGATAGAATTACAATGTCATCGGCAAACCTCAAAGTTCTTATTTCTTCTCCATGGATTTTAATTCCTACTCCAAATTTATGTTTTGTTTCCTTTGCTGCTTGCTCAACATACAGACTGAGTAACATTGGGGATAGGCTACAACCCTGTTTCACTCCCTTCTCAACCACTGCTTCCCTTTCGTGCCCGTGACTCTGATTACTGCCATCTGGTTTCTGTACAAATTGTAAATAGCCTTTTGCTCCCTGTATTTTACCAGTACCATTTCCAAAATTTGAAAGAGAGTATTCCAGTCAACACTGTCAAAAGCTTTCTCTGAGTGTGCAAATGCTAGAAATGTAGATTTCCCTTTCCTTAATCTATCTTCTAAGATAAGTCTAAGGGTCAGTATTGCCTCACGTGTTCCAACATTTCTATGGAATCCAAACTCATCTTCCCTGGGGTCAGCTTCTACCAGTTTTTTCATTTGTCTGTAAAGAATTTGTGTTAGTATTTTGCAGCCATGACTTATTAAGCTGATAGTTTGATAATTTTCACACCTGTCAACATCTGCTTTCTTTGGGATTGGAATTATATTCTTCTTGAAGTCTGAGGCTATTTCGGCTGTCTCATACATCTCACTCACCAGATGGTAGAGTTTTGTCATGGATGGCCCTCCCAAGGTAGCTCTAATGGAATGTTGTCTACTCTCGGGGCCTTGTTTTGGCTTAGTTCTTTCAGTGCTCTGTCAAATTCTTTATGCAGGCATCATATCTCCCATTTCATCTTCATCTACATCTACATCCTCTTCCATTTCCATAATATTTCCCTCAAGCACATCCCCGTTATACAGACCCTCTATATACTCCTTCCACTTTTCTGCTTTCCCTTCTTTACTTAGGACTGGTTTTCCATCTCAACTCTTGATATTCATGCAGGTGGTTCTCTTTTTTCCAAAGGCCTCTTTAATTTTCCTGTAGGCAGTATCTGTCTTACCTCTAGTGATATATGCTTCTACATCCTTACATTTGTCCTCTAGCCATTCCTACTTAGCCGTTTTCCACTTCCTGTTGATCTCATTTTTGAGATGTTTGTATTCCTTTTTGCCTGCTTCATTTTCTGTATTTCTATATTTTCTCCCTTCATCAATTAAATTCAACATTTCTTCTGTTACCCAAGGATTTCTTTCCCCCATTCCTGTCAATTGTTCCCTAATGCTCTCGCAGAAACTCTCTACAACCTGCGGTTCTTTCAGTTTATCCAGATCCCATCTCTTTAATTCCTACCTTTTTGCTGTTTCATCAATTTTAATCTACAGTTCATAACTAATAATTGTGGCCAGAATCCACATCTGCCCCTGGAAATGTCTTACAATTTAGAACCTGATTCCTAAATCTCTCTCTTACCCTAATATCTAACTGAAGTCTTCCAGTGTTTCCAGGCCTCTTCCATACAACCTTCTGTCATGATTCTTAAACCAAGTGTTAACTGTGATTAATTTATGCTTTGTGCAAAATTCTACCAGACGGCTTCCTCTTTTATTCCCTATCCACACTCCATGTTCATATACTACTTTTCCTTCTCTTCCTTTTCATACATACTGAGCAAGGTGGTGCAGTGGTTAACACAGTAGACTCGCATTCGGGAGGACGATGGGTCAATCCCGTGTCTGGCCATCCTGATTTAGGTTTTCCATGTTTTCCCTAAATTGCTTCAGGCAAATTCCGGGATGGTTCCTTTGAAAGGGCACTGCCGGAGACTGATGACCTTGTAGTTTGGTCTCTTCCCCCAAATCAACTCAGCCCAACCCAACCTTTTCGTACTGTCAAATTCCAGTCCCCCATAACTATTAAATTTTTGTCTCCCTTAACTATCTGAATAATTTCTTTTATCGCATCATACATTTCTTCAATCTCTTCATCATCTGTAGAGCTAGTTGACATATAAACTTGTACTACTGTGGTAGATGGATACTTCATGTCTATCTTGGCTACTAAAATGCATTCAGCATGCTGTATGTAGTAGCTTATCCGCACTCTATTTTTTTTATTCATTATGAAACCAATTCTTGCATTACCCCTGTTTGATTTTGTATGTATAACCCTGTATTCACCTGACCAAAAGTCTTGTTCCTCCTATTACTGAACCACACTAATTCCCATTAGGCCTACATCTAACTTTAACATATCCATTTCTCTTTGTAAATTTTCTAACCTACTTGTCCAATTAAGGGATCTGACATCCCATACTCCGATCCGTAAAACACCAGTTTTCTGTCTCCTGATAACGACATCCTCCTGAGTAGTCCCCACCCGGAGATCAGAATGGGGGACTATTTTACCTCCAGAATACCATACAGTAAGGCTGCATGTCCTCGGGAAAAAAACACTCCTCAACCTATAGTCATTCAAAGCATTTAAAATAGCAGAGTCCATTTTAGTTGGAGAACTACGAGGAAAAATAGATCACCTATTGTAAAACATTTGTAAGACTGCTAGGGATTCGTTTCTTGAATATTGTTCTTTATCTGCATTTGTTACAAAGTTGCAGCCATTAGAGAAGGAAAGGGAAAGGAGACACAGATCCGTGAATCTCATTGGGCGTGTTCAGTTAACATTGAATACATTGACAAGCACTCAACTTTCTTCACTGTGAGAAGGTATGGAAAGACATTCATCTTTTGGATGACTGGTATTGAATCCGAGGAACTTCTCCCCAAAGAGGCTTCTCCTTGCAGGGTAAACAGTTGCTTTTTTCTGCACTGCATTTGAAAATAGTATAGATAGGCAAGAAGAGGTACTGCTTCTCTGTGGCATTCAATTTTGAATGTAGTGGTGTAGCTGCAGGCAAGTAGTGGACAATTTAACCAGTGAAAGTAAACGTACGAAAAGCTGATGAAACACAGCAGCAAGCTGTTTATGTTTCATGACATTTTCTTATATAAGAATCCCTTTCAGCATGTAGTGTTTGTGTGTCAGAAAAATTACATAGCAGCTTGTACCTCACTTCAGAGCAAATAATTAATTCTTAATTAGACTTTGTTCCACTTAAGGGGGAGGGGGAGAAAGCATCCTCGTGTATTACATAGGATTCAGTTTCTGAGTGAATTTTCTGTTATTTGACTTTCTTCTCTAAAACACTGATCTACTAACATTGTTTTTGTAAAATTATAATTTATATTTCCATACCTTTAAAAGTTAAAAATGACGGAGCTATGAGCCCTCATTTCCTCACATGAATTACTGGTGCTTTTCTTAATATTGTGTTTACATTTGTTTAAGATGAAGAAGCCGAAATATCTTCACTTGATGAAGACCACGAGATGGCTGAAAATACTAATGACAGTGACTGTGGAACAGACACAAGCAAGAGTGCAACCGAGGGGACAGGTGTCATTGGTGGGAACCCTGGCTGGGCTGATGCAATGGCCAAGATCCTGAAGACAAACAAGCCAAAAAATAAGAAAACCATTGTGTTAGCTAAAGCAAAGAAGCTGCAACAAGTTGCAAAAAAGGGAAAACCTTCAGTAGAAACTGATACTGCTGAGAAAGAAGAAAAAGATACCACTGTAAAATTTGAGAAAAATGCTATGAAGGATTCCAGAAAGTTAAAGGTGAGGCCCAATTTACATTTATTAAAAGTAATGAAATTGTTGTCAGCTCCCTATTATTTTCACTGTTCTGCTCTTTGCATTAACATGATCCTAATTTTATATTTAGAAATGCAAAGAAACAACAATAGACTAGGCAGACCTCAAGTACTGATAGGCAGGAACTGCTGAGCATTGTTGAGGGTGGTTGTAAAAGTTACGTGAAATCGGTGGGAGTGATAAGTGTCCTTATGGCGTCAGTGGTGCTTCCACTGTGTGCTGCTGTTGGCATTTTGTTTCTATTGATTATAACCAATCAGGTGAGACAGGTCTTAGTATACAGTAGCCACTGAGAATCACTGAATCTATTGACTTGTTTTGGCGGGAGATATGGCTTTATTACTTTTGTTTTCAACATGGATGTTGCTAGATTGAAGATTACTGATCTGACTGTTGTTGATTAAAAAGTTGTTTAGCTGTTTTTGTATGTATTTCTTGCATTGTATATTTTGCTCGGAATACTACAGAATTTCTTGGAACATTGTTTCATATTCCAGTGCGATAGTTTCATTGTAAGTTGGTGAAGCCTGTGAATATGACTGGAGGAAACCTGGCTGTGGTAACAGACTGATCTGTAGCATAGCCCAGTGATTGTTTCAAAAACTTTGTGGGGTATTTTCAAATTGTCCCATTTCTGAGGTTGTGGTTAAGCATTAACCTAAGAATACAGTTTAAATTTTGTGGAGTATTCTGTTTTAAATGTCAACATTCTGCACAGTATATTCCATTATGCCACCACATAATTTTGTAAACTCCATATCATGATGACATCGAACAGTATTTTATCATTGGTTCCTCCATTTTGTTTGATCACGTGACTCGTAATTCATCATGCCCACTTCCCATCATTCACCACAGATACAATTACCAACAGCAGCATGCAACGGAAAAGCTGCTGACAACGTATGTGCTCTTGTATCCAGTGGAAGCACTTACTCTTAAGTTCCAAGGCACTACCAGCTGACCAGGTAGTACAATGACTGTGTGTACGGAGTTAAGAAATATCAGGTACATGGTCAAACAGCTCCAAATAAGCCACCCATTTTTGTAGTCAGTACTAAGCGACACTTGAGATGGTGTAAAGACTGACACCACTGGACAGCATTTGATTGGATATGAGTGATTTGGAGTGATGTATCATACTACACCATGAGGCAATTCGCTTGAAGGTTTAGCATTTGGTGAATGCATGGAGAACGTTACTTTCCATCAACAAAGTGTGGGGCAGGTGGTGTTATGGAACAACTATCCCACTTTATCGTAGACAGGATAACCTGTAATAGGAATCAGGTCATGTGGCAACTTCACTGCAATCTCTAAACAGTTTTCTTTTCTGTTTTTAATATATGCATAATAACCAACCAGTTGTTCATCGGTATGTATGGCCGTTGTGAAACTGTTCACATGGATTTTTCCTTACTCGCTGATAAAAATATGTTTGTTACTTATAGTGATATTCCTTTATTCTGGTCATGCAGTGTAATACTAATAATTAACTTGTTATGGATTATTAGTTGAGTTAAACTAATTATATTTAGATGTGACGGCTTTTCATTTTAAATTGAAGGAAACTGGCACATAATAATTCTGTAATCATCTGGATTGATGTCAGAATGCAACTAGCTATTCTCAATGCTCAAATTAAGTGTGCAGGAACTTCCAAGTTCCAACTAACTTTAATAAGTGTCATGAATTTTAATTTATTTCATATCTTATCAAAGATCTACTTCCGTACTGCTTACCATGATCTTACCAGCAGCTCATGTTATTTTGTGCTCTGTTGTAATTTCAACAACTCATAAAAACTTAAGCCTTTATGCTATTAATTTCATCTTATTCTGTGTGTTGCTACAAAGAAACACAGAAACTCAGACACTGATACATATATTGCTTTTGCACTGTGGTTGCAAGTACCAAGCTTGGAGTTATTTGGCGGAACCTTAACACATTTCTGTCCATTACAAAAACTTAGAATCTATGTCTCGCCTGTTAAACATCTTTTAAATTGCTTTAGTGTATCTATGCACACACTGTGTTTTCAATTCTGTGTAATACTTTGTATGAGAATCCCTGTTACAGTTTTTTGTGAATGTGTGTGCAGTACATGCACTCTTTCCAATCAGATGCCACTTGTAATTTACTCTTTTAACAGATTATCTGCCTGGGCTGCATATGTTGGTGTAATATTCTAAAAAAAATGGCTAGCAGTAATTAATGGCAGTGTGGAGAAATTTGAAACAACAGATTCACAAATACGATGGTTTTTCAAAATACTAGTTCATTTGCCCTCTTCTTACAAACAGGGTCACTGTGAAGGCGTTGATGACAGACTGACTTGAAAATTGTTTATCAGTAAAAAAATACGTGTCAGAGATCATATCTGTGTCACAAAATTAAATGGCTGAACTCTGAAGTTAAACATTGGATTTGGTATATTCTACTTGCAGGGCTACCAGACAGTATAAACCTGTGACTATGAGCTTGGAAAAGTCAAACTTGCTAATCATGTGTGACACCATAAACAAAAATTGTTGCAAGAAATGGGCAGCGAATTTTTGTTATAAATCGAGTAGTGACACTGCTGTGCTAACTTCTAACAAATCACTGTATCTTGAAATATAGACAACACATGCGAATCATAAACACAAGTTTCCTACACGATGAATACGAAAACAAATATTTGTTACTAAAATAATAAGCCTTCTTAAACCAATTTCTATAATCCATACTATTTTAACATTAAATAACTGGCAAAATAAATTTGAGACTCAATTCTGTCAGACATCTCCAAACATAGAATTGAGTATAGTTAATTGCAGGACAAGGAGACTAGACCAATTTTTGCTAACACTATTTGTTGTAGAATGTCAGCAGTGAAAACAACACTCATCTTTCTGTTTGATGCCATAGTAGCTGTTGTTATAGTGACTCTTTGTCCTAAAAAAGAAAATGGGATTTGAGATCACCAAGAGGTTTCCTGGGTCTTGTAAGTGCTTAACAACACTATATTAATCTTCTTCTTGCAGTCAGTTAGGTGTAATTCCTTCATTCAGTAAATTCATCAATAATGATGATTAGCTGAGCTCACAAAATGTATTTCAGGTATAAAATGTAACTTCTGTAAAATAAAACGCTAGGTAAAGTTACTCTGCTGTATATTCTTCACTTTCAAAAAGTCAAAGACACTATCTTCTCACTCCATGAAACATAATAATATATTTCACAATGGTACATTAGATGTAGTTACATTTCACATTGATTCACATTGATTCTTAATCACAGAAAATAATTATGTAGAATTAATACATTGAGGTATAATTAAATTTTCTTGAGTTTGAATGTTAGATAATTTTTGAAAGGTTTTCAGAATAAAAGATAGTAAATAATATGACATAAAAATATAGATCTGCAGACATGGGTATTAATCAGTAATCTCACATTGAGAAATATACATTGCCAGAGGTATGAAATATAACAGGAGTAGAAGATGTACTGTAATGTACCATTGATTGTGACTGTATCACCATCTACAGTACTCCAGGATTACATGGGCATAGTTCAATTATAAACTCAGCATCATTTAATATGCAATTTCCATGTGAGACATTTTTCGAGCTTGTAGTCTTCATCTGTTGCTGTTGCTGTCAACTATCAGTTGTTGCGATATCTTTGTGTGTGTGTGTGTGTGTGTGTGTGTGTGTGTGTGTGTGTTTATTTACCAAACGGGAAACCTCTGGTAGATAGACACAGTAAAACACACACACACACACACACACACACACAAATTTCAAGCTTTCGCAACCCAAGGTTGCTTCATCAGGAAAGAGGGAAGGAGAGGGAAAGGGAGAGGGTAAAGAGTCATTTCAATCCCGGGAGTGGAAAGACTTACCTTAGGGGGAAAAAGGACGGGTATACACTCGGGCACACACACACACATATCCATCAGCAGACATATGTAAATGCAAAGAGGTTGGGCAGAGATGTCAGTCGAGGCGGAAGTACAGAGGCAAAGATGTTGTTGAATGACAGGTGATGTACGAGGGGCGGCAACTTGAAATTAGCAGAGGTTGAGGCCTGATGGGTAACGGGGGGAGAGAATATATTGAAGGGCAAGTTCCCATCTCCGGAGTTCTGATAGATTGGTGTCAGTGGGAAGTATCCAGATAACCCGCATGGTGTAACACTGTGCCAAGATGTGCTGGCCGTGCACCAAGGCATGTTTAGCCACAGGGTGATCCTCATTACCAACAAACACTGTCTGCCTGTGTCCGTTCATGCGAATGGACAGTTTGTTGCCGGTCATTCCCACATAGAAGGCTTCACAGTGTAGACATGTCAGTTGGTAAATCACGTGGTAAATCACATTGTGTGTGTGTGTGTGTGTGTGTGTGTGTGTGTGTGTGTGTGTGTGTGTGTGCGTGCGTGCGCGCGCGCGCGAGTGTTTATCTGTCCTTTGTTCCCCCCTAAGGTAAGTCTTTCTGCTCCCGGGATTGGAATGACCCCTTACACTCTCCCTTAAAACCCACATCCTTTCGTCTTTCCCTCTCCTTCCCTCTTTCCTGATGAAGCAACCTTAGGTTGCAAAAGCTTGAAATTTGTGTGTGTGTGTGTGTGTGTGTGTGTGTGTGTGTGTGTGTGTGTGTGTGTGTGTCCATCTATCTACCAGCGCTTTCTCGTGTGGTAAGTTACAGCATCTTTGTTTTTTCTATATACATTTTTCCCAAGTGGAATGTTTCCCTCTGTTGTGTGTGTGTGTGTGTGTGTGTGTGTGTGTGTGTGTGTGTGTGTGTGTGTGTGTGAGAGAGAGAGAGAGAGAGAGAGAGTGTGTTTTATTATTTATTTTATATTTGAATGACACATATAACCTGTAAAGCTTTTATCAACTCTTCTATGCTGCAGAAGAAACTGTGGGAGAACAAAGGCAGGGTACAGCCACATATTTTGGACAAGAACAGAGAAAAGGCATTAGCCAAGATAGCAACAAAGTAAGTAACAGGATAATTGTTAATTCTTGTATAAAATAATATAGAAAATTAATTAGCTTTTAAAACCTTGTATGTACATAGATATGAAAACAGAAATGTCAGTTACAATGTCAGATGCTGTGTTGAATTTGACATAAGTGGCCTTAAGAAATGAAATTGGTGGCCATCAGTGTGGGGAACAAAAGGTTCATTTAATATATCTTGGAGACGTCACTATGAGAAATAACTGGATTCCTATAATTAATTGTCTAATGTACTCTTGTAAATACAGGCAGAAACATGACTGTGTATGCATAGGCACCACCACCATCACCACTAAATAACAGTTGGTAATGGAACTAAGAATTTTGGAATTGATGGTTCTATTGCTAGGAACTAGTGAGGGGAATGTTGATTAAAAAAAAAAAAAGCTGTTAAAGTGAAGTATAAGACTGTTGAAACAAATTCAGGATGATGTGGACTTTTCCATGAAAGCAGAAATTAGAAAACTGTAATATTGTTGTGAGCTATGGTATGCGTTACTGGATGGTGTGCTGCAGGTTGCTATTTCAAACCTGACCACCAGCAGTTAGTTGTTACTTAGTATATACTGTTTCTGGAATTACTTCGAAATACCTTATATTTGTAATGTTTGTATGTTCTGTTACATTCAGTATTTGTATCAATACCAGCTTTCTGGAATATACAGTGATTGTATAAATCACTTCAAGCAGAAGAGAACTGAGTTCCTGGACAGGTAGTGCAGCCATTTATACAAACACTGTATATTCCAGAAAGCTGGTATTCAGTAAAATGTTCGATGGGAAATCTGTTATTACTCAGAACAACAAATCTGAACTGAATTTCAGAATAACACATAAGAGACTGACATTAACTCTTTCCTTTTCTTCTGAGTGTTTACATTGTCAGTAAGGTGCTGCTTCTGCACTTTCCAAAACACTGCCAAGCTGTGACACCGAAGTATAAATGCCACCTCTAGAGCAGGTAGAGACTCGTGGCAGCATCGTGTCTTGCAGATGTCATGTGCTCATGCTTCTTGCATTGTCTCCGCAGAAACAAAAATCAAAGCACGCGCAATGGATATTCTTTAGATGCTAAATACGTAGAAAACATTTTTACATGAACATCTTTCATCAGATTTCAAGGAAAGGGTGGGGTAACCTGTCATACCACAGGCTGTACGTTGTAGTCAGTAATAAATGTGCTTTCACTGCTAACTGTTTTCCTTTAATCCAAGACCCTACCTTCCTATTTGCACTTGATTGTGGTTTTTCTGTGACATTGTTTGATGGAGATGTCGGGTACTTCAAGACATCTACATCACCATGGCTCCAATTAGGCAATGTAAAGGCCATCACCTACATAGATGGAACTGAAATACAAGCAGTGCATTGTTCCTAAGATCTGTACATTTAGGAGACAGATAGCATCCAGAACAGCAGTGAGTGAGCTGCACCTCAGGCATCTATCAGCATTTTTCAAAGACATTGTGCAGGATATGACAGAATGGCTGAAAGGATTTGACCGAGTCACCAGATACAGTAGATGGGACAACATGGTGTGTGGCAAATGTGTACTTTTATTTGGATGACACAGCTCAGCATTAGTTCAAAAACAATGAAGAGAAGCTTAATAGCTGGGACAAATTCGAGGTCGAACTGAAGAAACACTTTCAGTGACAGTCAGCAGCAAGTCTGCTTAGAGGCAGAACAATTGAAAGATAAGACCCAATGTCATGAGGAAATGACACTGTCATACATACAGAATGTTTTGGCCCTATGCCGCAGTATAAATCTGAATATGATTGAAGCCAACAAATTTTCACACTTAATTAAAGAAGTTGCAGAAGACAAATAACAAGCTCTTCTCATAAAAGGATGTCACAGTTACAGAGGAATTCATCAAGTGATGCCAGTGAAATGAGAAAATTTAACAGAAAAGCGTGGCATGAAAGACTGCCAAATGTGCTCCCTGTGGCAGTTGTGGAAGACCACTATGAGCTTGTCTCTCTCATACACTAAATAGTTTAGAAGTGTTAAACTGAGTATACAGGAGATTAGCAGCCATGAGACAGCAGAGAGTGTTGAAAAGGGGTGTATTGATCTTTGGTACCAATCTCCATCACTAGTTGAGCACACCATGAAGAATGGACTCGACCAACTCAGACTTATGCTGCAACTGACAAACAACCACCCAGCATTCAACCAACACAGGTGCAACTGACAAGTAAGCCAAGTACAGTGCACCACAGGAGAACAGGCATTTGGAGGACTGGGAACAACACCCAGATATGTTTTCACCTGCAGGATCCCTGGATATGTTGTACACTGCAGCAGAGGAGGGAAGGCAGTTTTCAATTACTGATACGGCATCAGATGTGAACTATCGCAATAATTTTATTCGCACCACTCAACTGCAAACAATATACAATCAAACGAAACTTCCTGGCAGATTAAAACTGTGTGCCCGTCCGAGACTCGAACTCGGGACCTTTGCCTTTCGTGGGCAAGTGCTCTACCATCTGAGCTACCGAAGCACGACTCACGCCCGGTACTCACAGCTTTACTTCTGCCAGTACCTCGTCTCCTACCTTCCAAACTTTACAGAAGCTCTCCTGCGAACCTTGCAGAACTAGCACTCCTGAAAGAAAGGATATTGCAGAGACATGGCGTAGCCACAGCCTGTGGGATGTTTCCAGAATGAGATTTTCACTCTGCAGCGGAGTGTGCGCTGATATGAAACTTCCTGGCAGATTAAAACTGTGTGCCCGACCGAGACTCTAACTCGGGACCTTTGCCTTTCGCGGGCAAGTGCTCTACCATCTGAGCTACCGAAGCACGACTCACGCCCGGTACTCACAGCTTTACTTCTGCCAGTACCTCGTCTCCTACCTTCCAAACTTTACAGAAGCTCTCCTGCGAACCTTGCAGAACTAGCACTCCTGAAAGAAAGGATATTGCGGAGACATGGCTTAGCCACAGCCTGGGGGATGTTTCCAGAATGAGATTTTCACTCTGCAGCGGAGTGTGCGCTGATATGAAACTTCCTGGCAGATTAAAACTGTGTGCCCGACCGAGACTCGAACTCGGGACCTTTGCCTTTCGCGGGCAAGCGCTCTACCATCTGAGCTACCGAAGCACGACTCACGCCCGGTACTCACAGCTTTACTTCTGCCAGTACCTCGTCTCCTACCTTCCAAACTTTACAGAAGCTCTCCTGGGAACCTTGCAGAACTAGCACTCCTGAAAGAAAGGATATTGCGGAGACATGGCTTTGGAAGGTAGGCTTTGGAAGGTAGGAGACGAGGTACTGGCAGAAGTAAAGCTGTGAGTACCGGGCGTGAGTCGTGCTTCGGTAGCTCAGATGGTAGAGCACTTGCCTGCGAAAGGCAAAGGTCCCGAGTTCGAGTCTCGGTCGGGCACACAGTTTTAATCTGCCAGGAAGTTTCATATCAGCGCACACTCCGCTGCAGAGTGAAAATCTCATTCTGGAAACATCCCCCAGGCTGTGGCTAAGCCATGTCTCCGCAATATCCTTTCTTTCAGGAGTGCTAGTTCTGCAAGGTTCGCAGGAGAGCTTCTGTAAAGTTTGGAAGGCAGGAGACGAGGTACTGGCAGAAGTAAAGCTGTGAGTACCGGGCGTGAGTCGTGCTTCGGTAGCTCAGATGGTAGAGCACTTGCCCGCGAAAGGCAAAGGTCCCGAGTTCGAGTCTCGGTCGGGCACACAGTTTTAATCTGCCAGGAAGTTTCATATCAGCGCACACTCCGCTGCAGAGTGAAAATCTCATTCTGGAAACATCCCCCAGGCTGTGGCTAAGCCATGTCTCCGCAATATCCTTTCTTTCAGGAGTGCTAGTTCTGCAAGGTTCGCAGGAGAGCTTCTGTAGAGTTTGGAAGGTAGGAGACGAGGTACTGGCAGAAGTAAAGCTGTGAGTACCGGGCGTGAGTCGTGCTTCGGTAGCTCAGATGGTAGAGCACTTGCCCGCGAAAGGCAAAGGTCCCGAGTTCGAGTCTCGGTCGGGCACACAGTTTTAATCTGTCAGGAAGTTTCATATCAGCGCACACTCCGCTGCAGAGTGAAAATCTCATTCTGGAATATACAATAAACATGTGCGATGAAGCCCATCACTGTACACTGGACAAGGTTACTTCTCAGCGTGTTGCCATATGGAAGTACGTGTCATTCACCCATCCCCCAGCCTCAGGAAAACTTAAGTGAGGTTACATGGAGGTGAAGCTGACACAGATGAAAATCATCCATGGATGACAGTCCCTAATATCTCAGGAAATCTCGTTGAGGTCGTCTTTGACAGCTGACCTGCCCAGGCACTAGTTGATTCCTGGGTTTCTTTGTGTGTAATGTCAAATGATTATCATTGGGTTATCATTGTCATCTAAAGAAGACTATGTTCTGTGATACAAAAGCAGTTGTGCTGAGGGTTGCAAATGGGAAATACATCCAGCTGAAAGGAATGTTTATTGCAAGAATAGCTATCAGTGTCAGAATGCAGCCTTTCAGATTTGTTGTTTTAGCAGGACATAGACAAGATGCTATTATCGGATGGGACTTCTTGCAGAAATCGCAAGCAGTCATAGACTGTGAAAGATCAGAGCTATTCCAACAAGCACACATAACAAAGATTAGGCTAGGGGCTGTTCCCATTGCAGATGCTATCTGGCCGTCATCAACGAGATGAGTTCTAGTCATCAGTTGAGATGCTCAGTGCAACTACGGAGTTTTTTTGATTGCAAAAGCTACTCAGGCTCACCAAAGAAATATACATGCCTGTGACAATCATAGGTATTGTAGATTGTCAAGGAGGACTTTGGATCAATAATTGTCATGAACAGCCACAACTCATCCCTAAAAGTATGTGCTTAGGGACAGCCAAACAAGTTCAGGGGGGCAGCGTAGTGTTATCGACAAAGAACCACTCTTTGCTACGATGAGACATTGCAGTGAAGGAAGCTGCTATCGATCTGCCGATAGTATGTGGCCTGACTGAGGAGCAACATTGACATGTGATAGCTGTTCTGTGTCAATTTTCAGGTGCTTACAAATCAGGAGTGATACCTGTGAACATTCAGAGAGTCCTTAATCCTCTCCTGTGGTCCTTGCAAAGGAGGAGGAGAGCACATAGCACTCCTGAGTTGACTATCGATGACTGAACAAATTCATGTAGAGAGATGTCTATCTGTTGCCACAAGTTGATGACACGTTAGAGTCCTTGAAAGGAACAAAGTATTTCTCTGCTATGGGCATACTGAGAGACTACTGGCAAATGGGATTGTTAGGGCTTTTTGGGAAATGACTGCCTTCACTACGCCTGATAGCCTCTGTCAGTTTAAAGTTATTCTATTTGCACAATGTAATGCTTCAATCATCGTCGAACGTACGGTGGATAACATGCTACAACACTTTAAATGGAAAACATCTTTGCTATCTGAATGACAGTGTTGTTTTTTAGAAGACATTTGAAGGACATCTAAGCTACCTAAACCGTGTTGAAGTGTGTTCAGAATGCAGGTCTCTGTCTCAACTGAAAAAACTCTCTTCACTGCCCAAGAAATAAAAATCTTGAGCACCAGCTGAATGGTGATGGAGTCCACCCTGATCCAGAGAAAGTAAAAGTAGACATAGATTTTCTGAATCCTTGATTCATTCCTGATGGGAGAAGTTTTCGTGGAATATGCTTGTACTATCGGCGATTGATAGAGGTCATCTTTACAAAGATACATCCCCCCTTACTAGAACAACTGCTGGGAGGCACCATATTTTCCAGGAATGAGACGCAGGAAAGATCTTTCCTTATCCTTAGGGAGGCACTATCTCCTCCAGTTCTGGCATTGTGTGAGTAGCAAGCAGAGGCAGGTGGTGAAAAGATGACAGCTTATGCTTCCAGATTACTCTCCAAGGCTGAGATAAAATACTCTACAACTTAGAAAGAGTCTGGACGATCAGTAAGTCCTAGTCATATTTATTTAGCAAACTATTCACTGTCGTAACAGACCACCATTCTCTCGGCTGTCTGACTAGCCTGAAGGATCCAACAAGTCGATTATTGAGATGGGCACTGAGGTTTCACGACTACAACATTACAGTGGTATGCAAAAATGGATGCAAACACATGGAGGCCAACTGCGTTTCAAGAAATTCTTTGGCGAATCACAGCAGCATGGATGAAATCCCAGTCATCGCTATGTTAAATGGCGTGCTGCCGAGAAGAGGGAAGATCCAGCACTGCTGAAAACCGTAGAAGCAGGAAGGAGGAGGAGGAGGCACCAACCATAGGAGAATTTCAGTTCATTAGGTAATGGAGCATCGTATAAGAGGGACAGTAATCCAATGGGGTGGTTATGGTTGTTTGCCATCTGACCTCACATAAAGACAGCTATCCTGAAATTTTTACACAACATTCCCAACATCTGGTCACCTAGGATTTGTGAAAACTCTAGATGAAATCAGACTCAGGTATCACTGGTCAGGTCTTTACTGATCCATTAGACAGCATGCCAGTGGTGGAAACATGTGCTGCAGTTACCTCTGAGGCACTTGGATTTATTCCTCTAGCTGTTATCACTTTGTGATCTCTGTTGAAAGCATCTTCAGACTTTGATTTTGAATATGTGGAGGCCCTTTTTGTTGCTTTTGTACCGGTACATTGTGAGTTTGGGTTTTGTGTCAAAAGACTAAGAGTACTCTTTTAGTCACCACATTGACTTCCATTCATTTGAGGCAACCACAAAATCATGCATATTTTTTTTTTAAATTGTTTGTGATTCTTTTCTACTTTGCACTAAATTTATTTGTTGAATTTTTTAATGAAAGCTGTTCTTGTAAGTGGTTCTCAGAATTATCTGAGACTCTTTTTGCCCAAACTCTCTCTGAGAAGTTGCCACTTGTTTTTGTGATCCATACAAAACCGCTGCTTTCAACATCATCATAGAACAATGTTTCCTTTTGTTCTGTGAAAGGCATTTTTGTTGTTGATTGCTGAAATTTGCATGTTCTTTTCTGAAGTGCATCTGTTCTTGCATTGGTGTTCCGTTTTTGGTCTGGTGTGGTTCCAGGTGTTCCCACTGTGGTCCGCTTCTGCTAGAAAAGTTCTTAGACATTCCCCCTTCAGTCCAGTGCACCAGGCCAGGTGCAGGTGCAACAGACTGAAGACAGAACACCAGCACTTGACTTGGTGCACTGGACCAAAGAGGGAATAACTGAGAACACTGCTTGTGGGAGCAGACTGCAGACAGAACGCCTGGAACTGACCATGGGAGGGGCAGGCCATTGATGTAATTACTGGACCCATTACACTTAATGAGCAGTCTCTGGTAGCACCTAATGAAGATAATGGCTCACATTGTCCAAATGGCATGTATGAACGATGCTGGTGCGTGGCAGAATACAAGACACCTAAAGATGCCAAAGCTAGTCAGTTAACTGTGATACCTTTAAATTTGTTTCCCATTCTTGTTGGGCTAAACAGTTTTTGTTTTTCTGTCTGATTTGGACAGTGTTTTCAAGAATGCAACTGTAAGGCAGTTGGGGGGAGATCATTACCTTGTCAAACACCTTTGTTGTGTTCTTCTTTTCTGTAAATTGTGAAATTTTGCTGCAGAGATACATATTCAATTGAATGAAATTAAGTAAACAAATAAAAAAGTAATAAAAATCTTTTACAGTTGTAAGGGTGCTACTCTTTAAAATTATGTCTTTGTGGTAGTTTGCGTTATTTGCAATATGCATAGAAGTCTGCCCCAGCAGAAATAGCATATTAATCATTGTTGTTGTTGTTGTTGTGGTCTTCAGTCCTGACTGGTTTGATGCAGCTCTCCATGCTAATCTATCCTGTGCAAGCTTCTTCATCTCCCAGTACCTACTGCAACCTACATCCTTCTGAATCTGCTTCGTGTATTCATCTCTTCGTCTCCCTCTACGATTTTTACCCTCCACGCTGCCCTCCAATACTAAACTGGTGATCCCTTGATGCCTCAGAACATGTCCTACCAAACCGATCCCTTCTTCTTGTCAAGTTGTGCCACAAACTTCTTTTCTCCCCAATCCTATTCAATACTTCCTCATTAATTATGTGATCTACCCATCTAATCTTCAGCATTCTTCTGTAGCACCACATTTCGAAAGATTCTATTCTCTTCTTGTCCAAACTATTTATCGTCCATGTTTCACTTCCATACATGGCTACACTCCATACAAATACTTTCAGAAACGACTTCCTGACACTTAAACCTATACTCGATGTTAACAAATTTCTCTTCTTTAGAAATGCTTTCCTTGCCATTGCAAGTCTACATTTTATATCCTCTCTACTTCGACCATCATCAGTTATTTTGCTCCCCAAATAGCAGAACTCCTTTACTACTTTTAAGTGTCTCATTTCCTAATCTAATTCCCGCAGCATCACCCGACTTAATTCGACTACATTCCGTTATCCTTGTTTTGCTTTTGTTGATGTTCATCTTATATCCTCCTTTCAAGACACTATCCATTCCGTTCAACTACTCTTCCAAGTCCTTTGCTGTCTCTGACAGAATTACAATGTCATCGGCGAACCTTAAAGTTTTTATTTCTTCTCTATGGATTTTAATACCTATTCCGAATTTTTCTTTTGTTTCCTTTACTGTTTGCTTAATATACAGATTGAACAACATCAGGGAGAGGCTACAACCCTGTCTCACTCCCTTCCCAACCAATGCTTCCCTTTGATGTCCCTCGACTCTTGTAACTGCCATCTGGTTTCTGTACAAATTGTAAATAGCTTTTCGCTCCCTGTATTTTACCCCTGCCACCTTCAGAATTTGAAAGAGAGTATTCCAGTCAACATTGTCAAAAGCTTTCTCTAAGTCTACAAATGCTAGGAATGTAGGTTTGCCTTTCCTTAATCTAGCTTCTAAGATAAGTCGTAGGGTCAGTATTGCCTCACGTGTTCCAATATTTCTACGGAATCCAAACTGATCTTCTCCGAGGTCGGCTTCTACTAGTTTTTCCATTCGTCTGTAAAGAATTCATGTTAGTATGTTGCAGCTGTGACTTATTAAACTGATAGTTCGGTATTTTTCACATCTGTCAACACCTGCTTTCTTTGGGATTGGAATTATTATATTCTTCTTGAAGTCTGAGGGTATTTCGCCTGTCTCATACATCTTGCTCACCAGATGGTAGAGTTTTGTCAGTACTGGCTCTCCCAGGGCTGTCAGTAGTTCTAATGGAATGTTGTCTACTCCTGGAACTTTGTTGCGACTCAGGTCTTTCAGTGCTCTGTCAAACTCTTCACGCAGTATCATATCTCCCATTTCATCTTCATCTACATCCTCCTCCATTTCCATAATATTGTCCTCAAGAACATCGCCCTTGTATAGACCCTCTATATATCCTTCCACCTTTCTGCTTTCCCTTCTGTGCTTATAACTGGGTTTCCATCTGAGCTCTTGATATTCATACAAGTGGCTCTCTTTTCTCCAAAGGTCTCTTTAATTTTCCTGTAGGCAGCATCTATCTTACCCCTAGTGAGATAAGCCTCTACATTCTTACATTTGTCCTCTAGCCATCCCTCCTTAGCCATTTTGCACTTCCTGTCGATCTCATTTTTGAGACGTTTGTATTCCTTTTTGCCTGCTTCATTTACTGCATTTTTATATTTTCTCCTTTCATCAATTAAATTCAATATTTCTTCTGTTACCCAAGGATTTCTACTAGCCCTCATCTTTTTACCTACTTGCTCCCCCGCTGCCTTCACCACTTCATCCCTCAAAGCTACCCATTCTTCTTCTACTGTATTTCTTTCCCCCATTCCTGTCAATTGCTCCCTTATGCTCTCTCTGAAACTCTGTACAACCTCTGGTTCTTTCAGTTTATCCAGGTCCCATCTCCTTAAATTCCCACCTTTTTGCAGTTTCTTCAGTTTTAATCTACAGTTCATAACCAATAGATTGTGGTCAGAGTCCTCATCTGTCTCTGGAATTGTCTTACAATTTAAAACCTGGTTCCTAAATCTCTGTCTTACCATTATATAATCTATCTGAAATCTGTCATATCTCCAGGCTTCTTCCCTGTATACAATCTTCTTTTACGATTCTTGAACCAAGTGTTAGCTATGATTAGGTTGTTCTCTGTGCAAAATTCTACCAGGCGGCTTCCTCTTTCGTTTCTTACCCTCATTCCATATTCACCTACTACGTTTCCTTCCCTCCCTTTTCCTACTGACGAATTCCAGTCACCCATGACTATTAAATTTTCATCTCTCTTCACTATCTGAATAATTTCTTTTATTTCATCATACATTTCTTCAATTTCTTCATCATCTGCAGAGCTAGTTGGCATATAACCTTGTACCACTGTGGTAGGCGTGGGCTTCGTATCTATCTTGGCCACAATAATGCGTTCACTATGCTGTTTGTAGTAGCTTACCTGCATTCCTATTTTCCTATTCATTATTAAATCTACTCCTGCATTACCCCTATTTGATTTTTTTTTTTTTTTTTTAAATCATAACATCTGAAATTGACA
The DNA here is from genome assembly GCF_023864345.2 of Schistocerca serialis cubense. NCBI lineage: Eukaryota > Metazoa > Arthropoda > Insecta > Orthoptera > Acrididae > Schistocerca > Schistocerca serialis. The sequence goes on along the minus strand of NC_064638.1, from coordinate 640,274,456 downwards.
CTAAGAAGGAAATGTAGGTTTTTGAAGTATTACTTGAGACTATAGAAAATTTACTTGGTATTCTTCTACCAATTAATTGTGTGACTTTATAAGGATTCACAGGACTCTACCTTCAAAAATAAGTAAATCTATCATTTTTCGTTTTTATGGAATAGTATCTTCCATTCTTTTAGAACCAGGTATAGTTTCAGAATACCTTATGTACAGTAAGGTTTGTCTTTATACCCAATAGCATCTCATCCCTTATATCAAAATCTTTATAAATGATTTGGTGTCACTGTGTATTGTAATGTAGAATGTATTTTTTAATCTACCTAATTAACGAAAAATGACCAAACTTTAGTTGTTCGGCAACTAGAGAATTTTTATTTGAATTAATACTATATTGTTTACAGAGGGGTGGTGCAGTTGTTTAATGCAGTGCGGCAACATCAGAAAAAACTGGATGAGCAGTTTAGAGAAGTCAAGCATTCTGAAGTTAAAAAAGATAAAATTATGAAGTCTGTTGATAAAAAGGCCTTCTTAGATGTGCTAATGGGGAAAGGCAGTTCAGCCAAATTCGAAGCTGATATGAAGGTAAGCATGTTTTGTATGTTCAAGTGTCACTTTAATACAGGTTGTCCCAAAATAATGTATACACTTTTTGAAACTGAACATCTCTTTAATGAAAGGGGTTAGAAATACGATTTTAGTTGTGTTAGGCGCCTCATGGTCTGACTTAATGTGGTAAATGTTCAAACTGGTGTCCGTCCATCGCAATACACCGACGACAATGACTCACGACTGAGCGACGTGCCAACTTTATTGCTTACAATGGAATAGCATCACAGGTCTTCTGAATTTGCTCTCTAAGATCATCCAGTGTGTGTGGTCTCGCAGCCTAAACTGTGTTCGTGCGAGTGCACCACAGAAAGAAGTCTAGAGGACTTAAATCTGGAGATCGAGTTGGATGCTCTACATTCTCTCTTTGTCCTATCCATCTGACAGGGAATGTATGATTGAGAAATGCCCTCACATCCAGGTGAAAGTGAGGTGGCACCCCATCCTGTTGATAGTAATAATCTTCATTTCCAAAGACAACGCTAAGACCAGGAGTTACCATTTCCGAGTACGAGTCACCTGTGGCAGTGTTGTCAAAGAAGTGCGGCCCGATTAACTCTAGAAGACAGACCACACCAGACTGTTACTCCTGGTAGATTAACATGCCTTTGCTCAGTTACATATGGATTCTCCCTGGCCCAGTACACGCAATTTGGCGGTTAATTGTTCCATCAGATTTAAATGTCGCTTTATCTGAGCAAAGAATTCGATCTTGGAAATGTTGCTCTTCTTCACATCTGTTAATGAACCACTCACAAAATTTGTTTCACCTCTCAGGATCATTGTCGTTAAGAGCATAGAGAAGTCTTGGAATGTAAGGCTTAAAGTTCCGAAACCACAAAATTGTATGAACACTGCTTCTGCAGTTCCCAGTCTCATGAGAACATTGCCTCACAGATTTCTTCGGGGATCGTGTGTATGCCTGGATTGCTGCATCAACACTCTCATTGTATGTTGACCTTCCCTTTCATCTGCTATGTCTCTTCTTCATATTGTGCACCATTCCTTCGACTTCAAACTTATCTCTGATTCTTGTAATTGTTACTCTTGTCGGTGATGGTGTCCCAAATTCAACTCTCTAATGTCAGTGTACCGCATGTACATTCTCTTTTTTCCGGTAAGACTTTAGCACCCATTTCGGTTGTTCAAACGATAACTCCATGTTTGCTAACAACCCTGAAGCAAAAGAAAGCATTGTTATGTTTTTCACCGCCTTCTAGGTTATTACCCATAAAAATTGTATTTCTGTCTTTGTCAATTAAAGAGATATTCTGTTTCAAAGAGAGTGTACATTATTTTGGAACACTCTTTATATCTGTTTGTAAGGGAAACCTCAGAAGCACCACCACCCTGAAGGATTATCTGAATGGGATGAGGGGGCCATGAAGGAATTATCCAAGTGGGTTGGAAATCAGTAGATGTTATGTACACGTACAAACAAACAAGGTCCTGAGATCTCTCCCCCAACTGAGAACATTTGGAGCATTATGGGCAAGGGCCTCCAACCAGCTTGGATTTTGACGATCTAACATGCCAATTGAACAGTATTTGGTGTGATATCCCTCAGTAGGCTATCCAACGATGCTGTCATCAATGCCAAGCTGAATAAGTGTTTGCATAAGTGCCAGAGGTGGAGCAACACGTTATTGACTTGCTCAATTTGTGAAGTTCTTTGTCTTGAGTAAATCATCCAATTTTTCTGAAATTATAATCATTTGCTTGTCTGCATGTGTACCTTACATCTATCAAATTCCTTCCTATTCGGATAATTCCTTCATGGTGTGTTGTAGGTGCCAGACTAATGTTTTAGCCACTACTCGTGTACCTTGTTGATCTGAAACTAGAAAAATTAAGCTGCAATTGCTCTGAAGTGAGGAGAAACTATGGATAAGAACACTTTTGTAGTGTCTTACTTGTTGAATTATTGATAATTACTAAAATATTTTGGTTCTACATAGAATCTATACTAGTTGAAAATTGTCTAGACAGTTGTGTTTATCATGATAGCAGTGAAATGGAAGATGATAAGGACGATGAAATACTAACGTTTCTCTTCCAAAATGATCTTACCAAGGAAAAGACAACAAAGTTCATATTTTCAACCATCACAAAGATGTGAAAAAGACAAAAATAGGAATAAGTGATTCTAAGAACTGAACAACAACTGAAAAATGTGTTATAGAGAAACATCTGCTGCACTTGATGGTATACCAATTACAGTCAATGTTGAACTTGCTCATTTCTATAAACAGACTTTTGTAGGTCAATGGAACATCCATTATGATTTTAAAAAGACTCAACTCATTGAAGTCTTTAAGAAGGCTCGCATGGCAAGTGCACTGAACTACAGACCTACTTTGTCGATGTCAATTTGCAGTGGAATAATGGAACATATTTAGTGCTTTGTGTCAATACTTCCTTGGCAAGTGAAAAATTTCTTTCTTCAAATCAATATAGGTTCTTCAGACACAGATTGTTTGAAAATTGCTTGCGCTGTTCGCTCGCAATATCCAGAAGTTTATAGAAACTAGAGCCCATGTTATGCTGTGTTTCTTGATTTGATGACACCCTTCATCACTCTTCTGTACTGATGCTATTATCAAAATATGTCAGTTGTGTGTACTACCTGATAGTTAACATTAATCTGCTGTTCACAGTTGACACATGAGTGTCATGGAGGTCACATCATAAATAAACTCCTACAAAATGCAGTTATGCTTGAAGCTTATCAGATTTTGGTATTAAGACTGGCAGCTGAATAATACACTATAATGTGAGTAAATATACAAAAGGACCTGGTATTGGTCTATTTCACTGTTGATGATGCCAGTGGAATCAGTCACAACTATTAAGTCTCTATGGATGGATGTCTGTCTGGAGTGATTTAATAACATAAATCTAGATATGGTGAACTTAGATGTCAGACTCCAATTTATGGCAAGAATCCATAAGGATGTTGTGATGATTGCTGCACATTGAGTGTGGTAATTTGGATTTGGAAACAGGTGAGAGGACAGCTGATTAAAAGAAATCATTCCTATTTCTTTACAATTAACTTTTAAATTCTTTACAAACTTCACTATGTGCCATGCATGCTTTGGATGTTACGATAAGCACAGCCCAATGTGGTATAACAGTACAGTTGTTTACCAAAACAAAAATCTAACTTGAAAGTAAGTCTGAAGAGTAGTGAAATAATGATGTACATACATTGTTAAGCAATCAGTGTTACATGGTACAAGTAATAACTATTTTTAGTTTTTATTGTGATTCATTGTACTGCATCAGTTGGAATATCTTCATTGTAAACTATTACTATTTTCCCATGGTGTCTTGAAAGAAGTACAGCACAGTTACTTCAACATAAGTGCTCATTGAGGATGGATTGGCTTCTTCTCAAGTAGTTCTTGCTTCTTTGTACCAGAGCAGTTTAACTTGTGGATGAAATTCCAGAATGAGATTTTCACTCTGCAGCGGAGTGTGCGCTGCAAGATTCGCAGGAGAGCTTCTGTAAAGTTTGGAAGGTAGGAGACGAGGTACTGGCAGAAGTAAAGCTGTGAGGACGGGGCATGAGTCGTGCTTGGGTAGCTCAGTTGGTAGAGCACTTGCCCACGAAAGGCAAAGGTCCCGAGTTTGAGTCTCGGTCCGGCACACAGTTTTAATCTGCCAGGAAGTTTCATATCAGTGCACACTCCGCTGCAGAGTGAAAATCTCATTCTGGAAACATCCCCAAGCTGTGGCTAAGCTATGTCTGTGCAATATCCTTTCTTTCAGGAGTGCTAGTTCGGCAAGGTTCGCAGGAGAGCTTCTGTAAAGTTTGGAAGATGGGAGACGAGGTACTGGCAGAAGTAAAGCTGTGAGGACGGGGCGTGAGTCGTGCTTGGGTAGCTCAGTTGGTAGAGCACTTGCCCACGAAAGGCAAAGGTCCCGAGTTCGAGTCTCAGTCCGGCACACAGTTTTAATCTGCCGGGAAGTTTCATATCAGCGCACACTCCACTGCAGAGTGAAAATCTCATTCTGGAAACATCCCCCAAGCTGTGGCTAAGCTATGTCTCCGCAATATCCTTTCTTTCAGGAGTGCTAGTTCTGCAAGGTTCGCAGGAGAGCTTCTGTAAAGTTTGGAAGGTAGGAGACGAGGTACTGGCAGAAGTATAGCTGTGAGGACGGGGCGTGAGTCGTGCTTAGGTAGCTCAGTTGGTAGAGCACTTGCCCGCAAATGGCAAAGATCCCGAGTTCGAGTCTCAGTCTGGCACACAGTTTTAATCTGCCAGGAAGTTTGTGGATGAAATTGTTTAAAGGAAAGTGAGTCTTCTTCTGTTGCTGAAACCATTGCTTGCTTTTTCCTCCTAAACTCTCCTAGTGACAAGTTCTTGAGGTTGTAAGTGTTTATCTCACTTGAACACGAGTCACTACCATTTCATGGGCATGCAGTTGCCGAATTTCTTTCAGAATTCACCTGTGTGTTGCTTCTGAGATGGTTCACTTCATGTGGCCATCAACAGACTGATTTCTCTGAGATGATCTGATGTTTTCAAGATAACAGAGAATGTAGGGATGCATGGACATTGCAGTGTTCTTAGTTGCATTTGTATTCTGAAGTTTCTGTATCAGTGTCATCACTATACTTATCACATACATTACAACAGCCTTAAATTTAACATTGTTTGCATAGATTTGTCATAAATTTTGACCATAAGAACAAGCAAGCTGATACAAATTACAGTATCCTGTGACTAATAACCTCAAAGGAAACAAATACAATCATACAAAATTCAGTGGGGGCAGAAATGACACACTGTTCAGAAGTTGTGTATTTGTAACGTGCATTACACTAACAATCCTCCTCGCTAAATATTTCTTGCTGGTAATGTCTATTCCTCTTCCTTTTCTTTCTTTCTTAAAATATATGATTAAGTTTCGTTGTCATATTCCTTGATTACAAAACATTTTTGTTGGAGTTTTCAGTGAGTGGTTTCATTCTTTTGCTGTAATAGTATTTTGCTATTTTTGCTGAAGAAAAGAAAGAAATGTTAATTGGATGTTTTGATATATTATTAATGGTTAATTGAAAATATTCTTTCTTTCTTTATTATTATAAATAAATACTCTTTATGTGTGCTTTTGTTTAGTTATTGGTTTAGCTTAGTTCCATATTTTCTTTTATCTTCATTCTCCTGAAAACCTGGAAAATATAACTAATTCATTTTAAATACCACACAAGAGCAAGAGCTGTATTTCGCAGTGGCAATCTTGCGGAAATTCTTTGTCGTTATCTGCTCCACCTGAAATCTCTAAAACCTTTACTTGCTATGCATATTGTTCGGCACAACTGTGCGCTATGTTGTTTGATGAGTCTGGATGAAAGGTCCAACAATTTAGCAAGTTAAAGTTTATTAATTTGGAGATAATCTCTCGACGAATTATGACCGTGGAAAATCCAGGTTCGCACTATCGTTCGAAACTTCACCTCCGAGCGATCTACGTCTTGTAATATGTGTACTGTGATAATTAACTAATTTTGGTATGGTGATATACACGCCTTGAATACTTGATATTAGTTATTGGATTTTATTTTGTGAAAAAACTATTTAAACATTTACTATATACAGTAATGGCATTTCACAACAATGCAATCTCTCTCCGCCTCTCACAAGTCTGATCTCTCCATTTCCTTCACAGTGAGTCCATAAAACAAAATCTTTGGTTTGGCAAGACACAGAGATGCATTCGTAGCAAGCAATGTCCAATTCTTGCACTTGGTATATGCCGTTCACCACTCGGCATATGCCGTTCACCACAGTCTAAGTTTGTCGCACCCAAATTAGAGTTTTGCATACATTGGTACACTATATTGCCCCTCTTGGGCACGAATTTTCTTTCCTTAGACAATTCAGGGTCAAAATTACAATAAAAATGACAACTATTTTACTACAATATTACTGAGTGGAATGTGCTTGCGGCAATTGACAACTTTTGCTGCTTATGTAATCTGAGTAGCTTTAATAATCAGTCACTACTGATCAAAGGTTAAATAATTTGACATTAACTGTTTAAGTAACTCTGTAAATAGCTAATGTGGCCATGGACTTCTGATCAGAATAGCCTTCCCATTCAGGCGAGGTTTCCTTAGGGAAACCATGGAAAACCTGGAACATGGCTAAGTTAACCTTATGTTCCACCCAGTAATTTACAAAAATTATTTAAAATTTCAACTGCCAGATCTAAAAGTGTCTTTATATAATGTATTCTTGCATTGATGGAGTCACATATAAACAAAGGTGAAGATATCTTGGTAGCGGCGTCAGCACGATGTCCCATGGAAGGTGGAGGGCAGGTGTGGGGAGACACGGAGGATGACCCATTTGCTGCTGTGTGTGGGATGGTAGGGATGGTCAGGAACAGGGTTGATCCTCAGGTAAAAGAAAGGCTGGATCAGACCCTCTTATGGCCATTCACAGGGCGGTGATGTATAAACGTGTAACATCTCCCTGTACAAGTATCAATGCTAATCATTACTGATGGAAAAGTGCTGTGCGGGAACAGGTTAGTACCTATACTTTTCATTCTCACGCTACTGATCTGAATTCAGAGATTCGGAAGAAGTAGTACCCTACCTTATTATGCAGAATTCGGGTAGTCTTTTGTCACATTTATCAACTTTCACCTTTATAGTCACTTATGAATATCAGAGTACCGTATCAACACACTCATGTTGTCCGTGGTAAACTCTGCTGATAATTCCCTTTAGTGTCTTCACATACTATTTTAATGAAGCACAATAATCGTTATCATATATGCCGCACTTGAGTATACCTTTACTCTTTAGTACACAGATAATTGCTCTTGCATCTCTTCGCTAGTTCCTTTTTATGACGCTGCACCAGCAGTGTTCATAACTTATTTCACACCTGGTCTTTTGTACATTAATTGCCATCTTTCCCAAATGCAAAAGAGTTGTCTTCGTAATATCCTCTTGTTAAAATCTATCTTCCTTTTTCTTGCCTTTTCAATGAGATTTATTAATGCTCATCAAATCTTATCTTCATTGGAAGTTCGTTCTTGTTCACAGTATATGTCACTAATCTGCACGTACATCAGTCTTCAAAACTAATTCAATCACAAATTTATTTACTACCCCTGAATCTATATAAATTCAGCCCAGTCAGTTCTCTTCATCTGTTGTCATAATTCTTACTTTAAATAATGACAACTTAATTTCAAACATCCCACAACAATCACACATGTCTGTCTCAACCTGTTCCAGAATTGTCCGTCCTCATATTCTCATTTGTAATCTATCTCACCCAAATTTTGTAAAAACTCCACCAAGTGAACTGACTTTTTTCTTTAAAATATTTAATCATCTGTAGTCGTATGCCATTGCCTTGAATACCGTATTTACTCGAATCTAAGCCGCACTCGAATCTAAACCGCATCTGAAAAATTAGACTCGAAATCAAGGAAAAAAATTTTTCCCGAATCTAAGCCGCACCTGAAATTTGAGACTCGAAATTCAAGGGGAGAGAAAAGTTTTAGGCCGCACCTCCAAATCGAAACAAAGTTAGTCCATTGTGATATGAGACACAATTTAGGTCGAATGAATGACGATACAGATACAGTAGTTTGGTTCGAGTCGTAAGCTTAGCAGTTAAGCTTTACCAAGTAGCCATTGCTATGCGTCAGGCGCTCCGTCCGTTTTTATGCGGGTACCCTTCGTTTTTCACATGCTTCGTCTGGTTTGAATTGATTGCTTATTTTTCTTTGATCTAATAAGTGCCATTCTCTTTGTTATAGGTGTTTACGTCACTCTAAGCTGAAAATGTATTCCTGTACTGTGTCATGCATTGTTTGTCGCATTCTGGTAATGTGTGTTCACGACCTGTCGCCACTCGCGGCATGGCTTGCTTTGGTGTGCGCTGCCGCTGCTTACAATTTAAAAAAAAAAGAGAGGAATCGTCTCATTAGTGAAACAATGGGAAGAGACTGCTATTTGTTGTTATTGACACTGCTGCTTTCTTTGATAATGATCAACAAGAACCAAATAATAAACTGCGTATGATAGAAGGTGTTCTGAACGAGAATTTAGCGAAAATTTTTCTCTGTTGAAAATCTTTGCAGACGCCTCTTTAGTACATTACTTTCTGCACAGAAATTAGAGTCATCTTAGATTTAAAAATCTACTCAATTGCCGTGCTTCGTTTCTGACTGTATCACTATTAGGCATAAGAATAATACGAATATTAACATGACATGATATGTGTATTCTTCCTCGTTTGCTGTTGTCTCACTCTAGTTTCGTAGTTTATTAGGCAGACAGGATTTAAATGAGATAGCAGCAAACACGAAAGAATACATGGCAAAATGTTTATATTGGTATTATTCTTATGGTGAAGAGAATACTGCATGTGATTCACAATTCATAAAAGTTCCCATTAGCAACCATCTCTTCTCACAGGTAGGAAAAAATTCAGAACGTATATTGACAAACATTGCAAACAGTCTTGCCAGTCGGATTTTCTTAGTACATTGAAAAGCTGCTACATTCAAAGATGAACAATACGGAATTTTACTTCATTGGATAATGTATGAAAATGCAGTGGTCGAAATTCGGGGCGGAGAAGAAAGCTCGTCTTCCACCTTTTTTTAAATTTATTTACTGACGCAGAGAATTTGGTGCCAGAATTTATCTTTGTGCCTGTAAAGCATGCCTGTGTAGCGCTACATATATTCGACGGCAGAAGTTAGTTGTGGCGGCACCTGCCAACATATTTCAGAACTTCCGCTTACTTTGCACTCGATTCTAAGCCGCAGGCGGTTTTTTGGATTACAAAAACCGGAAAAAAAAGTGCGGCTTAGATTCGAGTAAATATGGTATATATAGCCATATGCTCTTGACGTGAATATTCTCATGTACCTAATACTAACATTTTCATAAAAAACTGAAATGGATATCCACTAATAATTATAGTCTTAACTGAAATTAAGAAACATCATAATTAACTTCTCCTTAATAAAACAAAAAGTTATGTTGCTGAAACAAAACATACATATTTACATAATCACTATGAATCATCTCCTAAGCGTTTCTGTTGAATCATCCTAAGCTTATCTGAAATTACATTAAAAAAATGATTATGTTATTCTTAGTTAAAATTATTTTCTTTCTCTGCCATTCCTTCAGGAATGAAACTTTTTTAAATCATGATGGGGATATAATCCCTTTATATTTCTTGTTTCAGGATGTCCTAATAGATATGCTCATGGATGTGAAGGAATGAAACTTTTTTAAATCATGATGGGGATATAATCCCTTTATATTTCCTGTTTCAGGATGTCCTAATAGATATGCTCATGGATGTGAAGGAATGAAACTTTTTTAAATCATGATGGGGATATAATCCCTTTATATTTCTTGTTTCAGGATGTCCTAACAGATATGCTGATGGATGTGGTGTCCTAATTACCTCAAATGGTCTTTTGTACTTTAATTGCCATCTTTCCCAAATGCAAAAGATTTGTCTTCGTAATATCCTCTTGTTGAAATCTATCTTCCTTTTTCTTGCCTTTTCAGTGAGATTTATTAATGCTCTTCAAATCTTATCTTGCCGTTGGGTTTCTTGTTGTGGTATCTTCGGAATCTAATCCGTGTATTCATTTCTTTCTATTCCCTCAAAGAAAAAGAAAAAGCAGTTTCCACTGGAAATTCAAAAGATTACCCAAGAAATGCAAACCATTAGATCGAAGCAGGAGGAAGCAGAATTTTCCATAGGAGAGTTAACAGAAACTACGACTAGCATAGTTTCTGGGTGTGATCTGTTGATACAAGCAAATTTCAATAAGCACCAACAAGATTTCTCAACTAAACTAGATGAATGGGCATCTGCTAAAGAACAGCAAGTGATGCAGTGTGGAGACGAAAGCATAAAAGAAGCAGTAAGCAAATGGCCTATTGACAGCTTAAGGAGGTACAAGAACAATTAGGAGTGAATTTCAAACAATGGAAGGATGAAATAGTCCATTCTGTCAAAAATATTTCGATAGATGTGCAACAGGCTTGAGGGACAGTAAAAGATTGTAGAAATGAGCTGCGTGAAACGGAGCGAATGCAGGTCTTGAGCCACAAATCGTTTTGATAACCGACATGCTTCACCTATGGGAAATGTAAATTACAACGGAATACTTGCAGTGCCACAAGATAATAATGTGTATGCTGCAATGCTATTGGAAGAAAAATTGTTGAAGCATCGGCAATTTCAGCCATTCTCACTTGACAAAAAATCAATAAACCCAGTTGTATTCATACGAGGATTTTGTGGAGTATTACCAAGGGCATGGACTGAAGCACAAAAGATTAGCTACATTTCAGGTTATATCCAAGGTGATGGTGCATTATGGGCCATGGATATGATGGTTAAGTGCAAGGCTTATGAGGAGTTTGAGAAAGCGTTTCTTGCTAAATATTGGTCCCGTGGCATGCAAGAACGAATAAGGAAAGAAGTATTTAACCTGGAACCTTTCTGTGCAAAATCTGTAAGTCTACGGTGATACTTTGAGAAGTATTTAAACAAAGCAAGATTCTGGGATGAGCCTATAACACATAAGGATATTTTGTGGATTATGAAGGCGAAACTTCTGGCTGAGAAGAAAGAAAAATTAATACACCCATCAGAGGAGAATTTAGAAGAATTTATGTCAGTCTTGGACTCCACTGACTTGATCCGAGAAGATATTAAGGCAAGAGCAGATAGGAACGGCTTGTACTCGAAGGCAAATAATGCCTACGGCAGCCGTGTGAGCAATCAGCTAATTCAAGAAACAAATGCAAGTCACGCCCCGCAGCATTTTAATAATTACGACCAACATTGTAACCAGCGTAGTGTCAATGCAAGTAATGTCTGTTATGACAGAATAGACATGATAGGCAATACAATCCAGGATATAATGTAGATCCAAACACTACAAACTGGCAAAACAATAACAGACAGACGCAGTTTTCTGTGCCAATGAACAATGACTGGAGACAACAGACACCAATTATTAGAGAAGTGAGAGAGGGTGTGATTCGTGCAAAGGAATCGTGCTCGGAAAACTAATTCCGACTGAATCGTGTCCCGGAGGAGCGGTCGAGGAAAGGCGTAGGGGCTATGGGCAGAAAGTTCGTATGAGAGATATAATGAAGGAAAGTTAATAAAAGAGGAGCTTTGGGCTGAGACAGCCACATGTACCGAAGAAAACTTATCAGAACCCACATCTGCATTAAAATTATAATAGAGAGTATTCCAGCAACAGTAGTTTTGGATACGGGTGCATCGTTAAATGCAGTGTCTATGAATCTATTTAATAAATTAATGAAGAAGACCCAGTTACTGACTTTTCCTGCACAACACTGCAAGATACTGCGTTTGGTATGCGATCCCAACCCGTGAGGTTGCAGACGGTGCTAAAACTGAATCTAGGAAATGCAGCGATAACATACGTGTTCCTAGTAGTTGATAAATTAATAGTCAACTGTGTGATTGGATTAGAGACTATCTGGGAGAAGAACGCAAAATTAGACTTCTCAACCGGGAAGGTAAATTTTTGGATCGACGGAGCCCTAACCCAGGTATACTTTCTAAGGAAAGAGGAAAAACATGGAAGATATTACTGAAGGGCAAAGTTACAATTAATAATAAAAGAGCATTGCCAATTCAAGACAAGTCCGATTAGAGTAATGCAAGTAGTAGAAGTGTCCGAGCAGATACAACAGAGCTCAAGTGAGCCAGAGCACCTTAAGAAAGAGCAAAGGACACAATTGTTTGCTCTATTATGCAAGTATACGAGAGTATTCGAAGAGCAACCAGGTATTGTCAAGGGTTTACACGTCATCTGAACCTCAAGCCACACAGAACGTACTGCTATAGTTTCTATCCCGTTCCTTGGAAACAATGCAATGCAGTGGACCAAGAAATACAGAGGATGTTAGACTGGAATATGACTGAACCTTCAAACAGTCCCTACTGCATTCCTCTTCTCGTTGTGCCAAAACCAGGTGGAAAAGTATGTCTAGTGTTTGATGTACATGTAATTAACACAATTATTGTACCAGCATGTACTCACCCAGAAAATATAGATGAGCTGATTCAAAAGATCAATGGAGTGAAGTATTTTACAACAATTGATTTTCGTGCTTCATACTGGCAGTCATGTTAGATGAAGATTCAAGAAAGTATACTGCATTTGTATACGCTGGTAGGAGTTATCAATTCAAGGTTCTTCCATTTGGTTTGAATATCAATGCAGGCGTATTCATATCCACATTGGATGCAGCATTAGGACCTGAACTAAGGAGTCAGTTTACATTATTTGTTGATGACATCCTGATAGCTACAGATACCTGGGAAGAACATGTGAATATACTGATATGAGTATGAGAGAGATTTTCTATTGTGGGATTAACAATAAATCTACAAAAGTCACATTTCTGCCTGGAGAAAATAAAATTCTTAGGACATTTAATAAATTCAAGAGGTATTTTACCCGATGAAAAGAAGATCAGTGCATAAAAAATTTTCCTGTTCCTAGAACAAAAAGGCTGTTAAAAGCATTTCTAGGTTTTGCATCATTTTTTTTATTGAAGATTAGTTGATGAATTCTGGGCCATTATTAAATATGTTAAGGAACAATGTGCATTGGCAGTGGACTGAAGAATGTCAACAAGCATTCGAAGCAATCAAGCAAGCTTTGTTCAATGCGAAGATTCTATATCATCGTGATATGTCAGTTGAATTTGGATTAATGAATGATGCTTCATCTGTTGGTTTGGGTGTAGGTTTGTTCCAGATTCAGATTATAAATGGCAAGCCCACCTTTTGCCCAATAGCTTTGGCTAGTAGGACACTATCAAGTTGCGAGAGATCTTATACTACAACAGAACAAGAGGCTCTTGCAGTAGTGTGAGCATTCAAAAAGTTTCATTATTATTTATATGGAGCAAGAACCACAGTATATTATGACCATCAAGCTCTTAGCTTTTTACAAACCTGTAAGCTATTACATGTGAGATTAGCAAGATGCACGGCTGCTCTTCAGGAATACCAATTTAGTATTGTATATATATCCGAGAAAAGGAGATTATCATAGCAGATGCGTTATCCTCTCGTCCAGAAAAATTAGAAGGCATGATATCGGTTGAAAATGAAGACGAGTTTCCAGTATTACTGATGAGAGACCAGGTAAACTAAAGATACTCTTTAGAGTTACGTGGAGATATGACGAGACTCCAGCAAAGTGATCCAAGGTGGATAAACATTAGACAGAAATTAGAAGATCCACAAGTAGATAAAATAAGCCAGTACTATAAGGTAGTGAATGATGTACTATTTCATCGCCAGAGCAATATGAATCAGAACTGATGTGTGTGTATACCCAAAGAATATGAGGAAACGTTATTAACGAATACTCACAACACTTGGGGACATTTTGGTGTCATGAAATATGCAAACAAAGTGTGAATGTACTGTTACTTTGCAGATTTATGTAGGAAAGTATGGAGGGTACCGAGAAAATGTGTCATGTGTCAGAAAACAAAACCGAACAACACAGGTAGTAAAGGCCTCTTACATTCGATCGTTCCTGAAAAACTTCTAGCTATTTCATCAGTCAATATCGGCGGACTGTTACCGAGGGCTAAAGGAGGCTATAAATATATTGTAGCTTTCTTGGATGTATTTAGCAAACATGTAAAATTCTATTGAATGAAAACTGCTACAGCAGCACCAATTCTGAATCTCCACGTTGGGAAGCCGAATGCAGTTTTATCCGACAATGCTACAAATTTTACCGGATATATGTGGAGGCACACATTAGCCCTAGCAAATATAACACAAATCTTGATTTACAAATATAATCTGGGCACGAACCTGACTGAGAGGGTTTTTCGTGAATTGAACAGATTTATGCGAACTTATTGCCATGCGAAACAAACAAGATACCTTTGAGGAAATCATGAACAATTTGCCTCATTTGACTACAAACTTTACACCAACTGAACTAGTTCCAAAATTAAAGTTAAAGGATTTGTTTCCTGTTGAGATGAAGCTGCAGTCTCCTCTACACTAGGAATTTCACAGATTTCTGGAACCTGTGAAACTTCACTCCTAATTGTTCTTTTACCTCCTTAACAACTTCCTTAATATTCTCTGAAATTGGTAAGCCGTCAGTAGGCCATTTGTTTACTGCTTCTTTTATGCTTTTGTCTACACATTGCATCATTTGCTGTTCTTTAGCGGATGCCCATTTATCCATTTTAATTTGTGATCGAGTTTCTTGACCGTAAGCCAATTAGACCTAAATGCTTTTACATGCCTAATTATACTACTTCACATAAAAAATTCTCCTGAAAAGAATGCACAGAATAGTTGCCTATGACTACTTCTGAAGAAAATACAGAAATGAATTGAAAATATGGCACAGTTCTACAATGTACAGGTTGAGACTATTCAGATTATAGCCCCAGATTCAGACAAGAATGTTGATTGTTGTGTGTGCTTGCCTTATACATCTTGCAGCGATGTGAATTTCTGCAGTGAGGATTCGAACTGAGCAGCTCACACGACCAGACTCCACCAATATTAATTATTGTACATGAAACACACACACAATATATGGATTAGTAATGCATATAATAGTGAAATATAATATATACAACAACTGCTAATTGTTGGACATCCGGTGCTCAGATGCCAAAGTAATATATTATTATTTTTTAATTAAAATATTCTTTATTTATTTATTATTATTAGTAAATATTCTTTATGTGTGTTTTTATTTTAATTATTGGTTTTAGTTGGTTTAGCTTAGTTCCTTATTTCCTTTTATCTTTATTCTGCTGAAAACCTGGAAAATATAAATAACTCATTTTAAATACCACACGAGAGCAAGAGGTGTATTCCGCAGTGGCAATCTTGCGGAAACTCCTTGTCGTTATCTGCTCCACCTGAAATCTCTAAAACCTTTACTCACTACGCAGATTGTTCGGCACAACTGTGTGCTATGTTGTTCAGTGAGTCTGGATGATAGGTCCAACAATATAGCAAGTTAAAGTTTAGTAATTTGGAGATAATCGCTCAATGATTAATGACCGTGGAAAATCCAGGTTTGCGCTATCATTCCAAACATCACCTCTGAGCGATCTGTGTCTCGTAATACCTGTACCATAATAATTAACTAATTTTGGTATGGTGATATACACACCTTGAATACTGGGTGTTAGTTATTGGATTTTTTTTGTGCAAAAAACTATTTGAACATTTACTATATTCAGTAATGGCATCTCACAACAATACAATCTCTCTCCTCCTCCCACATGTCTGATCTCTCCATTTCCTTCACAAAGAGTCCATAAAACAAAATCTATGGCTTGGTAAGACACAGAGCTGCGTTGGCAGCACGGAATGTCTGACTCTCGCAGTCAGTATATGCTGTTCACCACAATATCAATTTGTCCCACCCAAGTTAAGAGTTTGTGTTAGAGTTTTGCACACATTGGTACACCATAATGTGTTTCTTCTCTATATAATTGTTATCCATTAAGTTATCTTTTGTGACAACTGAAAATTTGCCGTTGACTCGGGATTCAAACCTGAATGTCCTACTAATTGCAAGGATTTGCAAGTACCAATTAGACAACCCTTGTAAGCCGCGAGACTGAACTGCACTTCCAAAGTTATTGATATTTAAACTGTAATTACAGGTTCTCTCTTTGCTTGTGTGAGAATGACACCACTGGGAGAATGCATGGGGTGGGGGAGGGTGGGCTGCACCACAGACTGAAGGATGTAAATATCCACAGAATTACTAACACCCCAGGGTTTGTGGCACTGTCTTGCCCCTCCATCCATTCACCCAGCCTCGTGTTATCCGAGCTGATAGGAACAAAACATTGTGAAAACTGTCCTTGAGAAAATAAACTTTGTTGTTTCATTATATTTCTTTCTCTTTTCCCTGTTCTGAGAGGGAAAATTCCTGTGTTGCAGTTTGAATCCTTTGATCTTTATTAACGTGCCCATATTCCTCTTCTTTGTTCTTTTCTCCAGCTGGAATAATTATTA